>NC_143062.1:19385000-20010000 GCF_052426305.1 Pelodiscus sinensis | reverse complement strand
CCAGCTCGTCCCGCAGCCACTGGTTCTCCTGCACCAGACGCCGCACCTGGGCCCGCAGCTTCTGCTTCTCGGACTCCACCGCGCTCAGGTGGCTCGACAGAGCAATGATCACCTGTGGGGAGGTGCAAGATGGGGACCAATCCCCCAGGCAACCACAGCCCTTCCCTGCCCCCCGGCACCCACTGCTTCCCACAGCCACCGCTCTCCCACTGGCCCTGGCCCTCACTGTCCCGTGACCTCCCGACCCCCTGCCAGCCACTGCCTCCCTGTATTCCCCAGCCTCCCCACCCCTCGCCCTAACACCAGCCTCCCTCTCCCTCACAGGAACTCCTGCCCTCCCCACCCTCCAACAGCCCTAACACTATATATACACTGGACAGAGCTGCCCCTGGGGGGGGAGTCACTGTTCCTTTTCAGAGAGAAATTGGACTTGTCTCCAGGGTCACGTTCCAATGACAGATTTAGGAGCTGAACCTGGGAATCCTGGTTCAAAGCCTCACTCCGGCTCTAACCCACAAGGTCCCACTCCTGTCCCAGAGCTGGGAATAGAACCCAGGTGTCCTGGCTCTTGCTAACAACTGGAACCAATCACATCCCTGAGCTGGGGAGGGAAGCCAGGCCTTACCTGGGCCTCCCCCAGCCCCAGCTCGATGGCCTCCAGTGACTTGCGCAGCAGGCTGGACTTCTCCTGCACAGTGCTGGGCTCATGCTGCTTGTCCAGGCAGTTCCTGGGGTCCAGCAGGGTGGCCAGAATGGAGTGGTGCTCACTGCGCAGCGTTTCCAGCCCTTGGATCACAGCCTTCGTGCCCAGCACGATCTCATCCTGGCTCAGCTTCTCCTCTCGCGGGTACACCATGGTCGCCATGGCTGGGCTCCTGCAGTGGTGGGGAGTGGGCTATAAGACAGGAACCCGGCACAACCAGATACCCTCCCCCCACCTCACAATACACAGTCAGGGTCTCAGCACAGCCACCCCTCAGAATGGGACCCAGAAGTGCTGGCTCCCAACTCTCTCAAACCACTACAACTCACTGCCCTCCTAAAGCTGGACTCGAACCCGCCTTGTGACTCCCCTGCACCCTCAAATGTAACCAGCAGACATCAATCCTTGATGCTGCCCCATGTCCCTTTCATCTCGGGCCTCACTTGGCTGGTGAGACGAGTAGGGGAAGTAGGGGAAAGGGGAGCACAAGGCAATCTAGGGGCACACGGGCTCCCTCATTTCTCTCAAATGACCTCTGATTCCCAGGATGTTATTCCAGCTTCCCCCACCAGGGGGGCCGACAGCTCAAACCCTAGCGACGCAATGCGGTCCAGGCCTCAGGAGTTACTCAGCCAGCGGCTCCCTGCACAGCGCTGGGGCGGGGTGG
Organism: Pelodiscus sinensis; assembly: GCF_052426305.1. Taxonomy (NCBI): domain Eukaryota; kingdom Metazoa; phylum Chordata; order Testudines; family Trionychidae; genus Pelodiscus; species Pelodiscus sinensis. The sequence continues at coordinate 20,008,630 of NC_143062.1, read as the reverse complement.
TAGGACTCCCAATCGTCCACACAGAGATTGTTCTCTGCTGCCCCACCTCCTTTTCCCCTCTGCACCTTGAAACTGCCCCAGCACACCCCACATTCCCGATCCCCACTGCACCTTGAAACTGCCCCAGCACACCCCACATTCCTGATCCCCACTGCACCTTGAAACTGCCCCAGCGCACCCCACATTCCTGATCCCCACTGCACCTTGAAACTACCCCAGCACACCCCACATTCCTGATCCCCACTGCACCTTGAAACTACCCCAGCACACCCCACATTCCTGATCCCCACTGCACCTTGAAACTGCCCCAGCACACCCCACATTCCTGATCCCCACTGCACCTTGAAACTACCCCAGCACACCCCACATTCCTGATCCCCACTGCACCTTGAAACTACCCCAGCACACCCCACATTCCTGATCCCCACTGCACCTTGAAACTACCCCAGCACACCCCACATTCCCGATCCCCACTGCACCTTGAAACTGCCCCAGCACACCCCACATTCCCGATCCCCACTGCACCTTGAAACTGCCCCAGCACACCCCACATTCCCGATCCCCACTGCACCTTGAAACTACCCCAGCACACCCCACATTCCCGATCCCCACTGCACCTTGAAACTACCCCAGCACACCCCACATTCCCGATCCCCACTGCACCTTGAAACTGCCCCAGCACACCCCACATTCCTGATCCCCACTGCACCTTGAAACTACCCCAGCACACCCCACATTCCTGATCCCCACTGCACCTTGAAACTACCCCAGCACACCCCACATTCCTGATCCCCACTGCACCTTGAAACTGCCCCAGCACACCCCACATTCCTGATCCCCACTGCACCTTGAAACTACCCCAGCACACCCCACATTCCTGATCCCCACTGCACCTTGAAACTACCCCAGCACACCCCACATTCCTGATCCCCACTGCACCTTGAAACTGTCCCAGCGCACCCCACATTCCTGATCCCCACTGCACCTTGAAACTACCCCAGCACACCCCACATTCCTGATCCCCACTGCACCTTGAAACTGCCCCAGCACACCCCACATTCCTGATCCCCACTGCACCCTGAAACTGCCCCAGCACACCCCACATTCCTGATCCCCACTGCACCTTGAAACTACCCCAGCACACCCCACATTCCTGATCCCCACTGCACCCTGAAACTGCCCCAGCGCACCCCACATTCCTGATCCCCACTGCACCTTGAAACTACCCCAGCACACCCCACATTCCTGATCCCCACTGCACCCTGAAACTGCCCCAGCGCACCCCACATTCCTGATCCCCACTGCACCCTGAAACTGCCCCAGCGCACCCCACATTCCTGATCCCCACTGCACCCTGAAACTGCCCCAGCGCACCCCACATTCCTGATCCCCACTGCACCTTGAAACTGCCCCAGCACACCCCACATTCCTGATCCCCACTGCACCTTGAAACTGCCCCAGCACACCCCACATTCCTGATCCCCACTGCACCTTGAAACTGCCCCAGCACACCCCACATTCCTGATCCCCACTGCACCTTGAAACTACCCCAGCACACCCCACATTCCTGATCCCCACTGCACCCTGAAACTGCCCCAGCGCACCCCACATTCCTGATCCCCACTGCACCTTGAAACTACCCCAGCACACCCCACATTCCTGATCCCCACTGCACCTTGAAACTACCCCAGCACACCCCACATTCCTGATCCCCACTGCACCCTGAAACTGCCCCAGCACACCCCACATTCCCGACCCCCACAGTACCTTGAAACTGCCCCAGCGTACCCCGCATCCCCGACCCCCACTGCACCTTGAAACTGTCCCAGCGCACCCCACATTCCCGACCCCCACTGCACCTTGAAACTGTCCCAGTGCACCCCACATTCCTGATCCCCACTGCACCTTGAAACTGCCCCAGCGCACCCCAAAACCTGACCCCCACTGCACCGTGATACAGTCCCAGCGCACCCCACATCCCTGACCCCCACTGTACCTTGAAACTGCCCCAGCACAGCCTGCATCCCCTCACTCCCACTGCACCTTGATACAGTCCTAGCCCACCCTGCATCCTTGACCCCCACTGCACCTTGAAACTGCCCCAGCATTACAGGTGCTGTAACTAGGGGTTGGTGGGGTGCTGCTGCACCCCCAGGCCTGGAGTTGTTTCTATCATACAGAGGGTCTACAGTTCAGCTCTCAGGACCCCCACTGTACAAATTGTTCCAGCTCCCCCGTCCACTGCATCCCGCATCTCTCCCAACCCCTCCAATGCACGGGGAAACAGCCCCAACGCATCCTGCATCTTCCTCCCAGACCGCACCATGTCTCCCCACCCCCGCGCCAAGCGCACTCCGGAGCCCCCCGGCCGGACGAGCTTCCCCTGCGAATCCGACTCGCCCGGCCCTGAGCCTGCCCTCCAGCCTTAAACCCCAGCGCCCCGGGCCCGGCCCCTCCAGCCGCCGCACCCCGTGCGCCCACCCGGGCACGGCCCCTCCAGCCACCGCACCCCGTGCGCCCACCCGGGCACGGCCCCTCCAGCCACCGCACCCCGTGCGCCCCTCGCTGCCCCGGTCCCGCCCCGTCCCGTCCTTCACCTGCCCGGCTGCCCAAGTCCGCAATGCGCCCTCCGCGCCACTGGCCCGCCGCTCGCTCCGCCTCCCCTGCAGCCCGAGCGAGCGGAGCGGCGGGATCGGCACCGGCCGGGCAGCCATGGTGCGGGGGGGCCTCTGGGCCAGCCCCCACTCCCCGGCCCAGTAACCCCCCCGCATTGCCCGGGACCGCGCCAGCTGCGTGGGAACCCGCCCCAGTGCCCTCCCCGAGGCCATTCCAGATGTGCACCATACCCCCCCCCCCGATCGCAGGTAACCTCTGGGTCCCCTCCGCCGCAGCCAGCTCGGGGGCGGGGCCAGGCCCCATGCCCACTGCCCCGCCAGACACATGCCCCACACCGGGCCACCTCCGCTCAGAGCACTGGGACAGGCCAGATGTGCAGCCCCTTCCCCCCGCCTACGTCAGAGCCCCCTCCCCGCTGTCATATCCCCCAGCCCGCTCCGCCGCGCGAGATGAGCCACCTCCGCAACACGCCCCCCGGGCCCTTCCAGGGCCCCGCCGGACTCGGGCCCCCGCAGCCCTGCAACAAGCCCCCCAGCTCGGCAAAGAGGGGCGGGCCCAGCCCCCCGCTTGACAGTCCCCCCTCCCCCTGAGTCCTCCCGCCCGTGGCCCCGCCCCTACCTGCAGCAGGCCCCGCCCCCTTCTCTCCCTTCTCCCGGTGTCAGTCCCGATCTGCTGCTGCCGCCGGCCCCATCCCGCCCCGCCCCATCGCTACCCGGCAGCCCCTGCGGTAACACCACGTGATTTCCCCTCCCCCCCTCCCGCCAGCGACCGTAAAGGGGAAGCGGCCTGGGGCTACTTTGTATCCGGCGGGCAGAAACGCCGCACCTTAAAGGGGAGGCGCAGAACGTTCCTGGGAGAGGGTGTGAAAGGGGCGGTGCCGCCCCGGGCCGAGGGGTGCGAAGGATTCTAGCCCCGCCCCTCCCGGCAGCGTGAGGCGGGGCGGGGCTGATGATTCAGGCCGGGGAGGCTGCCCTGGAGCACGGGCCGATGTCCGCGTCACTGGGGCTTCCAGGCGCGGCGCGGCGCGGGGCGGGGCGGGGCGGGGGGCCCGGGGATGCCGCACGGGTAACGCGCCCGGTGCTGCCTGCGGGACGCGGCTCAGACTCCAGACAAACGGTGCGGGGCGCTGGGGGTGCTGCAGGGGGCGCAGACCAGCCTCATCCCTTCGGCTCGCCCGGGCCTGTCTCTCTCCCAGCCGCGGGCCATCGTGCAGGTACCATTCTCCTCCAGCCCGGGCCGCTCTCCGGCTTCTCAACAGAGCCCCCCCCCCCCCGTCCCATTGCCCGGGGACTTCCATGCGGGCTCCAGAAGCAGAAACCAGAACGTGCTGGCCCAGTCCCAAGACTCCCTCCAGCCCAGCTCACTGGGCCAGTGTCCTCCTTGCTCTCTACCCCAGCCCTTGGCTCCTTCGCATCAGCAGCTTCCTCCCGGGTGATGCCTGGGTAGACTGGGGTGTGGGGGTCACTCAGAGCACAAGAAAGGCAGGTCCCTTGCTCTCACTGCCAGCGCTGCAGCCTCCAGTAAGGAGAGGCCTGAACCCTCCCGCATTTGGATCATGCTCAGTGTGGTCAGAATCCACCCAGAATAGGGCTGGAAAGCTTCTAGGAAGTTTCATGTGCAAACTGGGATTCTTCAAAGGTTCATTATGTAGCCAGATTTGAGTAGATGTTCCAGGGGTGGCAGAAGACAGCTCCCCCACACAAGTCAGTCCCTGGCCATGTTTCACTGTGCAGAGTTCCTCTGCAAGGGTATGTCTGTTAAGCCGAAATAGCGTAATGTGTGTCTAACAGCATGCCTGTTATTTCAAAATGCTTTTGAAATATTGGGCTTCTTATTCCATCTTCCTGTAAACCTCATTGCATGAAGATGAAGGAAGATGCCAGAATAGTGATTTATTTCAAAATTAGGGTTGTGTAGGCAGCGCCAAATTTCAAATTAAGCTACGCAATTTGCATAGCTCAAACTGCATAGCTTATTTCAAGGTACATGCTACTGTGTAGATGTACCCAAGTGATCTAGACCCTCTCCAATCCCATTCCACCCCACATACTCCCATGAAACTGCTCTCACCCAAAGTCTCTAGGGACCTCTTAGCCAAAATGCAGAACCATTATTCCTGCCAGATTGTCCTTCAACTAGCAGCCTCCTTCAAAACCATTGGCCATGTACCTCTTCTTGAAATCTTGTTCTCTTCTGTGTTCCATGAATGTCTTCTCCCAGCTCCCCTCCTAACTCTAACCATTCCTTGTGTGTCTTAAGAAGAGACTCCTCACCTCCACCTCTCTAGTTAGCTGTGGGTGTTCCCCAGAGCTCTGCCCTTGGCCCTCTTTGCCTTTGTTCTGGGTAATCTCATCTGCAAACACAAATTCAGTTGTCATCTTTGTGCTGCTGACTCATGGATCTACCTCTCTGCTCCTGCCCTGTCTCCTCTGAAATCCTAGCCTGTCTCTGTCATCACCTTGTGACTCTCTAACTCTCCACAGCTAAAACCAAGTTCTTGACTTCCTCCCTGCTGCCTCTTTTCTTACTCATGGAGAACACGTTACCATCTAATCTGACCTCATGTACAGCACAAACCAGGGACTCACTTGTATTTGACTAATGCATCTTCCAGAAAGGGGTAGTCTGGATTTGTAAAACATCAAGGCTGTGTCTACATTGGCGTGATCTTGTGCAAAAGCGCCTGCTTTTGTGCAAAAACTTGCTGCCTGTCTACACTGACCGCGAGTTCTTGCGCAAGTACACTGACGTTCTAATGTATGAAATCAGTGCTTCTTGTGCAAGAACTCTGATGCTCCTGCTTAGAAATAAGCCCTCTTGCGCAACTGTTCTTGCACAAGAGGCCAGTGTAGACAAGCAACATGAATTTCTTGCACAAGAAAGCCCTATGGTTAAAATGGCCATCAGAGCTTTCTTGCGCAAGAGAGCATCTACACTGGCATGGATGCTTTTGCGCACAAGCACATCTCTTGCACAAACGCACATGCCAGTGTAGACGCTCTCTTCTGGAAGAGTTCTTGCGCAAGATCATGCCAGCGTAGAGAGATTAAGAATCCACCACTCACTCTGTTAATCCCCTGGCTCCCTATTTCTCATATGTTTGGAGTCAGCTTCCAGCCAACGGTTCTTGTTCTGCCTTTCTCTGCTAGGTTAAAGAGCCCTTTTGTGCCCAGTATTTTCTCCCAGGAAAGTGTTTATATACCTGAATCAAGTCATCTCTCAACCAGGCAGCTCCCCCAGGCAAGTCATTTGTGTGGCTCTTTTCTATATTCTCTACAATTGTTCAACATCCTTTTTTGAAGTGTGACCCTCAGAACTGGACACATTGTTCCAGGATGGGTGTCACCAATGCCAGATTCCCAGTAAAATCCCCTCCTTGTTCCTATTGGCTCCTCTGTTTATATACCCATGGCTTACACTGGCCTGTACTGCCACAGCAATGGTTTGTCCCCATGACTACATTACCAGCACCCAAGTCATTTGTCTCTCTGACAGCCCCTAATTCACATGCAGGGGGCTAGTGTGATGGTAGAATGAGCAAAGATGCAGGGCCCAAACTGGCAGCCCCTGGGGCAGGCTGGGATTAATGTTGCTCTGGGCTGGGACAAAACAGGCTGCAGCAGCTCCCAAGGCATTTGCCATACATGGCCCACCATGGTCTAGGTGGGCGTGGGTGCCACAGTATGATGGGAGGGGCAGGCTCTCTTGCAGCTGGAGGGGAGTCTCTCACTTTGGCTCAGAGGGGAGCACTTTCCCTCAGCTGCAATTCTCCACCACAGCCAAGTTGGAACGATTATCTTGAGTTGCCCCAGGCCATGGAGCTGAGGCCCAGTCAGTCTCACCTCCCTCAGAGCAGCAGCCTCATCACATAGCAGCCAGCACATGTGGCTGAAAAATGGCAGCAGCCCTAAGACAATGGGAAGGAGCAAGAGCTGGTAATGGGACCCAGCAGCAGGATGGTGCTTGGATGATACCGTGGGGTGGATGTGGGGGAAGGCCAGGCCCTTCACACCAACTGGGGCAGGGGCTCTGGTGCTTGGGGTACTGCAGCCCCCCCAGCTTGAACAATAACTGCAACCAAGTGCCTGGCATCCATCACATAGAGGGGGTCACACTTTAGATCCATGGCTTCTAGCACCCCAAGAGAAGAGACTTCTTCATTCCAGCTTCCTCCTTGCCTGTCCCAGCAGGGCCAGGAGCCTCTTGTGAGAACATGTCTATTAGGGTGAGACACAATGGCCCATGTCACACAGAGTATGTCTATGCCACAGTGAAACACCCAGGCTACGTCTACATTGGCCCCTTTTCCGGAAGGGGCATGTTAATTTCAGCGATCGTAGTAGGGAAATCCGCGGGGGATTTAAATATCTCCCGCGGCATTTAAATAAAAATGTCCGCCCCTTTTTTCCGGCTTTTAGAAAAGCCGGAAAAGAGCGTCTACACTGGCCCCGATCCTCCGGAAAAAGCACCCTTTGAAGTAGGAATAAGATCCTCCGGAAAAGGGCGCTTTTCCCGGAGGATCGGGGCCAGTGTAGACGCTCTTTTCCGGCTTTTCTAAAAGCTGGAAAAAAGCGGCGGACATTTTTATTTAAATGCCGCGGGAGATATTTAAATCCCCCGCGGATTTCCCTACTACGATCGCTGAAATTAACATGCCCCTTCCGGAAAAGGGACCAATGTAGACGTAGCCCCATATCTGGCGCGTGTTAGCTGACTTGGGCTAATGGGGCTCAAGCTGTAAGAGAACCCTGGAGTCCTGGCTTCCAGCTTTGACCCCCCCTTACTCCTTATACCGTGGCCTGGGGAGCCTCTGCAGGGATCTGACTGAACAGACCCGAACTGATTAAATAAACACCTTTTAAGAAATAACACCAGTTTATTTAATGAAAAAACTCCAAAAAAAGGGGGGACAGCTCCCCCAATAAAATGTGTCAAATACAACAGGGGTCTCTCCCCAACCCCAGACAATGATCCCAACATGGACAGTGTGCACAAACCAAATGGGAGAGGCACGCACTTAAACACACCAGGGATTATTTACAGTGCCCTGTGTGCCCAGAGGGCAGGCCTAGGCCTCTTCCATCCCTCATGTACTGGAACAGAGTCCTGCTCGTGCAGCTCCAGCATAGATACAGAGCTCCCTGGGGCACCACACAGCTGGGGGGGTGTGGGGAGTTATTTGTGGGGGCACAGAGAGATGGGGACCCCACAGGCTCCCATGGGGATTGGGGTGGCCTAGAATGTTCTGACTCTGGCTATGGAAATGTGTGTTGGGATCACATGGGCCTTGGGCAGCTCCCTTCATCCTTATGCTCCTGGGGCAGCCGGCCCAGTCTGAGGGGATACCAGAGCTTTGGTGTGCCTAGCGTGCATGCTTGGGAGACAATCCATGCCCAGCCCCCAGACCTTGCCTAGGTGCCACCTCCAGCCTGCTGCAGCTGCAAGGCTCAGAGCCCAGGGAGCTCTGGGGAGAGCCAGGACTGAACAGGCCACGTTGAAATGCAAAGGTAGAAAGTGCTGAGCAAACATAAGATTCCTCTGTGGCGCTAGCGCTGGCTGCAGCTCTTTGTGCTTGGGAGACTGCAAGGAGTGAGAGATGCCGGCCTAGGGCAGGCCTGAGCATGGATGGGACAGGCTAGGTCTGCAGGGAACAGCTGGGCTGCTGGGGGTGTTGCAGTGGGGCACCTGCCTGCCATGGCGATTTGACTCAGGACTTCTGGCCCCCAAGCACCAGTTGTTTGGAGCTCGCTACCTGAGACCCTCCAAGGAAGTGGCTCAACCAGATGAGCGACCCACTGCACAGGCAGGAACTGCCTTGGACACTTACTCTGTTGCTTGCAGCACTTCTGCGGCAGCCAGTGGCCGTGGCTCAGGGGCCCTTCTGCAGCCTCCCTGTGACGGCAGGGGAAGCAAAGCGACGACACACTCAGCCAGCAAATAACCATCTTCCTGGGGAAGCTGGGCAGGCCTGTGGGTGCCACCTATCCTAGCCCAATGACTTTCCTTTTCACCCAGTCAGGCCAACATGGAGGGCACTAGGAAATTCATGGGAGGTGGCCTGGCAGGTGGTGCGTGTGTGGGGCTCTGCCTGGCTGCCAGTGACAACTGGCTTTATTGCTAGCAGGTGGCTAGAGGAGATCATCTGGCTTCTCATTGCCCTGCTCCTGTCTGCTGCTCTGAGCCATGAGGGCTGGGTGCCGGTGGGCTCTTTAGGACAGAGTGGGGGTGCCCATTGGCAGAGGCAGTGGCACTCCAGGGGGCAAAGGGAAGAGAGGGAGGCAGTCACTGCCTTCTCTTGATAATTGTAGCACTCAGCTGGGGCCTAGGGTGCCCTGCTCAGGGCCTGCGTGGGCCTCACACTTGGCAAAGGCAGGATCACTGAGCTCAGGACTCAGCAGTGACCAATGGGAGTTCCTGGACCATTCATGCATGGATTGTGGCTCTCTGCCAGACACTCAGGGAGACAAGGGCAGAGCTCCCAGTGAACCTGAGTGGGAAAATCCAACTGTTTAGCAGCTGCCTGACTTGGGGGGGAGGAGGGAAGTGTGAGCAGCTGAGCATAGGATGGGGGAAGGGGGCGGTGAGAAAGCCCAGCCTGCAGAGACAGAGCTGGCTGCTCTGGCACTAGGTTTTGCTGTCCTGGGGCATTGGCTCCATCAGGGATGTGGCAGAGGTGGTGGAGCACTGCTACAACCGGGCCCTGCTGAATTAGGAGTTAGGTCTTGGCAAACTTTTAGGACAGAAAAACAGGAGGGGCCAGGGGGTGGCTATGCACAGCTGGAGGTCCCAGCATGCCCCTACCTGAGGCCTGGCAAGACAGACTCCCCTCCCCCTTCTCCAAATCCCACTCCCCCACCTCCTACTTCATGCTGCCATCAGAGGCTAGAACAGCAGCAGCAGCATCACCACCACCTGCCAGGGCTCTCCACCACTTGTGAGACAAGGGCCCTAGATGCTAGCAAGTGCCCACTAGCTCCAGGTGGGAGCAGACAGTGGTGGAACGGGTCCCCGTGCCCACAGGCTCTGGGCCCTGGCACAGCATTAGTGACCCGGCCAGTGGCTACAGGAGGGGTTGTAGGATGTGGGGGCACAGGCAAGGCCGGAGCCACTAGACAGCTGTGCCAGAGACAAGCCTTCTCATGCACTAAACTAAACTGCTGGGCTTGGCTGTTCAGTGAGTCACACCTGGTCCAAACTGGTGGGGGGAGGGGGAGTGAGTGAGTCTGTGTTTCTCCATTGAATTCAGTCCTTTTAGCCCATCTCTCTGCAGGGGCCAGCAGGGGTCCTTCCTCGCTGGCCACAGGGGTCCAATGCAATGTACGCACGCGCGCTCTCTCTCTCTCGCTCTCTCTCACATGCACACACACGGAAGCGGTCGGTGGCAGCTGGAGACAAAGCTGGTGATGAGGGGGATGGCAGGTTGGCACTGGGGTGCTCTCTCTTCCAGCCCTTCCAGTGCAGAACATACCAACAGTTACACAAGGAGGGCAGGATGTAGGCGAGAGGCTTCCCACTGGCTGAGGGCTTGGCCAGGCTGGCGGGCGCTGCCCAGCCGTGGGGCAAGGAGGGTGCTGTCACGCCGGCTTTGAGCCAAAGAGTCCGACTGGGAAGTGCTTGACATGGGTGGGCCACTGCGCGGCCAGCTGGAAAAACTTGATGTCGCTCCACTCCACTCCGTCAATGGACACTGCGAAGAAACGGGGGAGGTGAGAGCAGGGCCTAGCCGCTGGCTGGTGGTGCAGAGCAGGGCCTGGGGCAGCTAGCCCCTACTGAGCTACACCTCCAAGGTTCCCGTGCCCTCAGCCTGCCTCTGCTACCCCAGCAGGATGGCAAGTGATATTGAACAGACTGGATAATTCCACCTGCCTCCCCAGCACTGGTGCTGTGGGGTGGTGATGAAAGAGCTGCACCACCCCAGCAGTGGCTGCATTTCCACGCTGCACAAGGGTCTTCTGGATTAACAGCTGCCTCACCTCAGAGCTGGGTGCATCTCAGCATCCCTGTGTCCCATCCCACAGGTGGCTGCATCTCAGCGCCAGACAAAGGACCCCTGAGTAAGCCGCCTTGCTCCAGAGATGGCTGCACTGCAGTGGCAGGCCTTACCTTTGAGCATAGTTTGCTGCTGTTTGGCAGAGCAGATTAGCCGGCTGATGCCCTCAATCACCTGGCTCTTGGAATCCACTTCCTTTTCTTTGGGTTTCTTACTCAGAAAGATGGTGGGGACTGGAACGAGAGGCAGGGGAGCCCAGCTTAGCACAGAAGTCAGCATAAGCCTCTCACCAGCATGCTGACGGGAGGGCAGCCGCACAAGAGGCAGGGTGAGGCTAGAACAGCATCCATGCAGCTGGGCCTCGCACTCAGTGCCCAGCCTCTAGGGGCACCAGCAGCTTCTCTGCCCCATGGCAGAAGCTTCAGTGCCGGGAATGGCAGTGGGAGTGTCCCCAGCAGGGTACAATTTGAGCGCTGTTAGAAGCGCCGTGGGGCCTGTAGTCAGCACAGTCTCTCTGAGGGGACCCATGTGGGTACCAGTGGGTCACATTAAGCTCTCAGGGCACTTACAGAGCCTGCACCCCATCGCATGATGGGCCGGGGGCAGTTGAGGCACAGACAGTAGTGATGCCCTCAAGGTCACGCCAAAAGAGTGGAGCCAGAAACGGACCCAGGAGTCCAGGACCCCATCTAGTGCACCCGGAGGTGTTTCTCAGGGCAGTGACTCAGACCTGGCTCCTTTGGCTCACAGCTCAGAGGATAACAGCTGTGGGCTGGGGGGCTGGAAACTGAAGCCGACTGAAGTGGCCTCACCTGTCTCCTTCCTGCTGAGCTCTTCATGTGGGGCAGGCCCCCCACTGCAACAGCAGCCAGGAATTAGCCACTTTCCTGGGCTAGGCCTGGCCAAGTTGCTGCTGGCCCAGCCTGGAGCTGCCAGGAGGACTGTGGAGGGAGAACTAGCCTTGTGGGCCAGACCTTCCAGTTGCCTCCTGTTCTCTTCTGCTGGTCACTCAGCTTCCTCGTCATGTGCTTAGAATCCCACTAACCCCACAAGTGGGAGGCACGGACCTGAAAGGACCTTCCCAAGGAGAAGCCGCCCCCCCCCCCGCCAGGCTCAGGTTCGTTACCCGACCACAGAAGGGGGAGCAGGAACCAATAGCTGGGAGCTGAAGCCAGCCACCTTCACAGTGGAAATAAGGCACCAACATACACAGTGTGGGTGATCGTTCCCCCTGTCTCCAAATCCAGCCTGGCTGCCTCGTGGGCAGGTGCTTTAGTTGAACCCAAGCACCCGGGCTGAGTGCTGGAGGCTCAGGCCTGGGACATCCAGAAGGTCAGGATACATGATCTACTGGCCCCTTCTGGCCTTGGCTCTGCCCAAAAGCTGCTCCCCACTCAAGTACCGGCAGCCTGTGATCGAGCCTCCTGCAAGCGTCAGCCCAGGACCCTGCCAGGGACAAGCCTCACGTATGTTCTGCTTCTCCCCACTGGCCACCGGGAGAAAGGCAACATCCAAGCCAGCCAGTGCCCATTGACACCCACACTCAGCTTCTCCCCGTTCTGCCAGCCTGAGGGCGTCTGACCCTGGGCACCCACCCTTCTTGTTCTTCTCTTTGGTGACAACCGTCATGGCCATGGTCCCCGAGGGCTGGCTCTCCCCGCCGCTGGGCAGCCGCGACACCTGCACCGAGCGGAAGACGCTCTTGAGGGTGTTCTTGGAGCTGGCGTCCCGCTTCTCGCTCTCCTTCCGGCGCTCTGAGGGATGGGCAAGCCAGTAGTCCACCTGCAGGCCAATGACGTCTCCATAGGGGCTGCTGGGAGGCCTGGGGAGAGCAGGGATGCATCAGCAGCAGCTGGGCAGAGCAGGGGTTGGTGCCCAAGGGGCAGGATGGTACCACCCACCTCCCAGAGATGGGGAAACTGAGGCAGAGGAAGTCCCTGCCCAAAGGCCTACAACAAGCCAGTGGCAGAGCTGGAAGGGACCCAGGAGTTCTAGCTCCCACTGCTAGGATAGGGGGGTCCTTCAGAGCAAACTCATCTAAGACTCCTGGGCTGATGTCTCTCTGGCTCTGCGATGAGAGTGGCTGTTACTAAGCTCATAGCCCCGGGACAGGATGGCAGGAGACAGACACAAGCAGTCTAGCAGGTTCCCCCGGCTGCTGCTGACTCCTGCGTGGCTCAGCTCACCCCTAAACCACCCAGGCCTTGTTTTCGCCTGCAGGAACATGGCAGACATTGCTCTGCCCTGCGGGATGCCGAATTGAAGCCCTGCTCACAGGGGCTCATGGTTCCTTATTAATGGCCAGAGGGCAAGGCTGCCTCACCCCACAACAGCAAGCCCACTGCTCATGGACGGCGAGGACGGGGGGGTGGCGCAGATGTCCTTCGCCAGGCCGGAAGAGGAGGGGGGAGACGTGGAGGGAACAGTCAGGCTGATCAGAGGCACATCGTCTCCATCTCCTGCCAAGAGAGCAGAAGGGAAGGTTGGGGGGAGGCAGGGTCCTGGCCATGCCACTCAGATTTATTGCTCCAGGGGAAGACCTCCTGATAATCCACAGAGCACCCCACCCCCACAGGCAGGCACCGCTCCACCAGGCTGGGGCATTTCTCTTCCCGAGCTCCGAGGAGGCCCAAGCACGATCACTGGTGGCTGCTGCTCCCAGGAGCTCCCAGGCCTGCCCCACAGAGGCCCTGTACAGTGCTCTGGGGACACCAGGTTAATGGGTGCCACCCATTGATGCCTCCCTGGGCTGGTTCCACAGCCTGAGTGACTGGAGGTCAGAGACTCCCCTTCAGTGCCTGAGCTCCCGCACTGCATTACTCCCCTCCCCCAGCCTGATTCAGTCCCCAGCCGCCCTGGGGGGTCTGGCAGCTCTCCCTGCCCAGGGGAGCGAGAGGCAAAGGAGGAGCAGCTTAGTGCTAGGGGATCCCAGAGCACAGCCTGGGGTTTGGACAGCTCCCACTGCAGTCAAAGCCCAGCTGGAAGCAGGTCCCATTCAGCTGAGGTTGTGCTGGGGGGAGGGGAGGGGAAGAGGAGGCTAGAAAAAGGGGGGAGAGGGGAGTGTCTCAGCCAGGCCCCCAGGCAAACGTGTTCTTGGCCCTGCTGGCTGTGGTGGAAGCTCTGGGCCTGCCCAGCTCTGCAAGGAGCCTACAAGCAGTTCTGTGAGCTACTGAACTGTGTCGCCGGCCTTGGGACACAGCACCAGCTCTGCAGCTCTGTCCCAGCCGGGGGCCCACAAGGGATGTACCTGAGGCTGCAGGGGAATCTTCGATGAGGCCCACTTTAACCACCTGCAGTGGGGAGAGAGATCAGTCGTTCAGGCTGCACTCGGACAGCCCCTCACCTGCTCCTCCTGGAGATCCGGCTCTATCAGAGCCCCGTGGGAAGGGCTCACATCCCCATTGACACTCCATCAGCTCCACAGAGAAAGCGAGGTGGGCAAGACGCGCATGAGCCTTCACCGGGGCTGCCCCCATCCCAAGCACCAGCCACCCCTGGGACGACAGCAAGTGGGGGATGCCTCTCCTAGCCATCAACCCTGGCTGGTGCCCCAGTGCCCAAAGCTACTGCAACCCCACCCTGGGATGTTGCATTGGGGTGTTTACAATGGCAGGGCATGGAGCCTCCATCACTCCAAGAGTATCTGGCCAATAGTGAGCCCCTCCAGGCAATGGGGGCTGTCCTGCCGCTTTGCTCAGACAGCGTCACCCAGCCAGATGCCCCCGGATCTCTACAGAGCGCCCGGCAGGTACAGCAGAAGCATTATCCAATTTTACAGATGGGGAAACTGGCACAGAGCAGGGACGTACTTGCCCAAGGCATCCAGTGGTAGGGCTGGAAATAGAGCTCAGGACAGTTCTCGACCTGCTGTGTGATAGCAGAGGGCTGGTAGCACTAACTCCAGTCCTCCAAGCAGACCTCTGGAGGACGGACTCAGCAGAGCGGCTCTGATCACTGCTAGTGATTCCCAAGGTTTAAGAGAGGTTTAACCCTCATAGGCCCATGCCCCTGGCATGTTTCTCCTGTGGGCGGCCTGGGCAGAGGCCCTTGGTTTTGGCCGTCCCGGCTCTCTGTGGGAGAACCTCTTGCAGGGAGTCACTGCATTCCCTGCTCATGGGCTCCCCCAGTGGCCAGCCCAGCTCATGTCCCTTGCAGCCGCTGTAGAGAGTCTGAGCAACACAATTCAGCCCCTTTGGGGGTCGGACAATGTTCTCTCCAATCTCTGCCACCCATGTGTGGAACACATTTGTATGTGCACTGCGCCATGTGGGAATGTGCACCACCAATAGAACCAAAACCCTGGCCATGGTGCTCTGCTAATCAGCTGGGCAGCATCTGAATCTCTCCTGAGCAGCCGCGCAAGTGGCAGCTTACATGGTACACTGGGGTCAGAGATGCAATGGGCTTGGCACACCTGGACAGCCAGGCTGCCTGAGAGGTTTTGTTCCTGTGGATCCCACAACAGCACTGGGTCCACATGGACAGAGACCTAGAGAAGCACTGAGAGCTACCTGCTGACCAGGGAGGGGGATTAAACCCCAGAACTGACCAAGGGCTGAGGGCAGGGATTCTCCAGACCCCAGGGCTTAATTTCAGCCTGCTCTAGCTCCAGCACTGCTGGGCTGCAGGCAGGGAGCCCCACCCTGAGTGAGGCAGGGCTCAGCATGGAGGCTCACAATGGGCCTGGCTCCATCTCAGCAGCACAGCAGCATTCCCATGGCCCCATAGAGCTAGATGCCCAAGGGGGCAGCCTTACCCCAATGAAAGGAATGAACTTCTGATAAGAGTCCTCGTCCGGGCTGTGAGGAGAGGAGGAGACAGCTGTTAGAGTCTGCTGGGAGGGGCCAGTGCCCCGTGGCCCAGCAGGCAATGCCCTGCCCTGCACAGAGGAGGGGCACCCGAAGCTCACTGGGCTGAATGAGCCCCCAGCTCCTACATTACTGACAGTGACCACAGCCTGGCTCCCACCGAATGAAGCAGGAAAGTCCCATCTCCAGGCCCCAGGGGCTGGGATGAAAAGGGAACTCGGAGTCCAGAAACACCCAGATTTGGGGCAGCTTTGAGAGAAATGGAAACAAGACAAGTGTCCAAGGTCACATGCTGAGCAGTGCCCAAGCCAGGACCACAACCCAGGAGTCCTGGCTTCCTGCAGCCTGCTCTCACCATCAGTCCGCACTCCCAGAACAGGGACCTATAATAGCTTTGCTAATCCGACTGACAGGGGCTTTTGGGTGCCTGTAACATGCGACCAGCTTCCCAGCACAGGTCAGTCACCTAGGCGATACTTACAATTTATGCTTGCAAGTCAGCATGGCCTCGGCCACAGGCAGCTGGTGGGTTATGCTGGCTCCAGTCACGTACTGCGTGATGCGGCCCACCACGTCGAATGGCTCTGGGGGCAAAGGGGAGAGAGGGGAGTGACCAGCAAGTCCCTCGGAGCTGCTCCCTGCCTCCCTGTGAGCCACACAGCAGAGCCAGGGAGCCCCCTGCTGGCTGGGTCGCAGTACAGGAGAGGGTGCTCTTGTGGCAGTGAGGAAGGGGGTACGTGGGTCTGAGATGATTCTGCTCCAGGCAGGGGCACTAAGGGAGAAGCAGGTGACCCAGCCTATGGCTCAGCAGCAAGGCTGCAGGGCTGAATCTTACGGTGCAGTAAGAAAGGAAGGGGCAGGGCACGTTCTTGCCCAAAGCGCCGCCTGCCCCACCGGAGACCCCCCGCCCTTACTGCACATCATGCTGGAGCTGTGACCGTGGTGCTGGGGGCAGGCCCTTGGGGATAAAGCAGGGCTCGGACAGAACAGCCATTGCCACAGGGGAGCCCAGGCCCACCCCTACCCCTACCCCATGGACCATGCACAGCTCTGGCTGCTCCCTCATGAGTCCCTGGGCAACAGTGACCAACAACCCTCCCTGTCCAATGCTGCAGCACTCGGTGCTGCACAACCTCCGAGCAATGGCCACTCACCTGTCCCGGGGGGCTCGGCCCTGCTGAACAGCTCCCTCCAGGCAGAGTCCAGGAACGTGGAGCTGTACCTGCTGTCCACCGAGCCCAGGTACTTGGCTACGGGGTGGGAGCCTGCAGAGGAGAGATGGCGGGTGTTGCTAGAGCGCCCCCTGGGGGTTTCTTAGCTGGGCACTACAGTGCCTGCAGGAGGGGTTCTTCAGTGGGGTGCTTCCAGGGGCTAAGAGCAGCACCTCCTGCAGCCCCAGCGGTGCGGCTATTCTGCTCCTCTGAAAGCAACCTTCTGCATGGCCTGTGACAGGAACGTGATGGTCTTGCTGCCCTGTGGTTGCCACACCCCAGACACTCACCCCATCCTGAAAGGCCTTTACCCAGCCCAGACAGCTCCATGGCAACACAAAGGCTAGGCTGCCTCAGACCCCCTTCCCAGCTGCTGTGCTGACATCCGCAGCAAGGCTGGCTTTGCTTGGCCTCTGAAGCACCCGCTACAGACCAGCTGTGCTTTGCTCAGCAGTCTCTCTGCACACCCCTGGGTGTCAGCATCAGATCCCGCAGCAGCCCTGCCCCTGCAGCTCAGCCACACTAACAGGGAGAGGCTAGAGCAAGGTCAGCACAGCTGGCCATGCTCTGGCTGCTGGGGTACAAGCAGGACTGGCTCCAGCTGGCCAGGTGGGCATGGTCACCTACCCAGCGGGACGATGAGGAACCGCATGTAGCTAAGCCAGTCTGGGGTCTTGTTTGCCAGCTGCTTCACAAAGAACCGGAGGATGGCGCTGAGGTAACTCTGCCCCCCCACAGCCACCACCTTCACTGGCCGCGGTACCGAGGAGTTGCAGTTGCAGCTGAAACGAAAGGAGAATGAATGTGCTTATTGCACCCTCTGCTTGCAGCGTACGAAACGTAAACACGCTTGACACTGAGCAGCTCTGGGCTGGGGCACAGGAGCTGTTTATACAGGGATCCTTCACCCTGTGCTGAGATGCAGCCACCTCCTGGGTGGGACATGGGGCTATTTTCACAGGAGTCCCTCGGCCAATGAGGAAGACAACGGAGGCCCCTCACCAGACACAGGGGCAGGCACTGAGTTGATGAGTGGCTGCTGTCTCTGGTGCTGCTGTGCCCAGCTGGTAATGACCCCGCGAAGGAGTGTGTAGTAAATCCTAGCAGAGCCCTCAGGTGCTTTGCCCAGAGCAGTGACACCAGCAACCCACCGGCAAAATACAGTAGATGTCGCACTGAGAAAGGGCCCCTCTGAGCTGGTAGAGGCCGTGCAGTGCCTGGCGTAGCTGCTCTCTGCCACGTGGAGCATCCTGTCTCAGCTCTGGGACCCAGTGCATGCACATCAAGCTGTGAAGGTGGCTCTTGGAGCAGCTTCTAATAGCTCCACCCCCTGCCAGACCCAGGGCACATGCTCTCCCCCCCTCATGGCTAATGCCCAGCACGTCCATGGGCCTGGCGCCCTATAGCACAGCACTATGCCTCTAGCTCAGCGGTTCCCAACTGCTGGGAAAAGCAGCATAGGAAACGGCTCACTTGGAGGCTTTCCCCACTGCTCCCATTGGCCAGAATCACAGTCAATGGAGCAGCAGAAAGCACAGAGTAAGTGCCTCCACATCCCCTAATGCCCTGCATCCCCATTGCCCTCATGCCACCTCTTCTCACTGAGATTCCCCCACACCCACCTGGCACCATCCCTCCCAGACCCCCATTCTCCTCATGTACCCTTACTCCCAGACCCAGCCATGCTGCTCCTGCATCCTCCCTTCTACCCAACCTCCCCCCCCCCCCATCCTCAGCATGTTTCTGCACCCAACATCCTGGACAGACCCTGCACCCATTTTGTCATCCTGGGTGGCAGGTTGGTGGTCTGCACAAAGGTC
The DNA here is from genome assembly GCF_052426305.1 of Pelodiscus sinensis. Taxonomy (NCBI): domain Eukaryota; kingdom Metazoa; phylum Chordata; order Testudines; family Trionychidae; genus Pelodiscus; species Pelodiscus sinensis. The sequence continues at coordinate 19,990,185 of NC_143062.1, read as the reverse complement.
TGCGTTGGGTGGAATGGGCTGTGGGCCAAAAAGTTTGAGAACCACCGCTCTAGCTGACCTTGGGCAGCTGCAGTTAAACATGCTGCACAATGGCCACCACTAGAGGGCATCAGAGAACCACCGACTTCCTCGAGGCAGCTAATAGGGCCAAAGAAAGGAGCTACCAAATTACTTTGGGACAGCCTGTTGCCAGGTGATGGGAAGATCCTGCCATGTTGGTACAGTGACGCCTTCCCAGCTATGCCATCCTAGAGCCCCCAGCTCTCATCCTCTTCCTGTATTTCACTAGCATGGCTCTTCTGTTCCCCTTTTCGCCCACGTGGCTCTGCTGGTGAAAGAACTTCTCCGCTGCTGCTCCTCCCCATCTCCCCTGACGGTGCTTAGGGCACTGGCTCTTCCCCCCTCTGCCCTTTAACTATGCTCAGCACTTTCAGAAGCCGCTCACAGGACAGATGCCAGCCAGCTGCTGCAACATCAGCGCTCAAATCCCCTTTTTGGGGGACATGACAGCAAGGCAGGGGAGTGAATCTGTGGGATGCAGTGGATTTGCTAACAGCCTGTGCCAGCAGAAACAGGACTCAGGGGGCACCTTTTAGTACAGGGCTGAGCAAGATGTGTCCTGGGGACTGGCTCCAGCCTGCCTAACACTTGGATCTGGCCTGCAGACTGCATCTGGCTGCTTTCTATTTGTATCCTGTTGCCTGTGCCATCAAATTTCCAAGAGTTGGGTCAGGCAGCAGGATCCTATTTAAATGGTTCCTGGCTCCCAGTTGCGGTTCTCTCCATGCAGGGACTGGAGCCATGAGCCTTCTAAACAGTCGCAGCAACCCTGGGCGGCTGCAAAGCAATGGCAGTAGCAGCGGAGCCAGGAGCTGCGAGCCCTTTGCTATGTTTTTAATACAAATCCTCCAGCCCCCGACAACTCTGGAGGGAGGCTAGTCTCCAGCCCCGCCCTTCCCATCCCAGGCACTACACTTTCCTGGTGTGGAGATGGCCCATGACCACATACCCTGTGAAAATTATTGCCCACCCCTTCTCTAGTCCTATGTCCGAATGAAAAGAGGGCAGCAATATTCACACTCAGGTTGGCTTCTCCCGGGGAAAGGAGCCTTGGCCCACGTTATCCTTTCAGACAGACCTCCAGAGGGGGAGGGCTGGCAGTTGACATGGAGAGGGTGATTTGCTGAGGCAAACAATCAGCTTCCATTTCTTGCCTTTTATGATCTACCCAGCCAGGTCTGGTTTCAGCACCCTTCCTGCAGGCAGGCACGTGACACAGACTTTCATTTATTTACTTCGAAGAGTCAAACCAGAACATTCCTGGAGGTCTCCTTGGGCACGCAGGAGAGGTACTTTGGGAGTTCACTCCACTCTAGTGAATGGATGGGGTCAGCAAAGAACTTTCCTCCCAGCTGTCTAAAGAGTATCTAAGTTGCAGGTGTTATTACGTCCTAATACAGCCTGCACCTTTCCTAGGGTTTGGATTAAGGATGTTAAAATGCGGTTAATTGACTAATCAATAGGCACTTCCACACTTCTCCCCAGCAGGCTCTTGTACATTTCAAAGGAGGAATGCAGAACTCTGCCTACAGCCTGGAGCCAGGGGGAAGTCCTGCTCACTCTGGGCTGCCTGCTGGTGCTTGTTTTGAAATGCACAAGAGAGTCCCCAGCAGGGGCTCTTGTGCATTTCAAAGCCACGGAGGCTGGGGTCAGCGAGGGACTCTCAGTCCCCCACTGACCCTGGGCTCCATGCTATGGGCCCCCCGCCCCTTTGAATTGCACAGAGGCAGCAGTTTCAAAGGAGCAGCTGCTACACAGCTGTGCGGCAGCTGCCCCTTTGAAACTGCTCCACACAATTCAGAAGGGGGTAGGGGAGCCCGCGGTCAGCTGAGGACTCCCCAGCTGAGCCCGGGCTCCCTGCAAGCCTGGAATCAGCTTAGGAGTCCCCAGCTGACCCTTGGTTGCATGCAGCACTTCCCTGGAACCCGGGGTCAGCGAGCTCAACTGCAGCTGCCACTTTGAATCACGTGGAGGCGGTGGGGCTGCCCCTTTGAAACGCTGCCTCCACGCAATTCAAAGGGGCAGGAGAGGAGCCCAGGGTCAGCTGGGGAGTCCCCAGTTGACCCCAGGTTCTGTGGAAATGCCATGGGGAGCCCAGGATCAACTGGGAATCACCAGCTGACCCCGGGCTCCAGGGCTGCCCCTTTGAATCCCTGCAGAGGCGGTGTTTTAAAGGGGCAGCCTGCCGCACAGCTGATCCCAGGATCAGCTGTCGCCTTGGGGTTTCAAAATGGCAGCATTTGAAATACCTCTTCCCTGCCCCACTTTGCTGCCTCTATTTCAGAGAGGCAGCCAGGGGGGAAATTGACTAGTCGACATTAGTATCTGATAAGCAAATGCTTATTGGATAATCAACTAGTCTTTAACATCCTTAGTTTGGACTGGCAATTCTTTTACTGGCTCTCCTGTTGTCCATAGAATTTCCTAGAGACACACAAGGCTGATGGTTCATGACTTTTTAACAATCACATTTTGGCTTGGTTTCTTTAAGGGAAAATCTTTCTATATCTGAAATAAGCCCCAAGCACCTGTCTCTGCCATGCAGGTGGAAGGAGATGGCTGTGTGGGGCAGTCAGCCGCCTGCATTACAATCAGCTCACCTGAAAACCACCCCAGGGAACAGACAGCTTTTTAAAGTGCCATGATGGGCAGAAAGAGTGTCTAAGAATAGCCCAGCTGCATCGCCAGCCAGCTGCTGCTGAGTCAGGGCTGCGGAAGTCATGGAAAAGCCTGTGTACCTGCCCTGTTGGCAGCATCTGCAGAGCACCTCTAGCTGCAAGGAAGCAGCCCAGTGTTGGACCAGGCTAGGTACAGAGCTGCTGAGGACTGCAGAGGAGACCTAGGCAGCTCCACTTGTGCATGGAACAGGTTGGGGTGTGTCCCTCCAATACCACGATATTCAGAATCATGTGCAAGAGAATGATGGAAAGACACCAGCCTTCATGTTCCTGCATTACGAACTCTGTGGCAGCTACCTTCACCCTGAGGTGCTACACCCCACAGCATCAGTCATCTACTACTGGAATGCAGCCTTCTCTGAGGTGGAATACAGCAGCACTGACACAGAGATAGTTCATCTAGCAAGCAAATGCAGCCAGCTCTGGAGAGATGGGGAAGCGAGTTATAGAGAGAATGCTTGCCCAGCAATGAAATGCCTCCGTTATTGGGCACAGGGGCTGTTTGTACAGGGATCTCTTGCTCAGGGCTGAGATGCAACCAGCTCTGGTGTGGAACACAGCAGCCATTTGACAGAGCACATAAAGTAAAGCAGCCAGGGATGTTTTAAACAGGTGGAATATCATTACCATGCTGGACTCTGGACAGGACCCTGGGGACTAACAGGCAGGAATGTTACACTGTCAGGAGCCATTGAATGAACATAAGTGGCCAGGATCTTGGTTTTATTTCCCATCTGAAAACAGCACCTCAAGTGGCCCAGGACTAGCATCACCTCCGGGCAAAAGTTCAGTCCTGGACTTGAACAAAGAGCTCCCCCTACTGGAACAGCCCTTCCACCGGCTTCACTACACTGCCGACTACCCCATAGTTACTGGATCCAGGACTAGCCCAGAGGAGAGCACTCCCTACTGAATCCTACAGCCAGATCCATGCAGCACAGCGCCCCCTAGCAGCATGTTGGAGCATTGTTTTGGTATTAACAGAGGGGAGAGTGCCCTCTAATGAACCTCCAACATCACAGAATCAGAGAATACTACACTGGGAAGGGACCTCAAGAGGTCATCGAGTCTAGTCCCCTGCCCTCACAGCAGGAGCAAACACTGTCTAGAATCTAGATCTAGACTCTAGGCCATTTAATCCAGTGTTTAAGCACACTGATGGTTAGGACATTTTTCCTAATGACCAACCTAAACCTCCCTTGTTGCAGTTTAAGCCCAATTGCTTATTGTCCTATCATCAGAGGCCAAGGAGAATAATTTTTCTCCCTCCTCTTTGTAACATCCTTTTAAATACTTGAAAGTCCGCTATCATGTCCCGTCTCAGTCTTTTCTTTCCTAAACTAAACAAACCCAATTCATTCATTGTGAACCGTTAATAACTACTCTCTGAGAATAGTTATCCAGCCAGTTATATACCCACCTTATAGTAGCCCCATCTAGGTTGTATTTCCCTAGTTTATTGATAAGATCATGCGAGACCACGTTAAATGCCATACTAAAGTCTAGCTATACCATGTCCACCACTTCTCCCTTATCCACAAGACTCGTTCTCATATCAAAGAAAGCTATCAGATTAGTTTGACATGATTTGTTCTTTACAAATCCATGCTGGCTGTTCCCTATCACTTTATTATCTTCCAGATGTTTGCAGATGAATTCCTTAATTACTTGCTCCATTATCTTCCCTGGCACAGAAGTTAAACTGTCAGGTGTGTAGTTTTCTGGGTTCTTCTTATTTCCCTTTTTATAGATGGGCACTATATTTGCCCTTTTCCAGTCTTCTGGAAACCCTCCCAACTTTCATGATCTTTCAGAGATGATAGCTAAAGGCTCAGATACCTCCTCTATCAGCTCCTTGAGTATTCTAGGATGCATTTCATCAGGCTCTGGTGACTTGAAGACATCTCACTTTTCTAAGTAATTTTTAACTTGCCCTTTTTAAAATTTTAACTTATAAACCTACCTCATTTCCACTAGCATTCACTATGTTAGGCATCTCATCACCAACAAACTTCTTGGTGAAAACCAAAACAAAGAAGTCATTAAGCACCTCTGCCATTTCCAAGTTTCCTGTTACTGTTTCTCCCTCTTCACTTAGCAATGGGCCTACCCTGTCCTTGGTCTTCCTCTTGCTTCTAATATATTTGTAAAATGTCTTCTCGTTACCCTTTATGTTTCTAGCTAGATTTAAGCTCATTTTGTGTCTTTGCCTTTCTAATTGTGCCCCTGCATACCTGTGTTGTTTGCTTATATTCATCCGTTGTAATTTGACCTAGTTTCCACTTTTTATATGACTCCTTTTTGATTTTTAGATAATGTAAGATCTCCTGGTTGATCCAAGGTGGTCTCCTGCTGTACTTTCTATTTTTCATACGTAGTGGAACAGTATGCTTCTGGGCCCTTAATAATGTCCCTTTGAAAAACTGCCAACTCTCTTCAGTTGTTTTTCCTCTTAGTCTTGTTTCCCATGGGACCTTACCTACCACCTCTCTGAGTTTACTAAAATCTGCCCTTCTGAAATCCATTGTCTCTATTTTGCTGTTCTCCCTTCTACCATTCCTTAGAATCATGAACTCTATGATTTCATGATCATTTTCACCCAAACTGCCTTCCACTTTCAAATTTTCAACCAGTTCCTCCCTATTTGCTAAAATCAAATCAAGAACAGCTTCCCCCCAGTAGCTCTGTCAACCTTCTGAAATAAGAAATTGTCTCCAATACAATTTTAAAAATCAGACATTTGATGATTTCAGATATTTAAATCTGAAATTTCAATGTTGTAGGGAAACTGACCCTAAAGAGAGTTTGGGGGGCTTGCAAGGGAGGGTGTCAAAACTCGCAAGGTTATTGTAGGGGGGTTGCGGTACTGCCACATTTACTGTTGTGCTGCTGCTGCTGGCAGTGGCTGCTTTCAGAGCTGGGTAGCAGAAGAGCAGCTGCTGCTGGCCGGTAGCCCAGGTTTGAAGGCAGAGCTACAGCCAGCAGCAGCCAAGAAGGTTGGCCTGAGTTAGTATTGTTACCCGTACTTCTGCCTTACTGCTGGTGGGATGCTGCCACCAGAGCTGGGTGTCTGGCCAGCAGCCTCTGCACTCTAGCCACCAAGCTCCAAAGGCAGCTCAGAAGTAAGGGTTGTAATATAGCGACCCCTCCCACAATAACCTTTTGACATCTGCCCCCCCCCCCCCCACAACCACCTTGTGGGTCAGAACCCCCAGTTTCAGAAATGCTGGTTTCCCTTGTGAAATCTGTGCTGGATCGGATAAAAGCACACAAAAGGACAGATTTCACAGTCCATGAGGCATTTTTCACAGCCATGAATTCAGTGGGCCCTTACTCCTGCCACTCCTTAGTTTTGGCTTGAGGCCTCCTCTTCCAAGCTGGGCTAGAGCCAGAGCCAGAACCTGGTCCCACCCTGCAGTGGTGGGCAATAATTTTTAAAAGGGGGCCACCCCAGAAGGGGCGGGGCATCGGGTGGAAGGGGTCGGGTCAGGAGACAGCTTGTGTTTCCCACCACCCTGATTGGCCTGGGATGGGAGAGCGGGAGAAGTCTTTCTTCTCACTCCCCCGCCCCATCCCCTAGAGAAAAACACCAGCTGTTTTAAAACAGTTGGCGGTTCCCTCTAGGGGACTAGCAGGAGGAGACCTCATGTGCTCTCCCTGTCCCCAGGTCAATTAGGATCTAGCCTGCAGCTGCCCTGCTGCTCTCCCACCCCCAGGCCCATCAGGGCCTGGGAGCAAGGGAACATGCAAAGTTTCCTTGCCCCTGCAAGAGCATGTAGTGGTTAGAGAGACACGCTGGCTGTTTTAAAACAGCTGGAGTGTCTCTCTAGCTGCTGCACACCCCTGGCAGGGCAGGGATAGGACATGAGAGGCTTCACATGCTCCCTGCCCCCAAGCCCTGATTGGTCTGGGGGTGGGAAGCATGCAACGCTCCCTCCCGTGCCGCCTAAGGCGCGTGGCAGCTAGAGACACACGCTGGCTGTTTATCTCTAGCTGCCACATGCTCTTGCGAAGAAACTTTGAACATTCCCCTGTTCCCAGGCCCTGATTGGCCTGGGGGTGGGAGAGCAGCAGTGCGGCCGTGGGCTGGATCCACTGGCTTGGTGGGCCAGGTCCAGCCCGTGGAGAGCCCTTTGCCCACCCCTGTGATAGAGCAACTCTACCATTCCCATACCAACGGGACCCATCTATGCCTGACGCAGGGAATGAAAGGCCACCACCCTTTACTCACTATCTCTGGATCCTGGTGAGGACCGCAGACAGGACAGCCTGCACTTCGACAGTGGAGCACGTGCACACGACGGCTTTCTTCTGGTCCCGAAGCTGATCGGCCACATACTGGCAAGGAGAGGAGGAAAGCTGAGCACTGCGTGCCCGTGCACATGGGAGGGAAGAGATCTTCTACAACACCTGCCAGACACCTCCTCTGTGCTTAGCAACCAGGGTCTCTGGGGAGCGATGAGTAAGGGTGCGCTTCCCTGTGTTGGGTGGCTCCTCCTGCCGAGGGTCGGCAGGCTGCCCAGGGCACAAGCAGAACAGGTGGCAATGGCCATGGCGTGTTCATTCCAGGCTGCCGGGAGCACAGTGGCTGCCTGGTGAGTGGGAAGAGGCAGCTGCGGGGCAGCAGAAGCTGGTTTGTGGGGGGCTTGGCAATCTCAGGTATGAGATCAAGACAAGTCAAGCGTCAAATGACAGCACTCGAGACTCCCCTTCCTGGCTCTCAGGGACCTGTGCCCACAATGTCCGCGCAACGGGTGCCAGGGAGGGGCAGAGGGACCCGCTGGGGCAGGGGAGAGGAGTCAAGGCTCCATAGCCCTGGTATCTCCACTGAGAGCAAGCGAGAGTGGGCCGGTCAGCGGCAGTTCAGAGTGCGCTGCGCATGCTGTGTGGGGCGGGAGGACTTGGCCGCGGGAGGTGCTTGGCAGTGCAGTGAGAAGGGCTGGGGCAGGACACACAGAGACCCAGGGCCATCAGATCACACGCTTGCCCTGCTCCGGCCCAGGACAGATCAGCATCCACCAGAGCTCCCAGGCAGCGCCTTGCCCTCCCCCACTGCTCAGACTACAGCCCCTTCCTGCAGGCCCTCCTGCCCTGGACAGCTCCCCGCAGAGCCTGCTCTGGGCAACAGCCACTGGCCCCTCTGTGGAGCAGCCAGTTCTGCTCCCAGCTCAGCAGGGCTCCGAGGGCCTGGGTGACCCGAGCTGTTGCTCAGTCTGCACTGGACAAGGCAGGCACTGTGAGAGCCACAGAGCCCACAGACTGGCAGGGCCGCTGCCCCCCACCCCACCCCACCCAGGGCAGGGCTGAGACACAGCAGCACAGGCCAGGGAAACAGAGGAGCCTCATCTCTGTGGGTCACTGCCAGTCCTGCCCAGCAGCACCTGCAAGGCCTCACCCCAGAGCCACCCTCCCTACCTGGCCTTGCCAGTCGACTGCATTCACCAGGACGATGTGCTCTGGCAGGGCTGTGTCCGACACCAGGATCTGGTTCAGCTGGTCGTAGACGATCTTGCGAGGAATCTGTGAGGGGAGGGAGAGTGAAGGTAGGGCTAAGCCTGGGCAGGCACAGGCTCTGCACGCTGGGCTGGGCCTGCACGCTCACCAGGGGCTAGCTCCCCTGGTAGCATGCTAGCCACTCACCTGGTGAACTGCTTCTCCTGTGGTGCTGTCATCAGGAGCCGGTCCCCTGCCTTTCCCTCAGCTCTGCGACTACAGCCAATCGCTGCTGCCCCCACCCTCCGCCCCCCACCCCCTGGCAAGGTCTGTGCTGGCTGGGGAGAAGGGAGAGCGGCTCAGGAGGTAGATCTATTATAGTTGAACTAAAATGTGACCAAGGCTTGGGAGCCAGCTCTGCAATACACCGTGCCCTGGGATGTGTCCAGCGCCAGCGGGCCAGGCACAATGGTACAGGTCATCTGGAACAGGGGTTCTCAGCTGCTTTCTTTCTGAGTCCCGCACATGCTGTAAAAACATGGGCAAGCAGGGCAAGTCTGGGGCCCCAGCAAAGCTACGTTGTTCAGGCATCGGCTTCAGCCCCATAAGGCTTCCTGCCCTGCACCCCAGTGAGTCTAATGCTGGCCCTGCTTGGAGGACCCCAAAACTTGCTTGTAGCCCAGGCCCCTGGCTGAGAACCACTAGTCTGGAAGATGGAAAGCTACAGCACAAAGTGCCCCTTAATGCTGCACTGGAGCCAGCACTGTTGAAGGGAGAGTGCCTTATACTGAGCCCTCCCAGCATTGCGCCCCGTAATGATATACTGAGCTATGAGAGCGCGCCCCATCCCCTGCAGCACTGCGCCCCCTAGTGCTGCACAGAGGTATGGGAGAACGTCTCACCCCCTACAGCACTGCGCCCCCTAGTGCTGCACAGAGGTATGAGAGCACGCCCCATCCCCTGCAGCACTGCGCCCCCTAGTGCTGCACAGAGGTATGAGAGCGCGCCCCATCCCCTGCAGCACTGCGCCCCCTAGTGCTGCACAGAGGTATGAGAGCGTGCCCCATCCCCTGCAGCACTGCGCCCCCTGGTGCCAGTCCTTCAGTACAGTTAGAGAAGCTCCCCATTAACGTTGCTTATTGCAGTCCCTGGTTTCCTGCAGGGCTCTCAGGCAACCAAGTGTGTTTGGTTAGATCTGAGACCAGCTCTGGGTGCAGGCTGGCATCTCCCCCCACAGAGCACTGCCTGGGGCTGCAGTCACATCACCTGTGTGCTATGGCCCAGGTCCGGGGACCTCTCGCTGTCCGAGCTGTTGGTGCGTTCGCTCAGGGGCTTGGACAGCTGTCTCTCCTTCAGCGGGGTGCTTCTCTTCTGCCGGGGCGTGTGCACTGCCCCTTCCATTTTGCTGCAGCAGACAGAGGACAGCATTGTTGGCCTCATTCCCTAGCATGGCACAGCATGTTTTATTCCCCCACACCTCAGTGTCTCTGATTGCAGATACACACAGACCCCATTCGGGTCTGAGCCACACACTGGGGCTCCTGTGAGCGTTTGCGCCAGGCCAATGCTTGTCAGCTGACAAGGGGACAGGGTGACATGGCCATGTGACTGGCACATCGTCCAGAGTGGGAGCGCGGCAACACTGCTGGGTACAAACAGGACTGAATGGACTGATCAGCCAGCACATGGCAGACACAGGGAGAGCCCACGTAGTCTGGAGCCAGCCCAGGCCCCCAGGGTGGGCTGTGTCAAGGCGGGGTCCTAGCCAGGAAGGTGCCCACCCTTCACCAAGCTTCAGAGAGCTAGCCACTGAGATCTGGATTTCTCTGGCAATTCCAGAGCAGCAGAAGGGACTGTGCTAGGTGCTGGGGCTTTATCCCCACAGGAATGCAGAGCCTGCCTAAAGCTGGCAGGTTTGGCATCTCTCCTGGAGCATGGAGACCCTGGAGGCTGCATGAGCTTACAAACCAGATGACAAAGCAACATGAGGGTGGACCCACAACATGGCCAGTTTTTAGCACAAGGCTCCATGCTTCGGGCCACAGCTCCTTCCTCAGTAGGGCAAGACAGGCAGGTGCTCGCTCCAGCACCGGGACCTGAGGGGAAGCAGCTGGCACGGGCTCGCTCTGGCCTACACTCCCCTACAGAGCAGGGGACAGAACACCAGCATGGCAGACAGCCTGGTCAGGCTCCTGGGCAAGGTTGGAGGGGGGAGGGGGGAAGCCACTCCATGCCCCAGAAGGCGTAGGGCCTCAGTGGGGGAGGGATGGAGTTGGGGCTACGCAGCCCTTAGTGCTGTCCCGAGCACGACACACAATGCTCCGGCAGCGATTTAAAGGGCCCAGGCTCCAGCCAGGAGCTCCGCATCATGTTGTATCAGTGGGTCCCAGGCAGTTGCCCTCTTTGCCCTGTCAACAGTCCTGGACCCCACTCCCCTCCTAGAGCTGGGGCAGAACATGAGAATCCTGAGCACAAATTCCCTGCTTTAACCACTAGACCACACCACTACATTGCTAAGGACTATTTGACCATTCCCTTTGAATGGACTCAGGCCAATAGACTGTGCCACTACCCTGAAAGGTGACCTTGTCTCAGACAGCCCCAGCTCGGGTACTGGGGGCCCAGCTCTTCCGCCATGGACTAGAACATGGTTTTAGTCCTTGCTCCTAGACTCAGCTCCACCAGCACGGTGCAGGGTTCCGATGGGAACAGAAGGGGCTAAGAGGCAGCATTTTAACACACCAGGGACGTGGATACAATCGTTAATGCAGTGCAGCTCCAGCAAGGCCCCACTGCCTTGGCAGCAGGAAAGGCCCAGCGCCCACAAGACTGGGGGAGGGGCCGGACACTATGCAATCACGGCTCAACCCGGTTGTGGTTGTCCACAGTCCATCTAGTGCTGGAGGCTCAGAGTCTCACGGCAGCACCTCCCTCCCTGGCTGGGGATGGAACGGGCAGACCAGAAACCCCTGGCTGGGGGGGAGGGGAGGGAAGAGCCTAATGCCGGATACTGACTGTGAAAAGCCACAGTCCTCTGAGCACCAAACACTTGATACAGGGAAACTGAGATGACTTAGCAAGAACCACTCATACCTGGGCAGAGCCAGAGACACATCCGGGAACCTGCAACATCCCCTTTCTCTCTGGGACAGTGTCTGGCAGCTCAGGCGCAACACTCAACGTTGCTCAGGATGGGGAAGTGGGGGGCTGTTTCAAACCTTGGCAGGGAATCTCGGCAGGGCTGTTTCAAACCTCTCCAGTTCAGGGTCAGTTCACGAGAGAGCACAAGGCAGGGATTGCCTGTTAGGGGGCAAACCCCACTGATCCTGGTGATCCTGGCCCAGTGTACAGCCTTAGGGAGCGGTAACAAGTGAGGGACGCATGCCCCTGGGGCTGGAGCGACTGCTCGAGTAAAGCCTGCAGAAGCCTGTGCTGAGGGAGAATTCAGCAAACCAGTTGTACAAGAGAAATGAGTTGCACCAGCTGCGAGCTTTAGGAGCCTTCCTTCTGGGTGATAGGTAGGATCTGAACCCCATCCGGCCAGAGAGCTGTCTGCCTGGGAACGGACAAGGAGGTGGAACCTGTCCTTTAAGAGCTCCATCATGACAAGCCACGGAAGGGGAGCACCTATCAGCCTTGTTAGGAGCCAACTCACTGCAGGGGAAAGGGAAATGTCCTATTCTCTGCCCCTGAGCCAGCCAAGCCCCCTGCCCAGGCTAGCCTGGAGCCAATGCCCCCTAGAGGCAGTCGGTCCCCTGCTGCTTGGCGCCTGGCTACCCACTGCCTCCCGTCTGATTTCCAAGCTGGAGCTTACCTGGGTGAGGCCATGCTCGGAAGCTCCCCCTTGCTGCTCTTCATGGGCGTCTTTACTTTTTCGGGGATAATTAATGTAGTGCTGGAGTCTCCCAGCGTGTCCTGCTCGCTCGCTTCCTGCGGACACGGGGGAGGAAAAGGAGGCTCCAGAGCGCTTTTTGGTGATCAACAGCCCTAGGGGTGGCAATTCGCAGCCCAAAGCCACAGACTACGTTTCTCCAAGAGGCCACTGACTGTAGGTGCCAACTTGAGACAAGCTGGGCTCCACTGCTGGAGGAGCTGTGCCTCCACTTCCCCATCCTGAGCTCAGCCTTTCCTGTGCTCTACCCATTTGACCATGCTGCTTCCTGGAGCCAACAGGCATCAGCGCAGGGCGCATGAGACACTAAAGCTCCCCAGAAAGGGCCAGGCCTCTATGTGTCCTGCCCCTCTTGCCCCAGGTGAAGTGCTGCAGGGAGAGCAGGCTCCAACACAGCCAGGGCACATTACCAGGGTGTCTGCTTCGCTGAGGCTCTCATCCAGGTTTTTACTCCGCGATGGTCTCAACTTGTCCCCGATGGCAGAATCCATCTGAGGAAAACAGCCCAGGACAGAAAGGTTGGGGTGTTTACGTGTCTGGAGCAGCTAATGGACCTCTGGGCTCACTCCCTCTCTGAGCCACTGGCCCAGCCGAGATACAGGAAATGCCCCCCAGCTCATTCGCTAGAGTCCTGCCCTCTCCTCCCCCGGCTGGGTGATCCACTGAGACAATGAAGCTCTTCTGGCAGGGCACGAAGAGCCAGGCCCATTCCAGGCATCCCTTGGCCACACTGCCACTGTGCTGGGCAAGCATGTCTCACTGCATCCTTGGGCGTCACTGTCCATCTGCCAGTTCCTGGCTGACACTGGACTGGTAATTCTCAGTGTTTGTACAGTGCCTAGTGCATTGAGGTGCTGGGCTAGGAGGGGGGATCCTGTGTGCTGGCAAATACAGATACTCACATGCTGATAAGCAGCAGGTTGACCTTTTACAAACACCAGTGTTAGAAAATCCAGTGTGTATGTGGCCAGGCCCCAGGGGGCAAACTCTGTCTAGGAGCTGGCAAGTAATGCGGTGCTAAAGGGGAGACCTCAACGCCCTTCTGTGCCCCAGAACTACCTGAACTGAGGGAGGGGTGGGAGCACTGGCCAGCTAGGTGCTGGTGAAGATTTTCGGGACTATGAGGCATGGGCAGCTGTTCCTTGCACTGACGGGCCACACTGCTCAGCCTCTGTCATGGAGCCAGCGCCAGGCCAAGGGGAAAGCAGCAGTGCTCTGGAAGGAGTTGTGACCTGCCCCCACCTGGCACTCTACAGACACCATGGACCCTGTGACGGTATTCGTATGTGTTGGCGGTCAAGGCCTGAGTCCATGTGACGTACCAGCTGTGAATCACTACATGGGTACCCAGGGCTGGATTTACCATTGGGCCAACCATTGCATGGCACCGGTCCCACGCTCAGAAGGGGCCCATATCTCCCTCTGCCTCCCCACTCACAGCTGAGAGTCCACGGTGCTCTGGGAGACACAAGTCTTTGGCCAGCTCCCTGCCTAGAGAGTTGGCCCTAGAACAGGGAAGGAACATTTCCCAGCTTCCTTTGGCAGCTAGCAACAGGAAAGGGAGGGGATTTGCACAGCACTTGCAGGGAATGGCTGTTAGGAGGGGGTGGCGCTGTGAATGGGAAACGTGCAGAGGCAGTAGAAGGCTTGGCCCACATCTAACCCTCAGAAACCTTCCCAGACTGTATTGGGGTGCTGGTGGCCTTGGTTCGCTGCCCTCAGAGAAGGAATTGGGTGAACTGAGTGCACTCAATGCACCCCTGTCTGAAGCCTAGCAAGGGAGGTATGTGAACTAGGGATGTGAATGGTTAACTGGTAAGCATCACCCTTACCAGCTGATGCCTGCTGGTTATGGTTAACCAGCGGGAGCTGCAGGTGATGGGAATCTCAGGTACTGAAAGCCATGGCCTAAAGGAGGGAAGCACTGAACTGCAGAGTCTGCAGCTGTCTAGGGCCAGCGCTGAGGATTTAGAGTCCCAAGTGCTGCCACTGCAAGGTTCAAGCCTGCTCAACCTTGGAATTGCCACCATCCCATGGCTAGCAGCTGCAGCTGTCTAAGGCCGGCTTCTGGCAACTGGCCTCATGGCTATAGCCAGAGAAGCTGCAGGTGGCTCTGTGGCTACTGAGCCATTAAGCTAAGAGCAGATAAAGAAACTGGAATGAACCCCACGGAACAGTGGCCACCAGTAGGAAAAGAACGTCAAGGGGAGCAGGGAAAGAGGAAGCAAGTCAGGCTTACAGGGGGAGAAAAGCCCCAGCTGGCTGGGGAGCAAAGGCAGAAGGGAAACCAGTATGAGGAGAGGTGATGGTGACAGGACGTAGATGGGAGCGAAGGGAGAAAGGCAGGTGCCTTCAGGTTCCCAGGGGCTGTGCGCTCACTCTGGGGAAATGTATTTGCAAGTGGCTTGTTCTAAAGGAAGGCTGGAGGGCTGGAGGAGGGAGCTGTCAGAACTGATCGGGTAGCTGCCAGCTGTGGAACTGTATTGAGCTGAGACCCGGGCTACATACAGTGGCTGGTGAAATAGGGGGTCTGGAGACATGGCTATAGCATGTCTGGATGAGAAAGGAGATAAATCTGTGGGGAGTTTCCCCTGATCACTATGAAATTCCTGCTCATTGTGGACATGGGCACATGGCTCACTGAGAACAACTGGGGGCTGAGGAAGCTGAGTGTGGCAGCACATACAGTCGTACGGGGTGAGTGATCAAAATGAAAAGTGCCTCAGAGTCAGTACTGGGTATACCATAGCACTACCACGCCAGGCCCACACTCAGCAGGGGCCGCCGCCGACTACATAGGGGCCCACAAAATGTTAACCCAGCCCTGGGGCACGCTAATGTGGGCCTACATCCAGCACCCCCACTAGAATACAGGACCCACTCCCTCCCTCTGCAATTACTCACCGGGCTGGTGGCATCTTTGCTCAGGCTTCCCTTGCTGTTAAGGCTTCCAATTTCTGTCTGGGAGCTGGACTGAGACATTCCCTCGAAGAAAGGCCTGGCAGGGAGAGACGCAATGGGTCAGGGAACAAAGTGCTGCTGAAGACCCTGGCCTAGGAGAGAAGGAGCAAGCTGCTCCAGATCATCCCGAGGGGAACGAGACCCTGAGTTCTCAGAGGGACTCAAGCCTCAGTGAAGGCTGGAGCACTCAGAGCCTGCGAAAATCCTGGGCTTGTTGCAGCGCGTGTGGGCCAGCCTGCGTGGCAGTAGCTTTGGCTGCTATTTAAAGCCATTTCCTCTCATAGTTTGCGCTGCTCTCCAAGAGACCCTCCTAACTGGCCCAGGACAGCCCAGCAATGGGCACTAGCACAGGGCTCCCTGTCCTGGCTTCCATGTTCTCCAGCACCATTGCAGCTACCGAGCATCAAGCACGCCAGCGCGATGGGGAGCAAGAGGCTCACCTGTCCCTGCAGCCCAGCTCCACAAAGGGCTCTCTGCTGGGACCACTCCCACCCCTGAAATGCTGCAGTGTGCCAGGCCTTCTCCTAGCACCACGCAGGGAAGGCTGGGGACTAGGCAGACACACAGCAGGCCTCATTTGGGTGAGAAAGCTGAGCTGGCCTCAGACGGAACTGAAACCACTCTAGCCGGTCTGGTGCCAAAGGCCCTGGGGACACTGCAGCTCAAGTTGACAGAACAGGGTAATTCAGGCAGATCAGAGAGTGCCTGTGTGGGTATTTGCACTGCTCTCCCTTACACCACGCACACGAGTGCTCCAATCAGCCTCACTCTCATACCAGAGGAGCCTATCCCAGGCCCCACAGCTGTAGCACCTCAATGAAGACTGGTTTCACCCTGCAGGAGTTCAGTCAACACAGAAGCCTGGTCTGGGCTAAGCCTGGCTTCTCTCTGTTCGACTTGCATCGGATCACATCATAGGTGTGTGAACCTCTCGCACCAGCGTGAGTCTGCACACACAAGCTGCAGTGATTTCGCTCACCCCAGGGCAACATCTATACACAAGCCCCTAGGAAGGGGTTACAGCTAAACTGGAACGATGCTTTCTTTTACATCCAGGGGTCCTTATGCCCAGGCTTCAACTCACACCTTCACTTGCACTCGTCTCTGCGAGAAACCAGCTACACAAGCCACCAGTCCCACACTCCTTCCCCCTTTTCAAAGAGGGAGCCAAGCTACACAGGGGAGAAGGGTGCAATTGCCACGGCCCGTGGGCAGCAAGACTGGGGCAGGACGGAGCCAGGAGTCTTAGCACACTGTAGTCACTGAACCCCTGTAGCCGGAAGTTTCTGTGCTCCTGGTCTGACATTTGAACTCCCGCCCCCCCCCCACCAGGTCTTGACCCCAACAGGTCCATGCCAAGCTCTGGCTTGTGGCAGCCCTAGGGAGTGGCGCGGTGTCAAGGGCACAGTTAGGACAAATCAGAACCAGGCTGGCTTTTCAGAGAGCCATGCAGACCTTCGCCAGGGCTGCGGTGCAGTGACATCCCTGCCAGCAGAGCAGGGCCCCAAGGGCTGGAGGGAGAGGAGAGCTCGGCAGCACAGGGACAGCAAGCACCAGAGTTTGGGGGTGCAAGATCACTGGCTCCACTTGGAGGGGGGAGAGGGACAGAACCCAGCCCCTGAGGAAGGAGGATGTGGTTTGTGATGGCCAGGGCTGGACTTGCTTTGGGAAGGGGGGTAGAGGGGAGGATCAGATTGCTGTCAGTGTGATTAAGCACACATGAACCTGGCCTTGGTTGTGACTCACACAGGACTATGGCCTGTGATATAGGGAGCTGCTGATCAACCTGTCAGCAATAGCATCTCGCAGCCCCTTTGGCAGTGCTGGAGAAGGGTCCTGGCGTGCCCTGCATGGAACTGCACTGCCCACAGACCGCCTTGTGAGTAAGGCACAGGGCGAGGACTCAGGGCTCCTGGGTTCTCTGCCCAACTGAGGGAAGTGATTGGGACTTAGCGGGTTAGACAGGGTGGAGCTGGCAATGAAGATGCCCGAGTTCTATTCCCACCTCTAGGTGGGAGGGGAGTCTAGTGGGTAGTGCAGAGTGCTGGTACCCTGGGCACTGTTCCCAGGTCCGGGAGGAGAGGTATGTCTAATGGTCAGAGCAAAGGAATGAGACCCTTGCTGGAGTCTGTGAAGGTAGGTGGCAGGAATACTGCATACGCCAGATGCCTTGCTCAGGCTGACTGAGAGCCCACGGGCTCGGAAGGCAGGTGTGGTATTGGGTTCTGACTCGGGTGCCGGGGGGTGCTGTCAGGAGAGCGGTCTGCAGCAGTGGCAGCTGGCAAGCATGAGCAACACAGGGTGAGAATACCCCAGCTGGATAGATTCCTCCTTTTATCCAGGCATCTCCAAGGGCTGCACAAACCCTAATTAATCCTCAATTCCCAGGGCACGGTATGTGATGCCACTTTAGCTGCAGAGCATCAGTGTGTGATGGCGCAGTCGGGGTTCCCCCGACACTGCACCCCCGTAGCAGCAAGAACAGACTCCGCCAGCCGGTAGAATAGAGGGGGGTTTATTGCTTCTCCAGGATACAGCACAGCATAAACGTGATGGCTGTGTCTACACTGGGCCACTTATTCCGGAAAATCAGCCGCTTTTCCGGAATAAGCTGCGAGCTGTCCACACTGGCCCTTGAATTTCCGGAAAAGCACTGACGATCTACTGTACAAAATCAGCCGCTATTCCGGAAAAGCTACGCTGCTCCCACTCGGGCATAAGTCCTTATTCCGGAACACTGTTCCGGAAAAGGGCCAGTGTAGACAGCCCAGTAGTCTTTTCCGGAAAAAGCCCCGATCGCGAAAATGACGATCGGGGCTCTTTTCCGGAAAAGCGCGTCTACATTGGCCACAGACGCTTTTCCGGAAAAAGGGCTTTTCCGGAAAAGCAGCCTGCCAATGTAGACGCTCCTTTTCCGGAAATACTTATAACGAAAACTATTCTGTTTTAAGCATTTCCGGAAATTCATGCCAGTGTAGACACAGCCGATATGTCTACAGGAATCTGGGCCAGGATGCCTCAGACCCCTTGAAATGGGGTCTCTGGGCCCCTAGATTCCATCCCCCTCCTTAGACTGGCTCCTTCATGATTCCAGCCCAAGACTGCCCCTTCCCCCCAAACACTCACTTCCCTAGTTCCAGAGATGTAGCCATGTTAGTCTGGTCTTGCTAAAACAAAAGACAAGACTATGCAGCACTTTAAAGATCTGAGGAAGTGGGTCTGGCCCACGAAAGCTCATCACCTAATAAACCATCTTGTTAGTCTTTAAAGTGCTGCATAGTCCTGTCTTTTGTTCCCTAGTTCCCTTGCTGCCCCAACTCGTCTGACCGGTTGGGTCTTTGTCTACCTGACTTAGGCAGCCCACCTGCTGGGCAGTGCTCACAGGCAGAGGCCAGTAAGGGTCATTCACAGCCCACAGCACAAGCACAGCAATCAGCGAAGTACTGATACTACATCACAACATGTGAGTGAGTCAGTGGGCATCACACATCACAGCGGGACCCCGGAACACAGAGCAGACAGCAACCCCACTACACCCCACAGTGCTCTTGTTCCACCTGGGCTGGAGGCACTAACAGAGATCGCTGGTTTCAGCCCACCTGGATAGTTTCCATGGCGAAGAGGGAAGTGGCTGAAAGTGCAGATGAGATGCAGGGCCCTTTCCCCTTTTGTGCCCTTAGCCAACCTGCACCCTTATGTCACTGACCCACTGGCTGCTGTGCTCTCCCCCAGAGTTAGCTGCATTTCAGTGCTGCTGGTTCCAAAAGCACTGTGGAGACTTGCACATTCTCTCATGTAGGGATGTAATGGTGTAGTCAATTCACCGACCAGCAAAAGCATATAGGGTTAATGCTATGGACTACACGCATTTCCCTCCCCTCCACCCGCCAGTACATTTTTTAGCAGGCTGGCCAGCAGCTCAGCTCAGTCCTGGCTTGCACCAGGTCCAGGACTTATCTTCGCCGCGGCTCTATATTTAAAGTGTTTTAGGAGCCAGGCAGGCAGCCAGCTCAGTTCAGCAGCTTAGGGCGACAGGCAGCTGTTCCATGAGAGGAGCTGTTTTTTAAACTGGCTTCTCCTGCGAACCAGCTCTTCCCTGGCACCTCATGCTGCTGCCTCTGGCACAGAGGCAGCAGCACAGAGTGGCAGGGGGCTCCTCAGGAGTGAGGCTGGAGCGCAATGGCTGCCTGCCTTATCCTTGGGACTATAGAACAGTCGACTAGCCCATAAGAATTCATGAGGTTAATTGACTATTCAATTAACCGATATTGAACATCCCTATTCTCATGGAGACTTACAATCATTTTCAAGCACCTCTGGGACACCTTGCGTTCCTTTCCCCTTATCTCACGGGTGGATTGTGAGCTCTGCAGGGCAGGAAGCACGTCTGTGTTACAAGTTCATACAGCACCCAGCACAATGGACCTGGGCCCAGGGAGCCACCACAGGGTAGAATCAGAGGATACTAGGACTGGAAGGGACCTCGAGAGGTCATCGAGTCCAGTCCCCTGCCCTCATGGCAGGACCAAGTACTGTCTAGACCATCCCCGATAGACATTTAGCTAACCTACTCTTAAATATCTCCACAGATGGGGGTTCCATAACCTCCCTGGGCAATTTATTCCAGTGTTTAACTACCCTGACAGTTAGGAACTTTTTCCTAATGTCCAACCTAAACCTCCCTTGCTGCAGTTTAAGCCCATTTCTTCTTGTTCTATCCTCAGATGCCAAGATGAACAAGTTTTCTCCCTCCTCCTTATGACACCCTTTTAGATACCTGAAACTGCTATCATGTTCCCCCTCAATCTTCTCTTTTCTAAACTAAACAATCCCAATTCCTTCAGCCTTCCCTCATAGGTCATGTTCTCTAGACCTTTAATCATTCTCATTGCTCTTCTCTGAACCCTCTCCAATTTTTCCACATCTTTCTTGAAATGTGGTACCCAGAAGTGGACACAATACTCCAATTGAGGCCTAACCAGCGCAGAGTAGAGTGGAAGAATGACTTCTCGTGTCTTGCTCACAACACACCTGTTAATACATCCCAGAATCATGTTTGCTTTCTTTGCAACAGCATCACACTGCTGACTTATATTTAACTTGTGGTCCACTATAACCCCTAGATCTCTTTCTGCCGTACTCCTTCCCAGACCATCGCTTCCCATTCTGTATGTGTGAAACTGATTGTTCCTTCCTAAATGGAGCACTTTGCATGTGTCTATTAAACTTCATCCTATTTATCTCGGACCGTTTCTCCAATTTGTCCAGGTCATTTTGAATTATGACCCTATCCTCCAGATTAGTCGCAACCCCTCCCAGCTTGGTATCATCTGCAAACTTAATAAGCGTACTTTCTATACCAATATCTAAATTGTTGAAGAAGATATTGAACAGAGCCGGTCCCAAAACAGACCCCTGCGGAACCCCACTTGTTATGCCTTTCCAGCAGGATTGTGAACCATTAATAACTACTCTCTGAGTACAGTTATCCAGCCAGTTATGCACCCACCTTATAGTAGCCCTATCTAAGTTGTATTTGCCTAGTTTATTGATAAGAATATCATGTGAGACCGTATCAAACGCCTTACTGAAGTCTAGGTATACCACATCCACTGCTTCTCCCTTATCCACAAGACTCGTTATCCTATTAAAGAAAGCTATCAGATTGGTTTGATATGATTTGTTCTTTACAAATCCATACTGGCTGTTCCCTATCACCTTGCCACTTTCCAAGTGTTTACAGATGATTTCCTTAATTACTTGCTCCATTATCTTCCCTGGCACAGAAGTTAAACTAACTGGTCTGTAGTTTCCTGGGTTGTTTCCTGGGTAAATAAAAGAGTTGCACAGACAGTCACAGAGCACTGCAGATACTTGCTGTGTCAGTGTCCTATGGGGAGAGACTCCAGAGCCTGACTCCTAGTCCTCCAGCTCACACCATTGCAGGAGTGCTTGGATGCTCCAGCCAACATCAGGGCCTCACTGTGCCAGGTGCTGCACAAAACACGTGGCAAGAGAGTAGCCATGGCCCTGAGGAGCTCTCTGTCTAAATAGACAAGACAGAGAGAAGCTGGGAGGGGAAACTGAGGCACTGAGAAGGGAAGTGACTTGCCCGAGTTCACCAGCAAGGCAGTGGCAGACCTGGAAATGGCTGCCAAGTCCCATGGGTCCCACCAGCCCATGCTTGCTCCTGGTTGCAGCCGTCGCTCACCATCCTGCCCCACTCCCAGCACTCACTTGAGCTTGGGCTTGGGCGTGCTGAGGATGCTCTCTGTCTCCTCCATCTCCGGGCCACTGTCGCTGGGGTTGTACATCTCTAGGCTGTCGTACAGCTCGTCCAGGTCCTCCTCCACCTCTCGGATCTGCTCCCTGGAGACATGCTCCAGACCAAAGCCAACCTGTGGGCAGGAGACTCCAGACTAGACCAGGGGCGAGGCAATTCAGAGCAGAGACCATGGTTTTTGTGGAAGCCCACAGGAATGAGCACTGGAAGAGGCCTCACGGTCCCCTCATGCTGCTCTCCTTCCCCAGCCAATGGTACCTCAAAGGTCTAACACACACTGCCAGTCAGCTATCAGTCTGACATCTCCCAGAGACCATGGAGAGTCACCCCCAGAGCCATGGCCTGGCCAGGGCTAGCTCCCACCTCAGAGAGCGGCTGTCACCAGAGGGTCAGAGAAAGTTACAAGAAACCCCCCGGAGGCAGAGGAGGGATTACACCACCTCTTACAGGCATGTGTAACTTCCAGCCACATGTGGCTGCTTTCGCCCATGAAGCAGGAGGAGCCCCTGCCTAGTCTCATTTGCCTCCTCATCTTCTGGTCGCTAGAAGAGGTGCAGGGGAGTAGGGTCTAGAGGTCAGAACAGGGGGCTGGAATTCAGAACTCCTGGGTTCTATCCCCAACTCTCAGACAAATGGGGTCCAGTGGCTGGAGCCGGAGGGAACTGGCAACAGAGGTTGGATTGGTGAGTCCCATTCCCTGCTCTAGAAGGGCAATGGGGGAGGGAGAGGTGGGTTTTATTCCCAGCGCCAAGAGGGAGGCATTCCTCTGATTAAAGCAGGGGATTGAGAACCTGGCACAGAGTGACATGATTTGTCAAAGTCCATCAACGACTCAGTGACAGAGCTAGGACAAAACCCAGAAGTCCTGGCTCCCAGCCCATCGCTGCTCTAACCACTAGATCCTACTCCCCTCCCACAACTGAAATGAGCTGAGCCCGCTGAAAGACCTGAGGTCTGGCCACGCACAGCCAGTCACTGGAGGAGGGAGGAACAGTGATGAGGGATGGCCTCTCACCTGCTCTGGATCACAGCCCCTCTAGCACACCAGCTACCAAGAGACCATTGAACGAGCAAAGACCTTTGCAACAAGACAACAAAGGGCAGGACCTACCTCGTCCGACACCTTGAACCTCTTCAGTAACGCCACAAACTTCTGCTTTATATTTGGCTGCTGTGAAGAAACGGTACCATTGACTCGTTACAAGGAAGTGAACAGGAATCAGGGGCAGGGCACCGGCCTTCGCTGTGTGTGGGACTGAGGGGCCAATGGAGGGAGATTCTCATATTGCCCCAGAGATCGTGCCAGTGACTGTTCAAAGTCCACTAGAGTTTCCAATCCTGCTGCAGGGCTGCAAGCACAGAGTCCCTGAGCCCCAGGCACTGGTTAGCACCAAACCAGAGGAGAGTGCTCCTCCTCCTGAATCACCCACACCTCTGGCTCGTGCGCCAAGTCTCCCCTCCAAACACTAGCCCAGAGCAAGCCTGCTTATCTTGCAAAACAGCCACGCTCGCTGCTGGAGATGGTGAGGCTGAAGCCACGCAGCACCTCCACACGCTGTTCATCACAGGCAGGCTAGCAGGGCAAGGTGAGAGGCAGCATTAGTGCGGGCTACTTCCTGGGAGACTGGGCAAAGCTTTCCAGCCACAGCTTAGGTCAAAGGGCCAAGCCTGGATGAGTGAGTGCGGTGGAAAGGGGACAGCCAGACAGCTTTGGAGATAGAAGCTGTGTAGCAATCTCTTCCCTACCAGCAGTGTCCGAATCTGCTGAGCAGAGGTCACTTTTAGAGGGGATCGGCTCCTTCTGCTCCATCCAGGCCCAATGACAAGGGGCAGAGGGGGGAAAGAGGGCAACTGCCCCAGGACCTGGTGATTCAAAAGGGCTTGGGGCTCCCCCCTTTAAATCAACACTGGAACGCCGTGCAGCACACTCCAGGGAATGCTGAGGGCTGGCTGCCCCAGCCCTGCCCTCTCCACCAAGGCCTTGCCCCTTCCAGGCCCACCCCCGCCTGCCCAGGGACCTGGGGATTCTGTCATCCCCCCCCTCCCACTCCATCCCAAATCCTACAGCCCTCCAGCCCTGTTCAGAAACCCTTCTGGCCCCACTGGCATGTGGCAGGCCTCACATCCAACCCAGACTAGAGCCACAAGGCAGCCAGCCAGCACACCCTCAGAATATACTCACCCGAGTGATCGCCGAGGCTGACGTTAGTTTCCTCCTTGTTTTCTTCACCTTCCGGAGATCTTCGTCTTCGTAAAACAAATCCTTGTGGGGCGGGGAGAGACAGCACGTTCAGAGAAACGGCACCACTGCTCCCTGGGGACATGGGCACCTCACCACACTGCCAGGAAGCTGCCTATAGCTAGGACTCATCTTAACCGGGATCTCCCTAGTCCTTGGAGCACAGCAGCCCAGCCCCAGGCTAGTACAGTGCCATGCAGGGTGCTTCTGGCAGCAGCCCAGTCGTAGGTGACCACTCGGGGCAGGCTCCCAAAGCCAGACAAGGGATCAGTGGCCCAGTGGCCACATTCCTCAGCTAGATCCCAAAGGGAGGCTGCTCTGCAGGGCATCTGGCTCTTCCCTCCCTTCCCAAAGGGGGATGCTCACAGAGCCAGCTTGCCCTGCACCGCTCACTCCCTTTGCCCCTGCAGTTCACAGGGCAACGGAGAGGTCAAGGCACCCCCCTCCCCAGAGGGGAGATCAGGACTGGAGGAAAGCCTGAGCCCATGGAAAGAGGGGCTTGCAAATGGAGGCAGCCTGGCTCAGCCAGCCTATTGCCTGGTAATGCCTGCAATGCAGCTCTGGCCTGAGTGCTTTGAGGGGGCAGCAGGCTGGGAAGCGGGTGGTGGGGGGTTTACCTGTCCATGCAGGGGATCGTCACTGCCCTCCTGCTCTGAGGAGAAGCTCTCCTCCTCCTCTTCCGAGTAGTTGTCAATGTCAGGGGACCGATCTGGAAGACACAGCTGGGGTTAGGCAGGAAGCCCAGCTTGGGAGCGGGATTTGTGTAGGGTCCAAGTGCACCTGCCAGTCACAGCCTGGTAGGCTAGAGGGTACTGTGCAGTGCAGACTGGCTCTCCAGTGCAGTGCCGGCCAGCCCAGGCCCTGCTCTCTGGATAGCCTGGCTATGTTACAAGCGGGATAGTAGGCAGTGGCACTGGGCCTCCCCATCATCAGACAAGCACACCCCTTCTCTTGTAGTAGGACCACACGGCCATATGAACATAAGAGCGGCCATACTGGGTCAGACCAAAGGTCCACCTAGCCCAGGATCCTGTCTGTGACAGATGCCACAGAGGGAGGGAACCTAACAGGTAATCCTCACGTGATCCCTCCCGTCACCCACCTTCAGAGAAACAGAGGCTAGGGGCACCATTCCTACCCATCCTGGCTAATAGCCATTGATGGACCTAACCTCAGTGAATCTGTCCAGCTCTTTTTTGAACTCTGTTACAGTTCTAGCCTTCACCGCATGCTCTGGTAAGGAGTTCCACAGGTTGACAGTGCACTTAGTGAAGAAAAACTTCCTTTTGTTTGATTTAAACCTGCTGCCTATTAATTTCATTTGATGACCCCTAGTTCTTATATTGTGGGAATAAGTAAATAACCTTTCCTTATTCACTTTTTCCATATCAGTCATGATTTTATAGACCTCTATTATATTCCCCCTTAGTCTCCTCTTTTCTAAGCTGAAAAGTCCAAGTCTTTTTAATCTCTCTTCATATGTGACCCGTTTCAAACTCCTAATAATTTTTGTTGCACTTTTCTGATCCTTTTCCAATGTCAATATATCTTTTTTTGAGATGAGGCAACCACATCTGTACGCAGTATTCAAGATGTGGGCGTCCCATGGTTTTATATAGAGACAATAAGATATTTTCTGTCTTATTCTCTATCCCTTTTTTAGACTCATAGACTCTAAGGTCAGAAGGGACCATTATGATCATCTAGTCTGACCCCCTGCACAGTGCAGGCCACAAAATCTCACCCACCCCTCCTAGAATAATCCTCTCACCTATATCTCAGATATTGAAGCCTTCAAATACTTTGAAGACCCCAAGATGCAGAGAATCCTCTAACTGTGACCTGTACCCCATGCTACAGAGGAAGGCGAAAAACCTCCAGGGCCTCTGCCAATCTACCCTGGAGGAAAATTCCTTCCCGACCCCAAATATGGCGATCAGCTAAACCCTGAGCATGTGGGCAAGACTCATCAGCCAGACACCCAGAAAGTTCCCTATAGCAACTCCTATCATCCCTCCACTGACCTATTTCCCACTGATAATGAATGGTCAATTAGTTAACAAGATCATGTTATCTCATCAAACCATCCCCTTCATAAACCCATCTAGTTTAATCTTGAAGCCAGATAGATCTTTTGCCCCCATTGCTTCCCTTGGAAGGCCGTTCCAGAACCTCACTCACCTCCTTTTTAATGATTCCTAACATTCTATTTGCTTTTTTGACTGCCGCTGCACACTGAGTGGATGTTTTCAGAGAACTATCCACAATGACTCCAAGATCTCTCTTGAGTAGTTGTAGCCAAATTAGTTTCCATCATATTGTATATATAGTTGGGATTCTTTTTTCCAATGTGCATTACTTTATATTTATCAACATTAAATTTCATTTGCCATTTTGTTGCCCAATCACTTAGTTTGGTGAGATCTTCTTGAAGCTCTTCAGAGTCTGCTTTGGTCTTAACTATCCTGAGCAGTTTGGTATCATCTGCAAATTTTGCCACCTCACTGTTTATCCTTTTCACTAGATTATTTATAAATAAGTTGAATAGGATGGGTCCCAGGACAGACCCTTGGGGGACCCCAAGTTACCGCTCTCCGCTCGGAAAACTTACCATTTATTCCTACCCTTTGTTTCCTGTCTTTTAACCAGTTACCAATCCATGAAAGGACCTTCCCTCTTATCCCATGACAACTTACTTTACTTAAGAGCCTTTGGTGAGGGACCTTGTCAAAGGCTTTCTGGAAATCTAAGTATATTATATCCACTGGATCCCCCTTGTCCACATGTTTGTTGACCCCCCTCAAAGAACTCTAGCAGATTAGTAAGGCATGATTTCCCTTTACAGAAACCATGTTGACTTTCCCTATGTGTCATCCATGTGTCTGACAATTTTATTTTTTACTATAGGTGCAACTAATTTGCCTGGTACTGATGTCAGATGTACCAGTCTGTAATTGCCAGGATCACCTCTAGAGCCCTTTTTAAATATTGGCGTCACGTTAGCTATCTTTCAGTCATTAAGTATGGAAGCTGATTTAAAGGATAGGTTACAAACCACAGTTAATAGTTCTGCAATTTCCCATTTCAGTTCTTTTAGAATTCTTGGGTGAATGCCATCTCATCCCAGTGACTAGTTACTGTTAGGTTTATCAATTTGTTCCAAAACCTCCTCTAATGATACCTCAACCTGGGACAATACCTCAGATTTGTCACCTAAAAATAATGGCTCGGGTTTGGGAATTTCCCCAATATCCTGAAACAAAGAATTCATTTAGCTTCTCCGCTATGACTTTATTATCTTTGAGTGCTCCTTTAGCATCTCGATCATTGTACTTAAACATTTTTCTATTACTTTTTGAATTTTTGGCTAGCTGTTCTTCAAACTCCTTTTTGGCTTTTCTTATTATATTTTTACACTTAATTTGACAAAGTTTATGGTCCTTTCTATTTTCCTCACTAGGATTTGACTTCCACTTTTTAAAAGATAACTTTTTATCTGTCACGGCTTCTTTTACCTGATTGTTAAACCATGGTGGCACTTTTTTGATTCTCTTACTGAGTTTACGTTTTTTTGGGGTATACATTTAAGATGGGGTATACATTTAATATGTTGTCTTTGAAAAGTTTCCATGCAGAGGTTTTACTTTTGTCACTGTACCTTTTAATTTCTGTTTAACTAATTTCCTCATTTTTGTGTAGTTCCCCTTTCTGAAATTAAATGACACAGTGCTGGGCTGCTGAGGTGTTTTCCCCATCACAGGGATGTTAAATTTTATTACATTATGGTCACTATTTCCAAGAGTCAAGCTCATGAGTCATATGTAGCCACAGAGCAGTCAGGACTCGGCTTTAATGGTGGGAGCCAAAAAAGAAGCTTGTCCCCTTTTTAGTCAGGCACAATATAGGCGAGAGAGGCTGTAATGGCCTGGGTTTCTTTTAGAAATTCAGACCTGACTGTGCTGGGTGACTGGAGAACAGAAGGACCCACCACAACAGGCCTGCTTTTGTGCAGACTTTTTTGGAAGCTGGGTAGCACTGCAGTGTGCCTCCATGCCCTGCTCTACTGGCCCAGGCAGCCGGGGAAGCTTACAGTCCACAGGCAAGAGGCCGAAGGAAAGCCAGCCGCAGCAGTGACCCAACCGGGGGTGTAGGGCCACATCTGAGTGGCAGAAAGAACCATTGTGGTCATTCAGTCTGAGCTTCTGCACAGCACAGGCCCCAGGGCCTCCCTGCATTAACCACTGGCTGGATTAGGGAAGAGGCTCTTAGAAAAACAGGCAACCTCAGTTTAACAATTACCAGAGATGGAGAATCCACCACAGCCTGAGGCTGATTGTTCTGAGATTTAATTACCCTCCCTAGGAATAGTTTATGCCTTAGTTCTAGGCTGAATTCATCTAGTTTCATCTTGCAGCCACTGGGTCTCGTGAGACCATTGTCTGTGAGACTGACGGGCTAATTAGCACATTTCTGTTCCCTGCATAGGTACTTACAGACCAAGTCACCCCTGAACCTTCCCTGTGTTAAGCTAAATAGCTTGAGCTCCTGGAGACTTACTATAAGGCCTGTACCCAAACCCTTTATTTCAGAATACAAGGCCTTCTTTTCACAGTAACTCGGGCACCTCAATCCCAGCAACTTTCAGTGAGAGTCAAGCTCATGAGTCACATGCGAATATGAGCCTTAGGCACAGTTACCCTAAGGGACTTGCCACGTCTTCTCAGTTCTAGGCAAGTGCTGGGCCGCAAGGCCAGTCTTCAGCTGGATGAACAGCTGGTAGTAAATCAAATCTGTTGACGTGCCCCCCCCCCTTTATTTAAGTGCTGAAAAAGCTCCCAGGCAGTTCTCAGGGGTCTCTATGCCCCAGGGAAGAGCCATCCCTGACATATCTAACATAAACAGCGGAATAATCCTTTCAAATGCCCCAAGGGAGCAAATAAACTAGCACAGGCCCCATCAATTATCCTCTGCCCCTCTTCTTCAGCTATGTCCAAAGTCAGCCTCCCCATAGCAGCTCCTGGGCCTGCAGAACACAGCACTGCCTGCATCCAATGACTGGAGAACCGTCGCCCTATGCAGGGCATGGA
The DNA here is from genome assembly GCF_052426305.1 of Pelodiscus sinensis. Taxonomy (NCBI): domain Eukaryota; kingdom Metazoa; phylum Chordata; order Testudines; family Trionychidae; genus Pelodiscus; species Pelodiscus sinensis. Next base: position 19,961,552 of record NC_143062.1, on the reverse strand, counting down.
GGAGTGTGGAACATGGAGCAGGCCCAACATCTGCAATGAGCTGGCCGTGAACGGATGGACGAACCTGGGAACTGGGCTGCAAACCACTCCCTGCTCTCCCTTTGGGACCATCTGGTATTTCCTGTCATTTGGCAGACAATTGTTTGTATCTGGTTAGAATCTTTGTGGGGTTGGGAGTTATCCTTGGCCAGTTCATTAAAATAAAATCATTGCTTAAATTCCCACTCAGAGACAAAGATCAGCTGGTGCTGGAGTTGAAGAGAGAGGATTTCATGGTTCAAAATATTTACATTCCTGTTTCCTCATGGAATTTAGCATAGTAGAACCACCTCTCCCTTTACGACATGCCTGGACTCCTCTTTAGTGCCTTTCGTTGGAAGCTCTGAAGCACTTTGCAAGTATGGACACCCCCCAGGCTTCCTAGAAGAGAGGGCCAGTGGGCATAGCCCACACATCTCATACACACTAGGGGGCATTTCCACTATATGCTCCTTAGCTAAACAGTTAATCATATTGACATGAAATAACCATCAGTATGCTTCAGCGTTAACATAATGTTGAGATGAATAAAGTTCCATTTGATGATGCTTGTTTCAGTCTCCCTGCAGACTCAGACAGACACTACTACATCCCTCAAACATAGGGTTTACTTAGCAACCCTAAAAGCTGCATAGATTTGTTTTTCATGAAAGCTAGATAAAAAAGTACAATTGTACGGCAAGGACTATATTTTGCCACTACAGAGGAACATAGGCTCTGTCTATGAGAGACCTGGACTGATTTCTATTTGCCTCAACATGCCAGAATGGAAAAGGTGCATATTTCCAGATCAACCGGTGTCTCCTGTCAGCACCCTGCTGCCTTTCCTTGTCAGGTCACGCAGTTACTGGTAATAAACTCAAATATGAAAATAAATCCAACACAAAGCCTGCATCTCCATCGGTTTCCCTGGCAACAAGATTTACTGCCTCGGCAGCCATCCGCGACCGTATCATAAACGGAAGGATTCCAAGACGTGGAGCTAAATATAGCCGTGTTGGAAGGAATAAGCTTCCACTGTCCAAACAAGAGCTGATGAGAATGGATGTGATGAAACTGGGCCCAGAACAAAATTTTGCCTCCATTCCTGCAGATTAATGCATTAAAACCAAGATCAAATCACCCTACAGGCAACAACCAAGAGGGGGCTGACACCCAGCTGGCTTCTGTTCTCACTTGGGCTCCTGCACAGAAGCACCAGGAGCACATGCAGCGGTGCTGGGATAGAACGTAGCTGACGAGGCTCCGTGTGCTCTCTCAGGCACTGCCTCCAGCCATGCATACAAGACACAAGCAGAGCTGTACAATGCCGAGTGGAACCAGCAGGCATGTGGCTTTTACAGCTGGTAGGTTTCAGGGACAAAGAAAAATCTGTTCTGCTTCTGAAACTAGTCAAGCCAAGTCTCTGGAGAAAAATGGCTTTGCCACAGTGTGGGAATGCAGCTCCCTCTGGGGAGGAACGTGGCAACCGTGTGTCAGCACACAGCCACACTCTAAATGGCTCAGCATAGGAAGGAAAAAATTCTCGGTGATAGGGAAAAGACAAAGGAGGGAGGGAATTTAGGGAGGTGACACATAATTGCCCCCCAGTGGAATATGGCAGGACACCAGCTGCAACACCCTGATTCTAGCAAATGGCCAATGATGCAGGAACTGTGAAAACCATGGTGATGAGGGTGCTGGTTTTGTTTCAGCTGAAGGAGGCACTGCCTCCAGCGCATTGTCCCCAACCAGGGAGCCTCCCACCCCACCCACAGCGGGGATGGAAGGGGACAGATGCACTTTGGAAGGTTTTTGCTTCTGACAGAAGCACCTGAGCCCTCCAGCTCTGCTCCATCTTCACAATCGCTACAGTATTATTGAGCTATGCACCTGCCTAGTGATGTGGACTCCAGGGCAGCCAATGAGGTTCCCCCCTCTGGAGACCCCACACCCCAGTCCCCACCCGACCTAGTCCCCTCCTTACCAGACAGTTTCGACTTGAGCCCTTCGTGGTCAATTGGCTGGCTGGACAGGGAGTAGATTTTAATCTCAGCAACGGGCACAGAGACGTCCTTCACGTTATTGTGGAGTCCAAGCACCAGAGCCCCTTCGCTGGGGTGCTGCATGACCTGTGCAGGGGAGACACCACACGGCGTATGCTCCCACCGTGCCCCACGGGAGGTTGCTGAGAACACCAAGCCAGTCAATAGCACTGAAGCCTGGGCCCCACATGGACCAAGGAAGGAGCTCTAACCTGAGGACCCAAGCTGACACAGGATTGTCCAGGTGCCTCTGGCTAGGTCCCAGCCTAGGCACACAGTGCCCTGTCTTGGGCTGAGCTGAAGCGGGGAGAGGTTACATTTACCCACTTCTTCCCCATGGCCATACGACCAGGAGGCTGGCACCTCCCTCCTTACCTCAGCCATGTTGATGAGCCCAACAGCCAGAGTCTTGTAGCCCAGGATGGTTCGGTTTTTGTACCTCTTCCTTCTCTGCAGCATGATCTGCAGCTTGTTGGCATCTCGCTTCAGGAAGTGGGGGTACTGCAAGGGCAAATGACAGTCAAGAGCGACATGGGGCAGCGCGAGAGCCCAGCACATTTGGGGTTCCAGGTGGCCTGTGAAGGTGTGAGCGACAGAGATCTGGTTGGGGTGCTCAGGAAGGCTGCCAAAAATCCCATGTTCATCCATGCTAGGGAGAGACTCTCCCAAGGCGCCTCATGTGGTGATGGCAAGTGCAGGCATGCTGCTGAAGACTGGCCTACCAGGCCCTGGCTGGCCCTGGCCAGCAGGGAGTCAGGAGGACACATGGTGCCCTGCTGACAGCCATTGCTATCCCATCCACAGGATGGTTGGGGTGGTCACCCTGGCCTCCCTGCTTTGGGGGACCCCGCAGTGGCTGCCTCAACCATTCTATGGGTGGGACTGTCCTCCATATTGATGTTAGCCAAGGGGCCCAGGGGATTACCTGGGGGGCCTGGTGTGAGGCAGCAGCAGGGGTCACCCCCCCGGCACTCCCTGGTGGTGGCGGCGGGAGCTGCAGAAAGTGGGGTGATTGAGCAGCCTGCTCCTCTCTGCCGCCATCTCCCAGCCATGTCTCTGGGTTCACTGTGGAAGTGAGAAGCTGAGCGCCACGGACCCAGCCCACTCTGCTCCCCCGAGCGACCCAGGCTCGGCCAGTGGGTCACTCTGCTTCCCACCACTGCAGTGAGCATAGTGACCGACCCCAACTGGTACCCCACACCAGGTCCCCTGGAATCCCCCAGGTCATGTCGCTTGGGGGAAGGGGGCTTCAGGGAAGACATGCAATGGGGGAAGGATGGGGGCAGCAGGGGCAGGGCTTGGGGGAAGAGCGTAATAGGGTGGGGGCAGAGCAAGGGTAGGAAGAGGCAGGGCTGGGCTTGGGGCAGAGCTGCCATGGGCCCTGCACCCTCCTAGGGACGGCCCTGCTGACGGCAGACATGCAGAGGGTAAGCAATACACTCTCTGGCTTTCACTGGAGGACGAGCTGTCAGGTCCTGGGAAGCCTCTGAGGCTCCGGAGAGACCCTGCCATTAGCCATGCTATGATGGATGGAAGAGGAGAGCTGTGGTGCTCAGGGAGACATCTCTCTATCCCGTCCCTCCTCCATGGACAACTCTGGGCAGCAAAGCCTCACACATCTTCCTTCCAGGTGCCAAACAGCAGCCTTCCAGGCACAGAAAGGCAAGCAGCCAGGCTATGTGGACTGGTATGGCAAAGCCATGGAAATGGGATCGAAGAGCCCATCCACACCTGTTTGGTGATAAGCCTGCTAGTGGGATCCAGCTTGCGTGGCCAAAGGCACATCCATGTACAATCCCAGAGCTCCCAACTGCCTGGCCTGGGACGCAGGGATCTGTGCAGCTCAGCAGAGAGTCAGGCACAGAGGGTGAGCATCCTGTCAGGGGCAGGGTGGCTGCAGCTCCCTGGCAGGGAAAGAGGGTGGGGAAATCTAAGCCCAGCACCTGCATGAGAAACAGTGGGAGCAGCAGTGGAAAGCTCAGTTTGCAGACAGGAACTAGCAGTGTGCAGGGAGACCAAGCAGAGGGAGGGGGAACATCATTCTGCCCCCTTGTAGTGTTCTTCCTCCAGGAATCCCAATCCTAACCCTCTCCCCCGGGGAGGCGGGTGAGTTGTCTCCATCTTACACAAGGCAAAATGGCAGTACTGGAGGACGACATTTTCAAAAGCATTAGACTAAGGAGCCTAAATCCCTCAGTGACTCATACTTGGGACCCTAAATCACTTTTGAAAATGGTCTTTAGAATGGCATTGTTAGTGCCAGTGATTTTACCCTTTAGCCATGGACAAACAGGGAATAGCAGAGCTGGGACTAGAGTCCAGGGCTCCTGGATTTCAGTCCCTGTTCTACCCATTTGCTCACACTTCCTTCCAAAAACCAAAGAGGGAACCCAGGAGTCCTGCCTGATAGTTCTTTGCCCTCCCATGTCCCCCACTGATTATATTTTTTCCCTGAAAGAAAACAAGTTAATTTCAAGAAGTGCTGAGTGTGACAAAGTAGGGGGTTCTTTTGCCTTATCTCCTGTCCTATTGTAACCCCAAATATGTGCCTCAGTTTTCCAGGGCACTGCACCAATACCTAGATGGTGAGAATTTCAGATGTGACTCCTACTGAGGGAGGCTTGCATGCACACAATGGCCCAATACCCCACGTGCCCCGGGGAAAGGTGGCGATCAGCTGACACATTTTGCAGGGGAAGCAGGACAAAGGAGGAGGAGCCTGGGACCAGGAGTTGGGAAAGGGTCAGTCTTGGCTGGCTTGGGGTACAGGAGGAGGGTAAGGGCCTGGGCCCTCTCTCCCAAAGATGGATAGTACGGACTTGCTTCTGGTTACTGTGCTGACAAGTCTATTGTACACTGTGTCCCTGTCATTAATAAACCTTCTGTTCCACCTGCTGGCTGAGAGTAACATCTAACTGCAGATGGGAATGCAGGGCCCAGTGACTCCCCCAAACCTTTTGGTGACACCAGGAGCCTATCGTTGAAAGGGGCTGTATCCTGGCTGCCATCCTGAGCACTCCGCAGCTCCCAAAAGAGCCATTATTGTACATGACACAAGAGGCACTTCAAGGAAGGGACCAGACAGGTCATGAACACTCACGATGACAAATGTGCTATGCTCAATATCTGAGCACACCCCAGGGCTCCAGCCCAGGGCAGCACTTTACATTCACCAGCAAATGAGGTGGGGCAAACACCTCCTTGCCCTTTTGAGCCCGTATTTAGAAGAACAGAAACAACCAGGCTCTTTCTATGTCACTCTCTTGGCTGAGCGCAGGGAAGAAAGGGCCATTCAGAACTGTCCGAGGCCAGGACAGGCTGCAAATGTTTCCCATTTGCTAAGAGAGATGGAAACTGCCAAACAGTTTAATTAATCAATTCTTATTACTACCAACTGCACATTTCCCTGCGGGATTAGAAGTCATTTGGAAATCCCCTTATGCTGTGTTACCAGCAACATTTGGGTGTATTTGGAGAGCAAAAAGCTGGTGATGCGGGAGAAGATAGTCTGCTTTGTGCATATCACTCAGCTTAGACAGTTACAGTAGGCTGGAGTGTTACACTTTGTAATCAACGATAGTGGTTCGTGTACTCTAGAGATGCTGGTCGGTTCCCCACATGAAAGGGGAAGGGTCACTCCCAAAAATAGATAGAAAGCATATCAGGAAAAACACAAGTCCTATTGTACAAGGCTGATATTTGGGGCTCAAACTATCACATGGTTGCTTCTCTGATGCCAAGATCTAACAAAGGCGGAGAGAGTTGTCAAAGGGGTCAAGCAGCAGGGAAGAAACGTGTGGAGAGCGTAGCATAAGCCACTGATTTTGGCACTGCTGCCTTACTCAATCTAGGTCAGTGACGGGCAACCTAGGCTAACGAGCGGGCCGCACAAGTGGCCCTCTATCTCAGATGGCTGCAAGACTGCCGTAACGAAGATGGTCTCCCACAAGAGGGTTGTTTTGCTAACGGCATTTGTGATTTGCCTCGAATTTTCAGGCTGTGCTGACTGAACTGTAGCAGCACTCTGATTGGATGCAGAGGGAGCACACAGTGCTCACAGTCAATGTTGTGTGCAACCAGCACACATCTCACTTCACATGCACCCTTGTTTTACGTGCGTGTCACTTTAGTAACACCGGAAGGAAAAAACTACACAGAGAGAAACCAGCAGAATCTGGCAACCCTGGGCATGGGAAATGGTAAGTAAAAGGTCTTGTGGGGCACACACAGAACCCCAATTTGGCCACAGGCTGCCCATCACTGATCTAGGTACTTGTATGGTCTCAGCACTGGAGTATCTGAACCCTCCCTCAATAATGGCAGGGACAGCTGCAACATCACGGGAATGGACTCACTGACCCAGGCAATTCAGTCCAATCCAGCGTTCCTAAGCATGTTCCCATTTTACAGATGAGGACTGATGTACAGAGCTGCCCAGCATCACAGCAGGAAAATAATTTTAGTTTTCCAACTGTTAGCCTGGTAAGCAGAGGTTAGGCAGGGGAATGTCAAACAGGAGGTGATGGAATTGTCATTGCTGGGAGTTTCAAGGAAACCGGTGTTAAGTGTTCAGTTTGCTAAGAGCCTGTGGGCAGAGAGGGCCCTGAAAGCGTGCAGAGGCTATTTGAGCTGCTGAGGGATTCCAATTGGAATTGGAAGTTTCTCTCTAAAAGCCAGCTCAGGTGTGTGAGAAGACACATACCCATGGGCAGGTGCCAGGCAGGCGCTCTCACCTGTCAAGGAAAAGGCTGCTCCAGTACAGCGCACTCACCTGGAGTGAGAAGGTCAGCTGAAGCTCCGTTTCAGCAGTCCCGCTGACCGGCAGGACAATCTCATTGGATCTCAGGATCCTCTTTGAGCCCTGTAATCAGTACAGAGCAGACAGTGTTACATGTGTATCCACGTTCAGGATCAGGGTAGGTGTAAGGTAGCACCCAAAGCAGCACCAGCAGGGCAACCTTGCCCAGCACGCCCTGCCCCCATCATCCTGCACCAACTCTGCTTTGGAGGGTCCAGCTAAAGGGAGCAAAAGTATCACAGCCTCCTCCTACTCATGCTGCTCCTTGGACACAGCTGCGAAGAGACCTTGGCGGCAAGGACAGATTGAAATCCAGCCTTCAGCTCCTGTCACAGGGGCCAGCTCTCCAAGGCACTGATCTCTGAGGGAGTGTGGCACCACACCTGCATGTGCCCTGTAAGAAGCAGCTTTCCCCTGCTGCTGTTTCTCTTTCAGCACCACTTGAAATCCCCCAGGTACTGAGCTGTGGATCCAACGGCAGGCAGAGCGCTCCGAGGGAGACCCCGACGGACACAAGCACACACATAAGAAGTAACTTCCACAGCCCAAGCACACGGACACTTTCCTGGTGCCGCTCAGCCGAGATCTCTTAGCACTGACCCAGCCCCTTGCTCTGCAGCATCTGGGCACCTCACAATCTCTGCTGGGAGCTAGGGAAGCATTATCTCCGCTGTACTGGCCCGTGGTCACACACCCAGTCTGTCAGAGCAGGGAGCTGAGCCTGGGTCTCCCAGTCCCAAGCTAGCACCCCAGCCATGGGAGCAGCCCCCTCCTCTGGTCTCAAACTGCTTTGACAGAGGCAGGCTCTGGGGATTCTCCCTGTCGTGGCAGAGAGGAAGTCACCCGCTACAGTGGCAGAGCCAGGAGCCAGAATCCTCTGCTCCAACCACTCCTCCCACAGCACACAGACCCACTCAGTGGGAGAGCCTCGCCTTCGAAACCCCCAAGTCTGTTGTCACTGTGCCCCACAGGAATCCTGCCTTCAGCTGCCCCCTGCTCTTACTACAGATGGTGGAAGATGATGGTTACATGTGGCAGGTCCCGCTCTGGGAGCTGATCCACACAGCAAAATAAGACTATCTCTAGCAGAGAAAGAGGTAACAGGAGCCAATGCCTAGAAGCTGCAGCCAGAAAAATTGAAACTAAAACAAGGCACAAGCATTGAACAGCCTGCCAAGGGAAGGGGGATTCCCCATCTCTGTCTCAAATCCAGCCTGGCTGCCTTTCGAGAAGATGCTTTAGTCAGACCCAAACATCTGGGCTCCGAGCAGGGGGAACAGGGTGACAGTCTCTGGCCTGGGCCATCAAGGTGGTCAGACCAGATGATCCAATGTGCTTTTACTGCGGGGGGGGGGGGGGGGGGTTTGCAGCATCTATTCCCACTGATGACCTGTGGTAAGACTCAGACTGATGCTGCCTAAAATGAGCAAACATAGGAGCACCCAGACTCGTTGGATCCACAGCTTGTCTACCCCAGAACCTCACCTTTGACAGGGGCCAGCACCAGGTGCTGCAAAGAAAAAGACGTAAGAACCCTGCAATGGGCAGGCAGTGGCAACCAAGTCTGAGATGGTGCTTGTGAGAGAAGCAGAGGGGTCCATATGTGAGGCCTCCAAGTAAGCGATGCTTAGATGTTCAAGGCCTCGCTCAGACAGTCTCCTGTACAGAGACCTGCCATGAATCCTGCATCTCATCAAGCACCTACCTGCACCTTAGCAGGCTTGTCACACCTCAGCTGACACTCTTAGGCTTAGGGGAAGGTGCACAAGGTTGCAAGCCAGGAGACCATGAGTCTGAGACTTGCCACTTCCATGGCCTCCTGTTACTATTTCTGCAGGCTGCCTGCACTGCTCTCTGGGAACAGAAGCCAGATCTCTAACAGGAAAGACCCGAATCCTGGTCTGCCTGAGCCATGCAGCTTTTCCGAGTGAATATGCAGGTGTGTGCTCTTGGCTTCGCCATCAGGAGCAATCCCACACGGCACCAGAGCCAGGAACCCCCAGACCCATAATGCTTCCTCTCTGAGGGCAGGCAGGAGTTGAATTCAATTCACACAAAGGTTTTCAAGGTGAGGTTTACAGTTATATACTAATTAGCTCATACAATAATTTGCATACATGTCCCCCGAGGGAACGTCCCCAGACTTGGCCTGAGGTGAGAGTTCCTCTGGAAGCTCTTCTCTGGACCTCCAAGGGAGCAGAGTTTATGGGGGATGTGCCCACCTGCCCCTAAGCGCTTGCAATCAAAAGCAGGCTACCTAACCCCCGACTTGCCGTGCGCTGTGATCCGCACTGGTAAATGGCTGCGCGTGCTGTGGAGGTGGCTGCATCTCAGCAGGGGCAGAGCGAACTATTTATAGTCCCCAAAGCACTTTGAAATTCTTCTGGATGAAAACGTAATAAGCCCAAGTTACTAACAATGCAGAACATGGTAGGGAAACAGCAGGAAGCAGACAGCAATACAAGGAAATTTTGTCTTGGTAACAGCTCGCCCTGTAGCTGGTCACAAAATACTGATTTAACCCCCCTAGCCTTGGTTGGTAAGGACTTTCTGTGAGATGTGGAGGCGGGGGGGGGGGGGGGGGGGGGGGGGGGGGGGGGGAGAGAAGAAGAAAGAGAAAGGGGAAGGGAGGGCATTTCTATGACATGGGACCATTCGTAGAGTCTGTGGAAAGCCCAAACCCCAGCAGTCAGTTGGTAATAAAAGCCCATCGTCTCAGCTGTAACTAATTCACACTGGGATAAATTTTTAATTAAATGCGCAGGGCTCTCTGGCAGGAGCGAGGATGGAGCGGGTCATGCCCTCACTCCTGTGATTAGACAGATGAGCTCTCAGCCTGACATATTTGTTTTCTCTTTGCCTTACACAAGAAACGTGGCCTGAATGAACTGAAGAGTTGTCTGGTCCAACAGGAGCTGCTGGAAATGCCCCCAGTGCAACACTGGTTTGCACCTTACTGCAGGGCTCTGCTATCTCCAGGTCTCTCTCCCAGACACGGCTAGGCTGATGGAGGAAAACGAGTTCTTCTTTCACAGTCATGCTAGTTACACCTGCTAGATTAGCTCCATGTGCCCCCAGCAACACAAAGGGGCTCCCACTTTGATTATGATGTTTATTGCCATTGTGATGAAGGGCCAGCCAAGAGTGGAGTCCCGTGGTGCTAGGCACTGTACAGAGTAGCAAGCGGCCCTCCCCTGGTAAGCTGACATTCTAAACAGACCAGACAGACCCAGGGTGGGAAGGGATGTAACACACAAGCAGAGGGAACTATAGGATGGCAGCAAACAGGATGTTAGTGCCACAATTTTTTTTCTTTCTTTCTTTTTGGAGGTGGGTTTAGTTCAGAGGGGATCTGCTAAATGGAAAGTGAAGGGAGAAGGGGCACTGACGGGAAGGGGGCACAGTGCAGGGGAGAAGGGGCAGATAGGGAGTGAAGTACAGGTGAAGATACTGAAGCAAAATGCAGGACAATGTAGCACTTTAAAGACTAACAAGATGGTGAAGATACTGTGAACGATGGAACAAATTCCTAAGGTTTTACCCCATCTCCTGGGATGTTTCTTAGGACAGATGACTCCCCAGCCTAGCAGACCTCACCATTAGGAAGCTTATTGCTGCGAGGAAAATGCCACAGAACTAGGAGCAGCAATTCCAGTTCCAATCCTGGCTCTCCCCAAGTCTTTGGCCTTCAATCTCTATGCCTCAGTGGGAGCAGGGGATGAGATTCTTGGGGCTGGCTGTGGCTGAGGGGTGGGATGGGGATGAGAGAATTATTGTTTGCAAAGAATTTGGAAGATGAAACAAAAAAAAAGTATCTATGCTTACCTGAAAATCCCCTTTTAATCAGCATCAAGTGCCCAGTTCCATTACAGTGGGGGCTTTTATCTGCTTCCAGAACCAGCACTGGCAGCAGAATGCCACACTACATCAAGTCTCCTCCAGCTGAGAGCTTTCACAGCCAGGATAATTCAGATCTAGTTTCCTAAATTGCAGACAGTGGTAAATATACCCCGAGGACACAGCACAATTTCTCCTACTACATAGCATGGAAAATTTCAATGACAACAAACCCAAATCCTTGGATGTCAATTTCCATCTCTAGCCCGAATAAGCCATGCATGTGTCTTTTGGGTGGGCTGGATCGGTGGATCCATTCCTGGAGAAAGGAACTTCTCAGGTCAACAAGGATGCATTTTCTTATTCTTCATGCTGAGGCTACGATCAACGATCCAGACACAAGATCTGTTATACTGGGCTTCTCAGAGCAGTGTGCCCCTCCGAGTGGGAAGCAGAATCATCCTTTCAGTACAGATACCCAAGAAGAGAGAAATTATATTTCCTCAGTCGTCCCCAGGGTGTTAAGACAGAAAGAAGAGTTAGCACCGGCTAAGATGCAGAACTTGGTGAACTTATGTATTGGTCATGTGGCTGTCTAGCCAGTCTCAATTCAGGAGGAATCACTGCTCTGCCATCTGCTCTCCTGGGAACTGGATTTGGATGCTTACCCAAAGGAGGGCTGTTTCTTGATTTACTTAAGGAATGAAATTACTTGTCTACATTAAAAGAACACCACAGGGTCTAAAACAGGTTAGAGAAAGCTCTTGGCTTCAGATAAAAATGTCATCTGATTAGAGATAGCAGCTAACAGGAGGCCTGCTCTACTGGACAGGAAATATGATGACATCTCCCACCGGGATCCAGCCTGGGCAGCGTTGTCAGGAGCAGGAGGCGGCTCCCAGGCCGTGCCCTGTGACCTATCAGGTTGGACTAAAGCTAACACCCTAACAAGCATTTAATATTGGGATTTGCACAAAACATCCTTTCCTGGAGCATGGTGAGAAGATTGCACTGCAGAGACTTGACCTTCCTGTTTGCACACGGATACCCTTCTCCTGCAGGTTCTCATGCTTACATTTCACCACTTTAGCATGGCAGCTAAGCCAGGAACTTGGAATAAATTTTATTTGCTGAATTGCCCTTCGGGGTCCACAGGAACAGTGATCACTCCAGCCTGGGTTCATTCTAACCGGCTTGGTCTTGGATGGGGGATTGGTCTTGCAAAAGCAGACCTCCCCTCTGCACTGAAGACAATAGCCAGCACTCAGTTAATCAAGCTTGAGTGCCATTGTGTCTTCAGCCAGAAAGGCAAAAAAAAGAGAATCAGGATCTCTATCTCCTCACAAGCTTTTGTAATGCCCTGGGGAGCAGTGGCAGAGGTGGGAAAACAAAGCAGGGCTCTTGCCCAGGTTTGCAAGATGCCATTCACCACCTTACATTCCCACACAGAGGCTGCAGGGCACTTGATTTACAGCTTCCAGAGACAAGGCAGTCAATCACCAGCCCACCAAACAGCTTTACAACTCGGGATATTTCTGGGTGTAGGAGTTACTCTACTAATCTGACTTCTGCCACTTCATCTCCCCTTGGGTAGGCAATGTACATACAGATAGTAAACTTTGCACTGCCCAGCACAGGAGAGTTTCTCTCTGGGGAAGGGCAGAGGGGATTTTCATACACACTGATTGTCACAACCAGAACAGGCCTGGAAGCTCAGAGACCTCAATGAATCACTCTGTTCCAGCTGAAATATGCACTACTCGCATGATGTTTCCTGTGCCCTGAACTGAATGAGGAAGATCCCCTACATTTTTTTTTCCTGATTTCTGCATTCTCCAGTTGTGGATGGGGAGAATATACAATTGGAGCAAGATTGGGGAAAGGATGAGTTGTGGAGGGGATACCAGAATGACTCCACATGAAGCCAGAATCACTGATGCATGTCTGTCTATGAGATCAAAATTCTCCGTAGGCTCCAATAAGAATTGGATAATTTCTCTGATACCCCACTTGTTTTCCTGGATGGCCAGCATCATTCATCTTCTGTGAGCAGACCGTGTACCTCTAGTACTGATCCCAAGATCTAGCTTATGATTGACTTTCCCAATACCAGGGCTCTGCATTTGTCCAGAAGCCATGACTTGCCAGGAACCACACCCCTTGCACGTTTGCTTCAGCTTTCTCCCAGTACAGAAAAGCTGTCCAGGAAAAGATGACGTGAATTTTCTTCTTCTTCCCTAAAGCTAATATGATTGCTACCATGATCCTGCAGAGGAACCCTGGGAGCGTAGGTCAGATCAAAGGGAAAGCTAAGGAGACAACTTGTAGTTTGCCTGTTGTTCTACAGGCTTTGCACCCAAAGATCTCGGAGCAGTTTGCAAAGGGGGGCAGTCAGGAGCCCCTTTGACAATGGGGACGTAAGGCACAAAAAGGTGAAATAAATGATCAGCAGAAGGCCTCAAAGGGCAGGATCCAAAGTGGGAACAGAAACCAGATCCTCCAGTTCTTACTGGCTGTAGGCTAAGTTCAGAGTGTGAGCGCAGCAGGAGTCAGAAGAGTCTACGCTACACAAGCTTGGCAACAGCCTAAAACAACAGCTATATGAGGTGAGACTCTGCCCTACTTTTCATCGAGTGGAATGTTAACTCTGGGTCCTAACACCACCACTAATGTAGAGGAACAGTTTGATTTTGAAAATCTGGACAATATACTGTGATTGGATTCTCGTTTTGATGGCTTACACATGTGGAGTATAATGAAGGGGTGGGGAACCCTTTTTTTTTTTTTTTTTTTTTAAACAGAGCCACTGACAGAAAAAGTCAATCATGGACCACATTTAGTCCTGCAGAGGGGTGCAGAGGCTCGAAGCTTCACCCTGCAGCAGGGCAAGCTGATGCTCATGGCTCCAGTCCTGCAGGGAGGGGGGCACAAAGGCTTGGGGTGAAGGCAGAATGAGGGGTTCAAGATGCAAAAGGGGGCTCTGGCCTGAGGTAGGATGTTGCAGGGGGTGAGCGCTCTGAAGGGGGGTGCATGCTCTGGGGTAGGGCTGGTGATGAGGGGCTTGGAGAGCAAGAGGGGGCTCCACGCTGGGCCAAGGTTTTGGAGAACAGGAGTGGGCTGGGGCAGGGAGTTCGGGTGCAGGGTTTGGGAGGAAGTTGGGATGTGGGAGGAAGTTCTGACCTGAGGCAGGGGGTTCAGGTTCCTGCCAGCTGGCACTTACCTCTGGAAGCTCCTGGTCAGCGGTGCAGCAGGGCTAAGGCAGGCTCTCTGCCTGCCCTGACTCCACACTGCTCCTGGAAGTGACTGCTATGTCCAGCCCTTAGGTGGAGGAGCCAGGTGACTTTGCATGGTGTGCATTGTCCACACCCACAGGCACCCTCCATGCCATTACCATTGGCTGCGGTTTCTGGCCAATGGGAGCTGTGGAGTCAACAACGGGGCAGTACAGGGGAGCTTCTCTTATGTCCCCTGTACATAGGAGATGCTGGGACATACTGGGGCTTGTGGCCTGGGGTGCAATGATTTGCCGCAGGCCGGATGAAATTAGGCAGCAGGCCAGAGGTTCCCTGTACCGGGTGCACCATGTAATGGAAATTCTGAGTGAGCCTGTCTCCCCGCATAATTAACGACACAAGCGTTCTAACTAAAGGGCTGCAGTCACAGTGACACTGCCTGAATTAACCCCCCTGAGCTCCTGAAAGGGGAGATTAATTTCTTCCTGCCCTTTCAAGTGCAGAAATAGCTGCACTTATTAACCCAAAGTGATTCAGCCCTCAACCTCCTCTCCAAGTGCTGCAGGGAATCCCCACTGGGCACCTCAACCAGCGATCTGGAGGAGGCTGGCTCTTCCAGACAACAGTGGAGAGACAGCGGTAGGCGATGCGTGTCGAGCATGCCAATGATCTCTTGCAAAACTAACAACCTGAACTGCAGGCAAGAGCAACAGCTTTCAGCGAGACTCATTACAGCTGGGGGAGCAGGGAGGAAGAGCTCCCAGGCATCACCTCACAAAGCTGCAGAGAAAAGATGCAAGACGACAGCCTGGGTTATACATGTCAGTGACCGCACAGGGCTTCCGGCACATTAGCAGATCAGAAAGCAGTGGACGGTCAATGTTGGTTCCTCATGTGCCCAATGCAAGAGGATTACCAGAAAGACCACCGCATGTTACATCTGTACCAGCATCCACCTAACTGGAGCAGGGACAACATTGACCTCTTGGCCTTCTGCAGCAGATACCCTATCCCCAGGGCCAGCAGTCAGGGAGCCCAGCTCTCCCTCCAGTTCTCATCTTCTGGCATGGCAGCCATAACCTTCTCTCTTCTGGGCTCCCCGACACACCCAGGATCCACTGAACGCCTGGCAAAATGCAGCTGCTAGGGTCACGAGTCATCTGACCCTGCCACTGGCTCCTCTTTCTCCATGGCTCTGACTCTACAGAACGCCACCATCGCTCACTCAGTCACTTTTGTCACCTGCCTGCTTGTCAACAGCCTGTCTAACCAAGTCCCCTCCCCTAGGTCTGCAAGGGGCTCCTCGTCCAGGCCATTCCTCCTCCCAGCAGTCACGTCCCTCCTAAGGCCTGCCTCCTTCATGACACCTTAGAGACCTTCCTTTTTAGACATTCCTGTTTGATTTACATCCGTGCCTTGCAGGGTTGCGCCTCAATGCATGACGAGTCAATCACCCCCCTTCTGCTTTGTTACCCCCTCTCCCACCTCCTCACGATAGCAGCCCCTTGTCAGCACTTCCCCGTTGGGGGCAGGATAGATTGACTGGCAAAATAACTGCTGTTCCGGATGGTAAGGACCCAGAACATTACATACAATAGAGGGGAAACCTCTACCTAGCTCTTGCATAGAGCTCTTCATCTGTCACTCTCCATGTGCTTTACACAGGTGGGAATAATTCACCTCATTTTCAGGTAAGGAAACAGGCACCAGGCGGGGGGGGGGGGGGGGGGGGGGGGGGGGGAGGGAAAAATCAGCGTGAGAAGTGAGAACCCAGGCAGGCAGCAGTGGTGACTAGCTTGGAGCCCTCCATCCTGCGCTCACGTGCAATGCACACCAACTTCAGGCTGTTGACTCAGCACACTGACCTGCAGCTTCACAGCTATCACCACTGAATTTAGATCCTTGTCCATCTCCTTCAACATGATGAGCTTCTTCAGGGTCAAGCTGAACAACCTGTAGGGAGAAAGTCAGAAATTGGACTCAGAGCAGTGGGGAGATGCAGAGAGAGATGAAGCATTCCTGAAGCTAAACAAGGAATCAGGGGTGGGAACTTCAGGTTTGGGGGCCGGATGCAGCTCCTGGCTTACCTGCATCCAGCCCTCCAAGGCTCAGCACCCCCAGCATTGGGGAGACTGAATTGGTGTTCCAGTCCCTATGCTGCCTCATTATAGGACCGGAGCATCCAAAATCTACTAGGCTGGGCCCTGCTAGACTCTGGTGGGCAAGGGAAATGTGGGAAGCATCTTTCTCCTCAGTTGGGGGCCACTTCAACGAGGAGGTTTTTTTGCTTCTCGCTTGTGTGTGGCCCAACTGATTTTTCTGTGGGTCAGAGGCCCCAGACCCAAAAAAGGTTCCCCTCCCTAACTGATGCAATCTACTCCTGGCTTCCTAGTCCAATTCCCCAGAGCTTTGTGCTTCTTCGGGCTACAAGCAGGTTGGAGCAGACACTCCCCAAGACTGTCTACATGCTCTTGTGCATTTCTGTGGTGCAAATCTTTTCCAAGACACGTGCCTGGCCCGGCCAGCCTCCTGCAAAACAAAGAGCACTCAGGAAAAAGGAAAGGAAGCTGGGGTGGGAGTCGAAGAACATTGCAGATGACCTGCTTTGAACTTACAGACTTTGAAGGCAACTCAAACCTGTTCCATTCAGCCAGAGCCTGGAGAAGAAGTTACAGGGCAAGGTGCTATGGACTGTGATAGGTAACAAGAGATCAGAAGAGAAAAGAACAGGCCCTTCTGGCCATCATATCTATGAAATGCAGTGAATGCGTGGAAGGCACACAGACCAACACACTGTAAAGCCCCAATTAGCCAGTGGTCTCAGAGGGCCATGCCAAACCCTTCAATAATGCGGCTTTTGGCTACCAGTGATCTTCACTGGCTTGCACTGCCTGTGTCCTATCGTGAGCAGGGAATGGGGAAATGCAAGCCATCCATTAAAGGATTTTTCAAAAGTGATTTTCAAAGGATGCCCATCCTGAGAGACACTTTGTACTTTGCCAACAGCCAGACCTGCCCCAGAGAAATTGGGAGATGCTCTTTCACTGAGCAGCCACTTCTGCACTCCCATTACAATGGCTCTACAGCTTTGGGGGGAACCAAACTTGACCTCCCAGTCATTACCAGGAATCAGGCAGCCCAGGCGCCGAAGACCTTCCCACTCTGTGGAAGTTACCTGCTTGGCTGATGGGCAAGACCCCCAGAATTTGCTTCCAAGAAAACTCTAGGCAGATACAACAGCTACAAACTACAGGCAGTCCCCGAGTTACGCGGATCTGACTTACGTCGGATCCGCAGTTACGAACGGAGATTTTCTCGCCCCGGAGGACTGGAGCGGTGGGACGCCTGGTCCCGCCGCCCGCCTCCTCCGGGGCGAGAAAAGCTGCTCCCCGTCTCCCTGGTCTGCTGGGGGAGCCAGAAGACCAGGGAGACGGGGAGCAAAGCCGCGGAGGACCCGGCCGGAGCAGCGGCGCTTCCAGCTGATCTGGAAGCGGCCGCGGGTCCGGCCCGGGTCCTCCGCCGCTTTGCTCCGCGTCTCCCTGGTCTGCTGGGGGGGAACGCAGCTAGTGCCCCCTACCCCCCCAGCAGACCAGGGAGACATGGAGCAAAGCCCGGGGCCTGTGGTAGAGCAGGTGGGGCGCTGCCGGTTGGTCCCGCAGCACCGCTCCTTGGCGCTACTGGACCAACCCGGCAGCACCCCAACTGCTCTGCCTCAGGAGTCCTGATTCAGCTGCTGCTGATCAGTTTCAGCAGTGGCTGAATCAGGACACCTGGGGCAGAGCAGCTGGGGTGCTGCTGGGTTGGTCCAGTAGTGCCGAGGAGCAGCCGCGCTACTGGACCAACCCAGCAGCACCCCAGCTGCTCTGTCCCAGGCGTCCCCAAGTTAGCCGCTGCTGAAACTGACCAGCGGCTGACTACAGGAAGCCCGAGGCAGAGTTGCTCTGCCCCGGGGCTTCCTGGAATCAGCTGCTGATCAGTTTCAGCAGCAGCTGACTTGGGGACGCCTGGGGTTCTTAAGCTGAATCTGTATGTAAGTCAGAACTGGTGTCCAGATTCAGCCACTGTTGAAACTGATCTCAGCAGCGGCTGAATCTGGATGCCAGTTCCGACTTACATACAGATTCAACTTAAGAACAAACCTACAGTCCCTATCTTGTACGTAACCCGGGGACTGCCTGTACTGAGCTCAACAGAAACCGACTTGTTTTCCTGCTGACTCAAACCGTGCACCAGATCCTGCAGCAACCTTCTGGATTTGTGGACCTCACTACACAAAGGAAATGTTCAGGTCGCTCAGACACACTCTCCTACTTTCCTTCCCATTAAAGTGCTAATATTCATTCCTGTGGGACTGTAAAGGCAGTATGGACCCAGGGAGGGAGACTGCCTATGTACAGAGACTGAGCAGGGTTCCCAAAAGTGCTGAAGTGACTTAGGAGCACAAGTCCCATTTCAATAGCATATCACTTAGGTGCATGGCCAATAATTCCATTCTTTGTAATGGAGGGAACAGAGACTGGAGCAAAGGGAGAAAACATTCTGTAAATCACCCCCTAGCACACATGCGATTTTCCTCCAATTATATATCGCCACTGTCTCCGGGCAGTGAGATCTGGGATTAGCCACATAACTTAGAGCCCTACCAAATTCAAAACCATCAAAAATGCATCACAGACTATGAATCTGGTCTGGTCTGTGCTTTTACCCTCTTCTATACAGATTTTATAGGGAAGATCAACATTTCTCAGATTGGGGGTCCTGTTCCAAAAGATATTTGCAGAGGGGTTACAATGTTATTTTAGGGTGGTTCTGTGCTGCCTTCGGAAGTGTGTGGCCAGAGAGTGGCAACTGTTGACCAGGTGCCCAGCAGAAGCACATAAGGATGACAATACCATACCATGCCATCCTTACTTCTGCACTGCTGCCTTCAGAGCTGGGCAGCTGCTGACTGAGGGCCCAGCTCTTCAGGCAGCAGCACAGATGTAACAGTGGCAATAGCATATCATGCCATGTTTATTTCTGAGCTGCTGCTAGTGGTAGCTCTGCCTTCAGAGCTGGGCTCCGACCAGCAGCCACCGCTCTTCAGCTGCTCAGCTCTGAAGGCAGCACAGCTGGCAATAACAGCAGTGCAGAAGTAAGGGTACTACAACCACCCTTACAATAAGCTCATGACCCATCAACTCTTTTTGGTCAGGACCCCTAAAATTACAACACCATGAAATTTCAGATATAAAGAGCTAAAATAATATTATTATTTTTAAAATCCTATAACTCAACTCTACCCTGCCTCCTCTCCCAGGATCAAGCCTCAGGACTGGTCACTCCCCTCAGGTGGAAGCTACAATCTTTGGATGGCACCAGCAGGTGCTCTCCAGCTTGCATATGAGAAGGCCATTTGAGGATCTATCACTCCTCAGCCACCAGAGAGGTGACGGCAGAAAAGTCCCTCCTACTGGGAAGCACTGGAAGTGCCATTAGACTCTTGTGATCAGCCCACAGCAGTAACTCCTCAATATGAACCTCTTGGTGAGTATCTGCCACTGCTGCCTCTCAATGGTCTCCCACTGTGGCAGCCCAAGAGGCAGTAGATGGAGATGTCTTCCTGCCCAGGGTTCCTTCCACAGCAAGCCCCTTGTGAAAACTCTGGGAGTAGCATGCAGCCTCTGAAAACAAAGTTTTCTCCAGATCACGCTTTGACCTGACGTCAGCGCCAACACCCCAGTAACTTTTTGGCCAGGACTAGTTTAATAGGTCAGCTCTGTGCTGTTTGTGGACAAACTAAGGAGGCCAGGCCAGACAAACACGCATCAGGTTGCCATGGTCTATTAAGAAAGGTCGGGGGGGAGGGAGGAGGAAGTCATCAGAGCTTGGGACTTAGGGGAAAGCTGTATCAAGGCCCTAATGTTTCAGTCAGTCAGGGAATCTGTAGCAGAGCCAGGAACTGAACCCAGATTTCCCAAGAAAAGTCTGGTACTTTACCACCAAGCCCATCCCAATCTCTAGCAGTTGGAAATCAAGAAGCAGAAGAAGAATAAAAGGCAGATGGAGCCAGAACTGGTTAATTGCAAAGAGAAACCTCTTGAGATGCAGCATGTGTACCAGGCACATGGTAAGTCATCCATGGCTCATTGTTCATCTGCACGGATGAACGCGCCTGTAACAGTAGCAAATGCCAGAGCTCTGGAAGGAGCCAGGCAAGTACCGGGGACTCAGGGAGGCATTGGTGAGAAAAACTGGGTAAGGCCCTGCTGCCAGCTTATAGCAAATACGTAACAGGTGCTTACTGAAGAAACATTGCTGCTTCCACTTCCTAAACAACTATCTCTTTCAAGCAGTATGACCTTTTGAGAGCCACAGGGGCTAAGTGGAGCCCCATGTGGGAATATCTGTTGTTATCTGCATAGCTGCTGTGACAGATAAGAGACCAGCACAAGGGAACTCTAAGCCAGAAGCTTCTTTGCACAATGTGGAACCTCACAGATGCTCAGTACAGTTACATGTATTCTCTGCTTGCATGGAGCTGCTGGCAATTGGATTTCCACATGCTCTGGAAAAACTTCATACACAAAAGGCAGTTCCCAGGAAAAAACCTCTGTTAAAAGGGAGATTAGGGTGCGCAGATACCACACCCCCACCTTTATCCTATACTGTCCTTGAGCTCCCAGCACATGGAGAGCTAACTGAAGACATTTTAGTCAGAATAATGATCAGTGCTGTCACCAAACAGATCAAGCAGGATGAGGGAATCATTGTTTTTGTTTTTAGAAACAAAGGATAAAATCTGCAGATTTGGATGTCTCTAGTTAGCCAGCTTAGAAGTGGCCTGGTTTTCAGAGTTGCCCAGCTACCATTAACTCCCACGCGACAGCTTGAAATGGGCTGTGCCTCTCCCTTGCTCTCTCCTTGGCCATGTCTTTCAAGTGCTTCTACCTGTCCTTCTCCCGAATGGGAACCCCTGTGGTTCACCTCACTTTAGATAAGATCACCAGGCTACAACACCTCTTGTTCACCAACCAGATTACCTCAGCTAGCCCAACTGGGTGTGGGTTTAGCTATAGACCTCTCTATGGGAGCCTGTGGCCAGTAAGAATCTGCAGTGACCCAGGACAGCATCTTCAAAACCAAGTATGATTTACTGGGCCAGAGAAACTGAAGCTGAGACAGGGTTAAAGCAATAAGCACCTAGACACATCTTCTCTCACCCAGTCTGTATCCTTTCCTTGCCCTTTCACCTAGGCTTGACTTGTCCCAGTCACCCCTCCTAAGTCTGAGGTTCAACCTGCATCTTTCTGCAGCTCCTCTTTTTCCATCCGAGAGTCACAGGCAGACTGTTCCTTCACAGGAGCCGTGTTTAGATTCAGCCATGATCATGAGGGTTAGCCAGCATGTCCCTATGTCCCTATGTCCCTTACCTAAACCAGGTGGCAGGCAGCCAATAGAAATGTACAACAAACGGTCTGGTAGCACTTTATAGACTAACAAAACATGTAGATGGTATCATGAGCTTTCGTAGGCACAGTCCACTTCTTCAGATGACTGGAGTTATGAGTAGGGGATATGAAAACCGGAAATAAATAGGAGAGGGAAAGAGACAGGAAAAAGGAAGGGGGAAGTGGAGGGGAGGGGGAGAAGGCATCATTAAGTATCTGGAGAATGGGTACTTAAACCTAAGCAGATAAAGATCAAGGTCAACAAATAGAAATGTAGGTAGCAATTTCAAACTGGGACAAAGGAATTTTTGGGTTTTTCCCTCTTTTGTCTCTGGGGCAGTTCCTCTCCAGCTACTGAGAGAGACAGACAGACAGACATGTCTCTCTCTCCAAGAAACCATTCTTCCCTTTGTAAGGGGGAAGTTTAGATAAATCTGTTAGGTTTTATGGTTTGGGAAATGGGATCTGATGTCTATGTATTTAAAAATGGGTTTTGCTCTCCTTTGTAACTAAGTTCCTGGCCCATGGTAAAATTTTCCTCCATGAGTATATTATTTTGTTACTTTTCCATCTAGTTATTATGCTTGCAACAGGAATATTGTGGTGATAATAAAAGTTCTCTCTCTTTTATTTTTATTAATCTGGTATTGGTTAATTCTTGTGTCCTGGTTTGTACTTTAGGGGTGAAATTGCCCAAGTGATCTCTCCCCTGATTTTTATATCAATACTTGGGTGGTGGCAGCAGAGATTCTACCCCCAAAATCTAGGTTAAGATTTTGGGGGTAAGTTTTATATCAAAGCCTGGTAGATAAGGTTTTTGGGGTACTTTTGCTGGCCCCCACTATTGCATATATCGTGCCAACGTGGGGAAGGAGCCATGACAGATACAGAACAAGTTTTATTGCCACAATGCTAAGCGATACCTAAGAGGACCCTGGAGAAAGTCACAGGCCATTTCCAAGACATACCGGTAATTGCAAATTCAGGAAAAATTATTACTCAGGTGACATCATCCAGGCCACCTCATGCATTGCACTTCTCTGGCCTATGGCAGCCAGCAAGCTGCCCCACATCAGCCAGGAAGGACTGCAAACATGAACTGTGATCATTCAGAATGCCCTCCCCACCCTGCTAAGTTTAGCAGCCAGCTGTCAGTAATAACCCTACATGCACCACAGGGGGAAAGAATTACCTAGAATCAGAGATAAGATTTCTAAAGGACGATCTAGGATATGTTGCAAACTCGGGAGTTCCTGATGTACTGGGGGCTGTTGTTGGAATCCATCACTGTGAAATCTTTTGGGAAAGCATATAGCTTTGTCAGGCAGAAAACTTATGATGGAGTTCCTGAGAAAGCTCCAGTCAGCATCACTGAAGCTTTCACAACTTAATCACGTGGGTCAGGAGTGAGACAGCAGGCCCACACGGGACTGGTCTGCACTCGATCCCCATGAACAACCCCCCTGAAAGCTACAAGAGTTGGAAATGCAGGTCACAAGGATAATGCAGTTAGCTCTTTACCAGCTTCGTCCAGCATCACCTGTCCTTTCCCTACAGATCCTTATTACAGCACTAAGGAACTCAGCATCCCTGGGAGGGAGGGGCTGTTTCCATGTTAAGGAGACAAAACTGAAGTCTGAAGGGATAAGCAGCTTCTCAAGCTCTCAAGTCTGGGACCAAGGTGGGAATGCAATGCACGCCTTAGTACCCAGGCCATTGCCCTCGCCACAAGATAAAGCCTCCTCCTCCTCCTAATAACTGTGAGTAGTGGCATGAGAGACTGGATACCTGGGTTCTATTTCTATCTGTGCTACTACCAACTTTCACTTTGACCATGGGAAAGTCACTCCAGCTGCGATTTTCACATTCCAATGCTTAGAAAATCCCACCTGTGCCTCAATTTCCCCAGCTTTCAGCTAGATAACATCCATCTCATCGGAGCACCACCAGGCTGGAGCAATTGCTGACTGTCAAACTCCCCAAGATTCTGGAGTGAAAGTTACATTGCTGCTAGCACAATAAAATATTAGAGAGACGCTTGATAATTACAATCCTCTGGTGCTCAGAGGCATGGGAACAACATGTAGCACACTGGGCTTTTTCATCTATAGTAGAACTGAACCCCAGATCTTCAGCACCAGCTTCTGCCCTGAGCTAATGGAATCCCTTTGCTTACTATGGCTAAGCAGCAGGCTTTTATTCTTCATGGGGGAAAAAGAGGGGATGAGCCAAAATATCCCCAGCTGCCTCTTTGGTCAGGACTTCCGCTAACGCACTCTTCTGGCCAATCTATTTCCTGCATGGTATTTAATACAGCCAAATGCAAAGGAATACAGGCCATGCCTACAAAGCAGGGCCTGTACTATGGAGAGCAGTGAGCCTGGACAGAATTCAGGGGTCATGGTGGACAAATAACTGGCTGTGAGTTCCCAGTGCCATGTTCGCTAAAAAGGGCTAATATCACCCGTGGCTGTGTAAACAAGGGGGAAGAGAGTAGGCATAGGGAGGGGATATCACTCCTGTATTCAGCACTGGGGAGACCCATTCTGGAACAGCCCAGCCAGTTCAGGGGGCCACATCTTAAAACAGATGTTGAAAAATGGGAGGTGGTATAGAAAGGAGGCACTGAACCAAAATAAGATCAAGGGGTGATTCGCTCATGGTATCAAAGTCTCTTTATGGGGCGAAAATGCTGTATATCACCAGCCAGGGAGAAAGGCAGAACAAGAACCAATGGCTGGAAGATGAAGCCAGACAAATTCAAACTGGAGATACGGCACAAATGCTTAAAAGCCCAGGTGATTAGTCATTGGAGCAGCCTACCATGGGAAGTGGTGGACTATCTTCAAATCCAGCCTGGTTGCCTGGCACTCCTTGCAGTTGCGAGGTGCAAGGGGAGACAACGGGAGCATTTGCTTCCATTGGCCTCCTGCTGTGAAGATGGTATTTTACATAGCTGGAATTGCGTACCTTTTCCCAACCTTCCGGTTACAGTGTAGACCTGACCTAAGTAACCCACCACTCCTGAAATAAGGAAGGGTCTCTTCTTGTTTTACACTTTATGGAAACAAAGCAAGGACATAACTGGTGGGGCTGGGAATGGAGCCCAAACCTCACAAGTCCTGTCTTTTAACTGAAAGATCAGCCAGCCATCCTTTCTTGTGTTTAGAGAAACAAATATAAAAACAGACCAAGTTCAGCTTTGACCTAAAAAATATGTAAGCAACATACTTGTCTTCACACTTCATTAGGACACTAGCTGGGGACAATCTTGGCACGCCAGCTATTTTCCTTTGAAAATGGTGAAACTGGTACATGAATATGGAAGGCCTGGAATTCAGCCAGTAATGTTTAAGGGCAGCTGAAAGTTAAACAGAGCAGAAGCAAATCAGAAAAGAGTTTCAGAAAACATCCACTCTCTATGACAAACAAGTTAAATATTGATGTAAAAAGGATAACCAGAAGGAAGCTTCAGACAAAGAAATTTCACAGGCTACATTATTACACCACAGTGAACAACAATCATGCAGGGTGCATGGAGCAAACAAATGTTCAGGCTTGGATAGGAGAAATCTATGGAGCTTGGGTATAGGGGAAGTGGTGATACCCAGATCTGCCCACTATCCCAGAATACTTAGATGGACACACAACTTAGCATGAGCTCCCTGGGAGATGCTTAGCAAGGAGGGCCACTGTGATCTAGAGCAGGGAAAGAGCTATATTTGGACATGGCACTGGTGGGAGCAGTGCTAAAGTACTGCAGTCAGCTCTGTGGATTTCCTCAGCTGGCTGGATGCGACAAGTCTTCACGCACTGTGTTGCTGGCAGCTAACAGCCTTTTTGGTGCCATTTACATGAAGAAAGGAGGTCAGATGGGCAAAACAAAATAATGCCTTGAGTTAAAATCCTTGCTTTCTCATGGTGATCATCTACTGTGTGGCAGAGTAGGGACCCGTGGGCCATCACTTCCTCAGTACTGATATGGATGCTGACATAGGTTGCGCATATAAAGATATATGACTGTCATATAGAAACAACACCCCACTGTGAAGGGCCCTATCTTTATTCCAATTGCTTTTTATCCAGTCCTCCAATGTTTCAGCGGCTAGTAAAGACAACAAAAACAATATGTTTGCTATAATAATTCCACATGGCTCTTCCTTTTATGTTGATTTAACACAGTTAAAATGTTACAGTTTATAAGAGGAGCTACAGGTTTCAGCTTTAGCTCTGCAATAGGCTGCGTTAAAATAAATCTTCCCCAGCTTGATCATTATCTGGTGTCAGCAGGAGGGAGACAGATTCAGTTCTTCCTAGAGAAAGCGGCTGAGCAGGGCACACACAAACTCACTGGGGATTATCTGAAAATGCAAGAAGAGCACAAAGAGAAACATACTGTTCCTCTGCAGGGATGCTCAGCTGCGCGTGCTGGCAGTGTAAACAGAGCACTGCTCAAGGACAAAAGACACAAGAAGCCATCATGTTCTGCTACATTCATGTCAGCAAGTATGAGAGGCCAGTGACTACAAGGGGGGGCTGCTGCTTTTTTTTTTTCAAAAACTAGGGAGAACTGCAAGATGCTACCAATATGACTCAGCCAGATCAAGTCAATACTGCTGTTTGGAAAGCATTCACAGATACCGCAATAGAAGGGACCTGAACACTCTCTTTGTTATGCTTAAGAAAAACAACTTGATTTCTAATGCTAAGAAGCAAGACCTTATAGCAAACATCGTCTAATTGTGAGAGGCAGGGTGAAACAGAGCATACAGAACTGATAAGAAAATCGTTATATAGGACTTATTACTATCATTATACTTCTATTCTTATACCAACATTAAAATACTACACCTTAGTAGTGACTTGTACAACAGTAGCAACTAGAAGCTCCAGGCAATGAGATCTAGGCTCCTAAGTCACTTTGGTACCTGGAAACATTTACCTTAAGCACATCAGGGATTGAGCTCAGCTAAATCAATATATGTCATTCTTACACTGGCAGAAGAGCATCTGTGCAAAGATACTATAGGGAGTATGTTAATCTGGGGCACATTGGCCAGGCATGTGGACACAATCCTATTCCAGCCTCCTGCCAGCCCAAATAATATAAATAATAATACATATAATATATGGAGATATACCTTTCTCATAGAACTGGAAGGGACCTTGAGAGGTCATTGAGTCCAGTCCCCTGACCTCATGGCAAGACCAAGTGCCATCCCTGACAGATTTGCCCGAGATCTCTAAATGGCCCCCTCAAAGGCTGAACTCACAACCCTGGGTTTAGCAGGCCAATGCTCAAACCACTGAGCTATCCCCATCCCCCTGTGGGCTTGCCTCCCACCTCCCAAGGACACCCAGAAGCTGCTCGCTCAGCTGGGATGAGGTGCTGACACCTATGACCACTCCGCTGTGATTTACCTGCAGGGAGCCTGTGGGAGGCTACTATATCCAACCCACTATACCCTGCCCCCACGCCCAAAGAGCCAACCAAAAGTTACTGCTGTGCTAAGGCTAGTGAAGCTGAAGTAGAATTCAAAGCTGGAGAAGAGAAGCTTTTGGCATCCAGCAGCAGGCTGGAGGGAGCCAGGAGAATTCCCCACTCTGCCCCCGCCCAGGGAACTGTAGACTGCCTGGAACTGCCCCGTGGCGCTGATCTTGCCTCAGGGCCAAAAGGGATGGATTTCTCTGCTCCACTGCAAAACTCACTGGTTTTTACTGATACCTAAATGCTTTTACAGATTTTACAGACTGGTCCAATTTTAGCTCTTTTTTATGGGCTGTTCGTGAACTGACTGACAGTTGGCCACCCTGCAAGCCTGCATCTCCAGAGCCAACAAGAGGCTTAGCAATGTTGGATATGCCTGTTCAAGAGTCTCCCTACGAAAGCTGCAGATGAAGCTACCCATCCAGAGATCGGACTGCTCTGAGATATCACACCTGCTCTGCTCCATGGCAAGAATATTCCATGATTCTTGCACACCTTCCATTCATGCTACTATTATCCTTATTTTCTCCAGCCCATCCCTTATGGTCTTAGCTGCCTTCTGCTGCTATGCTCTCCAGTAGCAACTAAACAAAGAAATCTCCGCATTATTGGTGCACATTCTTTAAACACACAATGTCACAAACATCACAGAAAGATCATCCCATATAAAGCCCCTGAGACAGAGAGGAAATAGAGAGCCGTCCCCGTCACCGGGCCTGTTCCCCTGTTGTGGTGATTCTGCCAGGCAAATCTTATTGTGTATGTGAGTGACCATACTGCTATGGAAGTGTTTGCTTGGGGCTGTTCAGTTTCCTCCAAAACGGTTGTAAAGGAGCCCTCGGATCACAGAAATGGTGTATCTCATCTGTTTCCAGCTAACGGTAATGAAGTGAAGGATAAGAAGAGGCATCACTTGCTGTCATCTCTGGCTTTATTAAAAATTATGCCAACTGTCTTCCCAGAAAAGAAATCCTCCCGAGCTTGCAGTCACGGTAGTTATCTCCCGTTTAGAAAGCACATCTGCAGATCAGCAGCACAGTTCTTTTGCATAGTGTTGCCAACCTCTGGTCTCATCATACTATTTTTCAATGTCCTGGAGTCATGTTACTTTGTGATAATTTCGGCTTTCAAAAAGCAAGGTGAGAAAAGCTCAAAGACTATGACACCCTAATGCAGGGTTTCCCAAACAGTGGGCCCCGACCCACCAAGTTACAGGAAGGTTGTACTTGGGTTGCCATGTGCAAGGCCAGATTAACCTATCACTGGCCCCTGGCTGAGGCAAATGTACATTTGTCCCAGTCCAGTAAAATGCAGGGGAGCTAGAGAGCAAGTCCATCCTGTATTCACCCTGCAGCAGCAGTTGGTCCAGGGTCCCAGCTCTGGATATTATGACCTAGTACACAGGATTGAAGGGCCACTCAGGACAAACCTAGTGGCACTGTGATCCCACGCACCAGGTCATAAAGCCCAGAGCAGAAGGCTGGGACTGGTTTTGCAGGGCAAGAGC
This sequence comes from Pelodiscus sinensis, assembly GCF_052426305.1. NCBI lineage: Eukaryota > Metazoa > Chordata > Testudines > Trionychidae > Pelodiscus > Pelodiscus sinensis. The sequence continues at coordinate 19,933,196 of NC_143062.1, read as the reverse complement.
TACCGCTATGGCACACACTCACTTTCCATTCCCACAGGAGGTGATGTGTGTGTGTGTGTGCGCGCATGTGTCATACAGGGTCACAAGCCTCCCCTGATTTGCTGTTTGGCTTGTACAGAGCATGCTCATTAACACCACTGAAGTTGGCTGCCCTCACTCTGTCCCTTCATTATTGAAAGGCCTGGGTCATCTCTGAACCCCATCATGCCCCTCGGCCTTCCCTACACATCAGGCTGCAGTTCAGAGCGGAGGGTGCATATCTGGACTAGTGTGTTGCAAAAATGACAAAATGCAGTCGGTGGGTTGCCTTGGTACAGTTTGGGAACAAGTGGCCTGACGACTCAGAAACCTGGGTGTCAAAAGAGAGCCTAACATGAACTGTAAAAAACCTCAGGCATTTGGGGAGCTTGGGTTCTGATCTTTGAATGCTTGGGATTAGCAGTGCTGTGGAAGTGCACTGAGCTCCCACTCTAGATCAGCACCCCACTGCGTGAGCTGCTGTACAATCCCACAGGAAGACAAACACTGCTCAAAAAGTCAAATGCACAGAAATGCCTGGTATGGTAAGAAACAGCCACACTGAATGCAGATTAAGTGGCATGTGGACTGACAATCAAGGCAGATGTACAAAAAGGACCATGTGTGACACTATGCCCCCATATTTTTATGAAGATATATTTTCAAATATAGATTTCAAATATGAATATGCATAACTTGAATATGCTTTATGTAAAATGGGGCAAATAATGTATCATGCAAGAGTCTGTAATCCCCTGTGTATATTCTAGCTGCATATTTGTGTGCATGTATCTTTCTTGTATGTGAAGTTAGAAGTATAAAGTGTAAATCTGTTTATTGAATCAGGTCTTCTAATGAAAGTCATCAGTGGTACGTAAGGAACTTAATGGCCTGGTGCTCAAGGCAACGACCAGTGAATAGTTTTGTTTTCCCAGTAAGCCTGGATTGTGATTGGGTCTACCAAGACACATAAGAAGGCCACCTGGCGCTTGGGGAGGGGTGGGAATGGAATAAAAACTTCTCATCCTGGGGAAATTCTATTTAATGAACGGGAAGCAAACAACGATTGTCTTCAACTGGTTTCACAAATTACTTCCCACCTCAAGAGAACACATGAAAGAACCTGGAAAGAAAAGAACTCTAATCAGGAAAGAAGCTGTTAGACACAGATCAGATAAAATATCAGACTACTTGATTAGTCAATAAGGAGGGAGGGGGCACTCCCTATACCCACTGCGCCTCTACCTCTGAAATGTAGCAAGAGCCTGCACCCACAGCTCTTGCGACATTTCAGAGGCACAGCGGGGAACCCAACACAGGAGGCAGAGGCACAGTGAGGAACCTAGGGCAAGCAGAGACTGCTTCAGTCCCCTCTTGTGCCGGGTCCTGATAGCTGTGCCTCTGCCTTTGAAATATAGCAAGAGCCTCCCATGACTCTAGCTACATTTCAAAAGAAGAGGCACAGCTTCTGGGACTGGGCACGAGTCAGGACATCTGATTCCTGGCTCACGCCTGGTCCCCCGCTGCACTTCTGCCTCCTCTGCCCCCTACCCCAGAGATGATGGGGGGGGGGGAAGACTGGCTTTTAAGCAGGCTCCCCTCAGCACCTGCTCCCCCACTTGCTGCCTCTCATAGAGGCAGCAAAGGGGGGGAATCAACTAGTTGTGTAGTTGCTTGCATCCCTACTTTGCAATTCCCTTTTATTAAATAGTGTTTAATCACATGTGAAGAAGGTACCCACAGAGAAGCTTCCAGGGACCCACAGAGAAGCTTCATCAGCTAATGAGGACACTCACTATTCACAGAGCCCTTTTGCCTTGTAGACCTATATGGCAGCACCCACACAAACTAATACTAGGAGCAATAGATACACATATCCACCACTGGGATGGAATTTAATTAACTCTCAGCTTTTAGTCCCATTTGAAACCACCCCAGAATTTAGCACCACCCATTTGAATAGCAGTTAGCTATTTCGCAGATGGAGGGGAAAATAAGCTGCAACTGTAATATGTTTATGGAAGTGTCGCAGACACACCTGGCTTGGTGCTTTAGTATTATTTATCGACACTGTGGTTGTGCCCAGGCAACTCACTCATGGACCAGGATTCCACTGTGCTAGATCAGAACAAAGGCAGCCCCTGACCAGAAGAGCTTACAGTTAAACCTGTACATAAGAAATATTATTTTTATTGTTCTATCAGCTGTAGTCTAGTTTGGTGGGTGGTTGCAGTTAAGGCAATATGGCAGCAGACAAAATTCTACACAGGTCCAATGGCTGGAAGAAGCAGCTAGACAAGCTCAAGCTAGAAACAATGTGCACATTTTTAACATGAACCATTGGACCAGCTTTGCAAGGGTTCTGGTGCATTCTCCATTACTGGCAATTTTGAAATCAAGAATTCTAAAAGATTCTGCTCTAGTTCAAACAGGCATTGATTCAGTGAAGTTCTCTGCTCTGTTTTACATAAGAGCTCAAACTAGATGGTCACAATCTCTCTTAGGTGGTTATAAAACTATAAATACGTGATATACACAGAGACAATGAATTTATTTATAGTCTGCCTCTGCCTTGTGTAGATAAAGATGAACTAATCAGCTTTTTACAGCTTAAATTTCTCTGAAAATCAATTTTGTAAACTACAAAAATTCTGGAAGAACTCCACCTTAAGAGATGCCTGGAATAACAGCCTTATATTTATATTGCTCCAGGTACAAGGGGCTTATGAAACAGGAACCCTTTCAACACTGGAAAACAGCCAACTCTGAGGTGGAACATGGCAGCTGCGTAATAGCTCACAGCAACACTATACAACAGTTTAGGCCACGGTATCACACAATTCAACTGCAGGACAAATGGGGGCAAGTACAATGTAGTTCCTGGAATTTATTCAGTACAGAACAACTAAAGGGCCCCCTAATATCATACACACACCCCAACTTCCTAGTGAAGTTTTACTCAAGAGTCAGATATATAGGAGGGCTGGCAGTGTCATGGTTTTTCTAGCACAGTAGGGGCAGTGGGGAGGAGAATCCCCACCCCTAAAGGTAGGGAAACTGTGTTGAACGTCTGTTTGCAATGTGAGCATTTAAATACATAGCTGCAGGGGGTACCCCTCGTGAGTAAAGGCACCTGCTGGTGTTTTAAACACTTGCAAAAGCTGCTTTTCTTTTTTATAACAGAGGCAGCTCGAATGAACCATCTACTCACTTGCCAGACAATGTGCCCCGTCTGCAATCAACTACTCAGTACTGGGAGGAGTCAGAGGAAGTGCTGCACGCCTTGATAACAGGAAATCTGCCCTCTACCACTCCCACAGAAGAAAGGAAATTGGCAAAGAATTCATACAGCAACTAAACCACTTCATCTCCTTGCCTTTGACGTACATGGAGAAAGCCTGCAAAACCACAGTACTCGCCAAGGAAAAAAACTTTCCTGGCAGCAAGAATTAACTAATAACTTGATCAAAACCCCTTTTACCTAACATGGCAGCATTGCACGAGAAGGCAGGGGTATGAGGTTTTACACTGATCAGACTGGAGTGGGAGGGGTATGATGACACACTTGGTCTTTGTCTAAGGTTAAAGCAGTTATCAGACTCAGGCTAACTCTGACAAGTGTTTAACAAAGGGAAAAACATTATTTTTTAAGACTGCTGAAGGAAGCTTTTATCTAAAAGGAAAATTACAGTCCAATTATCTTGTAAAACTTCAAACTCTTGAAGGGCGGCAGCAGCAACGAGCTCTTCAAAAGAAGCAGTTTTAATAGCTGCATTAACTCTAGCAGCCGGAGGAAAGAGCTCAAGAGAGAGTATTTGCTAGAAACAAGATTCACGTCCTTTGGACACCGGGACGTATTGAGGCTCTAGATGGTTGGGAGGGGTGGGGGAGAGAGATAATTATTCCAAATAAAGCTGCTTTCTCTAGCAGACACTTAGCCTCACCAGCGATGAGGTTCTCTTGCATTTCCAATGTGTTTCACTGTGGATTTTTGCAGAATGAAAATACATACAGAACTAGAAAGGGGATACCTCATCTGTGTGTATGTGCGCGCGTGCGTATACATATGATTATGTAACTGATTTACTATTTCTCTCGTAGCCACGAAATGCATACCACCGCTGTCCCGCTTTGCTCAAAGGATCTCCACCAGGATTCCAAGTTGACAAATGTTCCCCATCTATTATTTTTGAAGGCATGCAGCTTTTCAAATGCCAGTGTCAGAAATGTAGAATGGAGCCCCAGATCAATACTGTGCTGGGAGAAAGCCTTCACAGGCTGCAGCATTATTACCCAACCAGCTGGGCTTGCTGATTCACTTTGCTCAAAGACAGACTACAGTCTTTGTATGAGGGGTGTTTTGTGCATATCGATTAATGCTGTAGTTTTCAATCAGTGGTCCGCCGACCCTTGGGGGTCTGCAGATCATGTCAAAAAGGTCTGTTTCTCCTTTCAAAAATATTTAGGGGGTCCCCAAATGGAAAAAAAAAAGGCTGAAAAGGTTGAAAGCCACTGATCTAATGTTTTCCTTTCGAAACCAGGAAAGGTAAATACAAGCAGAAATCCCCTGACTGGCTTCACAGGAATGACAGCCCAGCACTGTGCAGCCAAGCAATTGTTCACGCAGGACTTTTTGTAGCTATACCCACAAGGTGCCTGATCAATAACCACTGTGAAGTGCAGGCACCATTCACAGAACAGACACAGCGAAGGTAGCAGCCACACTTACCACCTACCCCACCGCCAGCCTACAGGAAGCAGATACGAGTCAGCCTTTAGCACCTCTAACAAACCTGCACCAATTAGCACCAAATGTTTGCATCTCAAAGCTGCCCCACAGCCCCACCAGCTCATTCTAGTCTGTGAAAGGGGTATGGGCCTGCTTGCAGATTTTCTACTAATGGGAATCTGCCTATTAGGGCTGTGACTAATTTCCCACTGATGTAAATAAGTACAACCCCTAGTTTGGAGACAGTGACACCGGGATCAAAGAGCCTAACACCCGTGTCGTTTATTCCTCTTCCTGTACAGGAATAGCTACCTTCAGAATACAACTTTAGGTGCATCCCCACAAGAGGGAATACCAGTGTTGTCAAACCTTGTGCATACAGACAAGCGTTAAGCTACGTCAACACTACCACTGATGTTGGCAAAAATTACATCGTTCAGTGGTGTGAAAAAGCCACCCACTCAAGTGACATAAGTGTTATCGGAGTAAGTGGTGGAGTGCACAGCTCTTAGTCAGTGGGAGAACTTCTCCCACCAACATGGCATGGCTACCACCACTTACAGAGGTGGTTTTATGATGTTGACAAGACAGCCTGTTCCTGTCGGCATTGTGCAGCTACATGACTGATTTCGCCACAGTGCAGCTGTATCAAACCAGTTGCACCACTGTAAATTCTCTAGTGTAGACATGGCCTTAGTTTGTGTTACTCAGATGTTGCCAGAGCACCAAAAAAGCAAGCTCAAGACTAAAATTCTGGATTTTGCATGACCCTATCCACACAGGAAGAGTTTTGTTTGTTTACATTTACTCAGCAACAGCAATGGTATATTTACAGCCTCAACCTCCTCACCAAATATGAGGTGGTGACCAGATTTCAGGCTGTAAGTATCTAACAAGATTTCCAGTAGCAGAGGGCTCTCAAACTGAGATCCAATAGCCGGGAGCAGGCTAGACAAAGTCAAGCTAGAAAGAAGGTACATGTTTCTCCCAGGGAAAGTGTTTAACTACTAGAACAAAATCCTGAGGGAAGGAGCGACTGTACCATCTCTTATTCTCTTCACATCCAGCCTGGCTTCCTTTATGGAAGTATTTGCTTTAGTCAGACAAGTGACTGGGCTCAAGGTAATTGAGTACACTTCTCTCTGGTCTGTGATGTTCTGGTGTCAGATTGATCTCATGGCCCTTTCTGGCCTTGTGCTTCTGGCCTGTCTGAAGACACTAAAGCACAAAAGTCTTGCTTTATGGTTTCAGGAAGTTCAGTAGTTTGCCTCCTGGCAGCAATTCCAGAGCAAGAGTATGAAAAAGGACCAAGAAGTCAGACAAAAAAAGGCAGCTTCATGCTACAGATACTTAGGCCACAGTTCAGGATGGAAACACAGCTCAGCCTTCCCACCAAGTTCATCAATATCTCAAACCCTCTCAAAGACTCTGTGCACCTTGTAAACCTGGATCTTTGCTGCCTCCATCTAGTAGCATATCAAGTGCTGCAGGATTTGGGAGACAGCAAGACTGTGAAAAGTACCAATCTGCAGGCCTCCCTTAGCCTGCCTGACAACCCATGGAATAGGTAAGGGGTTCATTATGGAAATCTCATTAGCTTGCTGCCAGGAAAGTAACAATGAGTTAATTTGTGAGGGCTGTCATAGTGGCATGGTCCATCATTAATGAATATGCAGCTTGCCACACCTTGAGAGACTGACGTAGCACTTAAAAAAACAACAATAGTCCTGCAGCATCTTAGAGACTAACACTAACGTAGATAAAAAGTTTTAGAGGAGTAGCTAAGTTAGTCTGTAACAGGAAAAACTTAAACAACAACATGCATCTGACGAAGTGGGTCTTTGCCCACGAAAGCTTATGCTCCAACACTTCAGTTAGTCTATAAGGTGCCACAGGACTCCTCGCCGTTTTTTTTAAAAAAAAACATCATCATCTATTGGTACTCATAAAGGAAATCTGCATGACACATTCAAAAGACAAGCCTGGGAGCTTAAACTCATTGCTCTGCTAGACACTAACAAGCACAGACTGAACAGAGACCCCGGATTCATGGCTTATTACCCCAATTTGTAACCCACTTTTTTCCCCCATAACTATACATGTCAATGGGCCACTTCACTTTGAATGGTGCATGGGCACTTAACTATTTATGCTAAACCAGCCTTTCGAGCTTGTATTTAGCAGTGACACACTTAGGACATTTCCCAGATCAGACATGCTGGGTGGCTCAGAAGCTGGTCTCTCTTCCTACAGGGCACACGAAGTAAATGATATATTTTCACTGAACATTTTGGTCAGGGATTACTTGTGCCTGCCAGGACAGACACCCAGAGTGGCAGGGAAGGGGCATGTGAGGGCACCCCATTTAGCAATTAAAATTTTGGCACCTCCTGAGTTCTACCAGGAGTCACCTATGATTTGGGTTATACTTCGAGGCTGTGTCTACACTGAGCCACTTATTCCGGAAAAGCAGCCACTTCTCCGGAATAACTTGCCAGCTGTCTACACTGGCCGCTTGCTTTTCCGGAAAAGCAATGACGATCTACTGTAAAATTGTCAGTGTTTTTCCGGAAAAACTATGCTACTCCCATTCGGGCAAAAGTCCTTTTCCGGAAAAACTGTTCCGGAAAAGGGCCAGTGTAGACAGCACAGTAGTCTTTTCCGCAAAAACGCCCCGATCGCGAAAATGACGATCGGGGCTTTTTTCCGGAAAAGCGCGTCTACATTGGCCACGGACGCTTTTCCGGAAAAAGTGCTTTTCCGGAAAAGCATCCTGCCAATGTAGACATGCTTTTTCCGGAAATACTTATAACGGAAAACTGTTCCGTTTTAAGCATTTCCGGAAAAGGGTGCCAGTGTAGACGCAGCCCGAGTGTCCCCAATTCCCAATAGGCCAGGGCTTTAAGCAGCACACTCCGATGCTACTGAGCCATACCCTGCATCACCTGTTCCGAAGCTAGAAGACTGGTCTGTGGAGGCTGCCAATCCAGCAGAACACTGAGTATTTTCAGCACAGCTGAAAAGGAAGCCCAAGCCCAAAATGTGTTGAACAATTAGGCAGCCAAGCTGAGTATTGCAATTACAAATCAGAGTGTTTGGGCTTCGGGGATTCCTTAATTGGACATTACTAGGCCAGATGAAAGGAACTAACTGCCACACTGCTTCAATGTGCCCACAACACACACTATTGTCTTCTGCTACTCTTGATGAGCTGGGCACGCCTCCAAACTCTCTTCCCATTATGGCTTGGAAGGACTGGACATTTCTGAAATCATTTCACACCCTCCTGTGCCTCAGCTCAGGGATTCGGGAAAGTACAGCAATGCTCCACTGAAATGGACCGGCCTGGCCAGGTAGCAGAGCTTTGTGATCAGTGGGGATGGGCATGCAGCACAGAGAGGGACCGAACACACCTGCGAGTCACTTGAAAGTAGGACTAAGAGATCCTCCGGAATAGGGCTTTATTCCGGAGGATCGCGCCAGTCTGGACGCTCTTTCCCGGCTTTTCCCCAAGCCGGAAAAAAAACGGCGGCCATGTTTATTTAAATCCTGCGGGGGCTATTTAAATCCCCCGCGCATTTCCCTATTCCAAAGTTCTAAATTAGCATGGCTATTCCGAAGAAGGGGCCAGTGTAGACACAGCCCAGCTGTCTAACCCTTGTCAAGCTTCTTGTAGGCTTCATAGCAAAGGAGGGATTTGAAGGTATATAATGAGGCAGCGTGGCAGTGCATCTCCAGCGTGAGGAACAGCAGGGAGAAAGCATCAAGGGAGATTTTACAAGTGGGCAATGAGGACAGGTGAGGGAGACTGGACCCAAGCTCTCAGTAGCAAGGGAGATGACAGTGGAGTGGGGATGGGCTGCAAGGGGCATGGAAATGAAGACAAGTAGCTGAGGTTTGACATGATAGAGGAGCCGCCGCCAGTGGAGGGATGTGCTAATAGGGGGACATTGTCAGAGCAACAGAACCTTTGCAGCAGCATTTTGAATGGTCTCAAGCAGGGTAAGATGGAAAGAGCAGAGAACGGTGCAGTGATCACCTGCCCCAGAGAGCAGTTTTAGCTGTGCAGGTGCATAGGAGAGGTCAGCTCAGAGATGTTCAGAAAGAATCAGCAAGATTCAATCTAGAAGTTGAGCCTTTTAAAGCAACACATACCCCGGCTGCCTTCCCACACACTGCCAGCTGCCATGAGCACTATTCACAACATTCATGGTAAGCCTGAAGTTATACTAAAGCCACTTACATACTGCATGGCTGTTTAATCCTCATAGTCCGGGGGGCGACGAGGCCAGTTGGCCATCTGGTCTTGCAAACTGACAATGGCCAGTACCAGATGCTTCAAGAGGAAGCTTAAACACATACCACTGACAATCATGGGGTAAGTTGCCTATAGTGGAGACTTCGTCACTCCTCTAGGCCATGTTGCCCCCTCTCTGGTCAACTCTGCAGGGCATCCTCCTCCTTGACAGCACCCATGGGCAGGACAGAAGTGCAGTACCATTCTGTATATAGAATTGCATGTGGGTTGAAGGGGAAGACCAAGCCAAGTGCAATCATACACTGGAATTTGGCTGGGTTCAGGCCCTGGTGCTCATTAGGGATGTTAGATATTGTGTAATTAAATAGTCCTATAACCGCATGCAATCTTAGAGGCTACATGACTACTCAATAGTTCCCGGGAACAAAGCTGGCAGCCAGTGTGCTCCCAGCCCCATTCCCACGAAGCCCCTTGGCATCCCATGCTGCTGCTCCTGTATCAGAGGCATCAGCGTGGGGAACCAGTCCTTGAGGGGAGCCAGTTTAAAAACCAGCTCCTCTTGCAAGCCTGCTGCCTCCTGCCCCGCGCTGCTTCCTCTGATACAGAGGCAGTAGCGCAGGGTGGTAGCAATCCCTGTACACGGGGAGCTCAGACGCTCCACAGACAGGTCTGCTTCACGGCCGCCTCCCTTGCCCCAGCCCCACGCTGATGCCTCTGATAGGGCACAGAAGGCACCGCAGAGCTGGTTCTATGGGACCTGGCTTTTAAGCTGCCCCATCGCCCAGCACCAGCTCCTAACGCCTTTTTAGGAGGCAGCAAGGTGGGGGCAAGAGGGTTTGTGGAGCTGGCATGCATGGGAAGCCTGCTTGAAAGCTGGCTCTGTGCACATATCAGCTCCAGCCTGCCCCCCTCACCCTCTGCGCTGCTGCCTCTCCATCAGACACAGCAGCACAGGAGTAAGACAGGGGCAGGCAGATATGGTGCTCATGGGGAGCCTGCTTAAAGCCAGCTCATCATGGGCACCAGCTTCTGCTCCTCCCCCTTGCTGCCTCTGATAGCAGCAGGGGGGAAAGGGGAATGCGTGTGATCGACAAGATTGACCAATAATCCTAGGCTTATTGACACCCCTAGTACCCATCTCTTACAAAAACACCAGATGCCCTCCTGACCCAAGCAATCAGCATGTATATCTTACACCTCACCGCAAAGATGAGTGCTCCACCAGCATAGCATCCCCTACTGCCACCCTGAGGACAATGGCCCTACCAATTACTCCCACTGCTCCCTGCAAACCAGCACAGCCTCTGGGCACTAGATTCAGTGCCCTCTTGGCTGGGATGTATCACCACCATCTGTAGCGCTGTAGGGATCACCTGACCATCTGGGATACAACAGTAAGGTGTCTGGAAGCTGGCAGGACATGCTGCTAGAAATGCTGCAGTTTGGCCACCCCAAAATCTAAACTGTCCTCTCCTGCTTCTCACACATTCAAGTCTTTGTAGATTCCTTGATAAATGCAGCTCCCTCCACCCCCAAGGACCATGGGAATCAAAACATGCACAGGTACAACTCCCACAGGAAATTTCACAGGATCCTTTTAACTGCAGCAAACACCTTTGCACTGCAACAGAATCATTCTGGGGAAATGAAAAAAGGAGTAACTGGAGCACAGAAGGGGTCTCCTTTGATCAGGCCAAGGATAGAACTTGCCTTTCGTTCTCCAACCATCATGGCCCCTTCTGTCATTCAGCCAGTTACTTGGGTGGATCTCAAAAAGCCAAAGGAGAGCTATGGGTGTAATTAAAGTGTCTCTTCTGTGTCACTGTGTCACCATGTTTTCTTCATTTACACATATTTATCATCCAATTCATTCACTCTCCAATGCTTCTGGGCCTCTCACGTTTTGCTCTTTCAGCTATAGCTTAGATGTCAATGCATTATGCTCCAATATTTCTAACTAGCAGCAGCAGAGTTGGGCAGCTGTGCTACATGCAGAAGGGCATGTGTAGCGGGCTTTCCGCTCCACCACAGCGCCCCTGCCGTCTGCTCGGGGAATTATATCTGCCGGCAGGTGGCGCGGTCTCTTCGGGACACTGCCCTCCGGCAATGTCCACAATAGCCTGAGCTTTTCCCCCTTCCGGGGGAAGGTTCGTTATAGGCCAGCCGGCCTTTAGCAGGCGGATCCTCCGCCTTGGTATACTGGATGGCTAGTCCGTCCTATGGCCCTTCCGTGCCGTAGAGTAGTCCGAGCCCTGGCCCTTTAAAAAGGTCCGGTCCGGGTGCTGGCCGGGTGCCAAAACCCTTATACAGATGCCCAGGCCCTCGAGCAGGGCAGGGCAGCAACTGCTGGCCAGACCCCAACGCAAGGCGGGGCCGCAAACAAACCCACAGGTCTGTAGGAGCTCCTAGTTCAAGAGCGGGGCCGGCAGTGCAGCTGTCGCAGTGGCAAGGGGGGTGGGAGACTGCCACCCGGTTAGTGGGTGGCAGGGGGCGCAGGCCCACCCACTCCACTGCGCCCCGGCCCAGGGGCCCTGGATGCAGCCGTTCCGCTGCTACGGGCTCAGCAGGGGCTCCAGCCCGCAACTTGCTGGCCTAGGGCTGTCCTCAGCCCATGCTACCCCCTGGGCCTCTCCTCGTCTCCCCCCCCCCTTCCCCAGTACCTGTAGCCTCAGCGGCCTGTCGGGGAGTTGAGGCCCACGTCGTCTCCGCAGGGGCTGGCGGCCCAATCCAGGGGTTAAGAGGTTGGAGCTTTGTCGTGTCCCGTGGGGCTTGTCCAGCCCGGCGTTCCCGTACCCACCAGGGGTCCAGCTGGTCCAGCGGTGCGGTCCCGTCCTCTGGGTCCGCGAGTGGTTCAGCTGACGGGCCGGGCCAGGCCTTACTAGCCGGGGCAGGGAGTCTCTGGCCCGCCTCTGGGAAGGTGGCTGAGGGCGGCCTACCCCGGGTCTTAGCCTCCCCAGGCAGGAGCTCCAGCCAGGCCTCTGGCTCCCTCGGAGGCTGGCCTCTGACTGAGCTCCCAGGCAGCCTTCTTATAGTCCTAGCCCCGCCCTTTGACTTCCGGTCAGGTGAGGGGGCGGAGCTAGGCTGGCCCCAAAATGGCTCCCAGAGGGTTTCTTCTGCTTCCGGCTCAGAGGGCGGCCATTCCACCCCTCTACAGCATGGTAAACTGTGCTTCACAGTGGGGGTGGGGAGCTCAAAAGAAAATAAACTCTCTTTTCCAGGCACTAAAATACCCTCTTGATATCTTTGCTCTTCAGGGAGTTACAGGCCCACCCAAGCTTTGCTCTTCTAGCTTATGGAGTGAACCTAGCCCAACAGTATATCTAGATCCCTTATCATTAACAGCCACCTCACTTGGAAAGCAGCATCAGGGGATCCCAGTTAATTTTGTCAGTTGCTCCTGATCAAGTCTGTATGGCTGAACAATTATTTTCCTTTATTTTGTAACCCGAAGTCCTACACATCAGCCTGGGATCTGAGAGCTGAATTGCCTCCAGCTTACAGATCAGGAAAAAATTCTACAAGGGAGGCACTTAGTTGGCAGATGGAGTTGAGAGTGCATGAGGCCAGGATGAACGCAGCACCCTTACCCACAGCTCCGGTCACATCATCATGTTAACTTTTGTTTCCCCAGGTTGCAGTCAGTGTTGGATTGACATTGATTAGAACTACAATTTAATATCTGGTGTCTTAGGTTGGAGTAGTGGCTCTGGAAATCAGCACTCCCAGTTATGTTTCGGGTTCTTTGAAAATCTTCCATGAAAAGGTGCTTTCAAAACAAAAAAAGCACCAGGCCCATTAATAGCTACACCTATACAATATTTTCAAATGGCTTATTCTCATATGCTCCCATATGCTCATCACAGACTGGCCACCTCTCGTTATACTATCCCTGATTAAATTAATTGCCACCTAACTAATAAAAACCCTTTAGCAGCAATAGCTCCGCAAGGGTCCTTGAAACAGATGGTCTCTTCAGCTAAACAAATTAAATCAGCCCAGCTACCATGCCCAGACTGGAATCCTTGTTCATTTCTTCTCCTTTGAGGATTGTAAAAATAAAACATGGTGGCCCCAGGTAGAAAATCTGGGTTTGATCAGAGTTCTTCCTCAGTCACTGTAAGCTGAGGATCAAGCAGGAAATACTAAACAGAGACAGCTGGGCTAAGAACTGGGCAGTACTTTGGAATCACCAGTATTTAATGCCCTAGAAAGAAATGAAACTCCAATTCTGATGCAGGAAGACGACAAATCACACAAATCTGGAGATGGATTAAAAGGCTACACAGCAAGACTGTGCCAGAGATGGAAAGTTTGAATAGTTATTTCTCTGCTCCATCTGTTTGTTAAACAAAAATAGCAATTTTAAGTGTTTGATGCCAGAAAATTACTGTGCAAAGATTGGCACTTTTTTCCTGAATATCTCAGCACCCTGTGTCTTAAGTCATATCTCTAGGTTTCCTGAGAAAAGTTTGCTCACAGGAGCCCTATGTGAGGCAATACAGCTAGCTTGAGCATCCAGTTTGACCATAACTGGAGATTAGGGGACATCACTACCAAGGGAGTGAAGACAGATATATGTTCAAATCCTTTGGCTGTATTAAAGTGAGCACAAGATTACAGTTTGTAGGAAAATGAAGGGGCAGAGGGAAAAGTCTTGTGGAAAAAAATGACTTTGGAGAAATATTTAACACCAAATATTTTTGTTGAAAACCCCAAAAAATTTCATTTCAAAATGGCACTGCTGTCCCTCATGAGAGTTGTAGTTTAGGTGCCTTGTTCTCCCATTTTCTTCTATGGGCACAGCTTTGTGGCTGAACTTCACTTCCCATGATGCACCTATTTCTCCCCTCTTGGTGAGGGATGTTGGATAGTTTCACTGGAATCATGGGACATGTAGTCTGGCTAAGGTGTCTGGCTCAGAATAGAATGGATGCATGGTGGCGCAATTTTGAATCATAACATTTTGAGTTTGGGGCATCTGTTTGGCCCAAAGCAGGTCCTTTCTGCAAAATACTGTGTTTATCTGAAAGCCCAGTTTTCTGATAAAAGCCAGTTAAGACAGAAAGTGATCAGCCAGTCGCAATGAATGTAACATCGCTGAGAAAGAACGATCAGGTAACCTCACTGAGCCATTTTCGCAATCTACTAGTGAGGCCACTGTCACGCTGATCTATTCTTGTGAGCAGAGGCATTGCTAAAGTTAATGTTGATTTATTCAAAGAAAAGTTTCCTAGGAACTTGCAACTTTCACTTTGATATTACTGTATTTGTTCATCTCTCCTACGTCCTCTCTTATTCACATCTGAGGTAGGTTATTGTAAATCCTATTTTTTTATATCATTCCTTGCACTGAAGCCTTTCTATGCTTCTAATCAGCTTTCACTGCCCACTTTGGGCCCTTCTCACTTGATTTTTCACTTCACTGAAAATATTCAGTGCAAGGAAATTTGAGACAGCACAGCTTGGATTCTGCCACACTCGGAGAGATACAAGCTCAAATGAAGATTAATGTTGCAAATATATGCAGCTTTAAAAACCCTTAGATAGAAGCCAGCCGTCTTCAAAGCAGAGATGATGAAACAGTTTTTCTCCACGCTGATCCAACGGAAGTGGAGCTTTCCTATTTGTGCTGATGCAATTGCTCCAGCAATAAAGTTTGAAAGCAGTGTTTCCATGCATCAAAAAGGAAGGTACCCACAGTTTCAAAGCTTTAGCATTTTAATGGTCACCTGTACCAAGCCAGAGAAAGGTAATTATTCAAGCTTGAAAGAGTTCAGAACTAGCCTGAAGGTATAGAATGTTAAGAATCATTAAAAAGGGACAGAGAATAAAACAGAGAATATCTTATATAAAACTATGCTACGCCCACATCTTGAATACTGCAAAAACAGCAAGGAGTCCTGTGGCACCTTATAGACTAACTGAAGTGTTGGAGCATAAGCTTTCGTGGGCAAAGACTCCCTTCGTCAGATGCATGTATCTTGAATACTGCATACAGATGTGGTCGCCTCATTTCAAAAAAGATATATTGGCATTGGAAAAGGTTCAGAAAATGGCAACAAAAATGATTAGGGGGTTTGGAACGAATCCCATATGAACAGAGATTAAAAAGACTGGGACTTTTCAACTTAGAAAAGAGGAGACTAAGGGGGAAATATGATAGAGGTCTATAAAATCATGACTAGTGTGGAAAAAGTGAATAAGGAAAAGTTATTTACTTATTCTCCCAATATAAGAACTAGGAGTCACCTGATGAAATTAATAGGCAGCAGGTTTAAAACAAACAAAAGGAAGTTTTTCTTCATTCAGCGCAGAGACAACCTCTGGAACTCCTTGCCAGAGGATGTGGTGAAGGCTAGGATTTTAACGGGGTTCAAAAAAGAGCTAGATAGTCTCATAGAGGTTAGGTCCATCAAAGGCTATTAAGCAGGATGGGTAGGAATGGTGTCCCTAGCCTCTGTTTCTCTGACAGGGCAGGTATCATGTGAGGATTACCTGTTGTGTTCCCTCCCTCTGGGGCATTTGGTGTTGGCCACTGTCAGCAGACAGGATACTGGACTGGCTGGACCGTTGGTCTGACCCAATATGGCCGTTCTTGTGTTTTTATGCAAGGAATTGTTTAAATTAGAGAGTAAGGAAAGATCCTTACAAGAGCAATTATAAATCTATCTCCATCAATATTCCTAGTATAGGCAAGGCCTAAGAAGTTTTAAATCTAACCACACAGGTAGCTAGTTATAATGGATTTATTGAAACTCTAGCTACCTGAGACGATACAAATTCCATTCAACAGATTTCCCTGGGTTCAGATACACCAACACAGGCTGACACCCAAGATAGTAATGCTATTTTAATTAAAGTGTTACTTTAATGAACTGCGGGCAGGAGCAGTGAGTTATATGAGCCCATTGTGTCCATGCTCCAACAAAACTCAGGGCTCCACCAATGTTCAGGGCCAGGTCTCTCCCGCACAATGCGGCCCTTGGAGCATCTCCTGGCCCTGCCTGATGTCCTCAGATAATTTAAAAGGGCCCAGAGTCCTTTGGTAGTACAGCAACACTAAGGCAGCTTCCCACCCACCTTTTCTCTGCGTTACACCTGGAAGCAGCTGGCATGTCCCTGAAGCCCTTAGAGGGAAGAGGGGAAAGGAGAATGAGAGTCTGTCTGTGCACTTCCTCAGCTCTGTCGACTACACTGCTCCCATTGGCTAAGAACCGTGGGGGCAGTGTCTATAGACAGTGGTGCACAGAGACACATTCCCCCAGACCTCCTGCCACCCTTAGTAAGCACTACACCCCTCAATTCCTCCCACATTCCAAATTCATATCTCATGCCAGAGCCTGCACCCAAACCCCCTCCTGAACCCAAATCTCCTGTCCAAATCCAGAGCCCACACCCAAACCCCCTCCCAGAACCTGCACCCCTCCCTAACCCAGATTCCTTCCTAAAGCCTTAGGCAAGTAGGGGTAGGAGGGAAGAACGAGGGTTGCCAACTCTGGAAAATGATTTTTATGGACAAAAAATTACAGATGATGAAACATTTTTGCAGGCACAGCATCATGGAATATAAAGATGGCGTAAAGGGACAAAAGTGAACAATTTTCAATGTGTTTATTCGTACATCACAACGCTCCTGCCTCTCAGCTGAGCTGACAGGGATAGTATCTGTGAAACTCCAGCCAGAAAACTGAACTGGGCAGCAAGCAGGTGGTTGGCGGCAGGGAGAAGCCCATAACACAGGCAGCTGGACCCGCAACATGTTGACAAGGCATGTGGACACAATCCTATTCCTATTACAACCCCCCGCCGGCCCAAACCATCCCCCTTCCCACCTTGGGAGGAGAGGCACAGGAGCCGCTCATCCCCCTGGGCCTGGGGGCCACCACCAGTGACCACTCTATGATATCTTATTGGTGGGCAGGGAGGTTGCTGTGCCTGGCCCGCTGTACCCCACCCTCTGTAGCCGCGAGAAGCCCAGCAGGAAATTGTGCTGCATGCATACCCCCGCAAGGTTGCTGCTGTGCTGAGGTGGTGACGCTGAACATTTCAAAGCTGGAGATGGCAAAAGTAGCCCCTGCCTGGCAGCAACAGGGAGCCCCAGCCAAAAAAATTATCCTCTCTGACTCTGCCCCAGCCCCAGAAATTGTAGACTCCCTGGAGCTGTCCTGCAGTGTGGAGCTTACCCCAGGGCCAAGGAGGAGGAGGGGGGTGGAAATGACTCCTCAGCTCCACTGCAAAGCTCACTTTTTCTTTGTTTACTGATATCTAAATTAGGGATGTTAAATTAGGCAGTAGCATGGGGTGCCAGGTGGGAGCAGGTCTGCGAGGGAAGCCCGTTTAAAAAACAACTCACCTCACAGACCAGCTGCCTGTCGCCCTGTGCTGCTGCCTCTGATAAAGGCAGAAGCATAGAGTGGCAGCAGCCCCTGTCCAGGGGCGTGTCTGAGCTCACAGACCCAGTGCGAGCCAGAATTAAGCCAGGCTGCCTGCCTGCCTGGCTCCTAATACACTTTAAATGCAGACCCGCAGCAGGGTTATGTCCCAGACCTGGCGCAAGCTGGAACTGAGCTGGGTTGCTGGCCAGCCTGCTAAAAATTTACTGGCAAGGAGGGAGGGAGAAATGCATGTAATCTATAGCATTAACCAATAAATAAAAGCTTATTGGTTAATCAACTATATTATTACATTCCTAATCTTAATATTTTATGGATTTTACAGACAGGTCCAATTTTAGCTTTAAAAAAAAAAAGAAACAGACTTTATATGAATGTATTGACAAATGACAACCCTGGGCAGGACTTAGACCCGTTCTGGGCACCACCAAAAATTATACAATTTTATTGGCCCTGACTGTGGCTGCCAATAAAAGCACCCCAGACATCTAAGTCTGGCAACTCAATCTTCAACGCCAGATGCATGAGTCCATATCACTTCAGCAAAAGGAGTAATTCATTTAAGCTGCATGCAGAAGGCCATTATTATGAAGGTCATCCATCCAAGTGAGACATATGCATCCTCACTGTAACACGTTGTGGGATCCTGCTTTATATCCCACTCATGGAACTCCCTGAGTTCCTGAGGAACAGGCATAGTTCCTAAAAGTTTATGCCTGTAGATTAGCGTTACTGAAAATTTAGGGAGAATTACACATAAGGAACCATCCCCTCCTAACAGCATAGAAGGCTCTGATGGCCAGCCATTCATTCAGCCATTCAGAAAAGCTAAATTCTACAGTTGTGAAATGTCGGAGCCTTAGGTTAGTGTTCCATCTGCCAGGCATATACTTGGGTTTGATGCTAACTGTATTCCTATCACTCCTTTACAGCGATCATGACAAGTATCCAATTTATGCCCAGGCTGCTAAGCATCAACAGAACATATCCCCTCTCCTTTCCTCCCTAGCATGGATCTGTTCAAAGCCAAGCAAGGTTTACTCAGTACAGCTGTCAGTCAAGGTTGTCTCAAGGACTCTTCCGCCCATTGCAGAAGTCTCCTGCTGAATGCAACGGACCGTGTTCCAAGCTCTGCCAGAGGCAGTTAGCCACATTGACTCAAGTCCAAACCTGCTCTGAGCAGCAACAGGAAATTCACACGTCAAGATACTAGATGGAAGCTTTGTTGAGACTTGCGTGTTCTGACATCAGAAAAAGTGATGTCTTGATACCCCACAGGATTATTTTCAGTGGCTGCCAACAGTCAAGGGTAACAGGAAGCCTGTCATTGCTCAACAATCCAACAAAGCTTCCTCCTTCCTTTTCAAGGGTTTGAGGAGCTCTGCTCTATGGACAGTCACCCGATGGTACAAAAAGTACAGACACGGCAGTAACTAACCGGAGGATGATCTCGCAAGCACTTTATCTGGCAGCCATTTTAGCTCTGATAGGCTACACCACGCTTGGGAGCATGGGGGAGTTAATATTCTCTGATGCACAGATACAGAATCAAAGATATGGCTCCTGCTCTCCTTATCAGATGTGCATTATAGTCCAGAATTAACAGATACATAGGTTTTGAGGTATAATCTCAGAAAGGATTATAACCATCTAGTCTGGCCTCCTGCATAACAGAGGCCAGAGAATATCCCCCCGAGATTCCTGAGTCAAGACCAGCACTTCTGGCTGGGATATGGAGCTATCCAACCTTGAGCTAAAGACAGGTGAGTGATGGCATCATCACCACATCTGCAGGTAAATTGTTCCAATGGTTAATTACCTTTGCTATTAAAAGTGTGCCCCTTATTTCTAGTCTGAACCTCTCCTGCTCCACGTTCCAGCAGCTGGCTAGTAAATTTCAGCTACCATTTTTTTTAAAAAATTACATTTTGAACCCTAACGTTTGCTAAGAGCCTTCCAACTACACAGCTCCTCTCCTGGCCCTGGTCCCACACAGATCTGAATGGCTCCCAAACACTGATAAATGTATCCTCCCAGCGCTGCTGGGCGATAAGGCAGCATAACCCAATCTGACAAATGGAAAACGGAGACAAAGTCCAAGTGACTTGTCCAAGGACACACAGACAGTTTAGGACAAAGGCAGGACTTGATCCCAGACCCGTATCATCCTTTTATCGACGTATGAATGAACACCCAATTCTGGGAGGCAGAATATGAAGAACAATATTCACCATATGGCCTTTTACCTAGCTCTATCTAGCAGGCTTAGTCCTGCTCTGGCTACTGATACTTGGCAAGTTTTCAAGCCCTGACCATTTCAGACAGTGCGAGAGTCTACACTCATCATTCCCGAACAGAAGAGTCTCATCCATTCCAGGATTTCTTCCAAAGGGAAGGGCATTAGTAATGGCTCTCCAAGACTGATCCAGATAGCCCAGCACAATACCGCAAAACAGAGTGAAACAGTCCCCTCAACTTCTTATAAGGCTGCACTGGAGGGGAAAAGCCAAAGCATATCACTATTTGAAGGTACAAGTGAGTTATACAAGTTCTATGAACTAGTGCAAATGATTTCAGAAAAGATCTTGAATCACAAAAGACCTTACGCTGCCTTCCCAACACACAACCCCCACACCCCACCAGAATACAAAGGTTTGTTTTCTCCTCTGGTCCCAGACTCATATTAACTTTTGATTAGAAAGCCATTTCCTGCCAGTAATCCAGTTACTAGTTTAGATCACTTCTCTTGCCAGGTCTATATCAAGACACAGGCTTTGCAATGAGACATTATGTACACCCAGAGAACTCTAAACCATGCCCAGTGCCCTGTTAATTTCATTAATCCTCCATTTCCCATAACTCCCCTGGACTCACATTGCCAAGTAACCTCTGTGTGAGTAGCTTCAGTGGCTCTTCATATGAACACAGCTTCACTGACACAGAAATACCATGTGGTGCTCTTAAAAAAAAAAAAATCAAACCACGTTTTCCTCAGCACTAAGAAGCTCTCATATGTCTCGCATGATTGAGAGGCCAGCTCTGAATTCTGGAATTCGACTGCCAGCATTTCCACTAAGGAGTGGCCTGGCAGCCATCCCAAACCACACCTGCCTGAGAGATTAGGATTTGTACATGCAGGCACCAATAGATTCAGTTCTCATCAGCTGAGTAGTTAGCACAAGTAGCTGCAGCATCAGCAATACTAAACAGACATCAATTGGAGAGCAAAGGAAGCTGCCTTGATGCAGGAATGCAAGAGCCTAAGCAAAAGAGAACCCATCTCCATGTGTTTCACTGTCTTGCCGCCCAAAGCGGTGTTAAATTTGCACACACAACGAATGCTTCACCCAGGGCAGAAACCTTGAGAGTGGAACACAGCAGCTCTCATTTCCAACTGCATCTTCCAACATCCCACATGCTTCCTGTGTTTCCTTCACCAGCTCTCAGCTTCGTGCCTTCTTTCACACTATTCCTTTCTGCCAAACCAGTCTCCCGATTGCTTTCCAAAGACCGTGAGGTTTCTCCAATGGATTTGCGGCGACCCAGTTGGGCCAAGAAATACTCCAGCTACCAAGACTATCCAATATTCCACTGACAATGTTTCAGCTGGGAAAATTCAGTTCTCCAGTGGCAGCATCCCAGCTGGAAAAAGCACCATCCACACCCTGCAAACTCTACGGGGTAGATCTGTAGTGCACATTCAACTCATTGCATGCTTCTGGCATGACATGCACATCCCAACAAGCCAAGATCCCTCACATCTCTGTGAGAAGCTGAAGCACTTTGTGAATCATCTTAAATTTACTGCAATTAAGAGGCTAATGAGATTTAAGCAATACAGCACGACAAGATCACGGCATGCCTCAGATGCTGACTAGCGGGAGGAAGCCATAGGCTTTGTGGCTTCAGCCATGTGTGAAGTTCCAAAACCCCCTACAGTTGCCCTGCCAAGTGGAATGAGGCAGTGGTGGCAGTTTGTGGTGGGTGCAGCATTCCCTGGGCCGTGGGGGCTTGCGAACAGGGAGTTTGGAGAGGGAGTTCTCCAGATAAAGGAGGAAGCTAATACAGGACCCTTGAGGGAAGTGGTCTGTCTGTAGTGTGTGTTTGTGTTTGAGGTTTTCTTGCTGTGTGCTGAGCTTGTGTTTGGTTGATTGGTGGGGGTTCCCCCCCCTTTCCATTCCTCCTGAGTGAGTGCTGCGGCTGGCAGGTGGAAACTGTGAGCCTCCAATCAGGGTTTGAAATCTAGAAGACTCTGGCTCATTGGTTGAGCCTTAATCAGGGGAAGGGGCTATCAGGCAGCCTAGGGCTTTATAAAGGAAAGAGTCAGTGACCAGGGGCTGTTAACAGGGAGTTTGGAGAGGGAGTTGGGAAGGGGGTGAGATACACTTGCCGTTCCTTAACATCTTTTCACTACACTCCTTCCCTTCAAGGAGGCATTTAATAATAACCGAGGAACTCTCAGAAGGAAGGAAGGTATGGATGTTGATAGCTCGGCTCTTGTTACCTGCACACAATGTGCCATGTTTGTCTTCCTCCCAGAAGAAAGAAGGGATTTCATCTGCACTAAGTGCAAGCTGGTCACCATTTTGGAAGAAAAAAATCAGAGGACTGGAGGCTCAAGTATCAACCCTGCATGCTATCAGAAAGGATGAAGACTTCCTCGATAGAAGGCAGCGTTTAATCCTGCAGGCACAGCAGGCTGAATAGCCAGTCAGGGCAGTACAGGACAAGGAAGAAAACTGGCAGCATGTAACCTCTAGAAGGAGAAGGTGGCCAACTCAGGTATCCCCCATTCCTGTAGAGGTAAGTAATCGCTTTCAGGCTCTCTCCACAGGCACTGCCGTGGAGAATGCTTTGGCAGGACCTCTCAGGGAAGAAATCAGAAGGGAACACCATCTACCGGAAGGCATGGAATGCGTACTCCTAGAGATGAGGGTTCCACGACCACTACCCCCAAAAGAAGATGGGTGGTGGTGGTTGGGGACTCCCTCCTAAGAGGGACTGAGTCATCCATCTGCCATCCAGACCTGCAAATCAGATTTGTCAATTTTACACATATAAAATTGACAAATCTGCTTTTAGAACATATGTGTTCACTTTTTTTGTATTGTATCACTTTGATATATATGGTCGTGCCAATTTTCTCCCACAAATTCATCTAAGGAAGTGGGTCTGGCCCACAAAAGCTCAGCACCTAATAAACCATCTTGTTAGTCTTTAAAGTGCTGCATAGTCCTGTCTTTTGTTTCAGCTAGACCAGACTAACACGGCTGCATCTCTATCACTGTTCTGGTTATCTAAAGGTATTTGTACACCAATGCAGCCTGGGAAACAAACAGGAAGAATTAGAAGCCCTGGCCCAGTCGAAGAACTATGATTTGACTGGAATAACGGAGACCTGGTGGGATGCCTCGCATGACTGGAGCACTGTCATGGAAGGGTATAAACTGTTCAGGAAGAACAGGCGGGGGAGAAAAGGAGGAGTTGCATTGTATGTAAGAGAGCAGTATGATTGCTCAGAGCTCCAGTACTTAGAGGGAGAAAAGACTGTTGAGAGTCTATAGGTTACATTTAGAGGTAGAAGTAACAGGGGCAATGTTGTGGTTGGTGTCTGCTACAGTCCGCCGGATCAGGTGGATGAGGTAGATGCCGCTTTCTTTGGACAACTGAGAGAAGCTTCCAGATCGCAGGCCCTGGTTCTCATGGGCCACTTTAATCACCCCGATATCTGTTGGGAGACCAATACAGCAGTACACAGACAATCCAGGAAGTTTTTGAGAATGCTGGAATAACTTCTTGGTACAAGTGCTGAAGGAACCGACCAGGGGCAATGCACAGCCTGGCCTGCTGCTCACAAACAGGGAGGAACTAGTAGGGGAAGTAGAGGTGGGTGACAACCTGGGAAGCAGTAATCATGAGATGGTAGATTTCAGGATCCTGACCAAAGGAAGAAAGGAGAGTAGCAAAATACAAACCCTGGATTCAGAAGAGCAGACTTTGACTCCCTCAGGGAACTGATGGGCAGGATTCCCTGGGATGCTTACATGAAGGGGAAAGGAGTCCAGGAGACCTGGCAGTATTTTAAAGAAGCCTTATTAAAGGCACAGAAAAAACACATCCCGATGCGCAGCAAGAAAAGCAACTATGTTAGGCAACCAGATTTGGCTTACCAGGGAAATCCTTGGTGAGCTTAAACACAAAAAGGAAGCTTACAAGAAGTGGAAATTTGGACAGATGACTAGGGCGGAGTATAAATATATTGCTCGAGAATGCAGGGGAGTTATCGGGAAGGCGAAAGCGCAATTAGAATTGCAGCTGGCAAGGGATGTGAAGGGTAACAAGAAAGGTTTCTACAGGCATGTTAGCAGTAAGAGGGTGATCAGAGAGGGTGTGGGGCCCTTACTGGAGGAGGGAGGTCACCTAGTGACAGATGATGTGGGGGAAAGCTGAAGTACTCAATACTTTCTTTGTCTCTGTCTTCACGGACAAAATCAGCTCCCAGACAAATGCACTAGGCAACACAGTATGAGAAGGAGGTGGACAGCCCTTGGTGGAGAAAGAACAAGTTAGGAACTATTTAGAAAAGCTAAACATATACAAATCCATGGGCCCAGATTTAATTCATTCGAGGGTACTGAGGGAGTTGGCAAATGTCATTGAGGAGCCTTGGGCCATTATCTTTGAAAACCCGTGGAGATCGGGAGAGATCCCAGATAATTGGAAAAAGGCAAATGTAGTGCCCATCTTTAAAAAAGGGAAAGAGGACTATCCAGGGAACTACAGACCAGTCTGCCTTACCTCAGTCCCCAGAAAAATCATGGAGGGGATCCTCAAGGAATCCATTTTGAAGCACTTGAAAGAGAGGAACGCGATCAGGAATAGTCAACATGGATTCACAAAGGATAAATCATGCCTGACCAATCTGATTAGCTTCTATGATGAGGTAACTGGCTCTATAGATATGGGAAAGTCAGTGAATGTGATGTACCTTGACTTTAGCAAAGCTTTTGATACAGTCTCCCACAATATTCTTGAGAGCAAGTTAAGGGAGTATGGATTGGATAAATGGACTGTAAGATGGATAGAAAGCTGGCTAGACTGTCGGGCCCAATGGGTAGCGATCAACGGCTCGATGGCAGGTTGGCGGTTGGTTTCTAGCAGAGTGCCCCAAGGATCTGTTCTTGGGCCGGTTTTGTTCAACATCTTTATTAATGACCAGGATGAAGGGATGGATTGCACCCTCAGCAAGTTTGCAGATGACACTAAGCTAGGGGAGAGGTAGATACTCTGAAGGGCTACGATAGGGTCCAGTGTGACCTGGACAGATTAGAGGATTGGGCCAAAAGAAATCTGATGAGGTTCAACAAGGACAAGAGTAGAGCCCTGCACTTGGCATGGAAGAATCCCAAGCATTGTTATAGGCTGGAGACTGAATGGCTAAGTAGCAGTTCTGCAGAAAAGGACCTGGGGATTACAGTGGATGAGAAGCTGGATATGAGTCAACAGTGTACCCTAGTATCCAAAAAGGCTAATGGCATATTAGGATGCATTA
This sequence comes from Pelodiscus sinensis, assembly GCF_052426305.1. Taxonomy (NCBI): domain Eukaryota; kingdom Metazoa; phylum Chordata; order Testudines; family Trionychidae; genus Pelodiscus; species Pelodiscus sinensis. The sequence goes on along the minus strand of NC_143062.1, from coordinate 19,908,246 downwards.
GGAGGAGCACTGCCAGCAGATCCAGAGAAGTGATTATTCCCCTTTATTTGGCTCTGGTGAGGCCACATCTAGAATACTCTGTCCAGTTCTGGGCCCCCCACTATAGAAAGGATGTGGACGCATTGGAGAGGGTCCAACGGAGGGCGACCAAAATGATTAGGGGGCTGGAGCACATGACCTATGAGGAGAGACTGAGGGACTTGGGTTTGTTTAGTCTGCAGAAGAGAAGAGTGAGAGGGGATTTGACAGCAGCCTTCAACTTCCTGAAGGGAGGTTCCGAAGAGGATGGAGAGAGGCAGTAGTGATGGATGGCAGAACAAGGAGCAATGGTCTCAAGTTACAGTGGGGGAGATCTAGGTTGGATATTAGGAAAAACTATTTCACTAGGAGGGTGGTGAAGCACTGGAATGGGTTATCTAGGGAGGTCGTGGAATCTCCATCCCTAGAGGTGTTTAAGTCTCGGCTTGACAAAGCCCTGGCTGGGTTGATTTAGTTGGGGTTGGTCCTGCTTTGGGTTGGGAGCTGGATTTGATGACCTCCTGATGTCTCGTCTAGCTCTACGATTCTATGACTCCAGCAGGACACAAGCTGCAATTAAACGAGAGCTGTCAGAACTGAGCAGCTCACGCAGGGTGGGAATGTCTCAGAGGAGTAGTCATGTTAGTCTATAACTGGGGAAAAAAAAAAAACCTTACACAATGAATGGTCCTGCAGCACCTTAGAGACTAACAAAAAATGTAGATAGTATCATGAGCTTGTGGGCACAACCCACTTCTTCATCTAGGAATTTGACCCATTTGGGGGATTCAAACACTTGGTGCTTTTTCCATTTTCAGAGCAGACCAGCTTTTGTCCTAATCACTCCCCTGGGAAACAGCTGTGTGTTATCCCTGGGGATGCTGAAGAAAATGGATTAAGGGTCTCAACTAAGACATGAGCAAGTCACTAATAGAGATGGGGTCAGAACACACAAGATTTTTAGCTCTCAGCTGAGTGAGCTGATCAAGAGGCATAAGGGACGATCTTCACAAGTACTCAAGTGATCTCAGTGCAGGGTGGTGATGTAGCAATGTTGGTTCCAGGATATTAAAGAGAAAGTGAATGAGTCACTCTCTCTTATTGGACCAACGTGGGATGGTGAGAGAAACAAGCCATAGTATTTACACAGAGCTCTTCAACCCAATGATGTAGCAGCCTAAGTCTCAAGGCTCACAAATACCTATCACTTCTGCAAACGGGACTTAGGCTCCTTTGAAAATTCTACCCAAGGTTCCATTTTTCTGTCTTCTGCCTCTTGCCAAAAGCAAACGCTGGAGGTCCTTTCCCTGTTATAAGAATTCTACAGTATGTTCCCTGAACAGAAAGCTTTAGTTGCTCCCCACTCAAACTAGCTGTTAGAAATTCTCAGTGAAATTTTGCAGAAATAACCTTTCAGAGCTTTAAGAAGGGGACAATTGCTAACAGTCAAACTTGGGGAATACCTTTTACAAAATAATGGGTCTTATCCCAGTCTCTCAAAGATCACATCCCCAAGGACAATGGAATAAGTGAGCTCATCAGGAACGACCTAACATCAGTGGCTCATCATGAATGTTAGGTCATTCTTGATAAGCCAGTGCAGGATGTCTTTCATACACACCTGTCTGAACAACTTGCCTTATAAGGCTCCAGGTATTTGTCACTGAATCAGATAAAAATTAAATCCTTCAGCTGCTGCTAAAGAGTACCTCTGACATCACCATTGGTCTTCATACATACTGACATATTAGAACTGTCAATTAGTTTAATTAACTGACGTCTAAATATTTCACTACTAATTAGACAAAGACTAAATATTTAGATGCAATTGCCTCTGGCAATATTTAGTCATGAAGTTGTGGATGACTAAGTATGCCCTGTTCTCTGCTGCTATTAACTAGTGTGGGAGCTGAATTTGTTTGTCAATCAATTATGTTCAGAAGTTATCTTCTGCACTGGCTCTTCTGAAAAATCTAAGGACATGGCAACCTTGAAGCTGAAGGTTAGAGTTATTCAGGAGAGACTGCGCAGAAATGCATTACAGTCACTTCACTAGAATCTAAAAGGCATACAGCAGTTTGGGCATTTCACTGCAAGCTTCCTGAAGTCTAAAAATTTTCTGTGCAAAAAGAGGGGATTGCAAAATTAAAGGGAAGGGAGATGAACACAGGAATTAGCACTGACCGTACCCTATTATAGAATTAGATCTTCCATCTGTCCTGTGGTGTGAATGCCATTCCACCATAGTGTTCCTCCATAGAAGAGCCTACCTATCTTCCGTCCCCTAAGAATGCAATAAAGGAGCCACGAATTTATGCAACCACACAGTCCCATGAGTAATGTGAAGAAACTGATAATAAACGAACATCAGAGAAATTCAAGCTGTTGTGTTACTTATAATGGGAGGAGGTGCAAAGTCTGCAGCAAAGAGGGATTTTCAAATCCAGAGCAGGCATGTAAGCAAGTAGTCGACTAAGTAGTTGACTACTCACAATTCTCCCTACCCCCCCCCCCCCCCCCAATTTGCTGCAGGCAGCAGGATGTGGGAAGCAGGAGCCAGTGCTGGGGGGAGCCAGTTTAAAAGCTCCATGGTGCTGCCTGGCCTCACCCCTCGCTGCTGCCTCTATCAGAGACAAAGTGCGGGGAGCAGCAGCCCAGGGGAAGCTATCATGAAGCAGCCTCTGCCCATGGTGGGCCCACGCTCGCCGTAGGCAGAGGCTGCTCCGGCAGCAGCCCTGTCTGCGGAGGGTCCCAACTCCCCACTTGGACTGCCTGAGGACAGGGGCTGCTACTGTCTGGGCAGGTAGCCTGGCTCAGCCCCGGCTTGTGCTGGGACCAAATCCCACTGCAGCTCTGCAATGTAAAAGGCAGCAGGAGCTGGGGGGGCAGACTGCCCGGCTCCTACTGCCTTTTAAATTGCAGAGCCGCAGTGGGGTTTGGTCCTCGTGTGAGCAGGGACTAAGCTGGTTGCCTTCCCCTATCGACTAATCGAAGTAGATAAAAATTCTATTGACTACTCGATTAGTAAATTAACCTAATTTTAACATCCCTAGTCCAGAGGGTCTTTTTGAAATCAAAAGACCCCTTCTGCGCCTAAGTAAGTGGTGAACAGAGATTGACAAGCCTCGGATTTCTGAGCTAATCTGACTCTTCAATGGTCTGTTCAAGCCCTGCTCCACTCAGATGGCCACAGGTCACTGGCAGTTGCCACATGCCTAAGATAATGCCCTTTGACATTAATTTTCAGAGGAGTTGAACACCCACTTATCCAGCTGATGTCAATAGGAGCTTTGGGTGCTCAGCACCTCAGAGAGATCAGGCCCATGGCTCTTTCCTGAAAAACATGGATTCTCTGAACAGAGGCAGCAAGACCCTCATCCAGCAACATCATTGCCTCACTAGCAAGACCTGTGCCATGCACCTTGCAATGCAACTCAACTGATCAGGACTTTCACTTTTCACCACTTGCAAATTCATTACCCCAGCAAGTTCCGCTCCATGCCATCAAACATCATACACGTTTGATGAACTCAAGATTAGTCATACTGAGTTACTGCCAGGAAGTTGTTTGTTGCATCCTGGTTGGTAGCTGGGCTCCCTGATAGAGAAGCAATCAAATTATTATGCTTCAGGACAACAGCTGACTGCCAATAGGTTAGGAAGGAGTATCATCCTCGTGAACCACACACAGTGTTGCATTAGTGGCCCAGAGGCATATGGGGTTATCCTCCTCTACGGCAGTATGTCTCAATTGGTGGGTGGCAGCTCTCAAGCAGCTCATGAAAGGCAATCAGAAGGGTCACAAGATACTGGAATTTTTATTACACTTCTAGAGCAATGCCATCAAAACATTTATAGAAATATTAAAATAACGATATAAAAAGCCACATACCACTGCCCAGTACATCTCAACGTGCTCTAGAAAGGAGATCAGTATTATTACTGCTCCCCTTACAGGAGGAAACTGAGGCACCGAAAGGTCACCCAGCATGCCAGTGGCAGGGCTGGGAGCAGAACCCTCGCTGTGGCTATTTTTGATGTTTTGTATGACAGCTCTGAAACCATTTGACTTTGAATAAGGGATGCCCACCTGCCATGGTTGAGACACACAAAGCTCAAGAGGACCAGGTTTATGATGGGTTTATGAAGGGATGGTTTGATGAGATAACATGATCTTGGTAACTAATTGACCATTCATTAATCAGTGGGAAATAGGTCAATGGAGGGATGATAGGAGTTACTATAGAGAACTTTCTGGGTGTCTGGCTGATGAGTCTTGTCCACATGCTCAGGGTTTAGCTGATCGCCATATTTGGGGTCGGGAAGGAATTTTCCTCCAGGGTAGATTGGCAGAGGCCCTGGAGGTTTTTCGCCTTCCTCTGTAGCATGGGGTACAGATCACAGCTAGAGGATTCTCTGCATCTTGGGGTCTTCAAAGTATTTGAAGGCTTCAATATCTGAGATATAGGTGAGAGGATTATTCTAGGAGGGGTGGGTGAGATTTTGTGGCCTGCACTGTGCAGGGGGTCAGACTAGATAATCATAATGGTCCCTTCTGACATTAAAGTCTGTGAGTCTATGAGGTTGGTACTGGGAGCGGGAAAGGGGCAAACTGGATTTAAAATACTCTCCTGAGCAGCTCTCACAAACCAGCCCTCTACTCACCTGATGGCAAACTAATACTCTGCTCACAACAGACTTTCCTGATTTGATTGCCCCTCCCTTCCTGTGGAGCTTTGATCAGCAGTGAGATGTTGGCATCTAAACTCAGCGTTAGGGTTTAGAGTTTAGCTCTGCCAAGAGGCAGGAGCAGTTCCCAGCTCTTTCAGGTGCTGAGGTTTCACACCATTGCACCGGTTATGCTCTGCTGGCATTTTTAAAGGTGTTCTTTGTAGCTGTGTGGCTAGCACAGTTGTTTCTTTTCAATGCCAGCTCATTCCTGGAGCAGATGGCATTCTGCAGGAGGCAGTGCACACAGGCTGGACTACCATCAACTGAGCCAGAGACCTCAGCATGGGGCTGCTGAAATAGGCAGGGCACCTTCAACCACTGGGTGACAAAGCTTTAAGGCTTTAGTTCCCGTGCAACTGATCTGCTGCCTCCTAGCTGGAGACACAAAAGGCAGGAAAGGGAGAGCTGCAGGCAGGAGAGCACCCCCTGCAGGGGACGCAAGGTCAGGGAAAAGGTCTTGAAGTGGGCTCACTGCCTTCCTGGCACCTTCCCACCAGAAAACCGCTCTCACCCACCGCCTGCCTGGTACCCTAACCCCCGAATATTTTAGGAAAGAAGTGTGAAATTGCGTTGTTAGCAGGGGGAGGGCTTACACACAAGAGCCCCAGGGCTCGATTTGCATTGCCCTAACACAGGCTGGCCAGTGGCCTGGCTCCCCTCTCTACCAGCCAAAGCAAGTCCAGCAGAAGGCCTCTAGGGAGGAAGTTCCCATCACCAAAAGGGACAGACATCAGCGAAGCAGCCCCAGGAGGATTAATTACAGCTTCCTCCTTCGGCTGCCGGCCGTCCTAGCCAGGGGCGTGGGTTCTAGTGTGTCGTCTCCTGGGGAGGCCTACTGCACAGCATGTTTAATAGTACTCTGTGCTTACACAGCAGTCTTATAGGCCAAGCTCACTCCCTGCTTTACAAAAAGAGAGCAAGGCAGGCCCAGGTAGACCAAATAACCAGTCACAATTTTTATTTTTACTGCAGCCTGCCCAAACCAGAGCCTGGGGCTCCTTCTTGAGAGGCGCACCAGTGTTTGCCCATGCCACACCCGGCTAGACAAAATACAGGCAAACTGCAAGGCACTGACAAGCAGACTGGCCAAGATGATCTCAAGGGTGTTACAAATCTAACTGCAATTTACTAAGCCTGGTGAGAGGACAGGAGAGTAAAAATGCACAAGCCCCACTGACACCACATCTGGCTGGGGGAAGCAGGCACAGAGGTGAATTACAGGTCCTGCTTATGCTAGTGTAGACACCGCCAAAGAGGAGGCACAAGCTCGGCCACCCAAACTAGTAGCAGAGTTGCTGTTTCCCTAGGTCCTAGGGAATGCAGTTAGCTCTACAAAGATTAGCTGAGTCACAGTATCTAATCTCAGAGATACCAGCCTTGTCTCAGCCTTCACAGTAATGTAAGGTCAAAATCCCTATCCCTGTAGGTACTGCCTGCTGTCTGTTATCTTGATACTCAGAGTGCTGGGGAGAGGGCACAGGAACAGAGAGAGGGGCCAGGACTGACTGAAAGATTAATTACTCAAATTTGGGTTTTCCTGGCAGCAACATAGCATGCGAGATGGAAATATTCATGGCTGAAGAGGCAAGCAAAGAAACTGCACCAAAGTCATGTCTGTACAGAGCACCCCTGTCCCACGGGCTCACAGTCCAAATGCACAAGACAGGCAACGTAGGAGGAAAGTGACAAACCATTATCCCCATTTACAGATGGAGAAAACACAACACAGATATTAAGTGACTTGCCGAGGGTTACAGAGTCTATGGCAGGGCAGGTAGGTAGTTTAAACCCCAGCCCAGAGCTCCAATTGCATGTTCAATTTGGAGCCATAGTGGGAACAATTATATTTAACTGGCTAGAGCGCTAATCTAGGACTCTGGAGATGCTTGTTCTAGTCCCAGCTGTGCGGCACTTTCCCCTTTGAAACTACCGCCTCTGCACCTTTCAAAGGCACATTGGAGCCCAGGATCAGCTGGGGACTCCCCGGCTGATCCCAGGCTCCGTGCAGCACTTCTCCGGAACCTGGGGTCAGCTGGGGAGTCTTATGCATTTCAAAGCAGGCAGCAGTGGGATTTTCCACTGGCCCCTGGCTGTACGCGGAGTTTCGCATTCCTTCTTTGAAATGTACAAGAGCCCCAACAGGGACTCTTGTACATTTCAAAGGAGAAATGTGGAAGTGCCTAACAACTAGTCAACTAGTTAATTAACCGCATTTTAACATCCTTAGTCTATAGTACCCAGGGGCGGGGCTGGCAGCCACTATATCAGAGGCAGCAGCGCAGGATGTCAGGCAGGAGCTGGACCACCAGGGGAGCCAGTTTAAAAACCAGCTCCCCTTGTGGACCAGCTGCCTGTCATCCAATGCTGCTGACACTGATAAAGAGGCAGCAGCACAGGGGGCAGCAGCCCCTGTCTAAGGGAGGGCGGGGGGTCTGAGCTCCTGGACCCAGTACGTGCTAGAACTAAGCAGGGCTGCCTGCCCACCTGGCTCCTAATACACTTTAAATGCAGAGCTGCAGCAGGAGTAGGTTCTGGACTTGGCAAGAGCCGGAACTGAGCTGGGCTGCTGGCCAACCTGCTAAAAAATTTACTGGCAAGGGTAGGGGGAGGGAAATATAGTATTGCTTATCGGTTAATCGACTACACTATTGCATCCCTGCTTTGAGCTCTACTGATGAAAACCGCTCCAGAAGAGTTAGGGATTAAGGGCCCTTTCCTTCTCCTCAAGTGAAACAGTTACAAGGAAGAAAAATCAACACTCACTTCCTGCTTTTGAAACTAAAGCCAATTTGTTGTTCTATTTACCCTACATATGGGAAAGCAAGATTATCAGAAGCAACTTAGCGTGGAGCCCAACAAACTACACAAAGTATACAAAGAATGCTGAAATCTTGCTTTATTTCTCATTTCCAATTCTCAGGAGCCCAGTTCCGCAGAGTCAGTCTTGCTATCCAGTAATAATAATTTCATAAAACATTTTAGTAATTGCAGTTTCATAAACAGTGCATTAAGGCTGGCGGGAGATCTACCCCATCATTTATTCATGGCTGGAGAGTTCTTCAGCTGAGCACACCTTTGCCGTGACAGATAATGGAATCTGCAGCTAGGGAAGCATGGTAAATGTAGGCCAACATGCTGCCAAGAGGATGCTAGAGAGAAAAAGAGGGAGAGGTTATTCTGATTCGCCAGGGAGGACTAAATGAGTGCCTAGGAGCAGCAGAGGAGATTTAGGTTAGACATGCAGCCCAGCAGATAAGTTTTCACATTGATTTTGCAATGATGACACAAGTCTTGTGGTTATTGAGACAAACACAACAGGAAAATCACTGCTTTATTATTATGCCTATAGCAAAGCGCTTAAGCACATGCTCAACTTTAACAGCTCGAGAAATCCCACTAGAGGCAATGGAATCCTTGTGTGCATTGCTGGATTGGAGCCAGAGCCCTTAGCACCTGCCACGGCTGAGCCTTGTTTGTAGTAGATACCATAATAAAAATGCCTGGCATGGAGTTGCTTTGTTTTGGGGTAGAGGGACCAGCTACCAAGGACACCTGTAGAGTAGCCAGAACTGCAGAGTGAAAGCTCCAACTAGACATCCACCATTCATCGAGGGTGGCTTAAAGGAGATTACACTGACTCTGCCCTGATACGGACACTCAGTAAGTCCCAGAAAGTCCCTCCCAATCAACAGCGCTCTGGGCTGTTACAGGCTGGGGGCACTGTTAGTGCTGCGAGGGATTCAGCTCCCCAGTCTCATTAGCAGGCAGAGGAAAGTGCCATAAAATGTAACTGACAGTGAAGCCCAAAGATCTCTGAATATAATTAGAATCATTTTCGGTGTCTGAAAAGGGAAGAGTCTGCCCCTCTCCCTAGTCCAGGCTTATTTTGCTAAATTACATTCCCTAGCAGTTTCAGTTAGCTGTATTAGTCTTCCTTTCCCTTCCAGGGGAGCTGCTGAGGCAGAGTACAGGAAGGAGACACATACACACTGCTCCTTTAGGCACACAAGGACAAAGTGCCTGTCACAGGAGGACAGAATGCTGCTTACACTCTGCCAGTTCATAAGAAAAGAAATCAGACTGGTGTATTGCATAGGAGTGTGACTCCCTCAAATACACACTAGGACAAATACCGCTTTATTTGACAGCAAACCTTATTACAGGCAGGCTGTATATTGGTGCTAATAAGGTTGGAGATTAAGCTTACGGTGGTGTGGGAGCATGGAGACACCATACTGCTAGATGTGGCAGTTGGGAAATGAGGAATATCTGTCCTGACAGCATGGTTGTTACAGAATAACACCAGGGGTGCAGCACATTCAGGATCCAGAGGGAGTCTCTTGCCATGTATGTACACACATAAGAGTCAGACAGACACACACACATTCCCCCTTAGTAAGATAAACCCCAGGCCTATGCACTGTAATTTTTCACACAACATGCAGAACTGGTACTGAAACTATATTGTCAATTTCCAATATAAGCTCTTGCTTTCCGCCACTTCTAACTTTGCCAAACTTTCACCACTGATGCTTTCCATATTTGCTCTCTGCTGCAAGGGGGCAGGGGAGGGAAAGAGTAAGTACGAGCACAGATGAGCTTGCAAACAGGTGAGTGCTAACAGGGAGTTCTGAGAGGGAGTTTGGAAGGGGAGAGGGAAGGGCGGGAGGTTCACTTGCCTTTCTTTTTAAATCCCTTTACCAGGACAGCAGCGATGGTTGGTGATGGGTCTGCTGTTGTTACCTGCACAGCGTGTGCCATGTTTGTCTTCCTCCCGGAAGAAAGAACGGATTTCATCAGCACCAAGTGCAAGCTGTTCGACATTTTGGAAGAAAAAATTAGAGGACTGGAGGCCCAAGTGTCGACCCTATGGTTGATCAGAGAGGATGAAGACTTCCTCGATAGAAGACAGCATTTAATCCTTCAAACACGGCAGGCAGAAGAGCCAGAAAGGGCAGTACATGACCAAGAAGAGAACTGGCAGCATGTAACTTCTAGAAGGAGAAAAAGGCCAGCACAGGAATCCCCCGATGCTATAGAGGTAAGCAATCACTTTCAAGCTCTCTCCACAGGCTCTGCAGTGCTGAAAGCCCTGGAAGGGACCTCACAAGGAAGAAACCAGAAGGGAACACCATCTACTGGAAGGCATGGGATGCGTAGTCCTACGGATGGGGGTTCCACGGCCACCACCCCCAAAAGGAAACGACGGGTGGTGGTGGTCGGGGACTCCCTCCTAAGAGGGACTGAGCCATCCCTCTGCCGTCCAGACCTGGAATCTCGAGAGGTGTGCTACTTACCGGGAGCTCGCATTCAGGATGTCACTGAGAGGCTTACCAAGCTGATCAAACCTTCGGATCGCTACCCCTTCCTGCTTCTCCACGTGGGAACTAATGATACGGCCAAGAATGATCTTGAGCGTGTTACTGCAGATTATGTAGCGCTAGGAAGAAGGATCCAAGAATTTGGAGCGCAAGTGGTATTCTCCTCCATCCTCCCTGTTGAAGGGAAAGGACTGGGCAGGGATCGTCGAATTGAGGACGTAAATGTGTGGTTGCGCAGATGGTGTCACAGAGAGGGCTTTAGTTTCTTCGACCATGGGACTCTGTTCCAGGCGCAAGGATTGTTAGGAAGAGATGGGATACACCTAACGAAGAGAGGAAGGAGCATCTTCGCGGGCAGGCTTGCAAACCTAGTGAGGAGGGCTTTAAACTAGGTTCGTCGGGGGACGGTGACCAAAACCCTGAGGGGAATGGGAAAGTCGGATACCGGGAAGAAATGCAGAGAGGAAGGGGCAAGAAAGGAGGACCCATGTTTCGAATGGAGAAGATAGGACGATCAATTGGTTACCTGAAGTGTTTGTACACTAATGCGAGAAGCCTGGGCAACAAACAGGAAGAACTGGAGGCCCTGACCCAGACCAAGAAATATGATTTAATTGGGATAACAGAGACTTGGTGGGATGACTTGCGTGACTGGAGCGCTGTCATGGAAGGGTATAGACTGTTCAGGAACAACAGGCAGGGGAGAAAAGGAGGATGAGTTGCACTATATGTAAGAGAGCACTACGATTGCTCTGAACTCCAGTATAAAGAGGGAGAAAAACCTGTTGAGAGTCTATGGGTTAAGTTTAAAGGAGCAAACAACAGCATTGATGTTGTGGTTGGTGTTTGCTACAGGTCACCGAATCAGGTGGATGAGGTAGTTGAGGCTTTCTTCGGACAACTGAGCGAAGCTCCCAGATCGCAGGCCCTGGTTCTCGTGAGGGGACTTTAATCACCCTGACATCTGCTGGGAAACCTATACGGCAGTACACAGGCAATCCAGGAAGTTTTTGGAGAATGTTGGGGATAACTTCTTGACACAGGTGCTGAAGGATCCGACCAGGGGCCGTGCGCAGCTTGACCTTCTGCTCACAAACAGGGAGGAACTAATAGGGGAAGTGGAGGTGGGTGACAACCTGGGAAGCAGTGATCATGAGATGGTAGATTTCAGGATCCTGACCAAAGGAAGAAAAGAGAGTAGTAAAATACACACCTTGGACTTCAAAAAAAAGCAGATTTTGACTCTCTCCGAGATCTGATGGGCAGAATCCCCTGGGATGTTAACATGAAGGGGAAAGGAGTCCAGGACAGCTGGCAGTATTTTAAAGAAGCCTTATTGAAGGCACAGAAAGAAACCATCCCGACACGTAGCAAGAGAGGCAAACATGGTAGGAGACCGGACTGGCTTACAGGGGAAATCCTTGGTGAACTTAAGCACAAAAAGGAAGCTTACAAAGAGTGGAAACTTGGACAAATGACCAGGGAGGAGTTTAAATGTATAGCTCAAGAATGCCGGGGGGTTATCAGGAAGGCGAAAGCGCAAATGGAATTGCGACTGGCTAAGGATGTGAAGGATAACAAGAAAGGTTTCTACAGGCATGTCAACAAGAAGAAGGTGATCAGAGAGGGTGTGCGGCCCCTAATGGACGAAGGAGGTAACCTAGTGACAGATGATGTGGGGAAAGCTGAAGTACTCAATGCTTTCTTTGCCTCTGTATTCACGGACAAGGTCGGCTCCGGGACTTCTGCGCCAAGTGACGCAAGATGGGATGAAGATGGACAGCCCGTGGTGGGTAAAGAACAGGTTAGGAACTATTTAGAAAAGCTAAATGTACACAAATCCGTGGGTCCGGACTTAGTGCATCCGAGGGTACTGAGGGAGTTGGCAAATGTCATTGTGGAGCCTTTGGCTATTATCTTTGAAAAGTCGTGGAGATCGGGAGAAATCCCAGATGACTGGAAAAAGGCAAATGTAGTGCCCATCTTCAAAAAAGGGAAGAAGGATGATCCAGGGAACTATAGGCCGGTCAGTCTTACCTCGGTTCCTGGAAAAATCATGGAAGGGATCCTTAAGGAATCCATACTGAGGCACTTGGCTGAGAGGAAAGTGATTAGGAATAGTCAGCATGGATTCACAAAGGGCACGTCGTGCCTGACCAATCCGATTAGCTTCTATGATGAGGTAACTGGCTCAGTGGACATGGGGAAGTCAGTGGATGTTATATACCTTGACTTTAGAAAGGCTTTTGATACGATCTCCCACAATATTCTTGCCAGCAAGTTAAGGGATTGTGGATTGGATAAATGGACGGTAAGATGGATAGAAAGATGGCTAGAAGGCCGGGCCCCGCGGGTAGTGATCAATGGCTTGATGTCAGGATGGCGGTCGGTTTCTAGCGGAGTGCCCCAAGGTTCGGTTCTAGGACCCGTTTTGTTCAATATCTTTCTTAATGATCTGGATGAGGGGATGGATTGCACCCTCAGCAAGTTTGCGGATGACACTAAGCTGGGGGGAGAGGCAGATACGCTTAAGGGTAGAGATAGGGTACAGAATGACTTAGACAAATTGGAGGATTGGGCCACAAGAAATATGATGAGGTTCAACAAGGACAAGTGTAGAGTCCTGAACTTGGGACGGAAGAATCCCAAGCATAGTTACAAGCTGGGGACCAACCGGTTAAGTAGTAGTTCTGCAGAAAAGGACCTGGGGGTTACAGTGGATGAGAAGCTAGATATGAGTCAACAGTGTGCCCTTGTAGCCAAGAAGGCTAATGGCATATTAGGTTGCATTAAGAGGAGCATTGCCAGCAGATCCAGAGATGTCATCATTCCCCTTTATTCGGCTTTGGTGAGGCCGCATCTGGAGTATTGTGTCCAGTTCTGGGCCCCCCACTACAAAAAGGATGTGGACGCATTGGAGAGGGTCCAGCAGAGGGCAACCAAAATGATTAGGGGGCTGGAGCATATGACCTACGAGGAGAGGCTGAGGGACTTGGGTCTGTTTAGTCTGCAGAAGCGAAGAGTGAGGGGGGATTTGATAGCAGCCTTCAACTTCCTGAAGGGAGGTTCCAAAGAGGATGGAGAGAGGCTGTTCTCATTAGTGACAGATGGCAGAACAAGGAGCAATGGTCTCAAGTTGTGGTGGGAGAGGTCCAGGTTGTATATTAGGAAAAACTATTTCACTAGGAGGGTGGTGAAGCACTGGAATGGATTACCTAGGGAAGTAGTGGAGTCTCCATCCCTAGAGGTGTTTAAGTCTCAGCTTGACAAAGCCCTGGCCGGGTTGATTTAGTTGGAATTGCTCCTGCCTAGAGCAGGGGGCTGGACTTGATGACCTTCTGAGGTCTCTTCCAGTTCTATGATTCTATGAGGTTAGGGAGTAAGTAACAGGTAGGTTTGCCCAGGTTAAACTTCCTCCCAGCATCACTCCTTTGAAAAGAGCTCTAGCACAGCTAGGGTTTGAAGCAGGAACTGATCATCTCAGAGGGGGGCAGTGCTGAACTCCAAGGTGTCCTTTGCTGCTCCAAGAACATCTACCCAGATCTGGAAGAGCAACAAGCAACTGAAAGGAAAAAAAAAAACAAAAAAAACCCACTTTTTGCACATGCTCTGTACAGCTTGCCAGAAGCTTGCAGCTAAGATCTCTGAACTTTCCACCCTCCCTGACCATGCTCCTGGCCCCACCCTGAGCAGCCCACGGTCAGTGAGAATAAGTGGAGTGAGCCCCAACAGGATGCCATAAGATCTAATCGCAGCTTCTCCTCTTGCTGATAATAGTTATGTGTATGTCTCAGCTCTTATTAGCGAGCAAAGCAGCTACTGTTCAGCCCATGTTACCGATGGAGAAGCTGAAAGGTCGTACACAAGGTCACTTCAGGCCAAAATAGGAACACAATCCTGCCTCTATTAGATCAGACCCACATCTCATCAACAGTCACGTTGCCTGTCAGACCTCACACTTCCAATCTGTCTGTGTTGTCATCAAGCCATGTTCCCCTTCAAAGACAGTATTAGAACCTACGATTCAGGACTCATGCTGACAAGGTCTGCTACTGACAAGGGAGGATCAACACATTGGAGTCCAAGCTACTAGTGAGAGTAGTTAGTCCTTTAGCTCAGGTGGCAGAGGTCCATGCTGTGAAGCAATAGGTCCTAGGTTCAAATCCTGCTGCTGATCCATGCAGGGATCAATATAGTTCTTGAGGATGAGTTTTTAAAAAAACAAACCTAGGAAAAAAAAATTTGTAAGAAAAGACACTGAAAGCACATTAAAGCTGCAAAATCATGGACTCAGATTTTAGGAAGTGACAGAATGAAGGTTGTACAAGCAACCTTCATGGGCCCCTTAGCAAGGATGCAAAACAGTCTTCAATGACATACACACGCTATTTGTTCTGCAGGACCTCTGCTTCAGGGCACAGGATGAAGAGGGAATAAGGCAGAGGGCTGCAGGAAATGAAGAGTAGTACCAGAGCAATGGTGTGATTAAGACACTAGTTTGGAACCCAGGACAGCTGATTCTACTTCTGACTGTGCCATAAACTTCTCTGTGATGCAAGACAAGACTGTCATGATGCATATACATATGACCCATCACTACAGAGATTGAAGCACTATGGAAAACTTAAGATAGATGGAGTATTATCTCTGATTGTCCTCTAGGTGTCAGTTCACTGTCAAATGCAAGGTTTGCTATTCTTTTCCATGTATTGCAGTAAAAATAAGATCACATAAATAAACTTTGGAGTGGAGGAAGAGGAACAGTAGCCCAGTAAGAAATTAATAACTGATTCACACCAATCAGACTTCATTCTGCATCTTCCACCTGATGGGGATTCCTGGCAGACCCATTCCTGGGGCTTGACCTTGGAGCTAAGATCCTACCAGTTCTCCTTTGCAAATCTCAGTGTGCGAATTAGTTAGCCTTGTGACAAGGCTAATAAGTTCAGGCCCAGACATTTTTTAAATCACACAGGCCAAGAAATCCAATGGCTTGCTTTGGCTAGTATCTTGTGCTGAGCTTCGGATAAGGACTCTCATATGTTGTTGTGTGTACCTCCATTTACATACATTAACAGAAAATCATTTGAATGAGTTCATCATAGCTTCCAATCATAACATCCACTAAGGCTCTTTAAGACTCCACAGGGTAACTTATTGATGCCTACAACACATTGATGATAATTTACAAATGGACACAAACGCTCAATAAAAATTTCCAGTGGAAAGAGCAAGAACAAACTTGTTTAGGATAATGGAGTTAACATTCTACCCTTTGAAAATGGGATTCCCCACCTTTTTTTAAAGTCACATAGTAACACAGGGTGCTCCTTTTCAACACCCATTGACCTAGGAGAAACACTACCTATTATGTCACCCACTCTGTATATCCATACAGGTTCCCTCCTCCCCAGAGTGATCTGATCACTGCTTAGCTTGCAAGTACAGGGCTGGCATTTTTCTCCATGCGATAAAAATAATTAACAGAACATACGGCATTAACAAGATCAGTCCAATCTGTGCCAGAGTTTACCTTCAAACACCCTGGGTTAAATCAAGTCCTGTCAATAGAAAGCTTGTGGAGTAGCTGTCTAGCATTACTCCTTCCCTTTGAACGCACAGAATCTTATCAGAAAAGCCATTGCCTGGAATGAATCATTAATTACGCAGGCTGTCCAGTTACAAGAAGAGGAATGCAAGACGGTGAAGGGAACATAGGCAGAGAACGAAGAGGAGTTCAGCCTGTCCCTCAAGACACCATTGCTCCCCCTTTTGCCCCTTCTACTGCCTACCTTAGGGGTTAACTTCCTAGCCCACCTGAGGTATCTATCTAGGCCCTATGACAGATTCAAATTCAGGCTGACATAGGCTCAGGCTCAGAAAATGAACCTTTCTTGTTAAATGCCTTCTGAATAGAACCTGAGCATCAGAGCTTTTAACAGCTCTCCAAGAGCAGCAAGCTAACCCCTTCATCTCAGGGGATACTCGTTCTGGCACTAACATAACACAAAGAACATAATTGGGGGTGGGCCTCTGCAGTGTCTACAGCTAAAACCAGGTAACTGCAACTACTCATGGCCTCATAAAGGACAGAAATAGCTTAAGAATCAGAATCTCCGGGATAGATATGATGCACTGCAGCACTTCGGGCATGATTTCCCCTCACCCCATGCTCTCTCTCTCGCTCACCATGTGGAAAAACAACTTGAGCCACTTAGGAATATGCACTGAGGCATAGCCTATCCCAGCAAATACATGAAATACAGAAACAAAGCTTCTCTTCAAACAAAATCAGTCCACCTCTACCCACAGTGCTATAATTTCAGCATCAATGTGTGTCCCTAAACTGTACTCAAGAGGTAAAATGAAAGGAGTTTTGTCCTCTTTATAATGTAGAAAGGGCTCAAAATTGTTCCACACATTAAAAATTCAAGTCTCTTCTAGTCTTTTGTCCTGGAAGCTGTAAGGAAAAGTAGGATCTCTCAGATAACAGGGAGCAACTTCATCCAGAATATTGAAAACATTGTTTTTGTCTGGGCTTCTCATGAACATCCAGCAAAGAAGGAACTTGGTCACAGATCTGACACCTGAGAAACCTCACAATTCACGTCAGACCTCGCAAGCATCCTCCAGAAAACCCCACTTAGTGCAGACTTTACATTCCTGATAGTTGTTAAATAAAGGCAAGTAGAGAGAAAACACTGAAGGCTTTTAAATGAATTATTAATAAGGCACTAACCCAGGTTGTTTCACATTTGCAGGATACATATTTTCAAACACTGAACTGTCTCACAAAGTGATTTTATAGCAACTGCAGGAGCTGTATTTACAATTTCCCCGTGTAACAGTGGAAGCACAGACGTGCTGATCAGTCCAAAGTGAAACTAAATGGAAATATTCCCCACATTAACACCAGAGACCTCTACATTGTCAGCTTTTCCCTTGAAATGACCTTGCTCATAAATTCTACATGCTGCATGTTTTTAAACACAAAGTGTCATTCCTGCACCATTCCTTAAGCAGCTCAACCAGACCAATATCCATTCTGCTGTTCCTTTCATTAAGAGGTGCCACCTCAAGGCAGAACCATTATAATGATGTCACACAGCAAGCAACGGAAGGCAGGGAGGTACTGCCCAAGAGGCATGAAACGTTTACTGTAATCTATTATATATTTGAGAGAGTTTGTGCATCTGTCTGTGTGTCCATCCATCTGTTTGTTCAAGAACTCCTCCTAAATGGTAAGAGCTAGGACCACCACATTTAGTATGCAACTTCCTCATAACTTAAAGCAAGATAAGAGTTTGTTGTTCCAGGACAATGGGATGTGTGTGAAATGCGATTGTTTCTCATCAGATGGAAAGGGAGGGGTGTGATAGCAGGGACAGTTATACTCCCAAATGACCACAAGAGAGGCAGCAAGTGCTCCAGCCCCAGGGAACAACCAGTGGGTGGGCTGCATGGACTCCACTGCCCCAGGGGAGCAGCCACTGGCCACCTCCACCCCCTGACCTGACTCCTGCATCCATCACACCCAGTTCCCAGCCCCGAAGGATCTGGGCAAAACTGGTAAGTATTCTAGCGAGAACATATTTGGGTGGCAGTTTAATATTAAGTTTCAAAAAACACACTGGTTACTTTTCTAGCACCCACAGAACTAATTCATCAAAGGAACAACAAGCCTATTAAGCAGGGATGTAGCAACCAAATTAGTGTGTTTTGCATCACTCAGACCCCATCAGTGCATTTGATTATTTTGAAAAAAAATCAAGGAGTTGCCACACTGGATCCAACCAACAGCCCATCTGCTCTAAATTCCTGTCTCCAGTACCAAATACTTCAGTGGAAGATGAAATAAATACCTGCTCCTGTCAATAGTAACAGCCCCATGATAAGTCTAGATCAGTGGGAGATTGGCTTACTTCATCCCCTCGAACGTAGCTTTGGGTGGTATTCAAATAAGCATCTCAAACCCTCTTAAGATCTTTATCTCAACATCATGTGACAGCATGTTCCACAGGTTAATTATACACTGCACTAAAAGTTATTACTCCTATCGGCTTTAATTTGCCACCTTTTCATTTAATTCAGTATTTTCTTCTTGTATTAGAAAGGGTAAATTAGGAGCATAACTGAACTTTTCAACACCATTAATTTTATTCACTTCAGTTGCGTCTTCTCTTACTTATCCTTGTGAGCCAGACCTCTCTCAGGGCTCTGACATTATCTGTCTTTCCATATGTCCTAAGATCTTGTCAGGTGGTTTAATCTTCCTCGCACAGTAAGAGGTTTTTATTGAGCCTTTCACCAGAACACTCTGATCCTTTTCTGAATGGTTACAATTAATCTAGAAGCCATCAAAGTTAGTGTTGCACTTTCACAATGCTTCATTAAATCTCAATCAGTACTTTACCACTGAAATATTTTTCCATCATACCAATATCCATGCTCAGGCTTCTGAATTTCACAGCTGATAGCTTCACTAGCCACAAAACAATGCAAGAAAAGCAGCTCTCTGAACATTTCAGCTGTTAAATACAAGATCAAATATTTGTTTAAATACTTCTGTAAAGTTATTGGGAACAATATTGATTTAAAAGTTGAGACCTTAAGGGAATACAAATCTTAGAATTATAAATTATATACAAGTGTCAATTATTAAAAGAGGCTGTTCTCAATCTGAAAATTAAATTTACATTTTGGGCCACATTTAAAGGAATACAGCCTGTTTCTCCCCTTATTCTCTATCCTTCAAGAGCAGAACCTTAAAGGCAGAGAGAAATCATTGCAGATTTTTAATTTTCTGCTTATTAATGCTTTCAGGAAAGAAGAAACTGACTAGCCAATAAAGTAGGCAGGGAAATAATGAAATTGACGATATACAACTCACTATACATTGCCCAAAGAAAAATATACTTGGTTATCTTCCTTCATTAATAGGCCTTTTTAAATGTCACTTATCTACCCAAAGCACAAGATTTTGGAGGACTTTGAGTTCTTTTTAAACACAAAGATCTATTTTTTCCCAATTTTTTGAAGAGTTCAAGTTTGAGAAATGTGTTTTCTTTGAAACCAAAGCTTGTTCAGGTTTGCTAACTAAAGATACCTGGAGCCTGAGGTTGAGTTTGCATGTTATCTATGTTCCATGGGATTTAAAAAAAGAAGTGTGACCGAGAACAGCAATATTATTCTTCAATTTACACCAGGCAACATGTGGGGTAGAGAGAGAGTTAGCAGCTGAAATGGGACATTTGTTAAGATTAATATGCTTAGAAGAATGCTTTTCCAGGCAAGTGTTTTTCTCATCTGCTCCTGTCTTATGGAGCAGCAGGACAACAACAAAAATAAAAGGATTCTGCTCTGGTTAAAAGCGTGCTCAGATTCTGCGTATCTTGTCATCACAGGAGAGAAGGACTTTCATGGCATCCTTTAGCAACAATACTTCCCCAGCTCTTCATAAACATTACTCCTCACAATCTCTGGTAAATATAGAAGTTATCCCACTTCAAAGCCAGAGAAACAGACACAAAGGGTATGTCTACACTTGCACCCTCTTTCAAGAGAGGGATGCAAATGTAGAGAATTGAAACTGCAAATGAAGCAGGAATTTAAATATCCCATGCTTCATTTGCATAATCACGGACTGCTACTTTTCCGCAATAGCACTATTTCGGGACATCAAACTCGGTCCCCGCAGGGTTATTTCGAGCGAAAACCCTTCCCTCGAAATAACCCTTACTCCTCAAAAAATGAGGTTTACCAGTTATTTCGAGGGAAGGGTTTTCTCTTGAAATAACCCTGCGGGGACCGAGTTTGATGTCCCAAAATAGCGCTATTGCGGAAAAGCGGCAGGCCGCGATTATGCAAATGAAGCGTGGGATATTTAAATCCCCGCTTCATTTACAATTTCTATTCTCTACATTTGCATCCCTCTTTCAAAAGAGGGTGCAAGTGTAGACATACTCAAAGTGACTTACCTCAGGTGACAATTAGTGGCAGGGCTGGGTTAAGACTCGAAATCCTGGCCTCCTTTCCTCTGCTTCTTAGTCCACTGGTGTTCTACCAATTAATTCCGAAACATGCTGCTTGCACACTAGGCTGAAGACTTGACGACTACTGCTTTTCCCACGCTATTTTCAGACTTTGTTCCTAGTCTGAAATATGATCAGCCATGCTGCAGTTTTAAAATGATAATTAAGTAAGGCACAGGTTAAATTAAAGGTTTTCTAGTATACCGCTATAACCTCCCTTGCTGGCAAATCTGAGACACTGTGCAATATGAACATGCACTAGCAGGAGGCAGCCAGGACTCCTGGGTTCTGTTTGCAACTCTGAGGGGAAGGGTTTGAGCAGGGAACTTAGGAATCCTGTTTCATTTTACTTCTTAGGGCTTCAATTCCCCCATCCACACACAGGCATCAATACATACAGCATGTCACAAAAATGGTTAAGTTGCTCACAGACAGCAGAGAGCTCCTCTCATAATGCCACCTCCAGATGGTATGAAATGTGAAACAAATTACCACCAAAACACAGAAACAGGTTACAAAACCCTGGAGGCTTTCTTGTTATAAGATTAAGGAAGGGAGGGAGAAGAGAACCACCAAGATTGATAAATCCTTGAGTGTCTTTATTTCTAAACACAACCATGACAAATCACCATGGACACTTTCCAACGCTGGCACATTTTCTGATTTTGCCCTTCACTGCAATAATTGAGGATAATGGGGAAAAAACATTTCTTGGATTTATACACACACACCCCTTCCTCGAGGTGAGCAGAGCTCTGCACAGCAGATATAACAGATCACCTAAAGGTATCTCTGCTACAGCTGTTTCAAAACTAACTCAGGACTCTAACAGCAGCAGCAGCCAACAAGAGAAGGCTTGGCCTGCTGCATTTCCTCAGAACTCTCTGCATTCCAGTTACATCTACCAAACACCAGGGATTCGCAGATGGATGAGATGTAAGAGACAAACACACCCAAGCGGCATTCGGGTCTTGTGAGAGGAGAGACACAGAAGCCAGCCTCTCACCCAGAATCACACTAGACACAGAAGTCAGCCTCTTACTCATTATCACATTAGCTACAGAGGTGGGGCCAACAGCCTTGCCAAATT
Source organism: Pelodiscus sinensis (assembly GCF_052426305.1). Classification (NCBI taxonomy): domain Eukaryota; kingdom Metazoa; phylum Chordata; order Testudines; family Trionychidae; genus Pelodiscus; species Pelodiscus sinensis. The sequence goes on along the minus strand of NC_143062.1, from coordinate 19,887,055 downwards.
AGGGGGGCGGGGGGAGAAGCCTTCATGCTCCCAGAAGGGGCAGGGCCTCAGATGGAACGGGAAGAGCTGGAGCGTGCTGCCCCCACTCTCCCAAGCCAGTCCTTAGTGCTGCTTGGAGCGCACCACATGACACTCCAGTAGCAATTTAAAGGGCCAGTAGGTCTGAGCCCTTTTGTATTGGTGGGCCCAAGATACACTGATGTACAGTAAATAGCAAGGCCATCAAAATGGAATGCACCCATCATTCCGGAGTCCATGAGGCAAGAAAGGAAGAAGTTATAACATGGGTTGTGGGGATAGATTGCACCCTCAGCAAGTTTGCAGATGACACTAAGCTGGGGGGAGAGGTAGATACGCTTAAGGGCAGAGATAGGATCCAGAGTGACTTAGACAAATTGGAGGATTGGGCCACTAGAAATCTCATGAGATTCAACAAAGACAAGTGTAGAGTCCTGCACTTGGGACGGAAGAATCCCAAGCATAGTTACAGGCTGGGGACCAACCAGTTAAGTAGTAGTTCTGCAGAAAAGGACCTGGGGGTTACAGTGGATGAGAAGCTAGATATGAGTCAACAGTGTGCCCTTGTAGCCAAGAAGGCTAATGGCATATTAGGATGCATTAAGAGGAGCATTGCCAGCAGATCCAGAGATGTCATTATTCCCCTTTATTCGGCTTTGGTGAGGCCACATCTGGAGTACTGTGTCCAGTTCTGGGCCCCCCACTACAAAAAGGATGTGGAAGCACTGGAGAGGGTCCAGCGGAGGGCAACCAAAATGATTAGGGGGCTGGAGCATATGACCTACGAGGAGAGGCTGAGGGACTTGGGTCTGTTTAGTCTGCAGAAGCGAAGAGTGAGGGGGGATTTGATAGCAGCCTTCAACTTCCTGAAGGGAGGTTCCAAAGAGGATGGAGAGAGGCTGTTCTCAGTAGTGACAGATGGCAGAACAAGGAGCAATGGTCTCAAGTTGTGGTGGGAGAGGTCCAGATTGGATATTAGGAAAAACTTTTTTACTAGAAGGGTAGTGAAGCATTGGAATGGGTTACCTAGGGAAGTAGTGGAGTCTCCATCCCTAGAGGTATTTAAGTCTCGGCTTGACAAAGCCCTGGCCGGGTTGATTTAGATGGGATTGGTCCTGCCTAGAGCGGGGGGCTGGACTTGACGACCTTCTGGGGTCTCTTCCAGTTCTATGATTCTATCATAAGGGGATGGTTGGATGAAATAACATGATCTTGGTAACTAATTGACCATTCATTATCAGTTGGAAATAGGTCAATGGAGGGATGATAGGAGTTGCTATAGGGAACTTTCTGGGTGTCTGGCTGGTGAGTCTTGCCCACATGCTCAGGGTTTAGTTGATCGCCATATTTGGTGTCGGGAAGGAATTTTCCTCCAGGGTAGATTGGCAGAGGCCCTGGAGGTTTTTCACCTTCCTCTGTAGCATGGAGTACAGATCACAGCTGAAGGACTCTCTGCATGTTGGGTCCTTCAAAGTATTTGAATGCTTCAATATCTTTGATATAGGTGAGAGGATTATTCTAAGAGGGGTGGTTGAGATTCTGTGGCCTGCACTGTGCAGGGGGTCAGACTAGATGATCATAATGGTCCCTTCTGACCTTAAAGTCTATGAATCTATGGATCAATGTAAAAGCAATTCTGGAGTACTCTCACCAGAAATGATTAAAAACAACCAGAATGGCCAAGTGCTGACTGATAGCCCTGTAGAATAAGTCCCCAGTTTAGCCACATGGCCCTGAGTGTGCACCACCCCTAGCCAACATACCGCAAGCCTGATTTAGATGGACACCCTCCAGGAGACAAAGAAACCAGGAGTTCATGGCCCATTCCTGCGCGCGCCCCTAGAAGCTTGGCTAGCTCAGTCAGCAGTGACTCAGAGTCCTTATTCAGACTGGAGGTTTTCAATTTGCTCTTTACGTGGAAAGCTAAATTAATCCCTGTGGTATCCTCACTCATTTAAGGCTCCCTCATCCAGGGAAGTCATATGGCCTGCGACAGACAGGAGATCAGAGCAAGTGATCACAAGGGTCCTTGCTGGCTTTATAATCTAGCAATGTCACTCAAGAGAGGGCAGATTACAGTGGGCTCTCCACTGCAGACAGCTCCCAGTGAAGGGAGAAGAAGGGAAGCCACTTGGACAGGCACTCAGTGTTCAGCCACAAAGCTGAACCAGGACGTTTAGATTTCAGACAGCCAAGATTCCAACAAAGGGATGGTCCATTTTCATCCTGCACAGGCCAATCAGCATGCTGAAACTCAGTACAGAACAGGGCTCCATAGTCTCCTTTCCAACACACTAGGACCAAACCATCAACAGTCTGTGGGCACTGGAAAGGCCTCCACTAAGAGGCTGCTTTTCAGCAGCAGTAAGCACCCCTTAAGCGAATGGGAGCAGTGGCTCGGAACCCCTGGGAAAAAAAAAAACAGGTCCTAAATCTTCTTCCTTTTTGTACACATGATGAAACAATGTAACAGCCAGATTTTTTTTGGGGGAGGGGGGTACATGGTGCAAGCATGACTGACCTTAGCTGCACCTCGCTCCCCCTCCCACCTCAGGCAGCCCCAAGAACTCAGTGGAGCACAACCGCATGGCGCTCCAACAGCAACGTAAAGGGCCCAGGGCTCCAGTGGCCATTACTCTTGCAGTGGCTGGAATCCCCAGGCCCTTTTGAATCACAAGACCCCAGACAACTGTCCCTTTTGCCTTCCCTGTCGGTGGGCCTGTTGGTGTGCAACAGTTTAGGATAACAAACAACCCTCACCCTCAAAAGGTCATTCTAGCTGCAGCCATGTCAAGGTTCTGACTACAGCATTGCAGCTAGAACAATCCTGATCTTGGCCAGATAGGACCCGGACCACTACAATCCGACGTGAACCTGAACTCAACAACATTTAAATTACAAAGGGGTAGGAACTGGCACACAAAACGCACAGTACACTTTTGAGCACTTGTATAAACAAACAGTACTATATGGCTGTTGGCCTCATATCAATTAGTAAGTGGGGTTGGCCGAACACCTAGTGGATATGCAATTAGACAGGCTTTGACTAAAGGGCACAGCAGCAAAGCCATCAAAGATGGAATAGTCATGGAGACTTGAGTTTATCAGTAAAGGACACACCTTTGCTGAAATGAACATAACAACCACACTGGTTCAAACCAACAGTCCATCGAGCTCTATTATCCCATCTTTCGACAGTGACCAGTGCCAGATGATTCAATGGGAATGAAGAGAACAGGATAATTATCAAGTGAGCCATTCCCCATTGGTTAGTCTCAGCTTCTGACATCCAGAGGGTTAGGAATACCCTAAGCATCAGGCTGCATCCCTTATTTCCTGTAAACTGTGAACTTGTGCAGCTGCTCAGGAGAAATTCAATTGTCCCTCAGCTGATTAACAGAGCGCCCACAGCTATGCTTGGTTTCTAGTGGTGGTGCACATTTGCACATGCCCAGTGCACATAAAACATGGATGGAAAAAGAGTAGAAGGAACATTGGTTGCATCCCTAAGCATTTTAGCTAATAGCCATTGATAGACCTAGCCTCCATGAACTTACCTAATTCTTTTCTGAACCTTGTTACACTTTTGGCCTTTACAACACCTCCTGGCAACAAGTGCCACTGGTTGACGGTGCATTGAATGAAGCAATACTTCCTTTTCTTTGTTTAAAACTGCTGTTGCCATGCCTCTTAATTTCATTGGGTGACCCCTGGTTCTTGTGTGATGAGACTGAGTAAATAACACTTCCTTATTCACTTTCTCTGTATCAGTCATCATTTTATAGACCTCTAAAATCTCTCTCCTTAGCAGTCTCTTTTTTTAAAAGCCAAACAGTCTGAGCCCTTTTAAATCTCTCCTCACATGGAAGTTGCTCCATCCTTCAATTATTTTTGTTGCCCATCTTGGCACCTTTTTCAATTTTCTTTTTTTTGAGATGGTGTAACCAGAAATACAGAGGGTATTCAAGGTATGGGCATACTATAGATTTATAAGTGGCATTATTATATTTTGTCTTATCCTAATGGTTCCTAATAGCATTAACATTTTTGACTGCTGCTTTATACCAAGCAGAGTTACTGAGAACTATCCCTGATCACTCCAAGATCTCTTTTGAGCGGTACCAGCTAATTTAGAACCCATGATTTTGTATTCATAGGGGCACTGGGAGGGACAGAGTCAGAAAATAAAATAGCTGTGTTTGTCCCCCGACTCTCCTCGCAAAAATAAAAATCCCTTCCTCAATACTAATACATAGCTCTCATATACAACTTTCTATCTATAGATCTCAAGGCATACAGGTATCAGGAATATCCTTTGCAAAGAGCAGTAGTTAGCTCTTAAAAAGAAAACGCACTTTACTACCTCTTATGGAATGTCAAGACTCAGTTAAGAGAGACAAAGTGGATGAGGTAATCTTTTATTGGACTAACTTCTATTGGTAAGAGGAAAATGGTTTCTAGATTCACAGAGCTCTTTTGTCTTGAAGAAGAGCTCTGGGTAGCTCAAAAGCGTATTCTCCCCTCTTCCCCCGCCCCCCAACTGAAGTTGGTCCAATAAAAAGTATCACCTTACCCACCTTGCCTCTTCAGTATCCTGGGTCCAACATGGCTACAACAACACTGCACAGACTGAGTTTAGTCTTACAGTTCTAATTTTGTTACTTGAGTAACCATTATACAGCCCTTCTGACCATCACATTTAAGAGCCTCAAACATTACTTGTCTTCAACATATGGTGGGCTAGGATGTGTAATTCCCTACATTGGGAATGGGAAACTGAGGCCCAAAGAGATTAGGGGAATTGCCCAAGGACACGTCAGAAATCTGTGGGGGGACAAGAACTGAACTCATATCTCCGAAGGCACTAGCCCAGGACTGAATTATGTTCTCAAGTAAGCACAATTTAGCTTGAAATATTCACAAAATACCTTTTACCTGTTATTCTTTAGTAGTAGTTTTCACCTAGAACCACCAAACTGTGCATATCTGTCACATAGCCAGCCACTCCTCAGAAATGAAACCCCATAAGGTGGCAGTGAAACAACAAACATTACATGCCCTATCCAAGGCAGACTACAAGCTACCTGAGGGAGCCTGTCATTCTACAGTGAGCCTCACTCATCACTAACTGTGTGGTTTGCCAGTGAATAAAATACAAGTGAATTAGTGTCTTGAGCAAACAATGCAAAAAATGTAAATCAGTTACCTATTTAGACAGGGAAACTTGGAGGTTGCACTGCAAAATGTTCGCTAGAGAATCAGGATTGCTTACTGGAGGTGGATCTCAGAACAGGTTTGGATCTGTGGGCTACACATAATTCTTAAAAAGCTGTTGAATACATTTGAATATACAGCAGACCCTAAATGCACTGGACCAAAAACAAAAAACAAGAAATCAGGTTTTTTGTTTTTTATCAAAACATCCTAGAAATGAATAATAACCGGCTTAAAAAAAAAAACACAACACACCAGTTGGAGGCAAGTCTGAGGCAAATGTTCTGTGTGCTGAGAAATCTGCATGTTAACATGTTCTGCTGTCACCCTATTTGAAATCGGGGTGTACTTGAACATGTAGGAAGCTGCCTCCATGACCACAAATTGCCACAACACAGCAAGAGCCGGATGTGCTGGTGGTAGCAGAAAAATATCTTGAACAACAGATGAGCACGGCAATTACGATCCCCGTCACAACAGCAGCAGCACGGGAGCAGAATGACAAGTCACCTGGACTCTGGCAGTATTGAAGGAACGGCGCTAAAAATAAACAATCAATGAACTGAGAGGGCTGCTTATCTCCCAGCAGCCACACACTCCTTTCACACCTCTCCCTAGCCAGGCAGTAAGCAGCCCCCTACCCAACAGCACTAACGGGTCTTTCATAACCAGGGTATGAAGGGGGTGTGTCCTCGGTCCAGGCACAAGAAGAAAGAACAGGGTGGGCACTGGACACACACCTGGCAGACAGAGGGGTGCTTTCCCCTGTGGTATTTCACACCCAGAAGATGGGGCAAGCAGGGATATGTGGGGCAAGGGAAGTTGGTCTCTTTCCTCGATACTTGGGGGAGGGAACAGTTTAGGTTTCACCTTGCTCAGCAAGGGGTGGTTCCCATGGGGATGGATGGCTGGCTGCTCGGTGAGTATGGGGGTGGTGGTTCCCCTGCTGCTTCCTCTGGGCTCAGAAGCAGACAAAGGTGCCCAAGCAGGTAATGGGGTTCAGCTGGGCCCCCACTCCAGGGGAGGCTGGTATCCTACAGAGCCCACCACGCGATAGGAGGGCCCAGAGGTTACCCCAAGGGGCCGGCTGCTGCGAAGCTGAGCAGGGTCCAGGGGACATGGAAGCGCAAAAGGTGGCAGCGCCGGTGGGAGGAAACGGGCCAGCAGGGCAGAGGCCCCCGTTAGAAAGGAGACGCGGGACACGGGGGTCTCTGGGGGGAGGGGAGACAGGGGTCCGGTCCGCGCCCCGCCAGCCTCTCACCTGGGCACGCAGCTGGGCGAGCTCCGATCCACCTCCCAGGTCGCGTACAGGTTCATCTGCACCGGGCGCCCACCCGGGGCCGCCCCGCCGGGGGTGAGGGGCCCGGAGCCCGGCTTAGGGGGCGGGGGCGCCGTGCCCGAGGGCTGGGCTGGGGGCTGCCCCGAGGCAGGCTGCGGGGGGAGCGCGGCCGTCACGGGCTGTAGGGCGGACGGGGCGGGGGCGCGCTGCCCCCCCGCGCTGGGACCCCCGCGCTCCGCCATGGAGCCGAGCCGAGCCGGACCCGCGCCGCTGCCTGGCCCTGCCTGTTGCCCTGAGCGCGCTCCCGCCAGCCTCACCGCTGCCGCCGCCGCCGCTGCTCTCTCCTCAGGGCAGGGGGCGTGGCACGGGGGAGCGCGCGCCGAGCTGATTGGTCACCCCGCTGGAGGGCCGGGCTCGTGCCCGCGCGGGGAGGAGGGGCGGGAAACGGAAGGAGGGGGCGCTGGGTCCGCGGGAACCCGCATGGGGGCGCGCGCCCCCGATTCCTGCCCGCCGCTTAAAGGTGCAGACCCCCCCACCTCTCTCGGCCAGTCCCCGCCCTCACCCCCCCCCCCAGTGTCCCCTCAATCTTCTCCCCCCCCCCACTGCCCCGGCCAACCCCCCTCCCTCTGATCCTGCCCCCAACCCCCTCCCACAGCCCCATCCCTTCACACACCCCCCCCGCTTCTCTGCCCAGCCCCCACCCCACCCTCCCTTCTACTCACAATGCCCGGCCTCACGCCAACCACGAACCCGGGCTAATCAGGACCCCTGTACCAGCCGCCCCCTACTGGCCCCCTCTGGTACCCCACTGTGTAGTGCAGGGAGGCCAGGCTGCTGCTGGCTTGGACAATGCCCTGCCAAGCGCCACAACCTCTCCATGGCAGCAAGGGAAGAGGCCCAGGGGGCACTTCTCCCACTGCCAGAGCTGTTGGGACTAGGGGAGCTCCTGCACCCCCGGCCATGAAGTGGTTGGTATATTCGTGCTTTAGCTTGCTTCCAGACCACATCACCTCCACCGTTTAAACTGGTCCAGTGGCCCTGCCCAAAGCAGCTTGGGATCCAAGCACATGTCCCAGCCCCTGGCCTCCCAGGAAGCTTGAAGAGTGAAAAGGAAGCAGCCACTAGAGACAGGAGGCTGGAGGTCAACTCTAGCCCCTTTTCCATCATCTTTCCCCATGTAGAGCAGAAGAGAAGACATGGGAAGGGCTCCTAGCTGAGTTGTGGGAACCCCACCTGCCTGTGCAGCAAGTCTACTGCACAGGGCCCAGTTAACACCATAGGGCAGCACTTAGGAAAGGTGATTATCTGACTTCAGCTCTCCTGTCTCCAGCTCTGGGAGCAGATGTGAATGACATCGGTAGAGCTCCAGCCTGCAACCTGCTTCTGCCACCTGAGCACCAGCTCTAGGCTGCAGCTAGCAGCATGGCTTACTGCAAGTAGGTGGGACAGTCAAGTGGCACCTCTCCTTGCTCTGTTCTCAAATGCCAGGGGGCAGCCCACCTCCCAGGCAGCCAGTCCAGAGCTGCATTCTTACTGGAGATGGGGGGGGGGAGGGAGGGAGGCAGCACCCCTTACCCTGAGCACCTTTAGAGAAATACTCCCAACCTCCACATCCCCCCACCACCATCAAGGTGACAGACAGCAGGAAATGGACTCTGCCACCACCCCCCCCCATGCCCAAAAGCTCCCATCTGAACAGAATTCCACCCTGTGCCAGGGCTGTGCTGTGCCCACTACTCTGCATTGTAATGAGCAAGTCAGGGTCAGTCACTGCTGCAGCTGCCAGGACTAACCCTGGGAAGCTAAGTGCAGGCTTCAGAGCAGAAAGGACTGGATTTTGGATCTCATCTCACCAGCCTCTTCAGAGGACAAGGTCATGGCTTTGAGCTATAGTGGGAAATGCTGGGCAGAGGGGCCCATGGCTCTGAGGGAAGCTAGCCCTCTACAGACTTCACAGCAGGGCTGGGGACACAGATCACCTGTACTGAGGCCTGAAAAAAAAAAAAGACTCCTCTATCAACTAGCCACAGCCAATGCTGCTCTAGGACTGCTAGTACCACCTAGATTGCCAGCTGGTGGCCATCAGCCTGCAGCTATGGCACAAAGGCTGTCTAGCAGGGCGCCTGCGTTCGATCCCCAGTCCTAGCCATAGTCACACAGTATTGCAATGGCAAGACAGCGCCTGCTGCATGGGGAGGAGTCAGCAAGCACAGGGCGATGTCTGGACAGCAGAGCTGCTTATATGCAGTTGCCCCTTCTCTCCTTGTCCCAAAGCAGCAAGGGTAAGGTCAGTAACACAGCTAACAGCACAGCTTTCCTACAACACAGAAGGGCCTCAAACCACAGCCTTCCTAGGCAACCTACCCCTTTGATTCCCCTTGGCTTTTTACAATAGACCTAGAGCCTGACCTAACTGGCAGAGCCCCACACAGAGCCCAGGGGGCTGAGCCAGCAGTGAACTGGAAGCACAGTACAGAGAAACCACCGCACTCCAAAGCCACGAAAGAGAAAACTGCCCAAACCTCCACAGCATGGCTTACTGCATGAGGGTCAAGATTCCCAGGAGCCCCTCTGCACAGCCCCTTGTCTCCACTTGGCCAATGAGGGAAAGTTGATTGGGCTCCTAAAACAGCAACCACAGCCAGTGGCAAAGGGAGTGTTTACCTCAGAGACAGGATCCACAGAGCCAAAGCTGAGGCAGGAGCATTGCCCCAGCACCCAGGATTTTATTTACAAAAAAAACTCACAAAACACAGTTGGAGGAAGCAGAGCAGCAGGGGGCACCAACAAGCTGCTCCTTCCCACAGCACAGGGACAGGAATGAATAGGTTAAAAATAGATGCAGAACAAGGGGATGGGGCTAGAACTTGAACTCTTTATACTTCTTGCCACCCCCACGCGTGTCCTGGGGCTGTGCTTTCCGCTTCTTCTGCTGCAGAGAGAGAGAGAGAGAGAGAGAAAGTTCAGCCAGCAAACTACTCTCAACCCAGCCTGTCCCTCCACCCTGGGACTGGACAGGAGCACCTTGAGGGGACAGGCTCCATATCCCATTTGCTGACCCCAAAACCATCGATGCCCCTGTTGTGTGGGACCAGATAGGAGAAGGCATCCCATATCCCACCCTCAAGCCTCTTCCCCCAGCCCTGCCCCCCCCTCACCTTCTGCTTAGCTGCATGCTCAGCCACCATGTCACTGAAGTCCTCCTTCTCCACCTGGGCCTGCTGCTCCCGCACATGCTCCTCATACTTCTGGGTCATGGCCATTGGGTCAAGCTCCAACTCCTCAGGGGCCAGTGCCACTTCCACCCCCTGGATCTCTGGCACTGGCCCCTTCCTGCTCATCACCTGTAGGGGAGGAGAAGAGTGAGACAAGTACAGTGTGGGAGAGGGAGCCCCTGCCCTCAGGGCCCCGTAGCCAGGGCCCAGCTAGTTCAATATATCTTGCCTCCAAACAGCACCGACTGTGCCCAAGGTAAGATCCCTTTCCTGAAAACTTGGGGGGGGGGGGGGGGGGCGGGAGAATCTCTCCCATGCTGAGCATTAGTGTTCTCGCTTCAAATGCCTGGGTACCCACAGAAACACCCTGCTTGGCTCCCAGCCACCATGAGACCCTGTGGGCAGTGAGTGAGGAAGGCCAGGGCCTTGTACTTGTCTCACTGAACTCCCCTTACTGTGGGGGTTGATGTGATAGAGCGCTGGCATAACCACTCCCCTCAGAGTGGACCTTTGAATCCCACCACTCCGCCCCAGTTGAGCCCTTCCTGTACACTCCCCAGGTGCATGTCCCTTCCAGCCCCTCTCAGCAGCACCCAACTGGAGCCATTCTTCCCAGGTCATTCTAATCCCAGGCCTGAGCCATTCTCCCCTCAGAAGCAGGGATTGTCTAGACTCGAATGCCAGCCCCACCTCCATTTCTAATGGGATGCTCCAATGGCTCCCTGCATCCAAGGGAGCCAGCTACAGTTCCAGCCTGGACCTTCAGCAGCTGCCAAGGGCTCAACCCCTTCCCACAGTCAAGCCAACTGAGTCCTGCCTTTCTCCTCACACCATGGATTTCCAGCTCCTACTGCCCCAGTACCTGACTCTCTGCCCAGCTGGATCTCTCCCTGCTCCAGACCACTAGTTAATACAGAACCACCCTCATGCCAAGGACAGGAAGTCCCGCCCCACTGCCCCTCCCACGCGGGGAAGCCCTGTCACCACAACCGCTCCTGGACTGCTACTTCAGGACCCAGAGGGCACAGGTGGGTTCTACCAGTGTCGGCCCCCATCCTGCCAAGCCCTTGGATTAAAACCAATCAGTGACCCAAAGCTCACAGCTGGCTGGCCTGAGTCACTCACCGTGGACATGTCATAGATGTGAGTGGAACCCATCATAGCGCCCCCAACAGTAGCTGTTCGCTTCTCTGGCAGCACTGTGAAGAGCTGGGGCGTCTCACTGCTGTGGGGAAGGGGAGCAGAGACAAAGTATCAGCACAACAGGCCACTACTGCCAAGGGACAGGGATGCAGCATCCAGGATGTTTAGCTGCCAGAAGCAGTTTGGGACAGGAACTGGAGAAGAGAGTCTGACTAACAAAAGAGCAGCAGGATTTGGGAAGCAGAATGGAAACAGCGAGGCTGAGATTGAGCTAAAAGCCCCAGTTGGGAAGGTGAATGACAGAGCACTCCTAAATAACAGCATTACCGACAACAGCATGAACAGCACCACTAGGCTTACACTAGAGCACAAGGGTCAGCACTCCTTACTAAGACCCTAGTGCCACACGACAGTGCCCCTTGTGATCCTACAGCATCCTAGCTACCCCTGCTCTTTTTGAAGAAGTAGAATGGCACAAGCCTGACTTACCCATCCATGGCCTCCTCTATCTTCTTCTTCCTCAGCTCAATGAGCTCGGGGGTCTCCATGCCGGCAGGGACAGAGGAGAAGCCACCTGGCGTGATCAGGCCACTGGTGAGGAAGGGCAAGTGGTTAGAGACATGGCAGCTGAGCCACATGGCTGGCAGGGAGGAAGGAGCCCCATACGACTCACTCACCAGCCCATTCCCTCCCTCAAGTAGGCACCAACCTGTCAGCGGGGGTTATGAAGCCAGTCTCATCTGGCTTCTCCTCATCACTCTCCTCCTCCTCCTCCTCCTCCGAGGATTCTTCATCTGATGGCTCCAGCTCTCCCCACGGTGTCCGGTCGATTTCCTCTTCTTCTGCCTTGGCCTGAAATGAGGGCAGATGGGTTGGACAAAAGAAGGAGTAGGGCTAAGCAGCCTCTCTCCTCTGGACGGTGCTGGCTCTGACTCGGCCCCCAAGCAGGGAAACAGAGGAGCACGGAATGGGCCTTCCCCGTCCGGGGGGCACCCTTCCAGCCCCAGTAGAGGGTAGGAACAGGGGGTTCAATATGTAAGGTTCAGGGGACCAATCTTTGCCCCAGCACCAGCATTGCTGCCCCCTGGCTGTGCCTCAGTTCAACAGCCCCACTGAGTTCCAGGCGTCCTTCTGACACCCAATGGGAGGTAATGGGTCAATGCAGGCTGCATGTTCATCTTGGCTGCTGCCACCTGGGAAGAGCCCTGGCTTGCTTGGCAGGACCAATGAGGGGGAATGCCAGCCAGTGAGTGGCCCTTAGCTCATCCTATTGTGCCTAAAGGCTACAAGAGTGGCATGAAGCTCCAGTCCCCCAGGCATGGCTGTGCCCAACCCCACCCCACGCAGGCTCTCCAAGGCCATGACCACTTGGCTGCCTACCTGGAACTCAGTAGCGTTGGTTCCAAAGACGTCTCCATAAAGAGGCTTCCCGGTCTCATCAACAGGGGGCTTCCCCCAGCCCCCGGCATGGTACCCAAACGAGCAGCCCTGGGACAAGAGGAAAGGATTAGTCAGGCTGCAGAGGACAGTGGAGTGGGACACGGCGTGACGAAGGCTGCATTTCCGGGCTCTGCTCCTGATCCAGCCACTGGCCAAGTCACCATCCATCTGTGGGCCTTGACCTTCCAGTTGAGAAGCAAAGCTGATGCTCTGGACACCCCTTGCCAGTACTCTACAGTCTAGGAAGAAAGGGGAGATTTCACCCCAGGCTGGTGAGTGCAGGGCTCTGGATGGTGTGATGGAGGAACACAGGCATAAGGAACAACATGGAGTGGCGGATGAAAGTGATTGACAGCGGGGGGGCTTCAGGAGTAGGAAAGAGGCCAGTGCTCCAGCTTGGACTTTGCTACGAAAGGGGAGTCCCAGGGACAGAGTCACTGCACTGGCAGGTTGAATTTGTGGGATGCCCAGTGGCTCAGCTGCACTAGCATTGCCCCAAGTTGAGCCCCCTTTTTCCCTCCCAGTGAAAAAGTGCCAAACAGGGAGAGGCTCAAGCCTGAGTGATGACTCCCAGGCCCCCAGTGTAGTAGGCTCCCAACCCTGAGAGTAGGGGTCTCAGACTCAATTTACTTTAGGCCAGTCCTCAAATTCTCCTTGTGGGCCAATGGGAGCCTGGGGGAAGCACAGCAACCAGGCTGGCCTGGGAGATGGGAGCAGAGCAGAACAGAGGCTGCTACATCACTGAGCATTCCCATGGCTCCTGCAGTCACGGTGAAAGTGGGGTGGGGGACCCCTGCTACTGCCCCATGCCAGGCCCTTGGTAATCTCTGAGGTTGCGTCCCTCGGGGGGGAGGGGGGGAATGGAGGCAGCATGAGGAAAGGGGTGCAATGGGGGGGAGGAAAGGAAGGAGCAGAGGAGGGAAAAGGCAGGGTGGGACCAGAGCAAGGACTGCATTGGGGAAGGGTATGGACACAGACACACTCCCCATGGCCACAGGGGCTCACAGGCCAAACTGTGAAACTGCTTGGGCCGTAGATGACCTGTGGGCCATGAGTTTGAGAGCCCTGCGGACACCCCACCAGAGTACATGCTGGGGTGAAGGACCATTCCCCAGCCCCTTGCTGGACACACAGACACTCACCTCTGGGATGGGTGAATTGAGGCCTGGGATCTTCAGGTTAGGGTAGGAGGGGGGTGGGCCGTAGCGCTGCATGGCGATCAACCACGGGGGTGGCACTTTGTGGGCATTCTGGAGCCAGGAGAAACATAGTGTTAGCCTACAGGACAGACTTGCTTGCACAGACCAGGCTAACCTCCTCCTAGGATCATTGGTGGGGAATCCCGGAAGGAGGTGGCAGAAACACTTCTCTCAAACACAGGTGCCCCCATCCCAACCCACAGCCCCCTGCTATCTGCCTCTCCACCACAGCTCAGCCAGTACCTAACAATCCCACTCGAGAGCTGCCCTGCTGTTCTGGCCCTGAGGTGCCCAGCCGTGCAGTGACCGTGGCTAGCTGCTCCCCAAAGGCTGGCTACAGGATAACAGGTGAGGGTCCCGCCAACTCCCCTCCTCTGACAAGCATCTTCCAAGAGCACTTACTGGGCCAACAGGCATCCCCAAGGCAATGCGCAGCTCGTCCGACAGGTCCCCGGGCTTCTTCTCCTTTAGCCGCGTCTCAAACTCCTTGCCCTAGAGGAGAGGGGAGTCTTGGGATCAGAGCAATCACAAAAAGGTGCCCCAATGCAAGGGGGTCTGACAGTACCCCACATGGGCTGATCACCGCCTAGCGCCCAGCTGGGGGAGAGGCTCCCAGCAATCACAAATCCGGGGTCATACACAGCCAGGCCAGGACTTGAGTTTTCCTTCCTAGTCCACAATCCCCAGGCATCCAGAGAGGGAGGTTGCCCTCCTGAATCCCAACATGGGACACGACCTGGGCACAGACCAGACAAAGCCACTGCCCCATCTGAAGGGGGTCTCTTGGGGAGAGGGCTTTCCCAAGCCCACCCACCTCATAGTAGAGGTCTCCGTGGATGGTGAGCTTGGGCTTGGTCTGCCACTTGAAGAAGGCATCGTGCAGCTTCTGGTAGTCAATGTCGATCTTGCCCATCTTGGGGCGAACCTTCTCCCGCATCTTGGACTTCATTGTCTTCTGCTCCTCCTGGGGGAGAGAGGAATGAGAGGTGAGGGGGGACAACTCAGTCATGCCATGGTCCCCGACGGGCTGCAGGGACAGACAGGGCCACCCCGGACACACAGTGCTGCCCCATACAGCCTCATGTCACTCTTTGGAAGGCATAGACTATAAACCCTTCCCCAAGAGGCAGCCAGGACAAACCTCATCTACCAAGAGGCAGGGGCATGGCAATATATAACAGGACCAAGTCTTGCAGTCCTGGCCGGGGCATACTGCACCAGCCCCTCAAAGGCATCACACAAACCCATGGAGATTGCAGAGGAGCGGGGTGTCAAAACTGTTTACTCAGGGATCCCTTGACTGGCACCGAGATGCAGCTATCTTTGAGGTTTGGGGCATGTGTGTGGTACCTTCTCCTGCAGTGCCTCTCGCATCTCCTGGATGCCCGTGCGCTTGATGAATTCAGGCAACTCAAAGGGCGGCTTCTCGATGCCTCGCTTGCCCTGCAAATACTTGCGCTTGAAGCACCAGTGCCGGGGCACAGGCACAGAGTTGCGGGTGGCCTTGAGGTGAACCAGCAATTTGGGATCCTGGGCCGTCACATCATGCATCTCCACCACGTCTGGACGCGCCACCAGCTAGGACAGGACAGCACAGGCTAAACCTTCCAAGCACCAGAGTTCACCACCCACCAACTGCCTCCTGCCCCAGACCAAAAGCTTAGTTTTTAGAGCACCAACATCTTTTTTTCCCTCTTGCCATCCCCAGTCACTGCATCCAATTGCCCCTGCTTTATCCGCCCCATCCCAGCCAGACAGCAGAGATCAGCATGTCTCAAACCAAGCTCATCTTGGGAGACCCCTTGCTGGTACAGTGTCCCCTAAGAGAGAGAAAACATGCCCCAGCACCCAGCTGGGTCACAGCTTTGTCAGCCTGGTCAGTTTCACTCTTGCTGCCTAAACACAACAAACACACAACTAGTCAAGCTGGGCAATGAACCCAGAAGGCACCAATCCAGATACAGAATCCTGTGAATGAGCAGCTGAACAGAGAGGAGCCATTTGGTTCCATCCCTCCCTTAGCATCGTGAGCAGGGCCAGCTCTGTTCCCCAAGGCCATGTCCCTTCGGAGGAGCTGTGACCCCGCCACCCACACAGTGCTGGGAGTGACCAACCATCTCACCTGTTTGAGCTCTGCCACCGTGAAGCGATTCATGCGTCTCAGCTTCTTCTTGGACAGTTTTGGGGCCTCGGGTTTCTTTTCCTGGACCCAAGAAATAAACACACACAATGGGTCTTTCATATCCAGCCCAAATCCCCCACTCCAGCCCCCTGGACCCAGTGCCCCCACCACCCCCAGTCTCCTGAGCTGTAGGCCACTGTAGTAACAGGGCTCACCCCCAACTCACCTGCTCATCATCACTACTGTCATCGTCACTGCCCTTCCGGTCCTCCTCAAAGCCCTTCTTCTTGGGGACGGCTGCGCTCTCCGGCTTGTCTGCCTTGTCCGGCTCCTTCTCCTTGTCTTTCTTTACATCATCTGTCAGCTGTGAGGGTAAGGGAGTATGAGCAGCGGTTGAGGCTGGAGACTCTATTCCGGGGGGGAGGGGAAGGGGGGTTTGAGCAGGAGTGCATGAGCCTGAGCCAATGTCTCCCAAAGAATAGCTGGGGACCCCACAGCAGGAGAGGCACAAGACTTGGGGGAAAGGGAGCTCCTGTCCCATCTCCAGAGGAGCTAGGGAGTATATGCTTCCTTTGCACAACCCTAGAGAGAGCAGGTAGTGGATACAGGCCTCATGGGGGTGCTCCTGCCCTGGGGAATGAAGATTTGCAAGCCAGGCCCGTACAGAAGAGGAAGGACTTATCTATGGAGGGAGAGTCCCCCCTCCTCTCACCACCAGGTATCCACCACCTCAGGTGTCACCCAAGGCTCCCAACTCAGCAGCAGACATAGGAACCCAACTTGCACCCCCTCCCAAACTGCAGGGAGCATGATGCTAGAGGGCAGACACTGATCTGTAGCCTAATCAGCAGAAAGCACTGCCCCCAGGGCCATGGCAGATCCAGCTTGCAGATACTTCCCTTGCCCACTGCAAACAGACCACCCACCACAGGATTTGGAGCTCAGTGCTGTCCAGTGAGAACACACAGACTCTCCATGTCCCACTAAAGAGAGGGATCTAACAGAGCTGGAGACAGAACCCAGGAGTCTTGGCACCTTCCTATGCTTAACCGCTAGATCCCACTCTTCGGCCAGATGCTGACACTTGAAAAGCTGGAGGTCCTTTTACCACAAGGAAAGGACAGCACCGCCGCTGGGCTCACCTTGAAGGCATCAAAGATCCTCTTGAAGAAGATGAAGTTGGGATCATAGATCTCTGGCTCCTCAGTGACATACTCAATCTCCACTACTGATTCGGCGTCTTTGGGCTCAGCACGTGGAGACTCCTTCTCCCCTTTGCCCTCTGCTGCCACACGCGCCTTCTTTTTCTTCTTCCGGTTACGGCGCTTACGGTTCCTCTGCCGAGAGAAGGGGGTTAAGACCTACACATCCCTCCCCTGACGTGAGACGCTGTCACCTCTGGGGCAGAGCACAGAGGCTTTTTATACGGAGAACCCTCCCCAGCGCGGAGACGCAGTCACACCCCAGTGCTGCACCATACACAGGGGATGTGAAGAAGAATCCTGGAGAAAGGATCATTTCATGCTGTCACCCTAAAATTCTGACAGTCATCTCGCAGGATGCAGGACTCGGCACAGAAGCTCTTCTGAGACCTGCCACCCTTGGCCAGGGCCTCAGCTTTACACGGCAGCTCCCAGCAGCCAGGACCAACCCAATGGGGCTACAGGGTATGGGACAACTGCCTGCAGGCCCCACCCTTTCCACAAGCCCCTTCCCCAGAGCAATGCAAGCCAGGGGATTACCCGGAGGGCAGGAGTGGGGGGCTGGCATGGCAGCAGAGAGTCCACCACCACATTCACCAGAACGGTGAGCATCAGAACAACCTTGCAGCCTGCTCTGCTCCCTCCCAGCAGCCTACTCCACACCACGTCCCCCTCTCCCAGCCTGCTGCGTGCTGTTTTACCGTGGCGGCGAGAAGCGGAGCACCCTGGAGCCAGGGTGCATCGCTTCCTGCTGCCACAGGGCTGGGAGCTCTACTCGAGCACCTGCTGCCGTAGTGAGTGTGGAGGAGCGGGGAGGTGACTCCTGCTGCCGCCCTGTGCCAGGCACCCCTGTAATCCCCCAGGACACTATCCATAAGACAGTTGAGGTGGCCACCATGAGGCCCCCCAAAACACTGGACTTGGGGTAGCTGCCCCGGACTGTCCTATAGATGGGATGGCTCTGCCCTGCCAGCTACTATGAAGTGCTTCTAGTCTCTTTTACCCTGAATGCAAAGGGAAAGGTCTCCCACCTCCTTTCCCCCCTAGCATCTCTGATGCATAGAGGTTCTGGTGAATTTCACGGGTTGCTCGCAGTCAGTTTCACTCCCATTCCTCCCCACACTGGCAGCAAAAACATGCCCTCACTGAAAACATGATTCATAGGAATTTATTACATTCCAGGCCAAAGTTTTCAGCCTCAGCATCAGGGCCTGTGCTCACTTTAAATCTACAAGTCGCTAGCCAAACTGAGGTTAGACTAGGGGGATGTGTCCACTTCAGCCTCTATCAGAGCTCTCAGCCCCTGAAAATAAACAAGGCTCATTTAACAGAAGGGAAAACCAAAGCACAGGGAGATGAAGTGGTTGAACAGACCTTACCCAGCAAGCCTACAGACTGGGAATGGAACCAAGCATCCTGGCTCCCAAACTCTCTGCTCTAAGCCACTTGCACCCCCTGCTGGAGCTGGGGGCTAAAGCATGGCACACACCCAGCTCACCTCTTTCTTTGACAAAGCCATGTCCTCCTCTGTCTCAGAAGCAGAAATAGCAGCCAATGCCTTCAAATCTGTCTCCATATCGTCATCTACAGAAATACAGGGAGATCAGCAAGACGGCAGGGGGGACAAGGGAGGTCAGACCCACTGCAGCAGCTCTAAGGCAGAGAAGGAGGGGACAGCCCTCTGACCCCTCCGCCACGTGCTGGGAGCAAGAGCAACCAATCATATTTTTAAGTTATTCCAGGAGAAGCCAGTTCCCCTGAATCCTCCTGTAAACACATGGCAATCAATGCCTCCATCTTTGTCCCAATGCATAAGTAACTTGGGGGGGGGGGCGGCGATGAAGCATATAGAACAATGCAGGTGGCTTAGTTGTCTCTGCTCTGTGGTATTTAAAAGTGTGAACGTAGATGTGCGTGTAATGGGATCAGTCCCCGAAGCCAGCAAGTCTCAGTGACCAGCTACCAGCACCACTTGGATGGCCAAAATACAATGCAATACAGAATAACCCATCCAAGGAAGAGACACAAAAGCCCCATCGAGAAACAGATCAATGTTGCATCTGCTGTTAACTAGGGATGTAAAACCCCATTTAACCAGCTAACCGCTTACCCAAGATCTCATGGCACGGCAGGCCTGGCCAGGCTGGAGCAGCCCCCCATCCCCAGTGCGGCAGGCTGGGCCCACCACATCACAGGCAGGGGCTGCTCAGGCCAGGCCCACCACCTACTGTGGCATAATGCAGTGGGTGTCACCAGTTAACCAGTTACCAGTAAGCGTCACCCAGTAAGGGTGATGCTTATCAGTTATATCCCTACTGTTAACTGAGAACTCATGGTCATATAGTACCCTGGGGCAGTGGGATAGGACTGGATCTATGGATTAAAGCATGTAAAAAGATGGGTGCAAAACTATTGGATTGGGTCTTTCGGTTCTACGATCATCCTCCAGGAGCATCAGTGCGCACTGACACAACCCAGCTCTCCTCCTCATGTCTAGACCACCTAGCCAATGGATTTGCATGAACAACCGAGGCCAGTAATTATATCCCACCCGTAGAATGATGTGCATGAATGTGTGGTGCATAACTTTAGTAGCTAGGGACAACACATGAATCTAGATTCAAAACAAATGCAGCATATTGCCTTATCCCCCAAACAACGTCCTGCTAGTTCCATTTCTCTAAGTGCAACACAGATAGCACCTAGCCGTAGGGATGTAAGTGACTAGTCGACAATGCAATAACCATAAGCTTATTGAATAGTCCTTTGACTAGTTGCTCCCCCACCCCTTGCTGCTTCTGTCAAAGGCAGCAAGCAGCGGGAGCAGGAGCTGGTGCTGGGGGGATCCAACTTAAAAGCCCAGACACTGCACCTCTGCTTTTTAAATGTATAGAGCCTGCTGGCTCTTAATAAATGTAAAAGGTAGAGCCACAGTGGGGTTAGCGCCTGGCCCCAGGAGCTGACCTCACTGCGGGCTCCCCTGCTTACTGACTGGTTGAGGGAAATTCCATCAACTAGTCGATTAGTTGATTAAATTTAACATCCTTACCCAGCTCTTGGGCAAATCTCAGCAGCAGGCACCTATGCCCAGGGACAACCAAAAAGCAGGGCAGGGGAAGCAAGAGGATTGAGAATGATGGGTACAGATAATAGGCAAGCAATTTCCTCCTTAATCTCTAGGCCCCACTCCTGCACAAGCCAGGATTGGAATCCAGGCGTCCCAACCCCCCCTCCCCTCCCACCCTAGCTGACACGCTATTCTCCTCCTCACCCCAGGTGTTGATCCTGACCCTACAGAGCTTCTGCCCTTGCTCCCTTCAGCATCTCCTGCTGCGAAAGGCCAGAGTTTTGCCTGCAGTCAGAGCAACTGCCCCAAACGTCACTGGAACAGAATGGAAGGAGCTAGTTACCTGTGGTGCCAGGCACTGTTATGAGCTCCTCCTGCCGGATCTCCTTGAGTTGCAGGATCTTCTCCAGGGCCTGAGGGATCTTGGGGCCAATGGTGGAGTCATCTGTCTACAAAACGAAGGCACTTCTTAAGCAAGGAGATGCACCACAACAGGTCCTGTTCATGCCAGGCAGTGGGAACAACCTCCCCACTCCCCTCTACTCACAGAGCTAGCAATAGAACCGAACCCAGCCTATGTGTGGGGATAGGAATTTTCACCTCTACCTCCAACATGTCTCAGAAAGCTGCCCACCAACAGGCCACCCTCCAGCCACCCCTTTAGCAACCTTACCTCTCGGCCTTCTTCCCCAGGAGGCGGCGGCGGCCCCCGTGGCCTTGGGCCAGAGGGACCAATAGGAACTCCAGGCAGTGGGGGTCCCACAGGGGCACTACCTAGGTGAGCAGGAGACATACATACAAAGGGGTGAGTTCCCACAAGGAATGGATCTGAAGTAACCATCTCCCTGAAGCCCTGCTCCCAAAGCGGAGGCAGCAGGCAGGGGCTGGATCAGAGCCAGAGCCCACTAGAGGCAAAAAGACCCCAGATTTCATATCCCAGCTGGGGAAATAGTCTCACCTCGTGGTACCATTGGAGGCCTTGGCCCCATGGGTCTTACGGGGCCCACATCCAGAGGGGGTCTGGGCACTGGGGAGGCCAGTTTAGCCATCTCTTTCTGTCGCTCCTGTTCCAGTAGAACTGCAGCCTGAGAGAAGAACATATGGGGAGAGGTCACAGATGGGTGAGTGTGGAAGATCAGCAGCCCTTCTCCTCACCACAAGAGGTCCTCAGGGTGGGAAGGCAACATCCCTGCCATGCATGAGAGCATTGGAGGCTCACCCCATAATCACGGACAGGGATGCCAGGAGACATGAGGCCACGAGCCTTTTGGTGGGGGAGATATCAGGCCAGATAGGCCCATTTAGTGATGGAGGGGGGCAGATTCTGGACTGGGGGGGGGCCTGGTGGAGATTTGCAGGGGGAGAGCAGATACGTGGCTGAAAGGAGCTGCTCGATAGGGCCACTGACACTGAAGGTTACTGGAAGAGAGAGTGGGCTGGAGAGGGGAGGCTAGGAGGGCTCCCCAGAGCTGGTGGGGCCTACTGTGTGGTGGACCAGTGCAGACAAGGGAGACAGCACCGGTAAGCAGAAGCCTCGCCGGTTAGTCCACCACACCTACATCCTGGCCCCGAACGCCTAGTGAGATGCCGCCGCAGGGGGCTTTACCCGCTTCTGCTGTTCCAGCAACTCCTGCTCCTTCAGCTTCTCCCCGAATGCGTGCTCCCCCTGCAAGGAGTGAGGGGGAGGCCAGAGTGCTGGGAACCAGCTGTGACCAAGTGGCACCCTTCCCCTAACAGCTCATTGGGAAAGGGCCAGCTAAAGAGGCAGCAACCTGGGAATGGGGAGTGTGGAATGGGGGGATAAGGGGGAGGGCGGGGGGAGAGACATAGGGCACTGAATGGATCACAGTATCTGTCCTCTGCCAGAACAGGAGAGCAATCGGGTCCAATTCGGTTCAATGTCAGAGAGGAGAAGGCAGCATCTCTTCCGCAACTTGATGGGGGAAGGAAATGGATCAGGATCCTTCAGGCCCCAACAGAACACACAGACCCCACTGCTCTGATACCTGATTTCACTCACAACACCCGCCCTATTCTCTGGCTATGGGCAGACAGAACAGATCACACAAACCAGAGTTTAAAAGTGAACTTCCCCCTCACTCAGCGCTGAAAAACAGCTGCCTCCAGGGTGGGGCGCAAGGTTACATATACTGGGATCCTTTACCTAGTGCTGAGAAATGGCCACCTCTGGGGTAGGCCACTTAGCATTAGCGCTTCACAACAATTTAGGACAAGATGTGAAGGATTCCACATACAACTAAAATCACACTTGGGAAGGGGGGATTCAAGGAGGCCAAATGGCAAAACAGTAGCTAAGATGCAACCAAGATGCCAGGATTAAAAAGCCCAGGCTCTTGACAAACAAAGTGGCTGTTCTACATAACCTAGCAGATATCCTGCAGCACAAGGCTAACCACACTGCAGCACTCACTGCCCCCCAGGTCTCTGCAGCACAGCACCTGCTCACACCACACAAGGGCACTTAGGTCAGCACTGAGACAGGGGAGAGCGAAAGACGGAACCTCTACAGCACAGCACCCCATAAGCCACCCTGGAGCCAGCACTGAAGGACAAAACCACTACCCCACTGCCTGCAGTACAGCTCTTACCTGTTTAGCCCTCTCTTCTTGCTGCATTAGCATGGCAGCCTGCTGCTGCGCCAGCTTCAGACGATCTTCCTCTGAGAGCGCTGAAGGGTCCACGCTCTGCATGCGGAGGGGGGGCCCCATACCTGGGGGAGGTGGAGGGGGCCCCACGGCCATAGGGAAGTTGAGGCTGATGCCAGGGGGAGGCGGTGGGGGTGGTGGAGGCTGCATGGGTGGCATCCCCATGGGGGGTGGGGGCAAGGGGATCCCAGAGAGCTATAAATGAGAGAAGAGATGACGAGGTAAAGACCAACACAGAGTGTGAAGTATCACAGATTATTTAAACCAAGATCCATCACCCGGCACCGAGTTGTTGCACCCGAATGCAAATGCAGCAGTACCAGCTCAAGAGCCACTCAGCACTGGTGAGCATGAGCAGGAAGCTCCTGGATCCCAGAAAGAGTGGGATGGATTTATGAAAGTAGAACAGTATTGCTCTTCAGGATGCTGGGGTTAGCAACAGCTCCTGGCAGGAAGTACCAACTGAAGTCAGTCACCCAGACAGCCTCCTCTCAACATAGGAAATCTACAGCAAGACAGCCAGTCCCTAGGGAAGCCCTTGTGGCTTAGCCAGGCCAAGATTCCTCCTCTCTATGACCCCTTCACTCACCTGTCCGGGTATTGGTGGCGGGGTGGGTTTGTCACCGTCATCTCCCCTGAGAGACGGCCTGCTCAGCACGATGCCAGTCTGTGGAGGGAGGACACAATAAATATAGCTGCAAAGCAAGTGAAAGTCTGTCCATTGGGGAGCTTCTCTTAGAGGCCTCACTGACATGCTCTGGGTCAGGAAAGGAAATCCAGGCCCTGGGGAGACCAACTCTCCATCACCACAAGGACAGACAATAAGGTGGAGCTCTCCAAGCAAGATGGAACCTGCAGATGCTGCACAAAGACCTTCACAACACAAAATACCACAACCAAGACAGAAATCCAGATGGGGATACTGATGCCAAGAAGGCCCAGGGCCATGTGACTCAGAGATGGGGATAGAAATAAAACCACCCCCAGTAGTCCAAACATCAGCAGCCCATCTCTCACCAATGTGCAGAATAGTTGTCCTGATTACCAGGGCTCGACTATCTATGTAATCTACTCGTCATGGGCGAGTAGATTACATCCCGGAAGAGCTGGATTCGGGCGATCTGCAGCTCGGTGAGCCCTGCTGATTACTATCAACATCCACAGACATACTGGGGTGGAGAGCAGAGGCCACAACAGAGCACTTGCCATTATCTCTCTGCTGTTGGGCGGGAGAGTGGGCTAGTCAAACCCTGCTGTACCATGTGACAGGAAGGAATATAGTAGCCCAGATGGAGCCTTAAGGACCCTCACTAGGACAGAGCACCCTCGTGGCATCTGAACAGTGATGTCTATGTCACTGACGTCCTCCACCTCACACAGCTATAGCACCCACATGTTCCAGTCTTATGAGGAAATTCACAATTTCCTTTCTCAAGTCATTAGCACCCATGATGGTTCAATCAGGGGATGGTCACAACCCAGCTTACAGTTGAAGCTGAGTGGTACCTCTCTGGCCCTTGTTAACACACTATCTGAACACCTTCCACTTGTTAATTTGTTTCTTCTTACAGGATGGCAGCACTATTAGCCCCATGATACAAATGCCAAACTAAGGGCCAAAGACTCTGGGTGATTCACCTAAGGTCTCCCAGGGAGTCTGTAGCAGAGTAGGGACTAGAGCCCAGGTCTCCTGAGCCGCAGCTGATGCCCTAACCACTGCATCAGTTTCACTACCTAATGCTGCTCATTTGCTCTAATGCCAGGGAATGCAGGCTGCTTGCCTCTTGGTTCCTAGTCAATGTCACTAATCACAAGGCTGTGGAGTGTGTTTACTGCTCACACTGTGCATGTGGCTTTGGGGCAGTGAAGGTGGAAGACCCCTCTACCATACCCACTGGTCGTGTGACACCGCAGTGCACGCCAGGCAGTAAAGTCTCCCACTGCAGGTTGCCAGCCCTAGGTTCGGGGCTCCCTTTAGATCCCTTTCAGCTAGAGGAGAGGGGTGGGGGAGTTAGGGCTGGCGCTAATGGCCCGGCCAAGGGGAGGCCATGTCTGGCGGCAGAGCGGGTCTCCTCCCCCATGCGAGTAACTCACCTGCAGCGTGTAGGTCTGCAGCCTCTCCACCAGCTCCTCGCGGCTGCCTGGAGGATACAGATGAAGCGTCAGAGCCACCCTGAGCCACCACCAGCCGTTTGCCCCGCCCGCCCCTGCCCCCCGGCAGCGCCAAGCAACGCCCCCCCCCCCGCACCCCCGCCGGACCCCCCGGTATCTCCCGCCCCATTCCTAAGCACCGCCCTCGCCTGAGCGCCCCCCGCGGGGCTGCACCTTGAACCGGGGCCCCGATCTCCGCCAGCTTGGCCTGCAGCTCGGCGGGCGCCCAAGCCCCGTAGGCCGGCAGCGGCAGCTCCCCCTTCGGCGGCTCCGGGTGCTCGGTCGCCATCTTCCCGCCCGGTCGGACCCTGAACAGCCGCCGTAGGCGACGTCGTCATACGTCACCACGCGGCGGGCGGCCCGCCGCTAAACAGAAGAAGCGCTGCGTTCCGGCAATGTACGCCGCGGCGGCGCATCCAGCGTAACGAACGTCAACACGCACAGCCTCGCGCGCCGCCTTCTCGGTATCGTAGACCTTAGCGCCTCCGCAGCAAGCAGCATCAGCGCGCACGTGGCCAGTAAAAAGAAACGAGTTACCGCGCTGTCCTCTGGGAGTTGTAGTTCTAAGGCAAGGAGGCGCTGACCCCGCCCACCTCAAAGAGCTTTGCATGCTGGGAATTGTAGTTCTGAAGAGATGGAGTGGCCAGTGTGGGACTAGCCATTTTCCAGATGGTTTCAACAAAAATACCGGACACATTTTACATTACACCACACTCTACATTACATCTTCTTTAGAAAATACCAGACATTTATATTTTCTCATCTCATAGAATCATAGAATACTAGGACTGGAAGGGATCTCGAGAGTCATCGAGTCCAGTCCCCGACTACTGTCTAGACCAGTGGTCACCAACCAGTAGATCCGGATCTACTGGTAGATCTTGGAGCCTCGGACAGGGGATCCTGACTGGTTTGGGCAAGAAGCTATCAAGTGCCGGCACTTCAGCAGCCCTCCACCCACTGCTGCCCTTCTCCTGCCGTTTGTCTTGGAGCTGTCTCCTCAGGAGCCTCCTGCTTACTGGGCAGGGGAGGGAAAGGAGGATGCTTATGTCAGGGAGCCCCCTCTCCCACTCTGTGTCCTATCTCCAAGGGCATAGAGGGGGCACAACAAGTCTTGGGATGGAGTTTGCCGGCTGCTTTTGCTTGGAATGGAGTTTGCTGGCCGAGCAGGGTCAGGGCAGGGGTGAGCTTGCCTTATACCCACTGCACCACCACCCAGGAGCCACCTGAGGTAAGCAGAGCCCAGCTGGAGCCCACATCCTGAAACCCTGCCCCAGTCATGAACCCCCTCCTACACCTTAAGCCCCTGCCCTAGCCCGGAGCACTGCATCCAAATGCCCTGCCGGAGCCTGCACCTAGAACCCTTTCCAGCATCCCAACTGCCTGCCCCAAGCTCAGCTCAGAGCCCCTGTCACACTCCAAATCCCTTAATTCAAGTCCAGAGCCTACACCCCTACCCTCTGCCCCAGACTGGTGAAAGTGAGGGTGAAAGTGAGCGGAGAGGGCGGGGCCTCAGAGAAGGGGCACAAAGGAGGCGGGGCAAGGGTATTTGGGTGTGATGTAGATCTTGGATTGCACTTAAATTAAAAAAGTGATCTCGTGCTTAAAAAGGTTGGAGACCACTGGTCTAGACCATCCCTGATAGAATGTATCTATCCTACTCTTAAATATTTCCAGAGATGGAGATTCCACAACGACCCTAGGCAATTTATTCCAGTGTTTCACCACCCTGACAGTTAGGAAGTTTTTCTAATGTCCAACCTAAACCTCCCTTGCTGCAGTTTAAGCCCATTGCTTCTTGTTCTATTCTCAGAGGCCAGGAAGAACAATTTTTCTCCTTCCTCCTTGTGACACCCTTTTAGATATCTGAAAACTGCTATCATGTCCCCCCTCAGTCTTCATCTTTCCAAACTAAACAAGCCCAATTCTTTCAGTCTTCCTTCATAGGTCATGTTCTCTGGACCTTTAATCATTCTTGTTGCTCTTCTCTGGACCTTCTCCAATTTCTCCACATCTTTCCTGAAATGTGGTGCCCAGAACTGGACACAATACTCCAACTGAGGCCTAATCAGTGAAGAGTAGAGAGGAAGAATGACTTCTCATGTCTTGCTCACAACACACCTGTTAATGCATCCTAGAATCATGTTTGCTTTTTTTGCAACAGCGTCACACTCTTGACACATATTTAGCTTGTGGTCCACTATAACCCCTAGATCTCTTTCTGCCGTATTCCTTCCTAGACAGTCACTTCCCATTCTATATGTGTGAAACTGATTGTTCCTTCCTAAGTGGAGCACTTTGTATTTGTCCTTATTTAACTTCATCCTGTTTACCCGAGACCATTTCTCCAATTTGTCCAGATCATTTTGGATGATGACCCTATCCTCCAAAGCAGTTGCAGCCCCTCCCAGCTTGGTATCATCTGCAATCTTAATAAGCATACTTTCTATGCCAATATCTAAATCGTCGATGAAGATATTGAACAGAACCGGTCCCAAAACAGACCTCTGCGGAACCCCACTTGTTATAGCTTTCAAGCAGGATTGTGAACTGTTAATAACTACTCTCTGAGAATGGTGATCCAGCCAGTTATGCACCCACCTTATAGTAGCCCCATCTAAGTTGTATTTGCCTAGTTTATTGATAAGAATATAATGCGAGACCGTATCAAATGCCTTGCTGAAGTCTAGGTATACTTGTCCAGCACTTCTCTCTTATCCACAAGATTTATTATCCTATCAAAGAAAGCTATCAGATTGGTTTGACATGATTTGTTCTTTACAAATCCATGCTGGCTGTTCCATATCACCTTATTATCTTCTAGATATTTGCAGATGAATTCCTTACTTACTTGCTGCATTATCTTTCCTGGCACAGAAGTTAAGCTGACTGGTCTATAGTTTCCCGGGTTGTTCTCATTTCCCTTTCATAGATGGGCACTATATTTGCCCTTTTCCAGTCTTCTGGAATCTCTCCCATCTTCCATGATTTTCCAAATTTTATATTTTCTCAATTTGTTTATTGAATAGAAAGCTCATATACTGGACTGTCCGGTTCAAAACCGGATACCTGGCAATCCTATGTGGGACTGCTCTGGGAGTGAGAGGGAAGCCTGTGTATTAAGAGCTGTGTAGCATCCGTGGGCGAGTAAACTGCTAAGCACCCAAAATGTTAACCCTTAACAGTTGATGCTTACTGGCTCCAGTTAACCAGTGGGGACTGCAACAGCTTCCTGCCTGCTGTGGGCAGGGGCTGCTCCACCCCAATAGGGCCCACACAGATAGGGGTAGCTCCAGCCCAGCTAGAGCAGCTCTTGTCTGCGGCAGGCCCAGGTTCATCACAGGCAGGGGCTGCTCCTGCCTGCAGCAGGGGCTGCACGGGCTCAGCCCAGCCCCCTTTAACTGGCTAAACATCGCATTTAACCAGTTAACCAATTAATCAGGATTTTACATCCCTATAAACTGCTAGATCTAAATACTGCCTAGTGTGTTCAGGGTTAAGCTTTAGCTTGTGCCCTTTTCTTTTGTTTTGTTTTGTTTTCTTTTCTTTCCTTTGATAACTAGCTCTGATCTCTCGTGCCTACCACTTATGATCACTGAAAATCTACCTTACTGTAGTTAATAAACCTACAACAGTGCGGTTTGGCTGAACAAGGCTACCGGAGCAAGATGGTACAGATGGTGTTCGAAGCTGGAAAGTTGTGGGGAATTGGCTGGAACCTGTCTATTGTTGGTTCCTGAGTGACTGACAGGAGCATTCATGTAACTCAGCGTGGGTATGGTCCTGTCCATGGAAGTCTGTGTACATGCAGTACCTACCAGAGGTTTGTGGCTTGCAAACGGCATCACAGTATAAGAGAGAGCCCAGGTTGATAGGGCAGAGGGCTCAGCAACATCACTGTTCAGGTTGCCCCTTGGGAACACTGTCACACCTACACACTAGTGGGGTGCCTTGGAAGCAACCAAGGAGGATATGTTTCACAAGGTGCTCCAATCCTCAGAGGAATAAAACAAGAAAGGATGTGGATGCATTGGAGAGGGTCCAGCGGAGGGCGACCAAAATGATTAGGGGGCTGGAGTGCATGACCTATAAGGAGTGACAGAGGGATTTGGGTTTGTATAGTCTGCAGAAGAGAAGAGTGAGGGGGGATTTGATAGCAACCTTCAACTGCCTGAAGGGAGGTTCCAAAGAGGCTGGAGAAAGGCTGTTCACAGTAGTGACGGATGGCAGAACCAGGAGCAATGGTCTCAAGTTACAGTAGGAGAGGTCTAAGTTGGATATTAGGAAAAACTATTTCACTAGGAGGGTGGTGAAGCACTGGAATGGGTTACCTAGGGAGGTGGTGGAATCTCCATCCCTAGAGGTTTTTAAAACAAAAGACAGAACTATGTAGCACTTTAAAGACTAACAAGATGGGCCCATGAAAGCTCATCACCTAATAAACCATCTTGTTAGTCTTTAAAGTGCTACATAGTTCTGTCTTTTGTTTCAGCTACGCCAGACTAACACGGCTGCATCTCTATCACTATTCTAGAGGTTTTTAAGTCTCTGCTTGACAAATCCCTGGCTGTATTGATTTAGTTGGGATTGGTCCTGCCTTGGGCAGGGGGCTGGACTTGATGACCTCCTGAGGTCTCTTCCAGCTCTATGAGTCTATGATTCTAAGAACATAGGGTGTGGAGAGAGACTTTAAAAGAAAACTATAAACAAGACAGATGGGACAGAAAGGAGATCCAGGAGCTAATTTTAATGAGCCAGAAACAGATAATAAAAGTGATGCAGAAGCAAGCAAACAGATGCAGCAGCCAATACAGAATTGTTTTCCCTGCCCTCCCCAAACTCCTCCCACACGTTCCTTGCAACTTCCTAGCCCAGCACAGTACCTCTTCACTCCACCCCTTTGGGCAGCTTCCAGAATGATACACACAGCTATAAAAGCTTACACTGCCCAGCACTGTTATCTCCCTTTCCACTAAGCCTTTTGTGTGTGTTGTTAATTAGTATTTAATAAAAACATACTCTCTGAAAGATAACCAACCTTTATTTGTTGCCTGCACACAGTGGTTGCTGCTGGAATTAATACACAGTGGCAATTTAATCATTTGCTAAGTACAAATAATGGTCAGAAATAATCAAAATTCTCATGCAAGGTGGCGAGTTAACAAAGCATGGCAGACTGCTGGATAGAAATACATATTACTGGAGCTCATTGTCAAAGCCTCCCTGATTCAAGTAGCCACCCATTGTACCCTTCTAGTAGCCCTAATATCTGACTGCCTCAGTGTCCCACCCCGGGGGAAACATTTCACCCTGAGCTTCACAAGGCTGCTGGGACCATGGGAATATTTTCCTCATTTAGGTCTAACCTGCCAGAAAGGCAGCTCCAGTGAGTTTTTAATCTGCCAAAGGCACATTCCATGGTCATTCAGCACCTGCTCAGGCCATTGCTGAAATGCTCCTTGCTGCTGTCCAGGTTTCCTCTGTAAGGTTTCAGGAGCTGTGGGATCAAGGGATACGCCTGGTCTCCTGGGATCACTATGAGCTTTCCAACATTCCCCACTGGAATCTTTTGGTCTAGAAAGGAAGTCCCTGCATGCAGCTTTCTGTATGGGCTGGTGTTCATGAAGATGTGTGCATCATGCACCTTCCCAGACAGACAGCCCCCGCACACGTTGATGTCAGTGAAATGGTCACAGTGATCCACAAGCACCTGAAGTACCATAGAGCAGTACCCCCATTCTATTCACATGCTCCATTGCAAAATTATCCAGGGCCAAAATTGGGATCTGGGTGCCATCTATCACCCCACTGCAGATAGGGAATCCCATTGCCGCAAAGCCATCCACTATTTCCCACACATTGCCCAGAGTCACAATCCTCTGTAGCACGATGCTGATTTGATTAACAGCCCTACACACTTGAGTTAAAGCAGCTGAACCCTGGACTCCCTGGCTCCAAACCAATTCACAACAGACCAGTAGCAGTCTGGAGGCACCAGATCCCACACAGGAAACTCCACGTGATTCTCCGCCAAGAGAGCAGCCCTCATTTTGGTGTCCTCGTGCCGAGTGCTGGGGCAAGCTCCATGCAGTTCCAGGAAGGTGGCTGCCTGCATCTGACAGTTCTGCAGCCACTGGTCATCCCAGACCTGCCTAAGGACTCGTTCCCATAACTCAGTGCTTGTTTCCTGAGCCCAAAAGTGATGCTCCACCATGTGCAGATGCTCTGTAAATGCCAAAAGTAATCTGGTGTTGTTTCTTTCCACAGCACACAGGGGGTCAGGCACCTCGGATGCCTGTTCAGACTAGGAGCTCAGGATACACTGCATGTCCATCCATGATGTACAGTCATTCCTCATTTAACACGTGCCCGCTAAACACGTTTTCGCAACAACACTATTTTTTTTTGGAACGTTTTTTGAATTACACGACCGTCCCCGGTATAACATGATTTCCCCAGCCGGCCCATTGATGGCAGCTGCGCGGGGCTTCCCCTGCCTCTCTGCAAAGTGGCGGAGGATTTGCTGCTTGTTGCACCGTTTCCTGCTGACTCCCCCTCGCCGAACACATTGGCCCCTCTCCTCTGCCCCCACTTGCAGGCCGGTGGCTGGGTTTCCCCAGCCGGTCCGTCGCCGGCGGCTGTGCGGGGCTTCCTCCCCTCCCTGCAAAGTGGCGAAGGGTTCGCTGCTCGCCATGCCATTCCCCAGCGACCCTCCCCCCCACCAGACATAGTGCGGGTCCCAGCAGACCCATCACAGGGGCATACTCCCAGCCCAATCCCCCTCCCCTTCCCTTCCCCAGAGCCAAACACCTCCCCTCCCTGATGTAACCCAGTCCCCTTTCTCCCCCAACTTTATGTCCCATTTCCAACAGACACCACCACTTGAAATGCAACCCCCACCTTTTCCATTATTTTCAATGCAAAAATTGACCCCGCATAACATGTTTTCACTTAACACGATCATTTTCTGAAACATATCTACAGTGTTAAATGAGGAATTACTGTATTCATAAAAGTGACCACAACAATGGAGAGCAGTGCAGGATCCATCCATTCAGACAGAGACATTGGGTGCACCGTACATGGGCCATTGAAAAATGCCACAAATCACAGCTGAAAGCCCAAGGAAAGATGGGATAGAAAAAACTGCACCATGGGACATTGAGCCCGCATGATGTACTGCAATCCATTCTGCCTTCCCAAAATGCCTAGCTGCAGTAGGTGGTGAGTAGCATAGTGGAATAGATATTCACAGACAGACAGGAGGGGCAAAGAGGGCAACTGCTCTAGGACCTCGTGACTCTAAAAGTCCCAGGGTCCCAGCCAGAGTCCCATGCCCTTTAAACTACTACTGAAGCACTGTGCATTGCACTCCAGGCAGCTCTGAGTGCAGGCTGTCCCAACCCCTCCCCTTCCACCTGAGTCCCCACCCTTTCCAGGAGCACGGAGTCACCCTCACCACTTTTCCTAAGGGCCTGACAACTCTGTTGGTCCCTCTGCCTACAGTGATCTGGGGCCAAAATTGGGATCTGCATGTCATCTATCACCCCACAGAGGCTGTGTCCA
The DNA here is from genome assembly GCF_052426305.1 of Pelodiscus sinensis. Taxonomy (NCBI): domain Eukaryota; kingdom Metazoa; phylum Chordata; order Testudines; family Trionychidae; genus Pelodiscus; species Pelodiscus sinensis. The sequence goes on along the minus strand of NC_143062.1, from coordinate 19,854,773 downwards.
GACTCCATGCCTCCGTCGACGGAGGCATGTAGATTAGCCAGATCGGAAGAGGGAAATGAAGCCGCGATTAAAATAATCGCGGCTTCATTTAAATTTAAATGGCTGCCCCGATCTGCCGATCAGCTGTTTGTCGGCAGATCGGGAGAGTCTGGACGCGATGCCCCGACAAAGAAGCCTTTCTTCATCGACACAGGTAAACCTGGTTTCACGAGGCTTACCTGTGTCGATGAAGAAAGGCTTCTTTGTCGGGGCATCGCGTCCAGACTCTCCCGATCTGCCGACAAACAGCTGATCGGCAGATCGGGGCAGCCATTTAAATTTAAATGAAGCCGCGATTATTTTAATCGCGGCTTCATTTCCCTCTTCCGATCTGGCTAATCTACATGCCTCCGTCGACGGAGGCATGGAGTCTGGACACAGCCAGAGAGACCACAGCTCTTTCTGTGGATGCTAGACTCAGAGCTGTGGACACACACTGTTTTGAATCCATTTTGAAGCACTTGAAAGAGGGGAAAGTGATCAGGAATAGTCTACATGGATTCACGAAGAGCAAGTCATGCCTGACCAATCTGATTAGCTTCTATGATGAGGTAACTGGCTCTGTAGATATGGGATAGTCGGTGAATGTGATGTACCTTGACTTTAGCAAAGCTTTTGATACAGTCTCCCACAATATTCTTGCTAGTTAAAGGAATATGGATTGGATAAATGGACTGTAAGATGGATAGAAAACTGGCTAGACTGTCGGGCCCAACGGATAGTGATCAACGGCTCGATGTCAGGTTGGCGGTTGGTTTCTAGCAGAGTGCCCCAAGGATCTGTTCTTGGGCCAGTTTTGTTCAACATCTTTATTAATGACCTGGATGAGGGGATGGATTGCACCCTCAGCAAGTTCAAAGATGACACTAAGCTAGGAAGAGAGGTAGATACGCTGAAGGGCAGGGATAGGGTCCAGAGTAACCTGGACAGATTAGAGGATTGGGCCAAAAGAAATCTGATGAGGTTCAACAAGGACAAGTGTAGAGTCCTGCACTTGGCACAGAAGAATCCCAAGCATTGTTACAGGCTGTGGACTGAATGGCTAAGTAGCAGTTCTGCAGAAAAGGACCTGGGGATTATAGTGAATGAGAAGCTGGATATGAGTCAACAGTGTGCCCTTGTAGCCAAGAAGGCTAATGGTATATTGGGGTGCATTAGGAGGAGCATTGCCAGCAGATCCAGAGATGTCATTATCCCCCTTTATTCGGCTCTGGTGAGGCCACATCTGGACCACATTCTGGACCTCCCACTACAGAAAGGATGTGGATGCATTGGAGAGGATCCAATGGAGGGTGACCAAAATGATTATGGGGCTGGCGCGCATGACCTATGAGTAGAGACTGTAGGATTTGGGTTTGTTTAGTCTGCAGAAGAGAAGAGTGAGGGGGATTTGATAGCAGCCTTCAACTTCCTGAAGAGAGGTTCCAAAGAGGATGGAGAGAGGCTGTTCACAGTAGTGACAGATGCCAGAACAAGGAGCAGTGGTCTCAAGTTACAGTGGGAGAGGTCTAGGTTGGATATTAGGAAAAACTATTTCACTAGAAGGGTGTTGAAGCACTGGAATGGGTTACCTAGGGAGGTGGTGGAGTCTCCATCTCTAGAGATTTTTAAGCCTCGGCTTGACAAAACCCTGGCTGAATTGATTTAGTTGGGATTGGTCCAGCCTTGGACAGGGGGCTGGACTTGATGACCTCCTGGTGTCTCTTCCAGCTCTATGATTCTATGACTGTGTACAGAAGGAGCATTGTGTGAACACGCACAAGCAATGCAATTATACCAGGGTTTGACCATCAGAGTAACTTGTGTTGATAAAACTCTGTAGTGTGGGCAAAATCTAAACTCAAGGTCTGAACAGAGACACTGGATTTATGGCTTATTACAACAATCTGCCACCCACTAACCCCCCTTTTTGATTTATGACTGCAGAGCTTTTACAGGTATTCAACCTTGAATGGTCCCTTGGAATATGTGCTATCATGCTAAACACCTTGTTCCACCTTGCATTTGTCTGTGACCCTTGGCGTACCTTTCCCAGGCCTGAAGAAGAGGGCTATGTGGCCCAAAAGCTTCTCTCACCGACAGAAGTTATTCCAATGGAAGATATTACCTCCTCTGTCTTGCCTCCGACTTCTGTACACACAGGGAGCAGGTTTTTATGCCAATGCTACTGCGGTCTGAAAGCTCCCACCAGAGGGCAGTACATGCACAGCATTATCATATCCCGTGGCAGCGAGCCTTCGGCTTCTGCCCCTGCAAGTGAGGTGTGCTTAGCCTGTGCCTTGCAAGAGGAGGTGAGTGGGGTTTAGCAGGAAGAATTGGGAGTCAGGACTCCTGGGTTCGATCTTTAGCATAGGGAGGGGAGTCGTGCCTAGTGGTTGGGGCTGGGGTTTCTGGGCTGTTCCCTGGTGTAGATCTGTACCAATTACTCAGTGAGATGGGAATACCATACAGATTTGCAGTGGGGGAGGGAGTGTTTTCTCTCACAGTGACCCTCAATGGCTGGCTCCCTAATGCTGGGAATGGCTCTGGTGGCAGATGGTGGTTTTTTTCCTCCCTCTCCTCCTGTCATTTGGTGGCTCCCTCTGCAATTTGATGGCTGCATTGTGGAGTGGGGGCTGGGTGGTGTCCATGCCCCTCCTGCGAGGCATGGGCATGGGCATGATGCAAGGGCAATTGTGTGGCCATTAAGCACTCCCAATAGAAACCAAACCTTAGCTGTGGGTGCTTTGCTAATCTCTCCTGAGTGGCCACACAAGTGCCCAGCTTCCAGGGGCGCTAGCTGGGGTGAGGGTGGAATGTGAGCCCACCCCACAGCACAGAAAGCCTAGGCAGGGCGCTGGCATGAAGGAGTGTCTCTGTCACAGCTGCAGCCGGGGTACAGCCAGACTGGTTCCTGACAGCCCAGCTCTGACCTTCACTGCCCAGCCTGAACACAGGCAGCTTCCCCTTTGTCCCAGCAGGCAGAACTAGTATGTGCTGAGCCCCCACCCCGGAGTGGGGCCCGATCCCCTGGAGGAGGGCTAACTAAATCCTTGAAAACATGAGTCTTCCTAATGGCACCTCAGAGCAACCCCCTGCTGGGCCATTTTCACCAGAGCAAGGCAGGGTGTAGACGAGAACCCAGGAGTCCAGGCTCCCAGCCCCCCCTCGCTGCCCTGGCATGAGGCAGGAGGCCAAGTTGCAGAAAACAGTCTTCTGCCCTGCAGCCTCCCTGGCACAGAGATCCCCAGGGACGTGGCTGCAGCATCACTTTTGCTGGGCATTGGGAGGCGTCCATCCGTCCGCACTGCCGGCGCACAGCGAACAAGGGGAGCTCAGTCCCAGGAGATGCTGGGCCAGCAGGCCACAAGCTGTGTGCATGGCTGGGCAGGCTGCAGTGGGGCTGGGAGTGCAGGGAGGCCACATGTGGGTGCTGCACTGTGTCCTGCCTGGGCACCGGGAGACAGCTGCTTCTTGGGAGCCAGGCTGGGGGAAGGTGCCAAAGCTCCTGGTCTGTGTGCTGAGGAAGGTCGCACTAGGAAATGGTTCCTTGCTTCCTCCAGAGGTTATACCCGCCGGCTACGTCTACACTAGCATGATTTTCCGGAAATGCTTTTAACGGAAAAGTTTTCCGTTAAAAGCATTTTCGGAAAAGCGTGTCTAGATTGGCAGGACGCTTTTCTGGAAAAGCACTTTTTCCGGAAAAGCATCCATGGCCAATCTAGACGCACTTTTCCGCAAAAAAGCCCCAATCGTCATTTTCGCGATCAGGGCTTTTTTGCGGAAAACACTACTGTGCTGTCTACACTGGCCCTTTTCCGGAACAGTTTTCCGGAAAAAGACTTTTGCCCGAACAGAAGCAGCATAGTTTTTCCGGAAAAGCACTGATGATTTTACATTAGATCGTCAGTGCTTTTCCGGAAATTCAAGCAGCCAGTGTAGACAGCTGGCAAGTTTTTCCGGAAAAGCGGCTGATTTTCCGGAATAACTTGCCAGTGTAGACACAGCCGCCCAGCCTCCAGCACAGTTTGTATGTGAGCAGATCACCCCATCTCTGGGGCCCAACAATCACCCTGCAGGTCCCAGACCTCGTCTGCTGCTAGCCCAGAGCAGCCCCACTTACCTCTCTGTTTGGTGCATGGGACCAGCCACATATAGGGGTGTTCAGCTCTCCCTGAGCCGGGCCGAGGGAGGGCTTGGTGGAGAAGGTTTGGCCACTTGGCCCCTTTGTCTATGTCCACATGACAGGAGAGCAAATAGAACCCAGGAGTCCTGACTTCCATCCTGCCCCCTCTGCTCTAACCACTAGACACCACTCCCCTCCCCTCAGGGCAGAATCCAGGAGTCCTGACTCCCAATCTTCTCCCTCTTGCACCCTGCAGAAGTGGATCCAGGGCCATTTGCTGCCAGAAGTGCCAGCTCTGACCTCACTCTGGAGTGGGGACTGGGCTACGGACCTTTTCCCTGAGAGTAGGAGGCACTAGCTCCAGCCCCAGGACTGGGAGGAGGTGGGCTAACTGGTCCAAGGTGGGTGAGGAATGAGATCCAGGCCCTTTCAACCCTAGGGAGTATGTGGCCTGATTCAGCCCCTGGGCAGGAGGACTAGCTGAGACCACCCCAGCCCCCTTGGGCCTGACTGCGGCAGCAGCCCCTCCGCCACCCTCAGCACCAGTTCCCACATGCGCCTTCCCAGGATGAGTCACTGTATGCTCCCAGCTTCTGCTGCAGAACAAGCAGCTCCCTCCACTGGGCTCCTCTCAAGGGCTGCTATGCAACAATGCTCCCCCAGATTCCAGCAGGGGGCGAGGAGGGGCCAGAACCTGAATCCAATCCCAGCCATGAGAGGGAAGTGGGGTCTGGAAGTTAGAACAAGAGGGCTGGGACTCAGAACTCCTGGGTTCTGCCCTGAGGGGAGGGGAGTGGCATCTAGTGGTTAGAGCAAAGGAGGCCGGATGGAAGTCAGGACTCCTGGGTTCTGTTTGCACTCCTGCCATGTGAACATAGACAAGTGCTTTCCCCTCACTGTGCCTCAGTTTCCCCCTTGGTGTGAGTGAGTGTGAAGGGTTGTGTGACCGTCAAGAGGCTGATCCCAGATTACCTTCTCACTCTGCCTTCCTGACTGGGGCCTACCTGTGCCCCAAAGCCTCCTAATATACTCATCTCCTGTGTGGCACATTCAGCCCAGCCCCAGGGATCCTGCAGGGACCACCTCCCCCGCCTTCATGTGTGTGGTGAGTCTGCCGGGTTTCAGCTCAGCTCACTGTCCTCCTACGTACTAACTGACCCCCTCAATCTGACGGCTGCGGAGGCCCAGGCCCTTGGAGAGGGGGTGCCAAGTTTGCCTGCCAGGATAAAGGGCGGATTTAGCCCTTGTTCCTGCAGGGAGCTGGCCCCTCACTCCCCCATTCAGACACATACCCCATTGTCCTCAGCCCCAGATCCAGTGTCAATTCCCAGCTATTCCCTGCAGTGGGAGTTTCCAGCCACAATGGTGGCTTTGTGGACCAGGCAGTAATGTGAGAAACCCTACTGCCCCGCCTGGCACCATCCCCAGGTACCCTTCTCACATGCTGTGGCCCTGCAAGGTGCACTCCAAGGGAAGAGGGTGCACTGAGGGGGGGTGCATATGCAAGAGGGAGGTCGGATGTGTGTGCATGAGTACGTGGGCGCAATTGTGTGTGTGCAGGAGCAAATGAATTGTTGTGTGAGTGTGTATACACAACAGAGACTGTGTGTGATGATGTCTGTATGGAAGACTGTGTGTGCAGCCCAAGTGTGTGTTTGAGAGGGCGACAGAATGTACACAGCAGCATGCAGTGTGTGCAGCTGTTTGCAGTGTATGTAGTTGTGTGCATAGCTGTGTGTAGTTGTATGTAGCTGTGTGTAGTGTGTGTAGAAGCATGCAGTGTATCTGAGCTGTTTTTGCAGTGGTTAGCTGTGTGCTGTGTGCAGTGTGCGCAGTTGTGTACACTGCTGTGTGTAATACTGTCTGAGGTTGTGTGTACAGCAGTGTGCAGCAGTATATGTGCTTAGCTGTTTGCAGTGTTTATAACTATACATTGTGTGTGGTTGTGTATATCTACGTGCAGTATGTGTAGATATGTGCAGTGTATGTAGCTCTGTGCAGTGTTTAGAGATATGTACAGCGTGTGTGACAGTGTGCAGTATGTGTAGCTCTGTACAGTGTGTGAATTGCTGTGTGTGTAGTGTGCAGCTATGTGCAGTGTGTACAGCTGCGTGTAAAGTATGTAACTATGTGCATCATATATACAAAAGAGTATGCAGTGTTTGTAGCTATGTGCAGCGTGTGTGACAGTGTGCAGTGTATATAGCAGTGTGTGTAGCTTTGTACAGTGTATGTAGAAGTGTGCAGTGTGTGGTGGCTCTGTGCAGTGTGTGTAGCACTTTGTGTGAGTAGCTCTGTGCTGTGCGTGTAGCTCTGTTCAATATGTGCAACACTGCGTGTGTGTAGCTCTGTGCCGTGTATGTAAAACTGTGTGTGTGTGTGGCTCTGTGCTGTGTATGTAGAAGTATGCAGTGTATGTACCTCTGTGTGGTGTGTGTGTGTAGCACTGTGTGTATGTAGTGCTGTGCAGTGTGTGCAGCACTGTGTGTAGCTCTGTGGAGCATGTGTACAGCTGTGTGTGTGGCACTGTGTGTGTAGCTCTGTGCAGTGTGTAGCTCTGTGCAGTGTGTGTAGCTTTGTGTGTGTAGCTCTGTGCAGTGTGTAGCTCTGTGCAGCATGTGTACAGCTGTGTGTGTGGCACTGTGTGTAGCACTGTGTGTGTAGCTCTGTGCAGTGTGTAGCTCTGTGCAGCGTGTGTACAGCTGTGTGTGTGGCACTGTGTGTGCAGTTCTGTGCAGTGTGCCGCTGTTTGTGTGTGGCACGGTGTGTGTAGCTCTGTGCAGTGTGTGTAGCTGTTTGTGTGTAGCGCTGTGTGTGTAGCTCTGTGCAGTGTGTGTAGCTGTTTGTGTGTAGCGCTGTGTGTGTAGCTCTGTGCAGTGTGTGTAGCTGTTTGTGTGTAGCGCTGTGTGTGTAGCTCTGTGCAGTGTGTGTAGCTGTTTGTGTGTAGCGCTGTGTGTGTAGCTCTGTGCAGTGTGTGTAGCTGTGTGTAGCGCTGTGTGTGTAGCTCTGTGCAGTGTGTGTAGCTGTTTGTGTGTAGCGCTGTGTGTGTAGCTCTGTGCAGTGTGTGTAGCTGTTTGTGTATAGCGCTGTGTGTGTAGCTCTGTGCAGTGTGTGTAGCTGTGTGTAGCGCTGTGTGTGTAGCTCTGTGCAGTGTGTGTAGCTGTTTGTGTGTAGCGCTGTGTGTGTAGCTCTGTGCAGTGTGTGTAGAGCTCTGTGCAGTGTGTGTAGCTGTTTGTGTGTAGCGCTGTGTGTGTAGCTCTGTGCAGTGTGTGTAGCTGTTTGTGTGTAGCGCTGTGTGTAGCTCTGTGCAGTGTGTGTAGCTGTTTGTGTGTAGCGCTGTGTGTGTAGCTCTGTGCAGTGTGTGTAGCTGTTTGTGTGTAGCGCTGTGTGTGTAGCTCTGTGCAGTGTGTGTAGCTGTGTGTAGCGCTGTGTGTGTAGCTCTGTGCAGTGTGTGTAGCTGTTTGTGTGTAGCGCTGTGTGTGTAGCTCTGTGCAGTGTGTGTAGCTGTTTGTGTGTAGCGCTGTGTGTGTAGCTCTGTGCAGTGTGTGTAGCTGTGTGTAGCGCTGTGTGTGTAGCTCTGTGCAGTGTGTGTAGCTGTTTGTGTGTAGCGCTGTGTGTGTAGCTCTGTGCAGTGTGTGTAGCTGTTTGTGTGTAGCGCTGTGTGTGTAGCTCTGTGCAGTGTGTGTAGCTGTTTGTGTGTAGCGCTGTGTGTGTAGCTCTGTGCAGTGTGTGTAGCTGTTTGTGTGTAGCGCTGTGTGTGTAGCTCTGTGCAGTGTGTGTAGCTGTTTGTGTGTAGCGCTGTGTGTGTAGCTATGTGCAGCGTGTGTGCAGCTGTGTGTGCGAGGCACGCGTGCTGCGTGCGGGACTCGGTGCGAGGAGGACGCGGCCACCTGACCCCACAAAGGACGCGGCTCCGGCTCCCTCGCTCGCTCGCTCGCCTTCCCAATTCCCCCGGCTCGGGTCCCCGCACCGCCGGCAACATGGCGATGGGGCGCTCGGCGGCCGCCCGCTAGCGCGGGGACCCGGCTCCGGCCGCCCGGGGGACGATGCTGCCGAGGCGCGCCCGGGACACTTCGCCGCTCGCCTCCTGCGCTCGCCCGGCCCGGTGATGCCCCGGCCGCGGCGGGACTGAGACCCGCGCGCTCCCGCACGCCCAGCGCAAGGTGAGTCCGGGGCCCGGCCGGGGCAGTTCGCCCGCAGCCCCCAGCGGGCCACCGGGTGGGTTTCCGCCGGGCCGCGGGCTCCGAGCCCCCCTGCACTGCCCGGAGGGGGAGGGGGGCTGCTTGGAACCCCGATCCCAGGGCTGCTACTGCAACGATCTCTTCCAGCCCCCCCTTCCAGACCCCCTTACCCCGCCTGGCCGGCGGGGGCTGTTCTGTGCAGTGTGATGTGATGGGGGCTTGTTTTGAGGGGTGTTCTGAAGGGGGGAGCTCCCATCCCCTGGCACCAGGCATGACATGGGCCAGGGGTGACTGAACCTGCCAAGGGGGGGACACTGATCCAGCCCCAGCTTGGGGGAGTGTGGGGGTGTGCAAATATAGAGCCCCCAGGTGTCCCTGGGCTCGTCTTGCGGTACCACGCAGCCCCCCTCCATGCCCCGAGATAGAGGTGTGGGCACATGCACATGCTAATAACAGCTCAGCTGCCCTGGGGCCAGTATGTGCGCAGGGGCCAGACACGGGGCAGGCAGGCTGTTTGCACCACATCCCGATGCCCAGACGCACCCCTCAAGAGGGATTCTGAGCATCGCCAGCTCTCCTGGAGCCCACATGCTCAGGGCCTTTGAAAATTAGGCCTATCAATTGCCAGACTATCCCCTCTGCATATCTCTCACCATACCCCGATTCCCTCTGCATATCTCTCACCGTACCCCCATTCCCTCTGCATATCTGTCACCGTACCCCCATTCCCTCTGCATATGTATTGCTGTACCCCCATTCCCTCTGCATATCTATCACAATGCCCATTCCCTCTGCATATCTATTGCTGTATCCCCCCCCCCCCCATTTTCTCTGCATAGCTTCCTATTGCCCAACCCCAAATCCCTTTGCATAGCTCTATCACTGTACATCCACTCTCCAGTATCCTGAAGAAGGGCCATTGGGGTGGGATTTGGCCCCATGTTTGCTGACAAGATAGACTTTTCTGAGATGGGACATTAGGAATAAAAGGAGAACCAAGGACAGTGAGCTAAATCAAGATGGCATGTACTTCAGACGGCTTGTGCATCTGTGTATGAGGTCTCCAGGCTTGCACATATGAATATGTCCATGTATGTGCCTCTGTGTGTGTGTTTGAACCTGTGTATGTTTCTGCCCAAGTGCATGCCTGCCTGCTCTGTGAGCATGTGTACACACACACACATTTCACATAGATCTGTCAGGGGCTGGAGGTTATTTCCATTGTTGGCTTGTTTAGATTAACAGGCAAATCAACCCCCAAATAATTCAGTGTATCCGCAATGCCTGACCCAGGTGGGGGTGCAGCAGGGGCGGAAGGGGGAGACTGAGCTGGAGATAGGCAGCACAGGGACATATCTCAGTGAGGCTGCATTTCCGGATCCATGGCAGAGCAGGGAGCGTGGGCTCACATGTGCATATCCACATTCCAAAAGCTCCTACATAGCAAGGATTGGCAACATTAGCAGAGCCAGTGACTTGAGAAGGGGCTGGACTGCTTGCTAGCTAGACAGATGAAGCAGGATTAGGACTGGCAGTTAGATGGCTCGATAGATGGGTACATGTGAAGAGAGAGCCCAAAGGATTAGGACCTGTATCTCTCCATGAGCCCAAATCCCTCTTGTGCTCTCTCATCTATCTAATCTGTGTAGCTGTGTACACAGGCGGGCGGTGCACAGACATACACAGAGCATGGTTCTGCATTTCAGTCATCCCCCTGAACAGTCCTGGGAACTTGCCATGCAAGGCACACAAGGCTGTGTGGGGATGTTGCTATATTAACCCACATAGTGGTGTGTGTGTGAATTTATCTGCATGTAATTTAGCTGTCTCCATAAACACCCCTCCATCCATCCCAGCTCTTATGGGGGAAGGGGCCCTGGTGGCCTCCCTGTGCAGTGTGGGGCTTGGTGCCATTCCTGCCCCATAGAGAGTGGGCTAGGAACATATAGGCTGTGACTGTTCTCTGTTCCCAGGATCTAGCAGTGCCATCTGTCATCTGGAGCAGCCCCCAGGCTGCCCTCATTGATGCTGCTGCCTGTGCACAAGCAGTCAGCATGAATCAGCCCAGAGCCTCTGGAACTCACTGCCACTAGAGGCTGGTGGTCAGTGCTGGAAAAAGGGCAGCTGCTGAATTACTCTAGTATCTGCAATATCTGCGGAGCTGCTGTACTCCCTTATCCAGTAATGGTTACTCCAAGGCCTCACCCCTGGGAAGCCTCTGGCCAGGGGATGAGGTTTGTGAGTGGGGGAGAAGGGTCGGGACATCGGGGGCGGGCGGGGGGGACCAGATCCATTGTGACACTGCAGGGAATGGGGAGCTGGGGAGTGCAGGGTGGGCTACATGCTCCGCTTCACTACTGCAGAGTCTCTTGGGGGTGCTGGAGCTGCACAGGCAGACCCGTTAATGAAGGGTCCCGGGTGGAGGGCAGGGCTCTATCCAGCATTTCCTGTCTCTTTAGTCTGTTTCTCTCTTTGCTGGGGCACGTGGGGGCATCCACACTGACAAACCAGGGAGGAAAACCAACCTTGGTAACAAGGAGCTTTCATTCCTGGTGGGGACGAGGAGGCTTGTTGAGCATCAGGATTCTTGGACTCTATCCAGGGCGTGGGATAAGCTGTGCAGCATGTACCCTTGCTCCTCCCCAGCCCAGCACCGGCCTGTTTGCCCTATTGCCTGGGGCTGCCATCCAAGGCTGCGTGCTGACACATTCTTGCCTGCTGGGCTGGATCCGAGTGCGAGGTGGGGGCGACTGCATGGGCTGGTGAACGTTGTGTGTGTGTGTAGGGCCTTGTTACCACCATCCGCCGCCTGCTCTCTCCCCACCACAGCTGCCCCCGGGGCCTCTCTCAGCTCAGGCCATTCAAAAGTGCATGTAGAGATGAGAAGGATCTTTGTGCAGTGAAGCTGTGTGTGGAATGGACTCGGAGCCTTTCCCTCAGGGACACTGGCTCCAGTCCAGCCCCAGGACAGGGAGACAAGCTGGCTGAGGGGGAGGTGTAATGGGGCCTTTCCCCCTACAGAGTCCAGTAACTGAGAAACTGCACAAGGTCCCCTCAGACAGCGCTAGGGTCAGAACCAACATTTCATTCACTTTGCCGCAGGGCCTCCCCAATGGGCACGCCAGAGCTTTGTGCTTGGCTCTGCCGTGGCCAGCCACGGTGCCAGCAGCTCTGTGTTCCCTGAGCCAGCCCCTCCACCCAGGCTCCGAATGGACATTGCACCCAGGGGCATCCCTGGCTTCTCTCAAGCCAGCCAAGGGATCCACCCTTAGACAGACCTTTATAGGGATGGTGCTGGTATCTCACTGTGTAGCTGCGCCACACATCACACATGCTCAAAACACTGTGCATTGACGAGTTTAAGGAAAATGCCGAGCTGAGCAAATGGAGCATTTTTAATTGGTAGAAATTTGACAGCAAATTTCCAAAGACTAACTAAAAATGGTGGTTTCATTTCAGTTTTGACAAGCAGACAAAAAAAGTCATTTTCAATGTTGGTTCTTTTTGGAGGATCTTTCCCCCATTCTCTCTTTAACCCCACCCTCCCTAGTTCCAGTGGCAGGAAAAAAATGCAGCCAGTTTTTTTAAGAAAGAAGAGAGGAAAACAAAATTCTGACACTTTGATTGCTTGTATTCCCCAAAGAGGAAAAGTTTCCTTGAAGGGAAGCAACGTCCTGTGTTTCCATTTACTCCCTCAATCAAAAAACACCGTCACGCGTTAGATGATTAAAGAAATAAGTGAAAATTCCCTGAGCTGATTGAAGCATCCCCTCTCCAGAGCCAGGACGTGCCCAAGAGGAGGCCAGCCCAGCTGGGCAGGGGTTAAGTCCCTCCCGTCTGGGTGGGGCTTTTGTCTGAGGTGAGTTGGGGAGATGTCTCAGGAGTGGGCTCCCCTACTCCCACTCAGCAAAGGGGCCAAGATCACCTGGGCTGTGGGGACTGAACTGTCCTGGGAACTCTTGAGGAAGCCCCTCGCTGGGCTGGGGTGAGTCTGGCACAGGAGGGTGGGTGGGACACTCCACTGAGGCTGGCTAGAGCACAGGAGACTGCGTGTCGCTCCAGGATCAGAACCCCTATATCTGTTCATCATTCCTGGCCCCAGCCCAGTACCCTGCCCACTGGAACATGCTGTTCCTGAGGCCCACACAAAGTAGGGGCTAGATCAATGCCTACGCTCCCAGCCCTCACTGGGAGAGGTCTGCAGAGGCCCCGAGAATTCAGTCCCCTTGGGGGATGAGATACTGTGTGGGCGGGGGGCCTCCCTGGAGGCATCCCTGTGGGGCCAGATGAGCGAGGTCTGTGGGCGATGGGATGCATACCACTGTTCTGGGAGTGCATTGTTTCAACCCCTCTGCTGCAAGTAGCTCTGCCCTTAGGGACATCACCAGGCACACCAAGGACTCAGCCTTTTCCACAGCCTTTGCCAGCCCTGCTCAGGTATCTGGAGATCTGAATGCCTTTGAGCAGTGTCACAGCCTGGCGTGGCTCCCTGACGTAGCCACAATATAAATATACCCTTGGCAGCCCAGCCACATCCTGCCAGGGGCCAGGGATCTCGATCCAGACCACTCAGATTCTGATCCTGGCACCATCTCAGGAGCCTGGGGTAGGTTTTGATCCAATATGGCCACACCCTGGGGTACTGAGGCTGGGCTGGGACACAGGACTCCTGGGTTCTTTGCCAGCTCTGGGAGGAAAATCGAGCAGCGGGGCTGGGGGCCAGATCTCCTGTGTTCTATTACTAAGGTTAGTGGGGAATGAGGACTAGTGGTTAAAGGGGAGGGTGGGGGTTGGGAGCCTGGACCCGAGTTCTATTCCCAGCTCTCTTGCTAGGGCAGGTTTGTGGTTGCAAGAGCCGTTCAGAGGGATCTGAATTGAGGTCACCTGTGCTGTGTCCCAGCCTTGCTAATACCCAGTAACTCTAGCTGTTGCCTGAGCTGGCAGAGAAGCTGCGCTACAGTAAATCTATCTCTTGCTGCGCCAGGGCAGCAGAGCCCACCCGGCAGCCTCATTGTGTTTCTGTCTGAAAGGCAGCTCCACTCCCACAAATGGCCTGAGCGGGTGGAATCAGTTAGAGTGGGGGGTAGAGTTTACAGCCAGGGCTGGGAGCCCTCCTGGAGCTGGAAATAAAAACCTGGGATTGTGGCTCCCAGGACCTCAGCCCCTGCTCAAACCACTGGATCCCCCTCTCTTGCAAAACCAGGCATAGAACCCAGCATCCTGACTACCTGCCCCTGTCGCTCCCGTCTCAGTTCCCAGGCTTTGCCCTGGATGAGGCGTTAATTAACCAGCTGGCTCACTCTGTGCGGAGACTTTAACAGCCAATCAAGCTGGCTCTGCAGAGACTGGTGCTTGCCTTGGGGGACTGGTGCGGGAATCGGCTCATCACTGGGTGCAGCTGGTGTCAGCGATGCATCTGCCTGCTGTTCATACCCCTGGGTGATAAGAAATGGGAATGGATTTATCGACAGCTGGGTGGGCAGCTCGCTGCACAGTGACATGGGCCGGATTATGCGAGTGGCACGGTGTGGCAGTGGAAGCTTCTGTGGGTGGAACAGCATTGGCCTCCCGCTCCACTCTGCTAGTGCTGCCCTGGGATGGACCCAGGAGTCCAGGGCTGAAGGGATTGAAAGTGCAGGAGGGAATTTTGTGTGGGGAGAGAGAGCTGGCAAAGCTAAGTGTTCTTCTTGTGATCTCTGCATAGGAGCGGGCTCCCCTCTAGGGGAATCAGAGAGACAGGGACTGGGCAAACTCAGTGTAATGTTCAAAAGCTTCAGGGGGTAGCCGAGTTAGTCTGTACAGGATAAACTTAAAAGCCCACTTCTTCAGATGTAATGTATTTATTTACTCTCTATAAGCCAGCCACAATCCACACACAGGCAACACCTATGCCCATCAAGGATCTCAGCTCCACTCTGGGGGACAACCCTGCCCCCAGAATTAACCATGGGGAAGGAGAGTTGGACAGGGAGCAAGCTCCCCTGCTGTTGGCAGCAGCTCCCCAAAAAACGAGGTGCATCACAAACCAAACAATGACACAGCGCTCTTCCAAGGAAGAGCATCACTCATGCTGTTGGGGAAAGAAGGGAAAGGCTTTGGGCAACAGCACCACCTGGTGGCACCCACCACAACAATGTTAACTGCAAAAAGTAACACCCCTGCCCATGTCCTGTCGCTTCCTTTGGCTACAGGAATCTCCTTCTCTTCCTATGCTAAATTGTCACAGAGGCAGACCATCAACTGGAGTAATTTGGGCAGGCTCTGTTGATTTCAACCAAGCTCTGACAGTTTACACCAATCTTGCCTGGAGAGTCTAATGCTAGAAGACAACAATCTGTTCTGATCTTCCAGGCTGACCTCCTACATCATCTAGGCCAGCCCACAGGATTCCCACATCCCTCCCATCACTTCTGTCTGAGCTGGATCAGAGCCTAGAGACATACCCCTGGTCTAGACTGAAAGTCTCCAAGTGATGGACAATTGGCACATTAAACAGCTCCCCACCCCAGAAGCAGCTGCATCTCAGCCATGGATGAGAGATCCCCTGCCTGCCACCCCTGAGGCAGCTGCATCTCAGCAATGGGAGAAGAATCCCTGTATAAACTGTCCCCACACCTCACCTGAGAGGTGGTCACATCACAGTGCTGGGCCAGGGACCTTTCCATGAACACAGTTTGTGTGTTTATTAAAAGCAGTGAGTTTTCTCAATGAAAGGCCAGGTATAAGTAATAGGAATGTAGCTGTGTTAGTCTGGTGTAGCTGAAGCAAAATACAGGACTATGTAGCACTTTAAAGACTAACAAGATGGTTTATTAGATGATGAGCTTTCGTGGGCCAGACCCACTTCCTCAGATCAAATAGTGGAAGAAAATAGTCACAACCATATATACCAAAGGATACAATTAAAAAAATGAACAAATATGAAAAGGACAAATCACATTTCAGAACAGGAGGGGGATGCGGGGGGGGGGGGTATTAGAAGCATTAGTTGCAGAGATCTATTAGCTCTGATTTTTTAACAAGTCTTGGACTACTGGGTAAGTTTCAGAGAACTGGAGAAAAAATATTGCACCAATATCTGAAAAGGGGTAGTAGGACAACCCAGAAAAGGATCTACTATATGCCAGTCTGTGTAGTTTTACAAAACACAGTTCCTATCAAACAAATGTATTGTTTTTAAGATGAGATTACAAGTCTGGTTGATAAAAGTGTTGACGTAGTAGGGTTAAATAAGGCATTTGGTTTAGCCTCATGTGATATTCTGATTGATGTTATCAGCATTTAAATGGCAAAACACTTTGTTAATGCTGCATACAGTTGCCCTCTGATAGCATGTCCTTCAGAATGGCAGGGCGTATAATAGGGGACATGACTGAAAGAGGGCAGAATTAAGGCTTTGTGTTTAGGGAGGGGGTTTCCCTTAATGCTATATTTCCAGCTTTTCACAAGTTTGAGTTTTGCTGATCTCGATATTCTGGATGGGCAGGAGCTGTCGCCAGCCAATAGCTCTCTGTTCACATGCTCTGCCACTGAATGTGGAGGTTTTTTAACCAGAAGGAATGTATGGAGCTAGGAGCCAGTGGTCATTCAGCCAGCTGTTGCTGCCACCTAGGTTTACAGCTGTTCCTGTGGGGAGGTAATAATTAAGAGACCTAGCTTTTCTACAGAGCTTTACATCTGGGGAATAGATAGACTCTGGGAGGCCCTGGGCAAGGTGTGAAGAGGGTCCTGCTCCACACTCCTGGAAGGGGCAGGACCTCAGGCAGAAGGGATGGGGCTGGGGGCAGCCAGTCTTCAGTGACACTTGGAACACAGAGAACCCCTCTCCTAGCCCTCAGAGCCACCCAAGCACATGGCATGGTGCTCCGGAGGTGATTTAAAAGGCCCAGGGCTCTGGCCACTGCCCTTTTTGAATCACCAGGCCCAAGGACAACTGACCCCTTTGGCCTCACCTCTCAGTGAGCCTGCTTTACATCACTATCCCCATTTCACAGATGGGAAACCAAGGTCCAGAGATGGGAAGTGACTTGCCCAAGGTCATCCAGCAAGCCAGTGGCAGAGATAGGGATAGTCCCAGACCAATGGGCTTGCTATTTGGCCACAGTTGTCATGTGGTTCCTCAGGGCTGCTGCCCCTCCTGTATATTGCATTCTAGTGCCATGGGCATACTGGTGGTGCTTGGGGGATGTTTGCCACATGTCACTGCTAACAGGGCTGGGGAGAGAGATCCTGTCGCTGGGCTTTGCCCAAACCTTGGCAGTGTTACCAGCCTTGCCCATGATGTGGCCTCACTTCCAGCTGTGCAGCAGTCTCCCCTGTACCACACTTGTCACATCTCCTGCCGCTCCCAATTTCCTCTGGGGCTGCTGCTGCCAGAGCTTGGCTGGTGCGTCAGGCCAAGCAGGCTCCATAGCTGCTGGGGGCAGAGAAGAGAGCAGGCGCTGGATCAGGCCAGGGAGCAGGTAGGAAGTGGGGTGATGGGGCCAGGAGCAGCTCCCCCCAGTGAGGCAGGCATGCCCTGCCAGGACCCCCTTCCCAGCCTGGAGCCAGTTGCCCCTCCATACTTCCCATCACTCCCTGCCCCCCTGCCAAGCACCCACCTGGGCTCCCCCACCTTGGCTCCCTGGCATGATGTCTGCATCACACAATGTGTCCTGTGGTGAAAGCATTTGACCCCTTCAGCGGAGGCCCTCTTGTCATCTGTGCACCCTGCCCCCGCATCTATGTCATCCCTGCTGTCAGCCTCGACTCAGCTGGGGCCCCTGCACCTGCATTGGGTGGCTGCTGCTCCCAGCCTTGGCTATGTTGGTTGGGAGCCTCCAGACTCAGGCAGAAGGTGGGAGAAGGGAAAATCAGTCAGAAATGGAAGGGGCGGGGCAGGGGCAGACACTTCTGCTGGAGTGGCAGCCCTGCCCTCCTCCCCGCATGGGGAGGAAGCAGCCAGTGACCCCAAGGAAGTGCAGAGGTTCAGGAGTTAGGGTCCACAGGTCATATTCAATGAAGTAGCGGGCCAGAGGTTCTCAACCCCTGCATTAAGCCTGTAGAAGGGTTTTATGTGTAGAAAATTGTTCCTTGCTGGCTCTTGCCATAGGTGTCGTTTGACTTCTGTATTTGGGGGTTGGCTCCAGTCAAGCCAAGTGGACCATGCACAGGGGGAAAATTTGTGACAGCCCGTAGGGGCACCAATTCACATTTTTGGGGTGGGGGGAAGTGTGCAACTAATTCCAGGGACTACTTAGGCAACTGAAAACTCTAGTTGTGCAGATTGTTTCTACGTTATCTGACAGGAGCCCTGTTTCTAATTCCTACATCAAAAAAGAAAATTAAATGGTCGACTCCCTCAGCTCTAATACTAACATGGTTTGACATCTCAGGGCAGGTCACTTAAGGGACACTGGTTTAAAATTGTAATGTCAGTTCTTACTTGGATGCTCTTTCTAAAGTCAGAAGGGACCATCGTGATCTAGTCTGACCTCCTGCACGTTGCAGGGCACAGAACCTCACCCACCGACTCCTGCAATAGACCCCAACCTCTGGCTGAGTGACTGAAGTCCTCAAGTCATGGTATAAAGGCTTCAAGTTACAGAGACTCCACCATTTACACTGGCTGAAACCCTCAAGTGCCTGTGCCCCATGTTGCAGAAGAAATGAAAAACCACCAGGGTCTCTGCCAATCTGACCTGCAGGAAAATTCCTCCTGACCACTCACATGGTGATCAGTTAGACCCTGAGCATGTGGGCCACACCCACTAACCAGGCATCTTGGAAAGTATTATTTGTAGCAACTTGGAGTCCGTTCCATCTAGTGTCCCATCTCCAGCCACTGGGGACATGTCCTGTCCTTCCACCCCTTCCCTCAACTTACCTTACCAAGCTCAGTCTTTAAGCCAGTTAGGTTTTCTGGCCTTACTGCACCTCTTGGGAGGCTACTCCAGAATGTCACTGCTCTAATGCTTAGAAACTTCCACCTAATTTTAAGCCTACACTTGTTGATGGCCAGTTTCTATCCATTTGTTCTGTGGTCCATACTGGTGCTTAACTCTTTTCCTTCCCTGGCTTTTAGCCCTCTCATGTATTCATAGAGAGCAGGCCCACTGACCGGGATGGGGAGCAGGGCAAAGGGGGCAACTATCCTAGAGCCCAGCGATTCTATAATGATACTAAAACACTTCCCTGAACCTTCTGGAAATACCTCGTCAATGCACCACATTGACTGCTCATGATAAATACACCCAGGTCATTCTCCTCTTCTGTCACTTCCAATGGGTAAATCCCCAGCTTATAGCAAAAGTTCTTGGTGTTGACCCTAAATGCATAATCTTGCACTTTGCAGTGTTACATTTCATCTCATTTTTATTATTCCACTTTAAAAGGTCATCGGATCTTCTTGTAGGGCATTCTGGTCCTCCTCCATAATGGCAGAGCCTCCCAGCTTTGTGTCATCTGCAACTTTTAGTAGCAAATACTTTTATTACTGACCTTGGGTCAAAAAGTGGGTATTAAATAAGGTTGCTCCCAAGACTGATCCCTGAGGAGCCCCATTAGTAACCTCCCTCCAGCCTGACAGTTGACTTTTCAGGGTGACCTGCTGTAGTTGCTCCTTTAATCATTTCCTCCTCCACCTTTCAGTTCTCATCTTAGTCCCCATCTTCTCCAGTTTACCTAATAATTCCCCATGTGGAACTGTATCAAATGCCTCTCTGGTGGCCAGATAGATTAGATCTTCTGCATTTCCTATGTCTAAAAAAATCAATTCTGTCCTCAAGGAAAGAAATCTGTAACTTTGTTACTGTCTCCAGTTTCCTAACATAGAAACAACTGTAGAAATTTTTACAATTACTTTCTGTCATTTCAGCTACTTACTTTTTGCAGTTCACCCATCTTGGAACAGATCATTTAACTTGAGGAAATATCCTAAAAGCCTTTTCTAATCTTATGCACCACCAAAACACTTACCCAGAAACCTAATCCTGCAACAAACTCCATTGCCAACTCTGTCCACACATCTATACAAGCAACACCCATCATGGGATCTAACCATGTAATTCAGACCCTCAGGGGCTCATCCACCTGCACATCCACTAATGTGATTTATGCCATCAAGTGCCTGTAGTGCCCCTCTGCCATGTATATTGGCCAAACTGGACAGTCTCTGCACCAAAGGATAAATGGACACAAATCAGACATCAGGAAGAGTAACACACATAAACCTGCAGGGGAACACTTTAACCTCCCTCAACATTCATTTATGGATTTGAAAGTAGCCATCCTTCTACAAAAGAATTTCAAAAACTGGTTACAAAGGGAGACAGCTGAACTGGAATTCAGTTGCAAATTCAACACTAGCATTGTAGGATCAAATAAGGATCTTAACTGGTTACATTAAGCAATTATAAAAGCAATTTCCAATCTCTGAACATTCACATCTCCAGACCAAATGCTATGAATGACCCACTTCCACCCTGACTTGATTAGCTTCATTAACACAAGCAACTTCTTCCATATACATATACATACATACATACACACTCCTGCTTCTGTAACTTCCACTCCATCTGATGAAGTGGGGTTTACCCACAAAAGCATATGCCCTAATAAATCTGTTAGCCTCTGTGCCACTGGACGCCTCATTGTTTCTGCAGATACAGACTAGCCCCTCTGAGTGTGTTAATTACTGTTCATACACAAAATTCTGCATGCCTGCATCAGGGGCCCAGGCTGGGAGAAATCCCCTGTCTCCACTGCAGAACTGCTTACATTGCAAACTCTGGCCATTTCTACACTGACACATTTTGTCACCAAAATCTGCCTTTTGGCAACAAACAGTGAGAGCATTTACACTGCAATGTGACTTTTTTTGGGGGGAAAAAAACTCAGTTTTGGTGACAAAAAACTTCCTCCCCAGTGAGAGACTTTTGTCTTTCCCCCTCCCTTTATTATCTACCAAGAGCCACTGTGGACTCTGCTGTTTGTTTTGTCAAGAGAACTGGTTTCCATCAGTACCCCACAATGCCTGCCCTGATGTTTGTGCTCAGTGTTTTACAATCTCTGCTGCCCTGCAAGCATGCACCCTCCCCTTTCAAAGCTCTGGGAAGTGTCTAACAGCTGAATGAGCTGCTTCCTTTGGGGAACAAAGAACAAATTGCTGAAATGCTCCTGTTCTGTCCTGCTAGGCACAAAGTGTCAGGTAGACTGCTGCTGCCGGGGGACGGCTGTAGAGATTGCTGTGCTACTTTGACATTCCTCAAAGAGCTACGAGGGAATCCCAAGAAACGCAGGAATCAGCTCTGCCTTCCCACAATACTGCACTGTGGGTATGCTTACCCACATTACCATGCTCTATCCATCGACAGGGTGCTAGCAATGTAGCGATGAAATGTCAACAATGGAAGGCAGAAAGTTTGACTGGTTTTCACTTTTGGTGACTTTTGCCTGTCAATGTCACTTCCATTGCCAAACCTTCCAGTGTAGACATAGCCTCAGGCTGCAGTTTGGGGTGTAACCTTTCCCTGCCCCCCAAACCCTGCCCATGGCTCCTGCCCTAATATGCTGAATACACACATCCCAGGCAGCAGCTAATTGAGGGCCACAGACTCCCTTGGTTGGGGACAGGGTCATCCAGGACCATAGGGGATGTGGAGCCCAGGACACCTCCACCAGCTCAGGTCCCACCCCCACCTCACCCCTTCTTCCAAGCCTCCACCCCACCTCTTCTTGCCCATGCTCTGCCCTCTTCCTGCCCCATTCCATTCCTTGCCCCAAGCTCCCGTCACCATTGGTGAGTGCAGGAGCAGGCCCAACCCCTGCAGTTGGCACCAGCCCCAACATCCAGGCCACACTTGACCCTATGCTTTCACATCTCCCTGAAGAGCGAGGCCTCTGGCAGTTGCCCCAAACTGTCCTATGGACAAGGGCTTTGGTTGGGGGGTCTATCCAGAGCGTTAACTTCAGTCCCTACCATGGATCACACAGGGCAGCAGGGCGTAAGGCCCCAAGAAGAGCAGGATCCCCCAGTTCCCAGAACACTGTAGGAATGGGGAGGGTCTCTGATCCCTGCAGAGGGGTGGGTCTCTCCCAGATCCCAGCCCACCCACTGACTTGCTGGGTGACTTCAGAGCTGACAGTCCCCACCCCCAACTTCTCCTGCTACCCCTGACATTCTCCAACCTCACCTATCTTCTGCCCTCCCACTTCCCCCATCCCCTTTCACCTCATTTGAGCACCTAGCCCCTCTTCCCTCCTCTACCACCCATTCCTACATTGCTCCCTGCAGGCCCAAACCCTGCATCCTCTCTGAGCACCTCCTCTTGCTCCCCTAATTACCTCTCCCCCGAGCAGTCACTTAGGTGCTTTTCAGAAATTGTTTCAACACCATGGGAATAATCTGGGGTGATCAGATGACATTTCCACACAATAAATAAATAAAAATTCCAGCTGAGGTAGATTTTTCCTTTCCACTTCCTTCTCAGATTTCTGCCCAGGGTCGCTGTCAAAGAAGAGAGTTGCTAGAGCCTATTAACATAATGAAATGGTGTTGCCTTCCCTCTGCCCCCAGGAGGGCTGTATCTCAGGATGGAACCTTTGGCTCAAATAACACCATGTCTGCATCACTATCCCTGTCCTATGCTCCTGTGAGACACAGCAAATTTCAAGACCATCCATGTCTTGAAAGCATGCAGGCTTTCAGAGCACCATCCATGTCTGAAAGCATGCAGGCTTTCACAGCACTTAAAAGAGGCGTCCTTTTAACTGGAGGGGTTCCCAGTCTTTAAGGGCATGTCTACATGGACAGCGCTGCAGTGGCACAGCCATACCAATGCAGCTGTGCCAGGGGATGTGTGGTAGCACTTGGGAGGTGCACTGCCCCCCTGCCACCATTTTATTTGCTAAATGGGGTGCCCCCACATACCCCCAACCTGTCCCTCTGGATGGCCTTTCCTGCACCCCCACCTCCTGCAGTCACCGGTCACCCTGGCTGTGCTGCTACGGGTGAAGATGCTGACAGGAGAGTGTCTTCTCCATCATGAATGGCTGAAGCTCTGGGGGCGGGAGAAGCTCGCCTGCCAACATAGCGCTGTGCACGAGCGCTCATGGCTCCTGGGCAGATATTCACACCCCTATGACCTAAGTGATGCAGACATTGGCTGCGGTGCCCACCTAGCCTTAGAGCAGAGCTGGCTGGCCTGTGCCATGAGACTGTCTGAAAACAGAGGGAGAACGGAGGGGAGAGACTCTGCGCATCCATCAGCAGCACCGCTGGCTCAGAGGTGACAAGTGGCCCCACACAGCTCAATGAGCTGTCCTCAGCCTAAGGAGGATGCCTAACGGAGAGGAGCACAGCCTGAAGCTGTAGCACTGAGACCTGACTTCACTTGCTCCACACGTGTCAGAGGGTGGACACACAGAATAATTGGCCACCAGTCTCTTGACAACAGCCACATACACTAACACTGAGAGGCCTCACCAGTGTCTTACCCATCACACTCTCAGACGGGCAGCCGTGTTAGTCTGCATCTGCAAAAACAATGTAGGAGTCCCCTGGCACCTTAGGATGCATCTACACAGCACCCTACACTCGAAATAAGATACACAATTTGCGCTATGCAAATTGCATCTTATTTCAATTGTATTTCAGAATAGCTTATTTTGAAATATGGCACGTCTCCCCATGTGTACTGCCTCCCACCTGCTGCACCCCACCCTGCAGAGAGGCAGGACCATGGGGGGGGGGGGAAGGTGGCTCCCAGGGAACCATTGTATGTGGGGCGCCAGCTTTTAAACTGGCTCCCTGTGTACCAGGACCATGTGGCTACTTCTAGACTGCAGGCTTCTTACACAAGAAGCTTTTGTTGGAAGAGATCTTCCACAAAAACTTCTTGCACAAGAGCGCATCCACGCTGCAAAAGTGCATCGAAAAAGCAATGTGCTTTTGCACAAGACAGTGTCCAGACTGCCTGGATGCTCTCTCACAAGTAAGCAGTGATTGCTATAGACAGACTGGCCACCAGGCCACCTGTGCTTTTTCCTATTCCCTCCTCTTGCGCAAAAAACCCTTCTTCCCTGTCCACACACACCTTTTTGCACAAGAGCTCTTACACAAAAAGGCATTCTTCCTTGTAGAATGAGGATTACCAATTGCACAAAAACCCCTCTGATCTTTTGATTTACTTGTGCAAAAACGCACTTGAGGTGTGGATGCTCTGCGAGTTTTTCTGGAAAAACAGCTGTTTTCTGCAAAAACTCTGTAGTGTAGACATAGCCTGTGTGTAACTATGAAGGTAACCAATGAGCCCAGGCCCACCTATCATCCTCAGGTGCTTACACATATAGACCTACTCTCCACTCCATTATCCAAGTCATTAATGGAAATATTGAATCGTACTGAACCAATACTGACCCCTTCTGGACCTCACCAGCTACACTCATGCATTTTGACAATGATCCATTGATAACTACAGTCCTTCAACCAGTGGGCACGCACCTTAGAGTAATTTCATCTTGATCGTATTTCCCCAGTTTGCTTATGAGCATGTCATATGGGATTCTCTTCAATGCTTTAGTAAAAATCAAGATATATCGCGTCTGCTACTTTCCCCCATCCACCAGGCATTTAGCTCAGTCAAAGACTGAAATTAGGTTGGTTTGGAAAGATTTGTTCTTGATACATCCATGTTGGCTGTTCCTTATAATCCTATTATCCTCCAGGTGCTTACATATTGATTTTTAAATAATCTGTTCCATTATCTTTCCAGCTATCAAAGTTAGGCTGACTGGTCTATAATTCCCCGTGTCCTCTTTATTCCCCTTTCTAAAAACAGGTGCTGTGTTTGCCCTTCTCTGTGCTTCCTGGATTTCCCCCATCCTCGTATTAGCTCCCAAAGAGAATTGTTAATGGTTCTGACTTTGCTTTAGCTAGTTCCTTAAGTACCTTAGGCTGAATTTCATCAGACTCCGCTGGCTTGGTCTTGAAAACATCTAACTTATAGCACATTTACCCGGTGTTGCTCGGCTCCTTAAGGAGAGGCTCAGGTATAGTATGCTGAGAGTGTGGGGGTGCAGGAGTCAGGGTTGTGGGTGAGGAGGGGCTCTGGGCTGGGGACTATGTGTATGTGTACATGCGCATAGGGGGAAGAGCTGGGGGTGTAGAGCCCTTTCCCCCCGAGATTCATACCAGGGCTGCTTGCTCTTTCCCTTCCTTTCCCTGT
Organism: Pelodiscus sinensis; assembly: GCF_052426305.1. NCBI lineage: Eukaryota > Metazoa > Chordata > Testudines > Trionychidae > Pelodiscus > Pelodiscus sinensis. The sequence continues at coordinate 19,830,243 of NC_143062.1, read as the reverse complement.
CAGGGAGCAAGAGCAAAATGCACAACTCATCTGCCCCCTGCATTCTCCAGCTAGTGAGGAATGTAGCAAACCGTGCTCTTTCCCCTCACTCCCCGATGAAAGGGAACAGCCAACAATATCCCCGTATGAATCTGAGGGGGTTGCTTCAGCCCCCCGACACACTTCCCAAAGGGCACTTGTGGGGTGGGAGGCTTGGGCCCAGGAGTCCAACCATCCCATTTCACCTGCGTGGAGATTCTGTCTCTTTTCTATATGGTTTCCTGAGAAGCAATCCCATTTCAGGCCCATTCCATTTTCCTTGTACATCCAAACCCTTATCTTTCTTTAAGTTTGATAAGAGGAAGCTGTAGTCGAATTGGGTGGTCCTAGCTCTGAGGAGTTCTTGAACAAGCTCTCTCAAATAAATGAATAGTAGATTATTTAAGCCATTCTTTGCCTATTTCCTCCATGTTAATATTAATTTTATTGAATATCTGGTCATCATTAACATTTTCACTGAAGACTGAAGCATAGGAGGCATTAAGCATCTCAGCTTTTTTGAGTCATCAGTTAACTCTTCTTAACTACTAAATAGAAGACCTGCAGTTTCCTTCCTCTTTCACTTGCTCCTAATGTATTTAAGGAACCTCTTCTTATTGCCTTTTATATCCCTTGCTAGATGTGACTCATTGTGAACCTGATCTTTTCTGATTTTGTTCTTACAGGCTTGTATTATTCGTCTGTAGTCCTCCTCAGCAATTTGTCCATGCTTTCACTTTTTGTGGGGTTGCTTGTGTATTTTAAAGGGCTCTTTATTAAGTCATATTGGCCTCTTACTAATCTTCCCATCTTTCCTTCACACCAGGATAGTTTGATGTCCCTTTAATACGGTCAGTTCTAAGCAGCCCGCTCAGGCTATATCTATGTTGCAGAGCTATTTCAAGATACCTCCAGTATCCTGAAATAGCTATTCCACGCCTTAAAAGCAAGCCCATTATATCGAAATATAACAGGCTCACTATTCCAACATCCCTGTAAACCTCATTGCCCGAGGGTTAAGTGGTGTTTCAGAATAACGAAATAAGCTATTTTGAAATTACTTTGAAATAAGCTACGCAATTTGCTTAATGCAAACTGCATAGCTTTTTTTGATGTAAGGGTGCTGTGTAGACACCCCCCCGGAGAAGTAGGCCTTCCCCAGATCACACTGTGGGAGAGAGATGTAGAGAGTGTACCTCAAGCACTGCTCAACAGGTGAGCCCTTCAAAACCCAGCACACATACAGGAGCCACAAAAGGGGGAGTGTGTCAGGCAGGCAACCCCCCATCCCGGCACACATGAAGTCAGAATTTCTGTGCCCTCCATGACATAGTCTTAGCCACAGTGCTAAGCATTAATCATGATTTTAAAAATACCAGACAGATGTCAGCAATATGCCTCCTGACATCTTTCCGCTTTCTAGTAAGGTAGGGCTTGAACTGATAATGGGGGGTGACTCAGACTATTACCTGCTTACAGCATGAGAGAGCCTTGTCTGTGCCTGCCAACCAGGGATGGGAGGTAACCCTCGGAAGAATGCACCTTTCTACAGAAAGCCTACCCTAGATACGGACAGACTGAGGGACAGCCTCCACCCATGTACATCTCCACTCTACCATGACTAGCTCTGTAAAGCTTCCCCTGGATGACGTACCCAAACACATATTCACTAATGCCTAAAAAGTCACACACCTAAATCTGGGTCAGTGCTGATTACGTACGGTTTATATCTTGTGACTTTCTAAAGCAAGACTTTTAATTTTCAGTAATCCAAACATGACCCCAGATGTACAGAGCCTTACCTCTAAACCTGTGTAATGTGAATGTTGGTTCCAACCATTAGCTTTAATAAAATGTTTATACCTAGCAGGACATGCCTTGGCATATCCGTGTCACAGAGAGTCAGGTTCAGAGGACTGGTGCTTATCTGCTTGAGCTATCCAGCTAAAAACCTGCACATGCTCAGGGGAATCCATCAGGGGTGTGCTTTTGGAACTGTTTGGTGCATTCCTAGCTGAAGAAGCAAACTCTTTTTCAAATAATCTTGTAATTTGACTTTCCCCAAAGGGCTGGCGGGTGTCGTGCACTCTGCTGGGTAGCCCTCGAGTGTTGAGGAACATGGTGCAGCAACCTAAGCCATGGTTTGAGCTCTGTCTGTGTGCTAAAAAAAATGTGGCCAGAATAAGTCAACTTGAAGAAACACTGTTTGGGGAGGAGTTGTATCTCAGGAATCCATTGGCCAAATGGCCCCCGATTTGGATCAGTGACCTGATCATGAACCCCCCACAAGGCCCATCAAATTTAAAGGCAACCCAAGCAACTGTACAGATTAGTGACCACTTAGAATAGTTAAGCTTTAATCAGAAAACTGGTCATAACCAGAGCTATAGCAAAGCTGCCACTCCACTAGAATGCAAAACTGCTGCAGCCCTGCGATGGGGCAGCCCAGAACCACACTGAGGCATGTCTTCACTTAGATCTTCCGGAGTTTGATTTAGTGGGTCTGGTAAAGACCTGCTAACTCAGAGGGCATCCCTGTCAGCGGCTGGTACTCCTGCCCCTGCGAGGAGCAAGGGAAGCCAATGGGAGCATTAGCTCCTGTTGGCCTCCCGCTGTGGGGACAGTGGGGAAGCTCAAATTAAGGTAACGTGGACTCCAGCTATGTAATTAACATAGCTGGGGTTGCATATGTTAATAGGGTTGTTGTCTGGTTTTCACCTGGACTGTCCATTATTCAGGTCCTCCGTCCGTTAAAAAAAAAAAAAAAAAAAATCAGAAAATACCAATATTTCCTGTTTCCCTTGGACGGAAGCCTGGCAGGGACAATTTTCCCCTGCCGCAGCTGGCGGGGACGGGGGAGTGAGGAGTGCGTGTTTGTTTTTTTGGTCAACAACTTTGGTCCCCTCCCCCTTCCCCCCCTTTTTTTTTTCAACAGAATTTTTTCTTGGTTTTTTTTTTGAGGGGGGAGGGGTGTTCATTATTTTATGTTAAACCATCTGGCAACCCTATATGTTAATTCGACCTTCTGCTTTAGGGTAGTCTTGGCCTGAGGCCTGGCCTACATGACAAAATTTGGCTGATGTAAACCGCCTTGTGTCAAGTCATTTGTGCTTATGTCTATAGTGAAATTTGTCCCTACCCAAGGGAGGCACCCCCCAACAGCGACCCACCTCTCTGGCGGCTGTGGAGCCAGGGCTGACCTAATGAGGTCACTGCTGTGTGAGTATAGACTGTGTGTGACCCGTGTCACTCTGAGCAGTCCTCTGCAGCTGTCCCACACTGGCTGTGCCCTGCCACAGTGACCGCTGTGGTGGGCAAGTCTGAACACTGCCCAGTGGCCATGCAGCCCAGAAGCCATGCACCCCTTAAAGCCTCTACCCTTATAGTTTTGAAATGCCTTTACCTGATCACTCAGCTTGGCAAGCACACCTAGCAGCTGGCCCTTGTGTGCCACTGCCTCACTGCCCCTAGTGGTTCTGTGCACTAGACACTTCCTGCCTGCAGTGACAGGAGGGACTGGCTCTCCAGGGGCTCATGGGGAGAAGAGGCTGCATGGGCACAGCTGTGGCGTAGCTGTGGAAACATAGACATCGGTGAAAAGATTGAAGGGGGACTACAGGCAAAGGGGTACGTCAAGGCGCAGCAGCAGAATCCCATGACAGCCAACTGCAGCCAGCATGTACAACGCCATGAAGCACAACTGATGTGGTGCAGTGCGGCTGCTTTTCCCACAGCCTGCAGGCCAGACCTCAAAGAGAGCCCACCAGCACCCCGCTGACCACTGTGAGAGAGCCTAAGACAGAACCTCCTGCTATAAACAGTGGGAAGGAGGAAGACAAGGGATGAATGTGTCGGGGGGGGGGGAGGGGCAGCAGTGCCAGCCACACCATGAGCCAGGACCTATTAGAGATTCCACCATAGTCCAGTCAATCCGACCAGCTGAGCACCGACAAACTCAGGCCCAGGGAAGGGAGCTCAGAGATGCGTATTCATGCATTTGTCTTTATCGTGCTTCGATATAAAGATGGTGCCTGGCCTCTCCTATGCCCCCAGGAGTCCCTTGCAGTCACAATGACATCTCCATGGCAGGCGTGCCTGGACATTGCAGAGCTGGTTCAAGGTGTCCAGAACCAAGTGGCCCAGCTACAGTGAGGAAATACTTTTTTGCACTTGCAGGCTCCAGTGGTCCTGGAACCCCTCCCCCCATTAGGATGAAGTTTAATAAGGACAAATGTAAAGTACTCCACTTAGGAAGGAACAATCAGTCGCACACATACAGAATGGGAAGTGACTGTCTAGGAAGGAGTACTGCAGAAAGGGATCTAGGGGTCGTAGTGGACCACAACCTAAATATGAGTCAACAGTGTGACGCTGTTGCAAAAAAAGCAAACATGATTCTGGGATGCATTAACAAGAGTGTTGTGAGCAAGACATGAGAAGTCATTCTTCTGCTCTACTCTGTGCTGATTAGGCCTCAGTTGGAGTATTGTGTCTAGTTCTGAGCACCACATTTCAAGAAAGATGTGGAGAAATTAGAAAAGGTCCAGAGAAGAGCAAGAATGATTAAAGGCCTAGAAAATATGAGCTATGAGGGAAGACTGAAAGAATTAGGCTTGTTTAATTTAGAAATGAGAAGACAGAGGGGACACGATAGCGGTTTTCAAGTACCTAAAAGAGTGTTACAAGGAGGAGGGAGAAAAATTGTTCTCCTTGGCCTCTGAGGCTGTCTCTAGACTACATCCCTCTTTCGACAGAGGGATATAAATTAGACAGGTCAAAATTGCAAATGAAGCGGGGATTTAAAATGGCAGGCTTTTTCGAAAGATCCATGTCTAGACTGCGGTTTTACTTTCAAAATGGTGCTTTTTCGAAAGAGCACCATGACGCGATTATGCAAATGACACATGGGATATTTAAATCCCCGCTTCATTTGCAATTTTGACATATCTAATTTACATCCCTCTGTTGAAAGAAGGATGTAGTCTAGAGACAGCCTGAGGTTAGGACAAGAAGCAATGGGCTTAAACTGCTGCAAGGGAGGTTTAGGTTGGACATTAGGAAAAAATTCCTAACTGTCAGGGTGGTTAAACACTAGAATAAGTTTCCAAGGGAGGTTGTGGAATCTCCATCACTGGAGAGATTTAAGAGCAGCTTAGATAGACATCTGTCAGGGATGGTCTAGACCAGTGTCTCCCAATTTTATTTGGCCATGGAATCCTTTTAAACTTGAAAGAATTTTGCGGAACCCCTAATAATAGTCTAATATATGGAGCTGAAAAAGTAGACCACAAATAAGTAAGGATAATAATAAACAAATGCTAAATAAGATCACAAGATTAACACAAATGAAAATTGTTTTCAATAAAATTAATAAATGCTTAAATATTAATTATTAGTTTTTAAAAATAATAAAATGTTATTGTAATGGAATTTTCTCACGGAACCCTTATTTTCATTTCTTGGAACCCCGGGGTTCCATGGAGCACCATTTGGGAAACACTGGTCTAGACAGTGCTTGATCCTGCTGTGAGGGCAGGGAGCTGGACTCGATGAGCTCTTGAGGGCCCTTCCAGTTCTAGTGTTCTATAATTTGCTGAGCCAGCCCAGCATGTACAAGATCCGGTTATCAGGGTGGTTTGATGGGAACCCTCAGATCTTGCAGGGGTGTCTCAACAAGGCCACCTGCTGCTCCTGTCATGGCTGGTGATGCACCTGAATGACCAAAGCATGGGAGGGGTTGTCATCAGCTTATTGACAGACAAAGCACTGGCTTGGGCATCACGTTCTGGGGAGACAACTCTCCACGGCTTTGAGGAATCTGTTTGTGTCTTTCCGCTCACATTCGATAATACAACCCATGCCTACTCTGCCAAAATTGCTCAGGGGTTACTCAGAGAAGGCCCTCGACCCTTCGCAGCCTTTGTGTCATCCATTTCCAGCACCCAGTCACTGACATGGTAAATCTACACCACTCTGTTCCCTGCCATTTCTGCCTAGGCCTCGCAGATGAGATTAGAGATGAACTGGTCCAATGCTGCCAGTGCACTTGCACCCTTCCATTGAGTTGTGTATCTGACTGACAGTTGACTGAGTGGTATCAAGAACACGCCCATCCCTGCCTAATGAGCCCCGTTCCCACAGCTCATCCTCCCCTGCAATTACTGGGCCCAAACCCATGCAGGTAGATTTGGCATGTAGGTTAAGAGACGAAATATCGTTGTTTGAGTGGCCTCTGCCTGTACTCTGGGCAACAAGGCCACTTTGCCACTAGGTGTCCCCTCAAGTCCTGTTCCACAGATAATCCAGGAAGACAGATGGGATCAGCCTCTCTGGAGATTTGACAGGACAGAACAGCAACATCAGATTCCCTGAGTAGATACACCTACGAAGCAGAGGGTATCTAGGGTTGCCAGATGGTTTCAACAAAAATACCAGACACACTCGACATTACATCACAATCTCCATTACATCTGATTTAGAAAATACCGGACATTTCTATTTTCTCATTTTGTTTCCCGAACAGAAAGCTCAAATACTGGACTGTCCAGTTCAAAACCGGACACCTGGCAACCCTAGGTGTATCCTAATCAACACGGACAACAGCCAGGCCCCCCTTCAGACAGATTGCCGGCTTGGAACCCTGTCTAACCCCGCAGTCAGCTGGACTCAGGAACATCTAATAATTTCCTGGACACTGGGTTTACTCTCACAAACCAGTGCAAGGGAAGCTCCTCCCACAGTGGTGGCAATTGAGGGAAGCTGCTGTCCTTGGGCCTGGTCTTCTAGGAGACTGCACTCCTCTGGGCTGTAATTCAAAGCCACCAGAAGACCTTGCAATTTCACCTGGCTAACTCACCCACTTCCTGAACCTGCTTGGCATCCCCTGGCTCTCCCGCCACGATACAGGGATTTCCTAGAGAGCAGAAGTGCCGTTTGGGTCTGATAAGTGTCAGCATCCAGGTCTAGTCCAATCTAGTGTTGAGAACATTAGCAGCAGTCTGGGCAAGGTCACCATTTGCTGCTCACAGCAGGCTCTGCGGGAAGATAACGCACCAATTCCGGTGAAATACAAGCACTTTGCAGAAATATAGCTGATAAAAGAAACATTGATGCCCTAGCCCCACTTACACCCAATAGATCTCCTGCCAAAGGCCAAAATCTCCTGTGGGTGAATTCACTCTGTTGGAATCTGAACTGAGGGCCCCGTGAGAACACCTTGATGAAAATCCAGTGCACAATGCTATCTGTCCTTGAGTGGATTTTGCAATTTCAAAACAATTTTCCCCCTCAGCAGTAGCAATTCAGCAGCGCAAACTTCCAAAGTGCAATTGCCACTTGCTTCTTTGCTGTCCACATGCTAGCGGGCAGGGAGGAGCTCGGCACTCAGATTCGGGAACGTGGCCTTTTGCAGCTGAAATTTTTGCAGCCGCTGGTCATGGTTTCAAACCTGAACTAGGATGCGATCCCACCAGTCAGTGCTCATTTCTCGGGCCCAGGCGCAGCTCTCCACCATCTGCAGCCACTCCAGGAATGCTCCCAACAACCTTGGATTGTTCTTCACTGTGTCCCTCAGCAAACTGTCCTCAGATAAATCCTTATGTTCCCCAATGATGCGGTTACTGCACATACAGGAGGACACTGCGTCCTGTATTTACAGCGTTTATGAGAACAGTGCAGAGGAGGGAGAACTTCGTGCTTCCTTCAGAAATGGTGGGCAGAGAAAAGTTCACCTGAGTTTGGGGGATTCAAAACCAGAAAGTGCAAAAAATGATAGGATATGGATGTTATTATGGGATGGAGAAAGTTGCATGCTGGGAACTAGCCCGATCTCCCCAAGATCCCTGGGAGAGCTGGTTCTATCCCATGGCACATTCGGAATATTTTCCCAAGGGCGTCACGGTGGACAGCTCCACACGGCGCACTGGGCTACCTGACCATAGTGCACTGTATTTTGCATTGGCACAAGCCCTACTGGTAGGTACACGCAGCTCCAACGCAAGCAGCCAAGTGTGTAGCACATGAGCAATAAACACACTTTGGCCACCGTGCACCAATGCGAATTACACAGATCAGTTTGTAGTGTCAGCCAGCAAGGGTTACGGAGGTGCTATGAACCCACTCACCCCTCCCCGTCACACGGACACATGCAGTTACCGGGGGAGAGCACTGGAGAACAGCCCAACTGCTACCTGACCAGGGTGCAGAACAGATCTCCTGTCCCTTGCTTCCTGCCCAGCTCAGACCCTCTACAGAGGGTGCTCATGCCAGAGGCCTCCAGAAGAAGCTAAGTCTGGCAAAGAACTATTGAGGCTGGGATTAGGGCTGAAAAAAAAATGTATAAAATAGTAACAATGTGACCAATCAGGATTCCAACTTCCAGCCCCACGCTCCCTAGCAGAGTTTAACCATTAACAGGAACCGATAAGCATCAGCCAATTAAACTCTTACATCCCTGCTTGGGTTTGGGACTATTTCTTTGTTTTATCCCCAAGAAACCTGTCTGGCTAGTTCCGAAGAGCCTCGTGGAGACTGGGGGGATTCCTTGCCCAGGGAGGATGTGGAGAGCTGCCTCAATAAACTCCATGGACTTCTGTTCCCTCTGGAGTCTTCCTGTCATTTGTCCTGAACCCTGAAGAGCACAGTCACAAGCCCCTATTAACTAGATTAAAAACTGTCTAACTGATAGGGCTTGATGGGGTTTGTCAATGGGGGCTTGCCAGCCAATAGGGCTGCTTCTGGTGGGGTCCGCAGGGATGGGCTCACTCACTGGTTGTAACCATAATCTGGGAGGAAATATCAGCTCAGTGCTGGCAACGTGTGCCCATGGCACAGGGTGGCGGAGTGGTAAATGATGCTGGGGGCAGGGCCACCAGACAGAGGGACCTGGCTTACGTGGGGAGCTGGGCGCCATTGAGCAACATGCCTTTGAACCCAGCAACATGCAGGGTCATGGTCCTAGGGCTGAAGAACGTTGGTCCCGTTCCTGAGTTGGGATCTGTAGCCTGGAATGTCCTGTGGTTTGTGCCCACGTGAGTGTGAAGGTCAGTGTGAGTGCACGGGGGGGTGGGGTGTAAAGAGGCCAGGTGTGCCTGTGAAAAGGGGCATGGGCTGGTGGTGAGTGCTGCAAAGGGGCAGGGTGGCGGTGTGAGTGTGAGAAGCGGGCAGGCCAGCATTTCACCTGTCCCTCTTCCCCCAGGCCTCCCTGGTGAGACGTTGGCCCTGCTGCCTGCCCGGTGGCTCCATGATGAAGGAGGTGCCCGGCTGGATGGTGCCCAGGTAGGGGGGAGCCAGCACCCACCATGCCCTATGCTCTCCCTCCTCTGCACTGTGCCCTCAAGACGATGTCCCGTAAGAAGGCCTTGCTGCTGCTGCTGCTGCTGGTGCTCAGCACCCTGAGCCTGCTCATCCATCAGAGCACGCACCTGAACTGGTACAGAGCAAGGAGGGGCAGGGCTGGAGGGCTGAGGCCTTGCAGGGAGCAGAGCTAGAAGAAGGGGTGGAGCTCAGGGAGGGGTAGAGCTAGAGCAGGGGTCCCCAACATGGTGCCCGTGGGCGTCATGGGGCCCGCCGGGGCATTTATGTGCGCCTGCCTAGTGACCAGGGCCGGCCCGAGCCATTCTCGTGCCCTGGGCTCCGGGCACCCAGCGCAAGCGTGGCCCCCGCCCTGGGCACACAGCGCGTGCATGGCCCCCGCCCCCGGGCACGTGGCAGCCACATAAGATTGGGGACCACTAAGCTAGAGGACGGAGCAGGGACACGTTGAGTGGGGCTGTGGGGACAGGGCTAGGGAATGGGCACAGGGGTGGCTGGGAGTAGGGCATGGATGGGTGGGATGATCCAGGGGCCAGTGGGCATGGGGCTAGGAACGGGGGCAGATGAAGTTAGGGTTTGGGAGAAGGCAGAGGGGCGTGTGGAGCTGGGACATGGAAAGGGAATGGATGGTTCCTCGTGGACTGATCAGGGCAGGGGCTCAGAGGGGTGCCAGCCTGGCCATTCCCCTTGCTCTGACCCCTACTTTCCCCAGCAGGTCCCCCAAGCCTTCTTCCCTGGGCTGCCCCCCGGCTCCCTCATCACGCCCCAAGCACACCTCGGTGGCCTTCCTGAAGACCCACAAGACCGCGGGCACCACGGTGCAGAACATCCTTTTCCGCTTCGCCGAGCAGCACAACGTGACGGTGGCGCTTCCCCACCACGCCTGCGACCACCAGTTCTGCTACCCTCGCAACTTCTCTGCCCGCTTTGTGCACCCGCACACCCTGCCGCCGCGCATCATCGCCAGCCACCTGCGCTTCCAGCGCCAGGAGCTGCGCCGCCTCATGCCCAACGACACGCTCTACGTCACCATCCTGCGCGAGCCCGTCGCCATGTTCGAGTCGCTCTTCACCTACTACAACCAGTACTGCGCCGCCTTCAAGCGGGTGCCCAACGCCTCCATGGAAGCCTTCCTGGCCAACCCACTGGCCTTCTACCGCCCCCAAGAGAAGTTCTCCATGTACGCCCACAACACCCTGCTCTACGACCTGGGCGGGGACAACGACCACAGCCCGGCCGACCCCGCCTACCTGCCCCACTTTCTCCGCCAGATGGAAGAGGTCTTCTCGCTGGTGATGATCGCCGAGTACTTCGACGAGTCGCTGGTGCTGCTGCGCCGCCTGCTGGCCTGGGACCTGGAGGACGTGCTCTATGTCAAACTCAACATGCGGGGCCCCCGGTCCAAGGGCAACATCAGTTCGGAGGCGCTGGCCGCCCATATCCGCACCTGGAACGCGCTGGACGCGCAGCTGTATGACCACTTCAACGCCACCTTCTGGCGCAAGGTGGCGGAGGCGGGGCGGGAGTGTGTGGCGGAGGAGGCACGGGCGCTGCGCCGGGCCCGTGACCAGCTGCTGCGCCACTGCTTCGGTGGGCAGCCCCAACTGCGCCCTGCCACGCAGATCAAGAACAAGGAGCTGCGGCCCTGGCAGCCCAGCTCCAAGGTGGACATTGTGGGCTACGACCTGCCTCCGGCCATGCCAGGCTCGGGGGCACCCCCCGACGAGCGCTGCCTGAAGCTGGCCATGCCCGAGGTGCAGTACTCCCGCTACCTGCTGCGCAAGCAGAGCCTGCGGACCCGCCGCAGGGCCATGCCCCACCGCCCGCTGCCCCCCCGGGCCGTCCCGCGCCCAGTCAGGCCCCTCCCACTCCGCCACCCCGCAATGCCCAAGGCCGCCTGAGCAGCAGCTGGGACCTTAGCCTGGACTGGAGACTCACACGTGGGCCTGGAGCTGTGTAGGGATCGTGGAGCCAGCTTGCTGTGCCAGCCTAGCTGCCCACCACCACCCTGGGACCAGCCATGGGGACAGCCCTTTACTGGACCCCCTCTCCCTCCTTCTGACAGGCCCACTCCCTACCCCAGTATCCCATACCCCTTCGTGGGGGGGGCTAGATCCAAACTCAGTTCTACTGGGGCCTGACCTGGCACTGCTGGGAAGCTGCCACTTGCCCTTCCTGAGCCTGCTGCGCGTCGGTTTTGGCAAGTTCTGGATGGTTTGCCCGGGTTCTGGTTTAAAGATCTGCCTGGCACAGCCCTGGGAGTCAGACTGGGGCATCTGGGAGGGACACTCAGCTCAGCATGGAACAACAGTGTCCTTGGTCTGTGGCCAAGATGAGGACTCCTGACCCCAGCCTGTTCTCCCTAATATTCCCCCTCAGCACTGGCCCATGCTTCCCCTTAGCACCACCACTCAGCTGGGCACACAGCACTGCGTGGGAGACACGGGCCCAGCTAAACCCTGGGGAGGCAGGACTCAAACCCCTGCCCAGGCAATCGGGCAGGCCCCTCACAATATTGCCAGGGATGCAAGAGAAAGCCCCCTCCACTGGCACACAGCACCACACCCCCTCCTTGTGCACACAGATACCCCCCATCACTCGCAGAGCACGCTCACACCCCCTCGCCATGGTCAGACATCTGTCCATCACCCAGTCCCCCCTTCGGGCCACACCCCATGTGCTTTAACCACCCATCTTGCACACAGGGCTTCATTTGTAATGGAAAGGTGCCGGGGCTCAAGCAATCTTTTACATTCAGACCTGATGCAGCAAGTCCAGAGGTGCTCGAGCTAGGAATTGCCCAGCTCAGTGGTTCCAGGCCCGAATGAAGCACTTCTGGCACCCAGGCAGTGTCACACATGCAATCACTCACCTGGCCCCTGTGCAGCCAGCCCCACACAGACGTCCCCATGGTGTGGCAAGGAGACCATGTCCCAGCTGGGCGTGACTCCTTCCCCAGGATCCCAGAGCAGGGCACTGCCTGGGCCCTCTCCCCCCCCCCCCGACCTTCTCCCTGGGTAGTGGGTTCCCAGGAGAGGCTGACACTGAGCAGCTGTCAGCAGGATGGGAACTTGCCTCCAATAAAAGACTCTGTGAGGTGCCTGGTCTGCTCTGGTGTCGTGGCTCATTGGGAGCAGGTGGGAAGTTCTGGGGGTGGCTCTTTGTGCCCCTGGACACCACAGGGTGTGACCCCTGACCCTTGGCAGACACTGGAGCCCTAAGCTGGCAGCAGTAGGAGGTTGTTGTCTTCCCTGTGGCAAGAGCTGGAGGTGGGGACTGTCCAGCACACACAGCATGTGTTACCCACACCTGGACCGTGGCTCTAGGGACTGATGCAGCTGTGTCTGGGGAGGAGAGGGCTGGTTCCTGAGGATGGTGACTGGCTCGATGGTACCAATGCGGGGCTAGACTCACTGCAGGCATGTTGCCAGGTAGAGGGGACCAGGTGCCTCATTCCCAGCCCCCCAACTTTGCTCCCCTCCAAGCAGGTCACCCAGGCTTGTGTTTGCTAGGTCAGTGTTTCTCAACTTCTTTTCTTATAAAGGACCCCTTTTTCAAAAAGAAAAATTATAAGTACCCCCAGTACCTACTGTTTTCAGACACACAACAGTTTTTTCTCCATTGCAACACATTTGTTGAAACAACTTAATCGTAGCCAGGCGGGCAATGAAATGTTTGGGTGTAAGAAGTACAAAAATAATAAAGCGCTGCAAAACTTAAAACAAAAATTCAGTTTTCTCCAAATTTCAGTTGTGTTATATACACTGCCCCCCCCCCCCCAAGACTTCTCTCAAGTACCCCGAGGGTACTCGGACCACTGGTTGAGAGACACTGTGCTAGGTCTCAGCCTGGCTTCTAGCAGAACAGGGCCTCCCCTTGCCCACAAGCTCCTTTAGCCAGGGAGCTAAATGGGTTACAGAGATTTGCCCCTGTAGACAAGGGGTCAGTGTGGGGCCAGGGCTGAGGCGTTGGCAGGTGGCAGGGAGGGGGAGCTGCTGATGCCTCAGCCCTGGCTCGCCCTGGCTCACACTGACAGTGAAGGGGCATCTAGTGGGCAGACTGCATGCCCTCAGGGACCTGGTGCTCCCTGTCCTGCACCTCCTTATGCAGAATGTGGGGGAGGGTCCCGGAGTGGAGGACAAGGTGGGCTGAGGGCAGTATGCAGACATGTCAGCCAATAGCTCCAGGGGGCGGGAAGAGCGACCGGCAGAGATGTGGACACCCTGATGGGCAGGGCAGATGAGAACTGGCTGGATCTACTCCTCACTGAAGTCCAGCCACAGCCCCTCGAGGAATGCACTGCTCTGCAGTTGCTTCTGCACAGCTGGGGGAGGGGTTCCCATGTGCACAGGGAGCAAGACTGTCTGGATGGGTCCAAAGCTCTGATGTGGGGCAGCAGGGCAGAGGGGATGCCAGGGTGGATGGGCAGCAGGGCAAACGGGGTGCCAGACTCGTAGCATTAGCAGTGTGCCAGCCCCGTGTGTCCGGAGTCGAAGTGAACTAGCTCTGGCTGATACATCAGCCTACAATCTCTGCACTGATGCAGATTAAAAAGGAACCTTCCATCTCCCAGCGCAGGGGGACTTAGGCAAGTGCCGAGTCACAGGCCTGAGCCACGGGGCTGACGATTATGATCATCACAGATTTCTTACCCTCCCGAGCTTCACTCATCCTGTGCAGAGGAATAGGCAGAGACCCACACAGCGACCCCTGGAGAAGATGCGACACAGCGAAGTACCAGAGCCCAGCCCCCAGGTGGTTGTTTTCTGCAAAAAGATTTGATCTGTCCAGATTTCCCGTGCTTTCAGCACAATAAATGGCTCCCGGCAGCAATAGGAGATCACAAATATAAATGCTACCACTGGCGCATAGCTCACATACGGAAAGGCAGCTGCCTCTGGGGCAGAGCGGAAGGGCTATTTATATAGGGATTCCTCCCCCAGCACTGAGATGCAGCCACCTCTGGAGTGGAGCGCAGGGCTGTTGAACATGCTCTTGTGACAGGGAGTGGGGAAGGACAGAGAGTTTAAGACATAAGGGGGAGTTTTCAGAGCTTGCATTGGGGCAATAGGGCCAGCACTGACTAGGAGGGAAGACTGGCCCCTTACTGAGCCCCATCCCACACCCTGCAGCACAGCGCCCCTTAGCGCCATGCTATGGCCCTGGGCTCAGCACTGCCCGTGTGCCAGGCCTGTCCTGCTTGGTCATGTCCCAGGGCTGAGCAGAGGCTGCAGCTAGTTTAGGCCCTGGCAGCCAGTCCCCGCCAACTATAGCTGCAGAGATTAATCTTGCCATGCAGAGGTGCTGCGGGTGTGGGGCTCCTGAAGAGGGTGGGGGCAGGGCGGAAAAAGCAAGGGTCTATGCACTGGGCCCAGCGCCCCTCTGCTCCCCCTCCCCTGCAGCTGGGGCTGAGACTCTGCAGTGGCGGGGGCAACCGACTTTGCAATGGGATTTTCTCACTAATCCCCGGCGGCCTCCTTTGATTGGCTCTGTCCCACAGCTCAGTGCCTAACTGACGGACACAGCAACTGCCCCCCCACCACCATCAGAGCCAGGTGGCCCCCCGAGCTGACTCCAGGGAGACATCCGGGGATGAGCTGTCCCCCGCCCGGCCCGGGGCAGACCCGCAGGCAGCAACTGAGAAGGTACTGGCACTGTCCTATCTCCCCCATAGGGACTGGCACTGCCCCCACCCCCCTCCACAGAAACCAGCACAGCCCCCACCCCCATAGGACCCAGCACAGTCCCATGTGCACAGCATGCCCTCCCCCCCCCCCCCCGCAGGACCTAGCACAGCCCCCCTGCCCCAGCACAGCCCCCACCCCCATAGGACCCAGCACAGTCCCATGTGCACAGCATGCCCTCTCCCCCCCCCCCCCCGCAGGACCTAGCACAGCCCCCCTGCCCCAGCACAGCCCCCACCCCCATAGGACCCAGCACAGTCCCATGTGCACAGCATACCCTCCCCTCCCCAGGACCCAGCACAGCCCCATCTGCCCCAGTACAGCTCCACCACCTCCACAAAACCCTGAAGAGCCCCCACCCCACTGCAACAATCTCCCTGCACCCAACCAGACAGACCAGCACTGCCCCCCTCCAGCACTCCTTCCAAATGGACTGGAACAACCCCCTTCCCACAGCCCAGTCACCCATAGAGACCAGCACTGCTCTCCTCCTCTAAGGACACCGCCCCACAACCTGGCCTGCTCCCCTCCCCCAGCAGAGACCAGAGCTGCTGCCCGATGCCACTCCCATCCCCTAGGCTCAGTGACAAGTGCTGGATATTCAGGTGACATTCCCTGGCCTGGGTCTTCCAAGAGGCCAGCCAGAGGCTTCTGGATGTAACATTTGTGAACCAACTGTCATGGCTCCTTCCCCACTCTGGCATGATAAATGCAGAAGTGGAGGCCAGAAAGTGTACCCCAAAGCCTTATCTACCAGGCTTTGGTATAAAACTTCCCCCAAAATCTTAAAAAACCTAGATCTTGGGAATAAAACTTCCGCTGCCACCACCCAAATGTTGATAAAGAAATCAGGGGAAAGATCATTTGGGAAATCACACCCCTAAAATAAGAATCAGGGCAAACAATTAACCACTTCCAGGTTAATAAAAGAAAAGAAAGAACTTTTATTATTACAACAATATTCCTGTTGCAAGTATAATGACTAGATGGGAAGGTAACAAAATATACTCATGGAGAAATTCCATGGGCCTAGAACTTAGTTACAAAGAAAAGCCAAAACATCTTTTAAGCAGTGCCAGATCCCAGATCCCATACCCAATCCTTAAAACAATAAAGCCTAACGAAACTACCTAAACTTTATACTACTTACAGAAAATGAAGAATGGTGTCTGGGAGAGAGAGAGACATGCTTGTCCCTCTTTGTAGCTGCAGAGAACTCACCCAGAGTATGTCTACACTACCCCACTAGTTCGAACTAGCGGGGTAATGTAGGCATACCGCACTTGCAAATGAAGCCCGAGATTTGAATTTCCCGGGCTTCATTTGCATAAACTGGGTGCCGCCATTTTTAAATCTCTGCTCGTTCGAACCCCGTGCCGCGCGGCTACACGCGGCACGAACTAGGTAGTTCGGACTAGGCTTCCTAGTCCGAACTACCGTTACTCCTCGTGAACTGGCGGCGTCCAGTTTATGCAAATGAAGCCCGGGAAATTCAAACTTCATTTGCAAGTGCGGTATGCCTACATTACCCTCCTAGTTCGAACTAGTGGGGTAGTGTAGACATACCCCCAGAGAGACAAAAGGGAGAAAGGAAAAAAACCCAAATTCCTTTGTCCTAGTTTGAAAGTCCCACCTACATTCCTATTGATCACTCCACCTGGCTAGGTGTAGTTTACCCCTTAATCCCCAGGCTGCTGGCTAACCCTCATAATCATGACACCAACCTATGAATCTTTCCATTGTCCACGGACCCGCACAACCCACCCAGCCTGCAGCTATCCCCATCCACCCTCCCATCCCACACACTTGGCAGCAGGAATTGGGGGAGGGAGCTGCTGCATCTCTCTGTGCAGGGCAGGGTGGTGCGGATTTGGAGGGGCACTGCTGGCAGGATGGGGGTAGAGCTGACAGGATAAGTGCAAGGTGACCCCCCACTGTCAGGGCTGGGCAAGCAGGGCCCCAGGTGCTTCCCATGGGTGCTGTGTATTAGGGAACAGCCCCAGGTGGGAGCTGACCCAACCCTGCCTCACCCCCAGCCCCAGGGCACAGGCAGCTGAGCTGTGCCGGGTATGGCAGGAGCTGTGTGTGCGGGAGCGCCAGGCACGGGACCGGAACCGCCAGCTGCTGCAGGACTTCGGGCACCTAGAGACCCAGCTGGGGCTGCTCTGGGCCAGGACAGACATGGTCAGGAGGAGGAAGGTGAGAGGGACTCTGGCATTTGGACACTGTGCTGATCGCAGGGCACCCCAGGCCTGGGAGAGTCACAGCCAGACAGGGGACAGCTCCCCCAGGTGGAAATAGACTGAGTCAGGACACCTGGCTTCAGTCCCCTGCCCTCCAAGGGGCTGAGGGCGTGTGTCTGTCTGTTGTGCAGAGCTCCTGGGTTCTAGCCTCCCAGAAGGAGGATGACTTTAGTGCCACCAGGGAGAGTGGGTGGGGGGAGTAATTGCAGGGGAGGGGAAGATGCCAAGCCGCAGGGGAAGGAATTCAGCCCTAGGAGGTCCAGTCAGGGTCTGTGGGAGCAAGGACAGATGTTTGCATCTGCATCTTGCTCCTCTAAGGTGGACTATCAGGAATTTCTGCAGCGGCTGCTTCTACACTTGAGGATGGAGGCAGGGAGCCCGAGCCAGGTCCCTCAGCACCAGGTAGGCACATCCTGCCGCTAAACCTCCTGCCTCCTGGGTGAGAAGGAGTTGGCACCAGAGTGCTGGGGCACTGGGGCCAGCACTGAGGGGAGAGCATCCCCCCCACCCTGCTGCAGCCCCCCACCCTGCAGTTCATGGGGGCTCCCCCTCTCCCAAGCACTGGTCTGGTCTAACTCCATTTAGAGGCATGATGGACTCTGAAATCTCCTAGATACTTGGTTGATTTCTCTTCCCCCCCCTCCTCAGGACTGGGCCTCTGCCCAGATGCTGGACCTGCCTCTGCACTCGCACCTCAGGAGACACCTCCCTGACCCCCCACAGTGGATGGACCATCTCCAGTGTCGGACCTCAGGGCCTCATCCTGTCTCCCCCACACAGTCCCCAGAGCCTGCTGCCTTCCTTGCGTCCACTGGGGCAGGTGGGGCTGGGCCCCCAGAGGGTAAGGAAATAGCCCTGGCCCAGTTCTGGGCCACTTGGCTTGGGACTCCTGGATCCTCCTCCTCTCCCTGCTCAGTGCTGCCTGGCCAGCAAGTCCAGACTCCTGGGTCGTCCTGTCCCCGCTGATGTCTCTTCTCTGCCCCCAGCAGCCCGGCGCAGAGGGGGCCTCCGTTACACCCCCTGGCCCCACAGAGGACCGGTTGCCAAGGACCATGGCTACAGGACACCTGCTCCTAAGCCCCATCAGGAGCCATCCCCACTTCTCCTCCCACATTGGCTCAGGTTCCCCATCCCGGCTGAATCAAAGGGTGTGCCTGGTGAGCCCATGTGGGTGAGGGCCGGGGCCCCTGGGAGGCAGCGTTCCAGACGTCCCTTTGGTGCACGCAGCAAGAGAGCTGATCCTGGTGGCAGGGCCCAGGGGCTTGTCCTGAGAAGTGGAGCATAGAGGGTGGGCACATGGAGGGTGCAGCACACTGAGTATGGGGCCCAGAGGCTGGCACCAGGAACCAACACCGGCCATGTTCATGCAGCACGGAGGGGAGTGAGGATGTTGGGAGAAGGGGTTCCAGGAGGCAAGGATGAGGTGTGGGGTAGCTGGGGGGCTAAGAGGACTCTCTGGGGGGTGGGGTGGGTCCAATCCACAGGGGTTCGATTGCCCAGCCTTCATCCCATCTCCTGGGAGGAGCCCGACCTCTTTGCCACATTTCCCAAGGGCGAGTGCCGCAGCTCTCTGCCTCTGCAGAGCGGCTAGAGCCCAAAGGCCCCTTCTCCCCACAAGTCCACCTGGATGGACAGGGTCTTGCCCTGTCCAGATGTGGGTTAGTCGCCTCCATGCCAGGGTCAGCTCAGCCTGGGAAAGGCAACGTGCGCAGCCAGGGTGCCAGGTGTCCAGGATGCTACCGGACAGTCCGGTATTTGCGCTTTTTGTCCGGTAAAAAAAAAAAATCAGAGAATACCGGACATGTGCAATGTCCAATATTCTCTGATTTTTCCGGCTGTGCACCGGACGGAAGCCTGGTGGGGGCAAGGGGAGTGGCTTGGACTCCCAACCACTCCTCCCGCCCCCACTAGGCTTCTGTGCAATCACAGGCTCCCAGCCTGTCCACGTGTCCAGTATTTTTTGAGAGACCATCTGGCAACCCTAGGGGCAGCTGGAATTCTGTGCCAGGGCGGGGGCTCAGTCCCTTGGCCTTTCAGAGGTGGCTCAGCCTTCTAGCTCCTGCTGCCCACAAATCCTTCTGCCCTATTCCACCCAGGGGCCAGCCCTGTGAGCTGGCCTCCCCCGAACCCTCAGGAATTTCAGCTCCTGCCCCCTCAGTTCGACACGGGGAAACCCTGCTCCTTGCTGGCAACCCCCCTACCCCCATTCCCAAGCCTGGGGTTGTTGGCCTCTTGTCCCAAGCCACTGATTGGCCAGTTAGCCAAGGAGAGGGGGCAGGGGGCTAGTCTGCCCTTAATGGTTGTGGCAGAATGGGGTTTATACACCTCACCGAGGCCCCTCCCCACCCCTCCATATCAAAGCATCTTCACTCCAGGCACCTAAAGCAGGGGCCAGCCCCCCTTTGGGCCCAAACTGATCCAGGCTGCTCCATGCGAGCAGAGGGGAGTTGCCTTGGCACCATGGGCCTCCTCCCATCCAGTCCAGCTATGGGCACGTCACCCCACGTGGGTTACCCAGGGGCCTTCTCCTGCTGAGCCACAGGTCTGTCCAGGCCCCCCAAGGCTGGTGGAGCATCCCTCCAGTAGGGTTTCCATTAAGTTACCCCATTGCAAGCCACAGCTGCAGCCCCTAGACTGACCTGCTTGCTGCCCACTCATGCCCCGTTCAGCTGCAGCCTTGCTCCCGAGGCCTCTGGGATTCCTCCACAGGTGCCAACCCACATCAGGTGCCAGCCACTTCCACCAGCTCACATTTGCCCTAATCCTGCTGGTGGGAAACCTCCAAGTGACCATCTTGCGTGGCCCCAACTTGGGCCGTAGGGCTGCCAGGTGTCCGGTACAGCCAGTCTCCGAGTTGCGAACAGTCGACTTCTGACCATTCGCACTTACGACCGAAGCTGTCGTAAATGGCAGACCCCGAGTTACGAAGGCAATCCATGCTGACAAACAGCGCGGTCGCGTGGAACAACATAGGGTCTGATTTATGAACAAATCGAGTTATGACCAATTGCTTGGTCCGTAACCGGTTCGTAAGTTGGGAAGAGGCTGTATTTTCACCTCTTGTCTGGTAAAAAAAAATAAAACAGAAAATACCGAACACGTGAAATGTCCAGTATTTTCTGGTTTTTTCCCTGCCAGGAGGCGAAAAACTGGACACCTGGCAACCCTACAACACTCAGCAACTGGGCCCAGCCCCTGGTCTCCCCACCCCAGCCCCTCTGCTTATGCAGGGAAGCTCCCTTCTGGCTCGACCAAGAAAACAAAATGGCCATGGCAAAAAAGCTAAAGACCTGAGCAAGGGGAAGCAATGCCTTCCCTGGGTCTTAGTGCTCAACCGCTTCCTAGCCCTATTCTGACTCAGCATGCAATTAAAAGGGCCATTCTGTTTTGATGCTGTTTATTTTATTTATGTATTTATTCTTAATAACTCTTGGGGTCCTTCCCTCCCCCCTTCCCCCCCCAACAGAATTTTTTCCCTGGTGTTTTTTTTGGGGGGAGGAGGTGTTTGGTATTTTTGTTGAAACCATCTGGCAACCCAACGTGGGCCAGTCCCCACCTTTGTTTTGTTCTCAGACCTGGACTTCGTCTTTATGATCTCGTCTGCCAAACGGCCCGTGCTGCGCAGCTCCCCTTCCGCTAACCACAGCCTGAGCGGGTCTGGTCCCCCCAGGCATGACCCAGCAGCCAGAGCAGCGAGCCCTGCCCTGTTGTGCAATGGCTCCCATCACAGTGGCAGCCCCACATATGGCCCTGCTCCATCTGCTGCGCCCCACAGGGGTCAGCCACAAGCAGTCGGGCCTTTGGAAACATCCCAAGTCCACAGTGTGAGCCCCTGGCACCTGCCATTTGACTGCACAATCTGGTGAGCAGTGGGACCTGCTTCAGAGGGCCAGGCAGCAGCTGGGTGGAAGCCTCCGGGGTCTGAGCTCAGTGCACACAGAGACAAACAGGCCGGGAGGCGGAAGGAGCCGGAGAGCTGTGGCATTCGCCCTGGGAAAGGCTGAGTTTGGGGTTTGGCAGAGAAAGAGGGGCCCTCCCAGGAGACTGGATAAAGGCCACGCCAAAGAAGCCTTGCAGAGTGGTGAGAAGGTGGCTCAGGGGGCTGTGGGAAGGGGCAAAGTTTGGGGGCGGCTGTAGAAGTATGTGGGGGTGGGAGGGGTCTGTGGATGCGGGGAGGAGGCCCAGTGCTAGAAGTGAGCTGCTTGGGGCCTTTGTGTCTCTCCTGGGCCTGGCACCATTGCTGCTCTGTGGCACTGATCTGAGAAAGGACCAGGCACTTCACTGGCCATGCCCAGCCCGGCAGCTGCAGCCTGTACCCTGCCCTTAGACCCAGCTGCATTCCCCTCCCTTCCAGGGGCTCATCCCCAGCCCACGCAGACAAGGGCTCATGCAGGAGCTGGGGCACGCACTGCAGATGCCACCAGCTCTGGGGTGGGGCACCGACACCAGGCAGCTAACGGAGCCTCCGGGACACTGCTGAGGAGAGGAGCCTGGACGCGGGACTGCATGGAAACAGCTTGTGAGGAGTTCCGGGTCAGGTACCTCCCTGGAATCCCCCCCAAGGATCCCAGTCATAGAAGAGAACCCCAGGGGATGGTGCATCACCACCCACCCTAAAATGCAGCCCCCTCAGGGGGAGGGGAACAGGGCTGTTTATAGCCCCACACTGAGATGCAGGTAGCCCCGTAGTGGGGCACCAGGAGCAGTTTATACGGGGATCTCTCTCTGTGCTAAGATGTAGGTGCCTTTGGGGTGGGCCACATGAGCTGAGCCCAGCAGTCTCATCTTGTGCTCGACCCGCAGTCTCTCTCTCCTCCCTAGGGTCCCAAGACCGTGGTGCAAGGAGAAGCCAGAGGGAGACACGACAGCCCTGGCTCAGAGGTGGAGCTGGGGCCGGCAACCCGGGGGGGCGCAGGCAGGGGATGACAGGCCGGAGGAGTCTCAGGGGAAGCCCAGGCAGGGGCTGAGGGTCAGAGCGACAGAGCCAGAGGGGAGCAGGCATTGCAGAGAGGGAATGCAGCTGAAGGGAGAGAGGGGGCTTGTCCCCATCCAGGGAGCAAGGCAGCTGGACAAAGGGCAGGGAGGTGAGGGACAGACCCAGGAGGAGGAAGGTCTGGCAGGAGGGTTGGAAGGCCAAGAGAGGGAGGAGGGGAAAGAAGGCCAGGAGGCAAGGGAGGAGGATGAGAAGGGCAAACGGGAGGAAGGCTCTGGAGGGGCAGGGGAGGAGCAGGAGGAAGAGGGGAGGGGAAGAGAGGATGGCTCAGCCTTGGAGCATGTCCAAGCATCAGTAAATGGGGGGGAGGATGAGGAAGGCCTGGTGCAGTGGGGGGGCCAGGAGGAGGAGGGAAGCAAGGCAGAAGGTGGCCTGATGTGGGGGCAGACAGGCGGTGAGGAGGAGGAGATGGAGAATGAGGAAGGTCTAGCAGAGGAGCAGAGGAGTGAGGAAGAGGAGGGCAGCGAGGAGGAAGGCCTGGTGGGGCAGCGAGGGGGTGAGGAGGAAGGAGAGGAAGAGGAGGACAGAGATGAGGAGGAGGGCCTGGTGGGGCAGCAAGGGGGTGAGGAGGAAAAAGAGGAGGAGGAGGAGGAGGAGGAAGGCCTTGTGGAGC
Organism: Pelodiscus sinensis; assembly: GCF_052426305.1. Lineage (NCBI taxonomy): Eukaryota > Metazoa > Chordata > Testudines > Trionychidae > Pelodiscus > Pelodiscus sinensis. The sequence goes on along the minus strand of NC_143062.1, from coordinate 19,807,380 downwards.
AGCAAAGGGGTGAGGAGGGAGGAGAAGAGGATAGCGTGGAGGAGGAGGGCCTGGTGGGGCGGCAAAGAGGTGAGGAGGGAGGAGAGGAAGAGATGGGCAGCAAGGAGGAGGAGGGGGTGAGGAGGGAGGAGAGGAGGAGGAGGGCAGCGAGGAGGAGGAGGGCCTGGTGGGGCGGCAAGGGGGTGAGGAGGGAGGAGAGGAGGAGGAGGGCAGCGAGGAGGAGGAGGGCCTGGTGGGGCGGCAAGGGGGTGAGGAGGGGGGAGAGGAGGAGGAGGGCAGCGAGGAGGAGGAAGGCCTGGTGGGGCAGCAAGGGGGTGAGGAGGGGGGAGAGGAGGAGGAGGGCAGCGAGGAGGAGGAAGGCCTGGTGGGGCAGCAAGGGGGTGAGGAGGGAGGAGAGGAGAAGGAGGGCAGTGAGGGCCCAGCGGTGCGGGGCACTGAAGGCCGTGTGCAGGTGGAAGAGGAGGACGCAGACAGCGACTTAGTGCTGGGCCCCCTGGGAGCTGGTGCCCAGGAGGGCCCAGGCAGTGCTGAGCAAGGCAGGTGAGTTCTCTTCTTACCCGCCTCCCAGGCCATGAGTCCTGGTGAAGCCTCCCCTCCAACCCATCTCTCTTGTCTATCTCATGTTAGGGACCATGGCAGAGAGACCCCTGCCTGGTACGGCTGCATCCCAGAGCCCTCACACAGAGGGGCAAGTGAGTGAGGAGGCTGGTATTCCCCCCGCATCCTCCCTCAGTGAGACCCATGGCCCTTCCAGCCTGGAATTGCAGAACCAATCGGCTTCTCCAGTCTGGCGTCACCCCACCACCCCAGCATTGGTGCAGGAAGTAGTGGTGTGGGGGGTGCTAGAGCATCCCCCCCCCCAGATTTTGCACCCCAGGCCAGGGTTTGAGCCACCAGCCCACACCCAGGAGTCCCACTTCTGTCTAGGGTCCTGGCCATGGCCACCAGCTCCAAGGAGGCTCAGCTGCTGGCCCACTGCCTCTGGGGTTCCAGCCACCAGTCCTGGGGACTGTCCCGTCACCCAGGGTACCGGTGGCTCCACTTCAGGTTCTGGGGCTCTGACTATCGGCCCCATGCCAAGGGCTCTGCAGCCACCTTCAGCTGTGGTCCAGCTGGGTGAGAGGAGCAGACAGGGTAAGGTGGGGTGGGGGAGCACAACTCAGCACCTCCACCCTAAAAATTGTTCCAGAACCACTGCCACCTGGTATGACCTTGGGGTCCCATCAGCCTGGCATCTCCCCTCGGTCCCACACCTGGGTCTGGCATCTCCCCCTCTCCCCACCAGATCAGATCTAAAGTCCCTGGCTGTGTCTACACTGGGCCACTTATTCCGGAAAAGCAGTCGCTTTTCCGGAATAACTTGCCAGCTGTCTACACTGGCCGCTTGCTTTTCCGGAAAAGCAATGACGATCTACTATAAAATTGTCAGTGTTTTTCTGGAAAAACTATGCTACTCCCATTCGGGCAAAAGTCCTTTTCCGGAAAAACTGTTCCGGAAAAGGGCCAGTGTAGACAGCACAGTAGTCTTTTCTGCAAAAAAGCCCCGATCGCGAAAATGACGATCTGGGCTTTTTTTCCAGAAAAGCGCGTCTACATTGGCCACGGACGCTTTTCCGCAAAAAGTGCTTTTCCGGAAAAGCATCCTGCCAATGTAGACGCGCTTTTTCTGGAAATACGTATAATGGAAAACTGTTCCGTTTTAAGCATTTCCAGAAAAGGGTGCCAGTGTAGACGTAGCCCCTTAGTCTTAAACTCCCCTCCCCACCCCCATCCTGTGTCCGAACACTGCCTCCTGCCACCCCACCCAAGAATTTCAACATCTGTATCTGCCATTCCAGATCTAGAAGAGGATTCAGCCTGGGAGGAAGGGGAGAAGGAAGAGGAGGAAGCAGAGAGTGAAGGGGATGAGGACATAGAAGCTGCTTTGGCTCCCCCAGGGAACACAACAGAACCAAGGTTGGGATCAACCATGAATCCTGCCTGAGTGTGGCTCTATGGTGCTCAATGGTGGGGGGTGCTCTCTTGCACTCAGCGCTGAATCCTAGGGGTCCTGTGCTGCAGGCCACGGGGTGGGGACTGTGGCAGGATCCCTAGAGTGAAGCCTGGAACTGTGGGCCCCCTACCTCTCCAGCCTGGGCTGTCTCACAATGCTGTGCCAGTGACAAGCAGCAACCCCTTCCAGGTGCTGTTAGCACTCTGCCCCAGCACATATGGAACCCGACACCCAGCTAGACTGCATGCTTGCTCCCAGAGCCAATCATGAATCACACAGAGAAAGGCACCAGGCCGATCCCCCAGCGATACACCAGGCGATACACCAGGCTTTGTAACCCTCGCCAGAAAAGTCAGGCAAAGCGCACTGGCAAAGAAGCAGTTAAACTAATGGACCGGCTACAAAAGATAGGGGTTATAAGTGTAAGGCAAAGAGTCAGAGTGAGGGACCGAAAGAAATAAAATATAAACATGTAGACTAAACTCGCAACCCTATTTGACTGGTCAACAACTAAATTAAGCAGGTTTTTCCCTCACCCCACTGGATATCACAGGTCTCCCTCTTGAAACCTGAGCCAGTCTCCTCTGCTGGAGTCTTTAGTCTCCTGCGCATCCTTACTGCTTGTGGCATAGGTGGGGGCAGGAGAAAGGCCAAGCATGGTGCCCCTGGGTTCTGGTTTATATCTGTAGTCCATGCGCTTGGAGGACAGAATCCAGGCATATCTGGTGGGCACTGTGGAGTCCCAAGGTGAAATATGTGAGTGAGTCATGGAGTTGCAATGAGGCTGACACAATTGCCTGGCCCCGGGCAAGGTGGGGGGAAGGGTGGCCAGCTCTGTGCTCCCACAGAGGGCGGGGTCTCAGGTGGAAGGGGCAGGGCTAGGGCTAACCTCCCCCAGGCAGCCCTCAGCACCACCTGGAGAAAGCCCTGCAATACTGTGGCGGTGATTTAAATGGCTCAGGGCTCCAACTGTGGCTGCCGCTGCCACAGGAGCAACAGTGACCAGGAGGCCTGGGCCCTTTCAAATCGCTGGGCCCCGGGGCAGTTGCCCCTTTGCCACCCCTGTCAGTGGGCCTGTTGAATTGTAACTCCTCTGCTGGCCAATGGCCAGTGATGTCTGTCCAGCACCCACCGGGGTGTTTCTCACCTCCCTTGGCATTGTCACTGGAGAGCTGGAATCTGGACACTTCCCAAACCCACAGCACATTTTACTGAGAACCAGACAGCACATTCTCATGCCTTGATCTGAATTTAGACAAAACAGTGACTTTAGAGGGATCATAATCCATCCCCTGATACCTCACAGGGCCTGCGTTCGAGGCAGTATCACAATCTACTATATAGTTGAGACAGTTTGGCTGTGTCTACACTGGCATGATTTTGCGCAAGAACTCTTTTGCGGAAGAGTTCTTGTGCAAAAACTGTTCCAGAAGAGAGCGTCTACACTGGCATGTGCCTTTGCGCAAGAGCATCCTTGCCAGTGTAGATGCTCTCTTGCACAAGAACGCTCTGATGGCCATTTTAAACATCGGGCTTTCTTGCACAAGAAATTCATGTTGCCTGTCTACACTGGCCTCTTGCATAAGAACAGTTGCACAAAAGGGCTTATTCCTGAGCGGGAGCATCATAGTTCTTGCGCAAGAAGCACTGATTTCACACATTAGAATGTCAGTGTTCTTGCGCAAGAAGCACTGATTTCACACATTAGAATGTCAGGGTTCTTGCGCAAGAACCCTTGGCCAGTGTAGACAGGCAGCAAGTTTTGACACAAAAGCAGCTACTTTTGCGCAAGATCGCACCAATGTAGACACAGCCTTTGTGTGTCTGTCTGTCTGTTCAAGAACTCTTCCTAACCAGTAAGAGCGAAGCCTACCCAATGTGGACTCGAGGTTAATGTCCAAGGCACCAAGCGGCTAAATAATGTGAGACTATGGATCAAGTGCCCCCTGAGGGACTAAGCATCATCAGGCTGCTTTGATGTAGATGCAGAGCAGCATGGCATTTACACTACACTCTGGCAAACCAGTCTTGGAAACTGCGCTCACACTCCTGCCTGGGGAGGGGATGAGACTGAGGGGTGGCATCACTTGGGTACCAAACTCAAGAGCACCGCTGGCAGCAGCCCTGATACCCTGGTGATGGGTGTGGGATCAGCACCTGAATGGGGCAGAATAGCCAATGAGGCTCTCGGCAGAAGCTGGATGCTGAGGCTTCTCTGTGGTCTCCCCTTTGCAGGGAGAAGAGGACATTGGAGAGCCAGGAACAGAGGGGAAGCAGCCAGGGAAGCTCCTGTTTGGAGGAAGGGTCAAGGAAAGTAAAGGTGGCTGAGGCGCCGCCTGCCAGCACCACTCAGTGGCCAAGGTACCATGGGTAAAAGACAAGGCAGGTTCTGTGGGCAAAGCCTGGTCCAGCTCATCTCTCTTCCCAGGAGGATGAGCTGGAGTCTTCCCAGGGCATCCAGCTCCATGGCTGATGATCGACATGAGGCCTTTCCCTCCTAGAGAGCCCTAGGGTGCTCTGATCTGGTCCCAGAGATCTAGTGGGTGCAGTCCAGACCACTCAGGGGCTGTGTCACCCATGCTCTGCAGCCTCTTAGGTCTCTTGCAGTACCTTGCTGCAGCAGTTCCCACCTGGGCTGCTCACAAACAGCGTTCCACCATGCATGCCACACCCTGCCTGGCTCCCAACCATGCCTGGGTTGCACTCTGGCTTTTATCAGCCTTGGTTACTGCTGCTGGCTGATCCCAACACACTTCCAGGCTCAGATTTTCCCCCAGAAATGTATACCCTGACTGCTCAGCCCTGTAAGTCCATTATTCCTTTAAGGGAATAATATACACACAACTTGCCTCCCTAATGGAGTTACACAGACTCCAAGTTAAACCCACCAGAGTAGATACAACATTCGTTAACTACACAGAGATGTAAGTGATTCTGAGCAATAAACATAAGAGTCAGAGATGGTTACAAGAAAAATAAAGACAAAACACGTTCTAGTGCCAAACTATATGAGATACAAAGTAAAGTTTCTCACCACATGCTTCCAATGGCATTGCTGACTGACTTTTTCAGGTTAGACCCCCTCCCCAGGGTGCAGCAGCTGATTCCTTTGTCTTCCCAGGTGCAGAGAATGAGATAAACAGGGAGATGAAGAAGCATGGGGGGGATGCTTTGTATGGTTTCAGTCCCTCTTTGAAAAGCATTTCCAGCTGAGACCCAAGAGACAGGGAGCTTGGGGGAGGCAGGAGATCTCATGCTCTTTCTGAACATGCAGATCTCATTTAAAGGGCCGTGGTGCAAGGACCCATCAGGGTGTGTCTTCTCTGTGGAGGAGGTGGGTAGCAGGCAGTTCCACGGGGTGGAGCAGGTTGGCCTCATTCTCCTTAGAATAACACAGCCCACTCCGTGGACTGGGGGGAAGGACTGGATGGGCACTGAGGCTGGGATCTACCTGTGTTCAGAATGGTCCCTCGGGGCAAGTAGGGGTTTGCCCAGCTGGGAGTGCCCTGACTCTTCTATGTTTGTGCTTCCTCCTCCAGGATACCATCGCAGGAACCTGCAGCTTGCAGTTCCACAGGTGAGGAGATGCCTACAGACCGAGACAGGCTAATACAGAGCTGGGAATAGAACCTAGGCATCTTGGCCACACCTGCTTACTCCATTTTACCCGAACAGAATTCTGCAGTGACGCAGAGGAGCTGAGAGTAGACCTGGAAATGGTGCTGAGGGAGGACCAGAGCCTGGATGACCAGGACGACTTCTACGACTGAGGGAGGGATCCAGCACAGGTGGGTCCCAGTGAGACAGGGAAGATCTGGGATGTGACTATCTCCACGGCCTTGTGGGACACAGAGACAGTGTTGGGAAGCTGGCCTCTAGGGGTGTGTCTAGACTACAGGGTTTTGTCAACAAAAGTGGACTTTTGTCAACAAAACTATACCTGCGTCTACACTGCCACTGAGTTCTGTCGACATAACGTCGACAGAACTCAGCAGTTTTGTCGATGGCTGTAAACCTCATTCTATGAGGAATAACGCCTTTTGTTGACAGAGTTCTGTCGACAGAAGGCATTACTGCATTTACACTGTCCTTTGCGTCTACACTGTCATGTCGACAAAGCGGCTTGCTTTGTCGACAGAACTGGATGTAGTCTGGGCGCTCTTTGTCAACAGAAGCTTTGTCGACAAAAGCCTGTAGTCTAGACATACCCTAGGGTGGGAGTGACTGTGGATTCCCCTACCTTGCAAAGTATGACCCCTCCTGGGGCAGCCCCTTGAGTTTAGGGGAGGGGTGAGGTGGGAAGGTTCAGACTTGGCACCACTAACTTTGGAAGGAGGGCAGAGTGGAGAAGCAGGAGTTCTGAGGGGTACTTCAGCATCACATCCTCCCTCTCCTCCCAGAATGCATTATGTTACTCCTTCCATGGACCCCCAGCACCCACTTTCATCTTGTGAAAGCTGGATGTAGATTCATCAATGACAGCTAGGTTTGCAAAATGTTTGGGGCTGGTGTAAAAAAAAAAAGCGAAATGATTTACGCTTGCTAAGGGTCTGGCCCTTTAGCCCACCCAAGCATTGACCTCGGTTCTCCTATCCCTTGGCAGCCATGTAAATCCGGAGTGACTGCATCCCTGTCTGCGTGGTTATGCCAGAGTGAAATGAGTGTTGGTGGGAGAAGACTCAATGCGGCTGGATGGAAATGGAGTTAATGTTCATGTTACAGTGCAAAGGTGAAATTAAAGCCTACCAGGAGCTGAGCAATGTGGTTGCAGCACCTTTGAATTTGAAATTGTACCATTTGTGTTTCACTATTTGCTCTCCTGCTGCTCTGGACCATTCAGATTTTCCTACGAAATAATACTAGTCCTTGAAGCTGGTGGAAGGTTTTCCAGATCAATGTTTTTCCAACCAAAAATGGCTTTTTGACTAAATGAAAATCCCATTCTCTCCCTCTCCCCTCACACCCCACCTGCCCCTTTAAAAAGCTATATTTGTCAAAACATTTCCAGGGAAAAACTAAAATTTGCAACTTTCAACGACAACAAAAAGGTGTGGGATTTTTTTGTAGGGAGATGAGGGGAAATGTGGATCAGGTTTGTTTGTCAAGCAGCTGTTCTAGTTACTTTAAGAAGGGCCAACAAATATTCCAGAGTGTCTATGTGCAAGAGAGATTCTATGTTGTTTTTTTATTACAACGAGTAATCCTGTGGCACCTTAGGGTATGTCTACACTGCATTCCTCTTTCGAGAGAGGAATGCAAATGCAGGTGAACTAAATTGCAAATGAAGAGCGGATTTGAATTTCCTGTACTTCATCTGCATAATCGCGTCCGGGCGCTATTTCGAAATACCTTATTTCGAAAAAAGAAACGCTGTCTAGATGCGGTTATTTCAAAAGAAAACCCTTCTTTCAAAATTACCCTTACTCCTTATACAATGAGGTTTAAGGGTTATTTCGAAAGAAGGGTTTTCTTTCGAAATAACCGCATCTACACAGCGTTTCTTTTTTCGAAATAGGGTATTTCAAAATAGCGCCCAGATGCGATTATGCAAATGAAGTGCGGGAAATCCAAATCCGCTCTTCATTTGCAATTTCGTTCACCTGCATTTGCATTCCTCTCTCGAAAGAGGAATGCAGTGTAGGCATAGAGAGACTAACCAATAGGGTGTGTCTACACTTGCAGCCTAATTCGAACTAGGGCTGCAAATGTAGGCATTCAGAATTGCAAATCAAGCCCGGGATTTAAATATCCCACACTTGATTTGCATCTTCTTGGCTGGGCGCCATTTTTTAAATTTACAAGCCCAAAGTAACTGCCCGTGTCTACACGCGGCAGTGAAACGGGTGTTCGAAATAAAGCCCTAGTTCGAACTACCTGTTATTCCTCCTGCAATGAGGTTTAACAGGTAGTTCAAACTAGGGCTTTATTTCGAACGCCTGTTTCACTGCCGTGTGTAGACGTGGGCAGTTACTTCGGGCTTGTAAATTTCAAAAATGGCGCCCAGCCAAGAAGATGCAAATCAAGCACAGGCTATTTAAATCCCGGACTTGATTTGCAATTCCAAATGCCTACATTTGCAGCCCTAGTTCAAATTAGGTTGCAAGTGTAGACATACCGCAAAATACATATAGTATCATGAGCTTTCGTGGGCAAAACCGACTTCTTCAGATGAGACTGAGTGGAATCACTCTCCTATGGTCTCCATTCAAGCTCATCGGAAGAAGTGGGTTTTGCCCATGAGAGCTCATGATATTATATTTATTTTGGTTAGTCTCTAAGGGTGCGTATACACAGCCCCCTTATCCTGAAATAAGCTATGCAATTTGCACTATGCAAATTGCGTAGCTTATTTCAATGTTTTTTCTAAATAAAGCACTATTCTGAAACGTCCCTTATCCCTTGTGCAATGAGGTTTACAGGGATGCCTGACTAGCGAGCCTGTTATATTTCGATATAATGGGCTTGCTCTTAAGACAATCGATATTTTGGGAACCTGGAGGTATCCCGAAATAGCTCCACTGTGTAGACATAGCCTAAGGCACCACAGGACTATTCATTGTTTTTTAAGTCACAGACTAACATGACTATGCCCCTCTGAGATGTTTATTGTACTGTGAGTTTTGTGATATTTGTTTTTTCCCTTTAAACTCCAGCACCTGCACTCTTGGCATTACAGAAGAATCTCAGCATTCATTAAAATAAGTAATTAAAAGTCAGTTCTCCTGAGTGTGGAAAAAAGCTTTCCCAAGTGCCCCGTAAAGACTCAGAAATCAGAAGACAAAAATCATCCCCTCACGTATTTACGTTAAAAACGTATCTTTGCCTGGGTTTTCGGGCCACGCTCTTATGGGCATTTAGGCTTGGCGTTGCTCAAGACTGCCTCTGTATGGCATGTACAGGGAATCTACCCTTTGGGGAAGATGCCGCACATTTGCTAGAAAGCCTGGAGGAGGCGAGAGAAGGCACTGGGAACCGAACACCTTGGGTTACAAAGCTTCAGGGGGTAGCCGAGTCAGTCTGTTACAGACAAAAACAACAAATGGTCTGGTAGCACTTTATAGACTAACAAAACATGTAGATGGGATCATGAGCTTTTGTGGGCACAGCCCACTTCATCTGAAGAATGAAGTATTTTGGGGGGTTATAAAGAATAACGAGCTTGGATGGCTCGAGCTGCTCCCTGGAATAAACCAGAGCACTACATGTTCTTGTCTGTCTCACCTGTTTTGACATGGGAACTACCTTTCCCGGCATGCACCTGTGAGGGGAGACACCCGCTTTCAGCATGCACACGGAGGAAGGAAACTACAACTCTTGCAGCATGCCCTTGCAGTAGCACAGGAAGAGCTAGTGAGAACTACATCGCCCGGCATGCATTTGGGCGCGCACGTGACTGGGAGGGAACTACAGCTCCCGGCATGCCGTTCGCCCAGCCACTTGCCCTAGTATGGCTGCGCCCAGGCTGGGCTGAGCGGCGCGAGCGCGGTTTATAGTGGGGCTGAGCCGGTGAGTTCCGAGCGCGTGGGGCGCACAAGGCAGCAGCCGGGTCCCGGAGGTGGGAGGCAAAGGGGTGAGGTTCAGGGGTTTGAGTAGTATGGTGGGGGGCTGAGCTGTGTGCTTGGGGTGTATGGGGGCCCCGGGGATTGGGGGGCTGAGCTGTGTGCTTGGGGTGTATGGGGGGGCCCCGGGGATTGGGGGGCTGAGCTGTGTGCTTGGGGTGTATGGGGGCCCCGGGGATTGGGGGGCTGAGCTGTGTGCTTGGGGTGTATGGGGGGGCCCCGGGGATTGGGGGGCTGAGCTGTGTGCTTGGGGTGTATGGGGGCCCCGGGGATTGGGGGGCTGAGCTGTGTGCTAGGGGTGTATGGGGGCCCCGGGGATCGGGGGGCGAGCTGTGTGCTTGGGGTGTATGGGGGCCCCGGGGATTGGGGGGCTGAGCTGTGTGCTTGGGGTGTATGGGGGCCCCGCGGATTGGGGGGCTGAGCTGTGTGCTTGGGGCGTATGGGGGCCCTGGGGATTGGGGGGCTGAGCTGTGTGCTTGGGGTGTATGGGGGCCCTGGGGATTGGGGGGCTGAGCTGTGTGCTTGGGGTGTATGGGGGCCCCGCGGATTGGGGGGCTGAGCTGTGTGCTTGGGGTGTATGGGGGCCCCGCGGATTGGGGGGCTGAGCTGTGTGCTTGGGGTGTATGGGGGCCCCGGGGATTGGGGGGCTGAGCTGTGTGCTTGGGGTGTATGGGGGCCCCGGGGATTGGGGGGCTGAGCTGTGTGCTTGGGGTGTATGGGGGCCCCGGGGATTGGGGGGCTGAGCTGTGTGCTTGGGGTGTATGGGGGCCCCGGGGATTGGGGGGCTGAGCTGTGTGCTTGGGGTGTATGGGGGGCCCCGGGGATTGGGGGGGCTGAGCTATGTGCTTGGGGTGTATGGGGGCCCCGCGGATTGGGGGCCGAGCTGTGTGCTTGGGGTGTATGGGGGACCCGGGGATTGGGGGGGCTGAGCTGTGTGCTTGGGGTGTATGGGGGCCCTGGGGATCGGGGGGCTGAGCTGTGTGCTTGGGGTGTATGGGGGCCCCGTGGATCGGGGGGCCGAGCTGTGTGCTTGGGGTGTATGGGGGCCCCGGGGATCAGGGGGCCGAGCTGTGTGCTTGGGGTGTATGGGGGCCCCGGGGATTGGGGGGCTGAGCTGTGTGCTTGGGGTGTATGTTAGAGTGGTTGAGTAGGGGGGTATCTGTATGGCTGTATAAGAGAGCTGGGAGGCACTACGACCATCAAGGTGCAGTGGTTTCTAACTTTGTTGTGGCATGAGCCACAACTTGCTGAGGTCAATGGCACCTCCTCAGTACAAGAGGTGCCCTCCCTAGTGCCAGCTTGGTGGGTGCTAGAGAAAGCTGCCAGTTTCCCTGGGGCTGGATGTGTCCCTGTGACTTCCCCTCACCTCTGTACTCACCTCGCAGCCGAGACTCACCATGTCAAAAATCTCCCGTGCTGCCAAAGCTGTGAAGAAGGTCAATCCCGGGAATGTCATCCGAATGATCATCAGGGCAGGGCAGGCGGTGCCGGGGCCTCCCCTGGGGCCTGTCCTGGGTCAGGTAGGCCAAGCCCCTCACTATATGTGTGAGCTGGGGTGGGGAGTGCAATGCTGGGAGGGTCGGGATGTTTAACAAGTGGCATGGGTTAATGAGGTTCTCTGCAAGGTCAGTGGGTGTGTCTAGGACAGCGATGCTCCAAAATAATTCTCTCCCCAAGGTTCTTGATGCCTCCTATAGCCACTCACAAGATGGGGTGCTCAAGGCTGTGTGATCGGTGGGAGGGATGTAATAGTGTAGTTAACCAAAGCTTATCCATTAATGCTATAGAGTAGACTACATGTGTTTCCCCACCCCCACCCCCACCCCACCAGTAAATTTTTTAGCAGCTGGCCAGCAGCCCGGCTCAGTCCTGGCTTGTGCCAGATCCAGGACCTTCCCCCGCTGCAGCTCTGTGTTTAAAGTGTATTAGGAGCCAGGCAGATAGCCCGGCTCAGTTCTGGCTTGTGTCGGGTCCAGGAGCTCAGACCCACCCTGGATAGGGGCTGCTGCCTCTGTATCAGAGGCAACAGCCGGGGGGCAGCAGGCAGCCAGTATGTGAGGGAAGCTGGTTTTTAAACTGGCTCCCCTTATGGACCAGCTCCTGCCTGGCACCCCCCACTGCTGCCGCTGACACAAAGGGAGTCTGTGGCTTGGAGTCTTGGTGCAGCCCAGGTGTCTTTCTCTAAATCTTCACTCCAGTCAGCAAGCAGCTGTGGATAGGATCCCCGGGGGGGATTAGCCAGCCTGCGTGATACTCAGGGTCAGATGGCAGGAGCTGAACGGGCCCTTCTGGCCTTGACATCGGACTGCACAAGCACCTGCTGCACCCGATCCCACCGTGTAGCTCCCATAGTGCCCAGCACGGTGCCTGCGTGTTGTCACGTTGGCCGCTGCAACCCTGTCCATGCTGCTGGGGCTCCAGGCTCTGCTCAGACAATGGCTAAAGGGCTGAAATGCTCCGCTGGCTGCAGCTGCTGCTTGTACAAAGGTAGAGCCCAGAGGCACCGTTCTGCTGGGCGCTGTGCACACCCCTCTCCTCTGCCCGGCTGAGATCCGCCCGGGTGGTGCAGGGGCTCGGATCATACCCAGCACTGCACAGACTCACCCCAAGAGACAGCCCCTGCCTCAAAGAGCTGACAGGCAGAGACAGCGAGGCTCTTAGCTGGGAGCTGAGGCCCACAGAGCAGCCACAACTCATCCATGGTCATGCAAGGAGTCAGTGGCAGGGATTGCACCTAAGGCCCAGCCCATGCACCCTCCTACCCTTCCCCAAGACCATGCTGCTCCCTGGCACGGGTGGGCCCAGCAGATGGGTAGTGGGCGTCTGTCCCAGCAGCAGGGCGCTTGGCCTCCCTCTGCTGGCAGTGTGGCAAGCCCTGCCAGGCTGCCTTGTCCCCTCCATGTGGATCCCTGCTGTACCAGGGCCCAGGGGTGCCCCACTGGCTCCTGCCCTCAGCTGGAATGCCCCAGCTCTGGAGAAGGGGCTGAGGGTTGCTGTAAATATGAGCTGGCAGCCCTGAGTTCTTCCTCCAGGCCCCTGGGAAAGACTTTTTGAGAGGGACAGAGTGTGGCTTGTTCTTCTCTGTCCCTAGCCCATTTCCCCTCCCCCAACTGCTGGGTGGGACAGAGGGACCAGGGCCTGGGACACGGGGCCTTCCCCTTCCAAAGAGGGAGGGAGCCCTGTTTAAACAGCCCCTTTACCTACCTCAGAGGTGGCTGTCCCAGTGCCGGGGCAGGGGAGTGGTTGCAGGATGGGAGCCGGGAAGGGTCAGTGTTAAGGCCCCTTCTCTTAAGCTGGGGGGGCCAAGCACAGCCAGGAGCTGCTGGTGCTAGGCTGGGCCTGGCTAGTCTAAGGGAACCAATGTGGGAACCTCTCCCCGGAGATGGGAGAGGGGACCCCAGCTCCACGGGCAGCAGCCCTTCAAAGGGGATTTCCCAGCACTCTCAGTGGTCACTCACTAACCGCCCGCCCCTGGGGCGGGAATGCCCTGAACTCTGCTGGGGGAGCTGAGGGCCGGGGAGAGGGACATGAGGTGTCTCAATGAGTCAGTGACTGCGCTGGGCACAGAACCCAGGAGTTCTGACTCCCAGTCTATAATGCGGCCTCCCATCTCCCTGCCGGCTGCTCAGGGCTCCTTCCCTATGGACAGGGAGGGTGCTCCCTGGGGGCACTGGGTGGTGACTGCAGGCTGTGGTGCACCACCGTGTCCAGCCCCAGGGCTCCATGGGGACGGCGCACAGTGGGATCCAAGCTCTGGTCTGTGTTAGCTCTTCTTTATTTCACCTCTGCCCCATGTCCTGCACGGCGCAGTCAGGCCCAGGCACGTGCTCCCTACCTCTCCATATGCCAGGCCCAATGGGCTCGCTGTGCTCATCCCTCACCGCAAGGTCAGCTGGATGTGGGCCCATGTCTCAGACTAGCTGTCAGAGGGGGATGGTGAGTCATGCCGTGGTCGTCAGTGTGCTGCAGTGCGGGGAGGAGCCCACAGGGCCAGGGTGGTTCCTGCCTCGTGCCCCAGTGCTGCTGGTGCCCCTCCATCTCCACCCACAGCCTCTGCTAGCCCAGCCTGGCCTCACTCATACAGCTCTGCCGCTCCCCTCAATGCCAGCCCTGTGCGCCCCGTCTCTCCCAGTGCCTCAACCCCGTTCTAAGCTAGTCCTCCCTTAGTGAATGGGGGTTTGTGCCCAAGGGAAGTTTGTGATCAGAGCTGCCCCATGTGTGTGAGAGCCAGGAGGCCAGTTTAAATCAGAGCAGCTTTGCCAGCTCACCCCAGCTGGGGATCTAGCCCTGTGCCTTCAGGCAGCATCCCTGCAGCTGAGGGTGTGGATGTTCCAGGGTCCCTCCAGCTCAGAACTCCCGGGGAATGAGCCTGGGCCCAGAGGTGCTGTCCGGGCCCCCATGCTGGAGTGTGCGACATGACATGTCCCCAGGGGGTGGTTCCCCCAGCCCAGCAGCCCCATTTCCGTGGTGCTGCAGCGCCGTGCACGCCTTGAGCACGATGGCCAGCAGGTTCTTGGCCATGAAGATGGCTGAGACCCGCTGGTCGCAGTAGAGCAGCAGGTCAGCGGCCCGGATAGCCAGCGTGGCCAGGTTGACGGCCAGCAGGCTGAGCAGCGGGTAAAGCGGGAGGCGGGCTGGGGCGGGCACGCCCATCTCACCCAACGCCACGCAGGGCAGCACCAGCAGCAGGCTGTAGCAGTAGAAGAAAGTTAGCCCCTCAGCCCAGAGCGGCAGCCCCTGCCGCTGCAGCTCCCACAGGCTGGCCTGCATCTCCAGCAGGTCCAGCATGTCCACCACCACCCAGAGGAGCCGGCCACGCAGGTCCTCCTTACGCCGGAAGGCGGCTACGTGCTCCAGGTGCTCGGTGGCCACCAGGACCATGTAGAGGGAGGGGATGCAGATGGAGAGCAGCAGGGTCAGGGTCTGGCGGGCCAGTGGGTCAGGGGCACGCCGGTCGGCCCGGTACCCTTGGTAGATGAAATAAAGCTTGATCTCCAGGGTGAAGACAAAGAGGAACCAGAGGGCCATGGCGTAGCCACGCCGTGGGGCCTGGGCCTCAGCACCCACCCACGCCCCCACGTAGCGCAGCACCAAGAGGAAGCACAGATCACCGGCCAGTGCCAGGGCCAGCACGCTGGCCCGCTGTGCTCCCGCGCTCAGTTCCAGCAGGTACACATCCACCGCCGCCATGGTGGAGACCATCACCACCGAGGACATGCACGCGCCTGGCTTGCTGGCGGCGGGCACTAGTGCCATGGAGCGGGGGAGCTCGGTCCTAGGGGGTGGCCAGCTGGCGGTACCTGTGGGGAGAAGACAGCAGAGCCATGAGAGACCAGGCTGCAGACTTGGGACCCAGCATCCCAGCTAAGGAGGGATCAAGAGCAGACCACAGGGGCCCTGGCTATAGCCAGGGGAACCAAGAGCAGTTGTGGACTCTGGCCATTCTCACACCCTCCTGGGGCTAATGCTGGGCTGCCAGCATGGGTGTGTCTGAACGCCCCTGTGGTTAGTGCTGTGGGCAGGGCGTGGGGACTGGGCTCCCCTCTGCCCCCTGCATTGCAGGGGATTCTTTTCCCCGTTTGCTGCTCTCAGGATTGCAGCCCGTCCGAAGGGCTCCTGGGGAGGGCCTGGCCCAGCACCCTCCTGTAGTTCATCCCTGGCCTTTGCGCCTGCCCCACAGGGAGCTGTCTGCCACACAAGGCCCTCAGTGTTGCTGCCACTCTTGTTTGTGGGAGATGCCTGTAGGGGGTTACCCAAGGGGCACAGCTAGACAGGGTGTTGGGAGTGTTCTGACTGTGTCGGCTCCCATACCTGAGGGGGACCATGAAACTGAGTCAGTCCTGTACCACAAAGGGAAACTGAGGCACTGAGCGAGAGGGGCTCTCCCAAGGACACATGGAGTAAGTGGCATTGCTGGGGCCAGACCACCTGGCTCCCAGCCTGCTGCTCTAGCCACTAAATTCAGTCTCTTCTCAGAGTTGAGTGCAGGGCCTAGCAGTCCTGGTGCTCGGCTCTAACACCACTGGCTCCACCAGCAGCAGGTGTGTGCAGGAGCTAAGCAATGAGTCATCTGGTTACTGATCCCAGCAACCGTCCTCTCATTATTAAGGGGCCAGCAAGGCGCTCCTCCCCTGCCACTCTGCTGTCCCCACAGCACCTTCCCAAGGCAGAGCAGCCAGTGGAGGGAGGAATCCTTCACCTGTGCTGCCCCATAGCAAACACCAGAAATACACACCAGCCATGTGCTTCCCCAAAATAGCTTGACCTGGCCTGGCATTACTGTTGATTAGGTATAAACAGCTGCCCTGCACCAGCCCAGACCCAGCTGCATCTCAGGAGCAGGTGAGGGATCCCTGTATAAAATCTCACACACCCCAAAACCCCTCTCCCCCAGGTGATGGTAGAGACCAAGGATCCAGTTTCTCAGCTGGCCTGATGCTGGTGCAGCTAACAGTGCCAGCTCCTAGCTTGGCAGCAGGATTTATGGATGATGGTGGGGAGGGGAGCTTCAGTGAACTCTTCCCATCACTGCCTTCCTTGCCTCCTCCCTGAGGATTGATCACATGGAGTTTGGAGGGAGTGACAGAGGGGGGTGGCACCTTTGGTGTCTATGGGCTGCTGGGCCGTGATCCAGTCCTGGAACTGTGGGACTGACTGGCTCCGGTGGGGATATCCATCTTCCGTGCCAGGAGGGCTGTGACGTGCCAGCCTGTGTTAGCGGCCTGCGCGCTCTGCCTCACCCCACCCCTGTGGAATCCAGAGCCTTCCATTTGGCTTGCTGGCCACAGGGTGCTCAGCCAGCCACGGTCCTCCCTGCAGGTGGGGGTGGGTGCTGTGCCTGCCCCTCACTCCTTGGTGCCAGCTTTCAGCCCAGCGAGTAGCTCCTGGGCTCCCTGCTTCCATGACTGTCCAGTTCATTTGCCCTGCCAGAGATGTCAGCTCCCAGCACCCGCACAGCAGGACTCTCAGGGACGCTTCCCAGGCTACGAGGCAGCCAGGGACTGTGCAGCATTGACACTAGAGCTGGTTATACAGGGATCTCACCGGGTGCAGAGAAGTAGCTGGTTCTAGGTTGGGGTTGGGAGATTGTTTAGGCTCGGATCCCCTGCTCAGTGCTGAGATGCAGCCACCTCTGGGGTGGAGCTGTGTCAAAGCAGCACTCCATGGGATACTAAAGGGGTCGATGTTCTGTCCCTGGCCTGGAGAGCAACAGACTGACCTGGGCATCCTTGTCCTCCCTGGGAGCAGGCCAGGCCTTGCTCCTCCCCCTGCATCTGTCCAGGGCTTGTGCTCTGTCCATCTGTCTGTGCCCTGCTCCCTGGCATGGGTCAAGCTGTGGGCAGTCCCCAGAGTTTGCTCCGTGCGCAGCCTTCCCTGTGGGGAGTGGTCACACTTTACCATGTGCCCCCAGGTCCTATGATCTCTGGGCCTGACCCCATCACACCTCAGTCCCCAATTCCCCCATTGTCTCCCCCATCCTACTGCCTCTTCACCCCAGCTCCCACTCCATTGCTTCCTCCTCTCCCAACCTCGACTCCCCCATTGCCTCCCCCACCCTATTGTTTCCTCTGGCATGGTGGCAGCTGCTCAGGAGTGGTCCCCAGGGGCAGAGTGGCCTGTTCCCTGCTTCTCCCCCCACCTGTGGGTCCCCAGTGAGGCCAAGGTGGGAGGAGCAGCAGTGGCGCATGTACATGCAGAGGCGGGGCCTCAATCGCTGTGCTGCCCAGTGGGGACGGGGTGAGGAGAAGTAGTGGTCAGAGCAGCAGCTGGGAGCCAGGACTCCTGGGTTCTCATTCCAGTGCTGTAGGGCAGTGGGAGCTAGTGGTTAAAGGGGGGGGGGGGCAGGGAATGAGGTTGTGTTCCAGGCTCTGGGAGAGAGATGAGGGTGGCATCACTGCTGCTTTCTGTGTGTCCTAGCACCTGTGCAGTCACAGCGCTTCTCCTGGGGCCAGGATTTCAGTCCCAACAAGGGCAGGACTGTCCGTGCGGGGGCGGAGTTACAGGTCTTCATCTAGGCCAGTGGTTCCAGACCTTTTTTATACTGAGGACTGGCAAACCCATTCACAAACTTCTGGGCGGACCAGTACCATTATTTGCATATTCATTATAGTGATTAATTTAAGAGGTCACGTGTTGTTTTACATTGCATCTGTGCGCACGCAGCACGTGCTAACGGATCCCAGTTTGCACAGATCCACAACGCTAAAAAGAATCCACAGAAAGAAATCCCCTCTGGCTGCTGGGTGGGGCAGCCCCTCCCCCAGGGCCGACTGGTGCCTGCTGAGGGAGGGGCACCCACAGGGGCAAGGGGCACGTGGGGCACCCTATTTAGCAAGTTAAATGTTGTCAGGGGCATAGGAGCTGGTGCCTCTAATTACTACCACCAGTCCCCCCTGCCCTCCCCCGCTCCTGCCACATGGGGGGAAGGGGGCGCTGCCTGCCATTGTATCTCCGCCCTGTGCCTCTCCCTTCCCCAGCCAGGCTGCTCTTGCTCCCGCAGTCTCCCCCCAGACTCCCCTCATCCCCCTTTTCCCTCCCTGTGACCCCCCCCAGTTTCTCTGCATTGTACCTCTGCTCCCATCTGCCCATAAGTCTCTCTTGAATCTCCCACAACCTCCCTGCATCCCCCACCTGCCCCTGCTTCACACCTCCCTGCCCCCCCATCTGCTCCCACCCCTCTTCACCCCCCCCCCCCCCAGCGCTGACTCCCTCCGCCCCACACACGCTGGGAGCTGGCGGCTCCTTCCCCGGGCCCCGGGCCGGGATCGCAGCCAGCTCCGCTGGGAGCAGCCTGGGGCCAAATCCTCCCACTGCAGCACCGGGGGAGGGGAGGGAGGTGTCTCTTACCTGCCCCCCAAGTGCTGCCCGCCCTGGGGCATCGGCTGGGGCTGGCCAGGCTGGGGGCGCTGCCCTGGGAGATGCTCCTGGGGGAACAGCAGGACTGGCCCTGCTGGAGATTCCCCCTCCCGGCTGCAGCTCGGGCTCCGGGAGCCCCGCAGCAGCCGCCGGCGGAGCTCAGAGATCCGGCCCCAGAGTCCCCGCGAGCAGCGGCTGCGAGTCGCCTGCTGCTGCTGCCAGGCCTGGGCCAGTGAGCGCTTCCCTCAGCTGCCGCTGGGTCCTAGCGCGACACCGGCCCGGCCGGCCCCGAATCCCAGCGCCTCTGCCTGTTACTGCTGGGTCCTAGCGCGACACCCGCCACGCGCAATGTGCCGCGGCTGAGTATCCCGACCTAGGCCATGCACACCGGCGTCAGCCCGTCGGGTGCAGACCCGCGGGAGCCAGCCTGCCTGACAGCTCCGCTGCCCCGAGGGGGAAGTTCTCTGGGGGCAGAGGGTGACGGACGGGGAAGGAGGCGCCACCCCAGTGTCCTCTCGTCAATCGGTAGCTCAGGGCCCTCCTGGAGCTGGGGGAACATCAGATCAGAGCAATGAAGAAAGGGGGTGCAAGGGCCTGGGCCTGGGCCTGGGCTGGTGTGTGCTGCCCCCTGCTGGAGGGAGCAGGTCCTGCTGTGTGTGGGTCACAGACTTGAGTCCAGAAGGGCTCATTGGGGTCGCAGCATGATGTCTCCGGGTATAGAGTTCGCTGGGGGGGGGGTGTCACGCTGGGCAGAGATGCTGGGGGGGTGTCTGGATGGATGAGGGTTATGCTGGGGGTGACCTGGGGTATGTGGGGTTCTCTGGGGAGTGCATACAGGGTGGAGGTTATCTTGTGGAGGTGTCTGCATGGTGGGTTTGCTGGGGGGTACATGCTGGGCAAGTGTTATACTGCGGGGGTGTCTGGGCTGGAGGTGCACTAGGAAGGGGTTATACTGGGGGTGTCTCTGGGAGGGGGAGCAAGTTGGGCAAAGGTAATGTGGGTGTCTCTGGTTGTGGGATTTGTTGGGGTGCACTCTGGGCAGAGGTAACACTGGAGGTGTCTCGGGATTGGGTTTTGCGGAGGGGATGCATGTTGCTGGAGGTGTCTCGGTATGGGGTTCGTTAGGGAGTGCATGCTGGGCAGGGTGATGCTGTGGGGGTGTCTGGGCGGGGACGCGCTGGGCAGGGTGATGCTGTGGGGGTGTCTGGGCGGGGGCGCTCTGGGCAGGGTGATGCTGTGGGGGTGTCTGGGCGGGGGCGCTCTGGGCAGGGTGATGCTGTGGGGGTGTCTGGGCGGGGGCGCGCTGGGCAGGGTGATGCTGTGGGGATGTCTGGGCGGGGGCGCGCTGGGCAGGGTGATGCTGTGGGGGTGTCTGGGTGGGGGTGCGCTGGGCAGGGTGATGCTGTGCAAGTCTCAGGTTGTGTCTCTAGGTGAGGTGTGTGCACGATGGGGGGAGGCTCTGGTTCCTTGGGGGCTCTGCTCCAAGAGGCAGCAAGCGTTGCTCTAAATCAGCTTTATTTGGCCTGATCACTAGTGACAATGTCACAGGTGCACAACTCACCCTGCCTGATCCAGATCCCTGTGTTACACCCTGGGTCCGGGCTCTGCTCCCAGCCCTCACCCCCTCTGGGAAGGATGATCACCTCACTCCATGCCATCAAACAGGGAAGGACTTAGGGGGCAGATACCATGGAAATGTGACCCCAGGGCAGGGGGCTGGCTGGCTCAGGTGTGGGAATGGGATACTGGGCCCTTCCCCTCTAGGTGGTCACACGCGGAGCTGTAGAGAGTCCTGGGGCCTGCAGGGTAGGTGAGCGGTGGATCAGAACAGCCCTGACAGTGTCTCTGCTTCTCTCCCCAGAGGGGTATCCCCATCGGGCAGTTCTGCAAGGACTTCAATGAGCGAACCAAAGACATCAAGGAGGGGGTGCCGCTGCCCGTGCGCATTCATGTCAAGGTGAGAAACCTCCCCCCCCCTCTGCTCCCTCTGTCCCCAGCGCCCACCCTGCTGCCCCACATTGCTCTCCGGCCCCGCCACCCAAGAGTAAAAGTGTCAGGGGAAGCCTGCCTCCCCCCGCCACTGCCCTATCCTGTTCCATTGCTGTTCCACTGGCCAGAGCACACCCTTATGCAGTGGGATGGGGTCTGTGTGTAGCAGGTTACTGGGTGGGTTTGCTTTGGGGCACAGGAGGGTCTGGGCCTCACCTCAGGCAGGACCCCAGTTTAAGCCCCTCCTCCTCAATGTGTTGCAGCCAGATAGAACCTACGAGATCCAGATCAACCAGCCGACGGCCTCGTATTTCCTCAAGGCAGCTGCCGGCATCGACAAGGGGGCAGCGCGGACCGGTGAGGGGTGAACTGGGGTGGTGCGAAGCCAGGGAACACAATGCAGGAAGAGGCCCAGGCTGATGGGGAGAGGCTCACACAATACATTGGCCGCACAGTGTGGTGAGGGTCACCCTGTGTGCTGGGGGTGCCTGTGCTGCCCTGTGTTGAACCCTGCTAGTGCAGTGAGTGCGAGGCCTGTGGAGCGGCACCCAGAGAGGACTGAATTACTTCAGGGCCTCTCCCCCTCTTCCCTGACAGCTGTGTTGCACTGTGAACAGTGCGAGGGGGGGACAGTTGGGCCTCTGGGATTCATCATTCTCCTTGGGGATGCCCTGCAGTGAGAGCACCCCATAGAGAGAGCCTCTGGGCCCCTTGGCTCTGGGCTCTGAACTGCATCTGACTGTGGTCTATGGGGAGCTTCAGGTCAGGATGGAAGGGGCTTCCGGTTGGCTGGAGGTGCTCTGTGGGGGTGCTGTGGGTTGGTACATAGGGGGTCTGCAAGGGGTGGGGGACAGTGGGTCAGGATACAAGGGGGGCTGTGGAGGGGTACCCGCAGGTGGGACTAAGAGGTCTCTGGTTGAGCAGGGCATGAGGTGGCTGGCATGGTGACCCTGAAACATCTGTACGAGATCGCGCTGGTGAAGTCCAAGAACCACAATTTTGTAGTGCAGGACGCGAGCCTGGAGAAGGTGGTGAAATCCCTCATTGGCAGCGCCAGAACGCTGGGCATCAAGGTGGTGAGAGAGTGAGTACCCGCCCAGAGCCCTTGGGACCCCTTGGATCCCAGCTGGGCGTGGAGGGCATGGGTAGAGCTGCGGGCATTTGCAATCAGGGTTCCTGGGTTCTATCCAGGCATGCCTGTGTTCTATTCCCAGGGCAGGGAGTGGGACCTAGTGATTAGAGCAGGTGGGGCTGGGTGTGGACTGGAGGGGAGATGAGGCTGGGAGCCAGGTCTCCCCGTCAGGCAGGTCTGACCCTGTGTTCCTCCCCCCACCAGCCTCAATGCAGAGGAATACGCCATGTTCCAGCAGCAGCGGGAAGAGGCCTTGGCGGTAGCAGCAGCAGAAGCCCAAGCTGCGGAGTTGGCAGCAGCTGCCAAGAAGAAATGAGCTTCAGGACACCAGGCTCCCTAGGGAGCTGCAGGGCCAGCAAGTCCAGATCCCACATTCCTGGCCCCAGGGTCAAAGCCCCACTCTGGGCATGGGGAGCTGGGGACATCCGCTCAGGAGCAGCAAGTCAGTCAGTCCATCCATTCCTCCCACCCCGTTCCCCTATCCTGGCCACCTTTGTCCCATGGATTGCCTCTATGGAGAATGGGAGTTAGCCACCCACCCCTCAGAGCCAGTCCGCCTTTAAAACGTGCCGAGTTGTTTTGGTGCAATTAAAATCTCCACTCAATAAAGCCTCAGTGTGACCCCCCAAACCAGGAGCAACCTCTGTCTTTGTGTCCAGGGATGGAGACCTGGAATATGGGGCCTTTCCCCTTGCGGGTGGGAGGACAGCTCTGATACAGCCCCTGGGCAGGGAGACAGACCGGCTGGCTGTGGGGCAGGGAACAAGACACGGGACTAGTTCAGGCACCTTGCGCTGCCTGGGTTACACGTGGGACAGCTCTTTGGAAATTGTGTTGAGACTCCCAGGGACTGGAAACTGGCTCCTTTGTTATTAATGCTAGTTGCAATTCTAGAGAAGGGGGCGGCTCTATGTGCCGAGACATCCCGGGGGCCTACCTGCCTGCAGTCTGTGAAAGCCGGAAGAGAAGCCATTGTGTTACAATATGTTACATGTATTTCAGTCACCCCATCCAGCCGGGGGAATGGACAAAACAAGCACAAACAAGCATCAAGAATCATAAATCCACTAGAGTGCAAATTGAGGGGAAACATAAGACCCTTGTCCCTCCCCAGAGACTTGGTTTACTGCATTCAATCAGGATAGGGACTAACTAAGGGGTGGGTTAGGGGCTGTTTATACAGGGATCCTGAGACCTGGCCCCCTCTGGGGTGGGGCAGGGGGCTGTTAAAAAGAGATCCCTTGCTTGGTGCTGAGCTGTAGCTGCCTCTGGGCCAGGGCACAGCAGCTGGGTAACATCTCTAGCATCTCTACACAGGATTTTAAAGTGAGACATGAAGAGGAATCCCATCTCTATTTGAAACTATTCAGCAAGTGAACTGACAGATTAGAATTAGCGGGAGCTGTCACAGCCTGGATGCTGGGGCATTCACATGTACTCTTGACTGACCATGAGTTACAGCCTTAAGTGGCATCAATAGGAGCAGGGGAAGGGAAGCCGGGGTCTGGGATTTCCAAGGGTGACAGATTGGGACGGAGGGGCAGGGGGGAAAGGAGAGAGAAGTTGCTATTTCTTCTTGTGCCCAGCAGGTGGCAGAGTTGATCCGCTATTTGCACTGCTCTGGCATGGAGCAGGGCTTGGTGGCTGCTAACTTACTGAAGCCTGGGGGCCTCTGCAGGACCCTCCTGCACCTTTCCCCAGCTAAAGGAGCAGCCGTTGCCTTTTGTTTGAGCAAGATACAGGGTTATGCTGCCTTGAGCTGTACAGCAAGAGAAGAGGGCAGATGTGGAATATGTGGATGTGGTGCAGTGTGTGTTTGCATGCCCAGGTGTGAAGTGAGCCAATGTGAGGGGTGTGATGGGATTGAGGAGAGGAATGCAGGTGTGAATTGGAGCAATGAAGGTGTGTGGATAGGGTTACAGTGTGAGGTGAAGCAATAGGGGGAAAGGACGCTGGTGGGTACAGTGGGAGATGTAGCTTATAGGTGGGATTTGCATAGGGTTCTCTGGCCAGTTCCTTCCCTTTGTATTTATGCTCTGGCTGTGCATGACACCCCCTGCGCAGCTCCCGGCCCAGCCCTTGGCCCAGTGAGGTCCCAGGTCTGTGGGCCTCTGCAGCCAACATTCCTCTTCTGAACTGATCCTAAGGCCAGCCAGCAAAGCCACTCCATGCTGAGGAGAGGCAGCTCCGACACCCCAAGAAAGGGGACCTCTAGGGCAGCCAGCATGGGGCCAATGCCACAGAGCCTCCCCACACCTTGCATCCCCTATCCTATCCCCAAGGAACTCAGCTCTCCTGGCCCTGGCCCTGACCCCTTTGAGTTGGTGCCCGAGGGAATGGAGTTTGTGTGGTGTCTGGCCAGCAATAGGGCTGAGACCTGACAAACTTGTTCCTTGTGAGGGCAGCATGTTTGGATCAGAGCAGACTGTTTCTGAATCCCCTTTTCCTGGGGCTGTTTTGGCAGGAGAGAGGGAGGATCTGGGGGTCAGGGAGTGAGGGAAAGTGTTCAGTTGCGGGGTGAGGGGGTGGGGAAGGACTATGAGATGTGGGGGGTATCTTCCTGCTGTTTTGCCCTGGGGGATTACTGCTCTGTGTTCTTTCCCTACCACCAATGCACCCACTCCCAAGGATGGTTCCTCTCTTATTGGTGCTGCTGCTGCCGTAGCAACGTAAGAGAGTCTCTAGGAGACAGGTTCCTGTTGCTAGGGCTGCGTGGGCGAGGGATGGAGGGGAGGCTGCCGCAGAATGGGGGAGTGGGAGGTCAATCCCGGGGGGGTGCTGTGCCAATTTACACACACACATCACCCCACTCACATTGAGAGACATGGGCTCCCCATGCACACTTACACACACTGCACCCATGAACATCCACCCCATGAGACCTGCAGCACCCCAATCACACGGAACCTTCTGCCATGCACACACAAGTTGCCTAGACATAGACTGGCCCCCAAGCATACGCAATGCCTCTCAGGGACGCACAACCCCCCTCCACCCCACGCACACACATGGACCTCCCATGCACATGCATCTTCCCAGGAAGACATGGGTACTGCCCCGCACATGAATGCCTCCCCCCCACACGCAGATCTACAGGGACAGATTCAGATCTGTCCCTCATGCCTTTTCCCTCCCCCTCCCATTTTCCTAGGCATGACCCTAGTGCCATAGGCCATGGCATGGTTGGGGCATGGTCTCTGCCCCCCATCTATCCCCAACCCAAGACCTTGCTCATCCTCAGCACCTGCTCTGGGGAACTAGCCCCAACTGCCCCCCAGAATGGACACCTGCCCCTTAACTCACAAGTGGGTGACACCAGGCTGGCAGGGCCCATGGGGCTGTGCAGTGTGGGCTGTGGAGCTGAGGAAGCTGCCCCAAGGAGATCAGTGGTGAGGGCAAGGGGCTTCTCAGGATGCAGTGGGCGGAGTGCGATCTGTGGGGAAATTGGGAGGGGGTCGTGCTGGAGTGATCTGTGGGAGGACCAGTGGAGAGAGGTCTATGTGGGGAATGTCTGTAGGGTGGGGGGGTCTGTAGGGTGGGCGGGAGATCAGTGGGAGGTGTCAGTGAGGCCTGCAGTGGTGGGCTATGGGAGGTCTGCGGAGGCAGGGTGTGGGGGTTTGTGGAGATGTGAGGTGGAGGGAGGGGTTTGTGGATCAATGGGGAAGGGTCTGCAGGTGGAGTTGGGGGGGCCTTGGGGGTGGCGTGGGGGCAGCAGAGGGGGAGGGAGCCACTGTCACACCTTGCTCTGCTGTTGCAGTGAACAATCCCCTTGCCCTCTGTATGCTGTTGCTATGGTGATGTGATGCAGGTGGGGAGCTGTGACGTCACAGCTGCATCTCTGCCTTTTTCCTATTTTGGCATCGAAAAGCGGAGTCCCCCCTCCCCCGCCCCACATCTCTCAGCAGTGGCCGCAGGCTGGGGTGTGTGTGTGTGAGAGAATGAGACAACCCTCCCATCCCCAGCTCACTCCTGTCTGTCCATCCCCCCCAAAACCTCCCCCCTCTGTTGCTATAGCGTGGTTCTGCTTCTCTCTTGCTCACCCTGGATCTAAAGCAAGGAGCAGCCCTGGGGGTGCTGAGCTCCAACATAACTCCTTGCTGGTGCTCTCCTCGTGCCCCAGGCCTACCCTAAGGGGTGCTGTGTGCAAGGGGATGGGGAGCTCTCTGTCCTCACAGTCAGTGCTGGCCCCAAGACCCAGCAATTCTCTTTTTATAAACCGTGGCAGAGCATTTCTGTGCAGCATCAGCCAAATGCTTTGTCACACCCCAGCAGCAGCTGCAAGGATCCCTATATAACAGTCCCGCATCAAATCTCAGCAGTGGCCACATCTCAGCTCTGAGTGAGGGATTCCTGGATAAACAGCTGCTGGAACCTACCCCAGAGGTGTCTGCATCTTAGTGCTGGATGAGGGATCAAGTACATGCATAAGCATTGTGCTTTGGGACTGGAAGGGGCTGGGACCCTCCATAGAATGGCCTGGAGCCGCATGGCTCTCCCCACCTCTGCAGTGGAGTGTGTCAGACACAGCTAGATGTAGGTTGCGTTCTGGCTTGGTTATGTCTCTCAAAGTGCAGGCTGGGTCCAGCATGATGCCCCTGTCCCAGGACTCTCAGGAAATTGGGTGACTGGGCTTTAAAACAGCTTAATTTCAGTCCCTGCTGTTTTGCCTTTTATTTACTCGATGTGGTTTCCAAAATAGCTCTGGAAGCTGCTGGCTTTTAATCAGAATTCCTCCCAACTCAGGGCTCAAAGCACCTGACCAGCATATGAATATGAATTGCTTCCTCCACCACTGAGATGCAGCTGCTTCTGGAGTGTAAGGGCTGTTCATACAGAGACTCCTCACTCTGGTGCTCAGATGCAGCACGTCTGGGATGGGACGCAGGCCATTTTCTGCAGGGACGCTAACAGCTGCCCCCTCTGAGGTGAGATGTAGGAGCTGTTTATACAGGAATCCCTTGGCTGGTGCATGGGTGCTGCCACCTCTGGGGTGGGGTGTCAGATGTTTAATAGCTCACAGCAGGGGCAAAGGAGTTTCAGACAGGAAAGGGTGCCTGAGAAGGACAGATGTAGAACAACATGGCATTGGAGTCACTATTCCCTTCCTCTTCCAGTCCCTGGCTCAAGCAGGCTTAAAGGGTAGATAATTCCTGGGAAGGCATAACATCTGGATTGAGGGAAATGTGTGGGGGCTAGTGGTTTGGCAGGGGCTGTTAGGCAGGACTCCTGGATTCTGTTCCAGGGCTGGGAGGGGTGTGGGGCTAGAGGGTCAAAGCAGGGGGGCGGTGGGCCAGAATGGGTTTCATCGGAGTGAAGAGCCAAACCATTGCACCCCTAAAGCCAAGCCCAGTTGTGCATTTGTATAGAGGGTACATGTTGGGGGTGGCTGGGTCTGAACTTCCCATGTTGGGGGGTGCTCTAGCCAATCCCACTGGCTCCAGCCCCCCCCCCCCCCCTCGCCTCCCCTCTCCTTTCGCACATTGGGTCTATAAAAAGCCTCCAACCCCTCTGTATTGCGAAGCCTCTTGTGCTGGGAGGTGAAGCTGTGGGCGGGTCACCATGGCAACTGCTGAGATATTTTCGATGAAGAAGGGACCTTGGTAGATATTTTTCTCGCTCTTCACTCCCGCGCCAGCGGGGTACGTGGGGGGACATGAACGTTCGGAGCTATATAAAACCCCAGAGTGCGTCTAAAAATAGGAGCAAAGAGCCTTTTTTGGTGGGGTAAAGACGCTGGTGGCGATTGCGGGGGGGCACAGTCCTTCAGCCCTTCTGGGAGCCATGGTGCAACAGCAATCCAAGGGGTGCGACCCCCCCCGCATGGGGGATAGAAACCAGGAGTGCTGGCTGCCAGCCCCCCTCACTCTAACCCACTAGCCCCCTACCCCAGAACTGGGAGCAAGACCGATTGAAAACACTAAAACACATATTCGTGGCGCCCTAGAAATGACAGGCCCCATCTCTCATTCCTAACCCCCTGAGTCAGCCAGACCCCTTGCCTTGAAGCCTGACTGGTGCCAAGGTCTGCTAAAAGTGAAAGGCCCCTTGTCCCGTTCTCTGTCCCCATGAGTCAGCCCGTCCTGCCCCCTGCCCTAGGGCCCAAATGGATCTGATGCCCCTAGTGGGGAACAACCCTGTCCCCCATTCTCTGGCCCTTGAGCCAGCCAGCCCCCTGTACCATGCAGGGGTTCTGGGCGTGACGGAAAAGTGGCAGGCTGGACAGCAGAGTAGAAATAGCTCATTTTGTGTCTTCAAAAGCAAGAGATGGAAAGTGGCCGGGGGTGATTTGATTGAAGCAGGGTAGCACAATGGCTTCCCTCCATATGTTCCCTGCCCCTGCAACTGTTCCCCCTCCACATGCCCCCTTCCTACTCTCCACTCACTGCCACTGATCTATGATCTTGCTCCACTGACACACGCTCCCACCCATCTGTCCCTCCCCTGGGTTCTGGTGCGGATAGGACGCTTGCAGCTGCCTTTAGAAACAGTTACCTGGAAAATCATCCTCAGTGCTGGAGCATCATCAGGACATTCGCCAGCGCCCAATAAAAGGAAATGAGGGCAGCTCCCAGGTAGAGAAACTGGCCAAGGCCTAGGCATGGGCCCTTTCCCCTCCAGGTGTGCCAGCTCTGATCCAACCTAGGATTGGCTGGCTCCGGTGTCAGGCAATGGGACATGGGGCCTTTCCCCACTAGGGGGCACCAGCTCTGATCCAGTCGCAAGACAGGGTGCCTGGCTGGCTTAGGGGTGGGGGAAAGGGATATAGGGCCTGTCATTTCTAGAGTACTACAAGCATGTGTGTGTTTTGGCTCCATGTGGATGTTAGAGAGAGAGAGAGACAGTGTGTGTGTGTGTGTGTGTGTGTGTGTGTGCACGCACGCACACACACACAAAAGCCTGTGTGTGTCAATGGCTAACAGCCTGCCTGCACCAGGGGGGCAGTATGTCATGGTTAGCATATCTGGGCCATGGTCGGTGTCTGGGCCATGACTCACATGCCAGTGACTCGCAGGGCGTGTTGCATGTCAGTTCATGACAGCTGCATGTCAGCATGTGGGTGTGTATCGCTGTCTATGGGTGTGTATCGCTGTTTGTCACGCCATGTCAGTGCACGAGGTCTGTGTATATCCATGTCAAGCCCCCCACTCCCCCTCCCGTGGCTTGCCTCATCGTGAGCCCTGCTGTCTGACTGGGATTCAAAGGCGTTGGCCCTCTGTCCTGTTGCCAGCTGGCTGGCACTGTCTATCTCCTTGCCCTCCACCCCCACCAGGCTCTGGCAGGGACTGGCTGTTACAGGGCTGAATCGCTGAGCCATTCACTAAATCACACAGACTCTGGAGCTATTTTTAGCCTCCAGGTTTCTCTTTTTAGTTGCTTGATTCAGATCCTGAATGAAACATCAGGTGGGGGGATGAAAGGACCCAGCAGGCTCCTAGTGCTGATGGGCTCAGGAACAACCACCCAGCCCTGGACCCCTCTCTCCACAAGGGGGTGACTCACCAGTGATACACTCTGAGTCATTTGACTCCCAGATTCCAGACACAGCTGAGGAGCAGAGCTACTCTCCCTCTGCCCCCCCCCCACACACCCCGATCATGTGGACCCCTCACTCCTCACACATGCTGGGGCTGGGCTACTGCAGATGGGTAGGTGCTGAGAGAAGACAGATGCTGGTTTCCAACTCGTTGGAAGGAGGGGGCCCTGTTCAAGTAAATGCTGCAGGCAATAGCACCGCACCCTGTCCAGTGGGAGGCAGCAGTCGGAGAGGGCTGGGGAAGGAGCCTGCAAACACAGCACTTATGGAGGGGGGGCTAGATGGAGCCCTGAGTTTGGACTTTCAGGGCACAAGGTTAAAAGGGCGCTGGTGGTGGAGGGGGCTCTTCCTCATTGGGTAAAATGACTCCTGGAATCCTGGCCACGGGACCCATGGACTGCCTGTGGGAGTCAGGATGGGTAGAGCCTTCCCTCTCCATAGCAAAAAGAAAAGCAAGGGAATGAGGTACATGGTCTTGCCCCTATAGGGAGCGCTGGCTGCCATCTGGCTGCAGCCTACAGGCACTGGCTGGGTATAAGGTTCGGGGAATGGGACACAGGGACTTACCTCTCTGGGGCACCAGCTCTGATCCAGCTCCCAGTCAGGGGAGATTGGCTGGCGGGGGTTTCTCTCCCCAGCTCTGGGAAGGGAATGAGATCTAGTGCATTAGAGTAGAGGTGCTGGGGGGGGGGGAGGTCAGGACTCCGGGGTTCATCCCCAACTCAGAGGGGGTGTCTAGGGCATTGGAGCTAGGGGATAGGGATCAAGATTCCTGGGTTCTATGCCTGGGTCAGTCCCTTTCCCAAGGCACTGGGTGAAAGGTGCTGTTTACTTGCCACACATCCTTGTTGTGCCTTTTCCTAAAGCCAGAGACTCCCCAAAATAGATTTTCTCAGCCTAGATGGAAGTAACCATGCGGCATTGGCAGGGCACTGGCTGCCACTCCCGCTGCTCAGCTCTTTCCTTTTATAGGAGTTAAGGCTTTGGATCCACCCCCACACTCCAAAGTCTCTTTTCTAATTCATGATGCGCCCACTCGGCTTTGAGCTGCGCTGGGGACGCTGCGAGGGCACAGCCCTAGATAACAGGCTGACGTCGGTGCTGCAAGCCAAAAACAGAAAAAAGCTCCTATTGTGTCTATTTATAGCATCACATTCCTAAAGGAAAGAAAACTGGTGGCTGTCTTCCCACAACCCAGATCAATGGTATCCTATAACACACCCAAGGAGACTGACTTCCAGCCCCCCGCCCCACACCACTAGATGCCACACAGCTCACAGACATTGATGCTGCTACACTCTCTGGTTTGAAATGGTTTCCATCACATACAGGATTTTTACACTTTGGTTCAGTGGCTCTCAGCACCCCCAATATAAAAATTGTCCAGTCCCCCTGCTTGTAGAACCCAGGAGAGCTGCCTGCCTGCCCTGCTCTAATACACTAGACTCCACTCCTTTCCCAGAGCCAGGGACAGAACCCAAGAGTCCTGGCTCCCAACTTCCCCTGCTGTATCCCAAGACACCCCTTCCCTTGCTCTAGTGCAGGGGTGGGGGACCTCAGGCCGGATGCAGCTCCTGGCTTTCCTGGATCTGGCCCCCGTGACTCAGGGTCCACCCAGCAGTGGGGAGCCTGCGCTGGCTTTCCAGCCCCCCTACTGCCCCACTGTGGGGCTGGAGCTCACAAGCTAGTAGCCTGGACCCCCCCCCCCCCCGCAGGCTTCAGTGTAGGAGGAGAATGTGGGGAGTGTCTTTCTCCTCAGACAGGGGTCAAAGCAGTGAGGACTTTTGGTTTGGGTTTTTTTGTACTTCTCACTTATGGGTGGCTTCCAACTGATTTTTCTGTGGGTCAGTGGCGCTCAACCCAAAAACGGTTCCCCACCCCTGCTATAGTAGATTCCAGCAGGGTGAGCGGGAAGCCAGGACTCCTGGATTCTGTTGACAGCTCCAAAGATGCCAGGGTTATCTAAACTGCCATCTTACACAACAGAAAAGTGGAGACATTCTGCACTAGACTTGAGTCCAGAGAGTGCCCTGGCCCTGCACAGGGAATTAGGTGAGACTCCCTGTTGTACATTGCGTGACGGTGGGGAAGGGACCATTTGAGAACCTAGAGACAGGGCCTAGCCCTTAAAAGATTATTTTGGGAAGTCTTATCATTCCTTAGGCTGGCTAAATAACGATTGCAGTTTAAACAACTCATCTGCAGCAGCCCTCGTGGGTGCTGAGGGTAGGTGCTATACCCCAGTTTCCTGCATCACTAGAAGTTAAACAAGTGAGGTGTTAGCTGTGAGAGATTTCCAAAAGAGGTGTGAAGGCTTTCTGGGCAGCCAAGGGTTAGTCAGCTCTGTACTTTCTTTCCTAATATGGAAGACGAGATTATGCAAAACCTAGCTACCCAATTTAGGTGACTCCATTGAGCTTCAGCACTGTCGCTTTGTATTCAACACAATTGCTCATCTAACAATGACACACACACACACACCAGTAGGGTGGGACTTCTTTGGGCTTTTAAGAAGTTGGCTTTATTTTTATCTAATGTATTCTAAAATCATTATTTTAATGGCACTAAGATTAGCAAAAGCAATTCCCCAGCCCCACCCCCCAAAAAAACTCACTCATTATCACTCTGTGGAAATGCTCTTAACTCCTAGACAGACATGCTACCTGGGGGAACGAGGGGGAGGTGTCTTAATACTAGACCACCTTATGGAAAGGCAAAGAAAACAATAGCAGCCATCAAAAGGAGTTAGTTGATGAGAATAAAAAATATTTTAAATTATGTTTCAAATATATTCCCCAAGGCATCTAAATAAGACAATGTTTGCATATTTTAGATTAGCTAGCTAGATAAATGGTAGGGGTGGATGGATGAATAGAGAGGTGATAGTATGGGGTGATAGTATGGGGTGGGTGGGTGGGTGGTATAGGGATGGATACTTAAGGGTAGATAGATGGAGTGGGAATCTACAAATAGCTGGCTAGATAGAATGGGGATGGATATATAGAGTGGTAGAGAGGTTACAACATTAAGAATATGCAAATTCTACAGATTGTAATGGTGGTCACTGTGCCTAAGGATAGAGTACCTTAGCTGGATAGAGAGGTAGATAAATTGAAGATGGATGGATAGATGGATGGATAGACAAGTAGATGGATAGAGAGGTAGAGAGATGGAAGGGGATGGGTGGATAGAGGGGTAGGTAGATGGAAGAGGACTGGATGGATGGGGGTAGACAGATGGAAGGGGTTGGGTGGGTAGAAAGATGGGAGGGATGAGTGGGTAGAGGGTAGAGAGATGGGAGGGGTGGGTGGGTAGAAGGTGGAGAGGTAGAAGGGGCTGGATGGGCTGACAGATAAGATTCCCCTCCACAATTCTTCCCTAAGAAGCAGGTGTAAGGGTTAATGTTTGACTGTGGGAAGGCGCAGGGGCAGACTCAGCCTGGAGCAAGACGTGATTCCAACAGTCAAGTCTCTCCTCTAGCTGCTTTTCTCCTAATTCGGTGCAGTGTGTTTCTGTGCTTGCCTCCTCCACTCCCCCCTCACTTGAGCGCGTCACTGAAGAGAGGGTGACGTGTGGCTCCCCCAGCACACAGAAGGAGGGGGAGAGGGGAGGGGGGAGCAGTTTCCCAGCCATGTCCCTCCATTGATCTGAGCAAATCTTCCCGCCCCACTTTCCTTGCCATGCCAGTGCCCACACTCCTAGCAGCCTATAAAAGCCGGGATGCAGGCTGAGGCTGTCAACCAGATCTGCCGGCAGGAATCTGGGAGCCACACAGCCAGCCGGACGGACAGACCGACCGTCGCCGAGCGTGGAGAAGCCCAGATGTATCGCTCCACCAAGGGCGCCTCCAAGGCGCGGCGGGACCAGATCAACGCTGAGATCCGCAATCTTAAGGAGCTGCTGCCCATCGCGGAAGGGGACAAGGTCCGGCTCTCCTACCTGCACATCATGTCGCTGGCCTGCATCTACACCCGCAAGTCCATCTTCTTCCCCAAAGGTAACCGGCACTCGGAGCGTGTGTGACTGGCGGGCACTGGCCCCGAGAAGCCAGGAGCCCGTGTGCCCGGACAGACACCTGTTAGACACCAGCGCCTGCTGGGGGTCTGGCTCTGGGCGCCTCCAGCCCAGGAGGTTGGGGAGGGACGAAAGACGCGTGGCTCTGGCCGTGGTGCTGAAGCTCCACGGCCTCGGACGCTGGGTGCAGGTCGCTGTCCGTGGTACTGCCCAGGTGGTGATGGGTCGCTGTCCATGGTTCTGAAGCAGGCTCCTGACTCAGTGGCTGCAGCAGGTCGCTGTCCATGCTACGGCCCGGGCTGCAATGCATAGAAACGGCTTTGTATCCTGACTCTCCCTTCTTTTCCGCAACAGGTGCCATGGGAGGGCTGGAGAGCTTGCTGTCATCCCAGGACCTGGAAGATTTCTTGCAGATGCTCCCAGGCTTCCTCTTGGTGTTCACTGGCGAAGGGAAACTGATCTACGTCTCAGAGAATGTAGCAGAGCACCTGGGGCACTCAATGGTAAGGGATCAGTCCGGGAGCTGGTGACTGGGTTATCCACACATCAGCTCTTCCACTCCTGTGCATACTACAGAGCCGGGCCACAGGGGGTGGTTGGATAGCTAGATAGAGGGGTGCCTGTGGGGGGGAGGGGAGAGAGAGAGAGAGATATGGGAATGGTTAGGTAGAGGGATGGCTATTTATAGAGGTAAGAAATGAGGAGTTCACTGTGTATTTCCTGTGCCTGTTGTTAAACAGGGTTTCTAATACAGACACTGGTAGCCTGGGGAGCTAGATAGCATAATGCAAAGCTACCTGCTGATGTTGATCTGTGTTATACAGCCACATAGAAAGCCTGGCACACTGATGCCTGTTACAAGCCCTTGCACTTCAGCTATGAGCAGCCTGTTCCTTGTGTTGTATGAAAGCATGATCTAACATCTCATCATTACCTCACCCCCCAGGTGGACCTGGTAGCCCAAGGAGACAGTATTTATGACATCATTGACCCCAATGACCACTTTGTGATGAGAAATCAGCTGGCATTGCCTTCCCCAACTGATACAGGTGAGTCCCTGTGTGATTGCATTGAAATCAAGCTGCATGCGATGGCACTTGGGCAGAAGATGAAACCTGAGAAAGGGCAGAGTGGAGGGTCTGTGCAGCCTGCCAAGGAGGGACAGAGGGTAGAGACATAAGTGTAGAGTGTGTAAATATATACTCATGCCTCTGTAAACTCCACACCAATTCATCTAATGAAGTGGGTTGTGCCCATGAAAGCTTATGCCCTAATAAATCTGTTAGTCTCTAAGGTGCCACAGGACTTCTTGTTGAAGTTTATAGAAATGAGAGAGAGCTCAGATATTCTGGAAATGTGAGAGGGGGAGATGAGTGGATGGTTAGATGCGTTTATATAAGACGAGTGAATAGCTAGAGATGGGCATGTAAGGATAGTTTCACACCTGTACTAATTGAATATTCCTGGAGTTGACAGTCCCCAGTGCATTAAGTTCTTCTATGAGCTCCCTCCCGTCATGCCCAGACTCTCTGTCTTTGCACCATACACTCACCATTTTTTTCCCTTGCTGATTTCCAGACCGCTTGTTTCGGTGCCATTTCAACACCTCCAAGACCGTGAGACGCCAGAGTGCGGGGAACAAGCTGGTGCTAATCCGAGGCCACTTCCATCAACCACCACCTGGCTCCTACTGGTCAACCAACCCTGTCTTCATGGCCTTCTGCACTCCACTAGAGCCCAAACCACGCATCAGCCACAATTCACTCTTCCTGGCCTCCTTCGAGAGCCGGCACACCAAGGACCTGGCCATCCTGGACATCTCAGAGAGGTGAGATGGGGCTCAGCCTTCAACACAAGGGGAAGATGGACCTTCTGGCATGTTGTACTTTAGGACATAAGGAGTTGTGTGAAGGGGCTAGGAAGAAAATCAAGGGGTGGCTTCCCCCTTTCTGTGGGGTGCCTTGAACCCTGATGTGGGTAAAAGATGAGGTACCATGGTTTATGGGCCAGTAGGCTGAGTCTAAAACCAAAGCCTGATCCAGGTGAGGGCCCAAATCATGTTCAGAGTGCCACAGACCCAGAGTGAGGTTTAACTCACTGTCTAAGTATTCAAAGATCAGGAAGGGAAACAGAGAAGCAAGAGGGGGAAGGAATAGCTCAAGGTGAGTGGCAGAGCTGGGAGTAGTGCCCAGGCTCCCAGCCACCACTTCTAACCTGCTAGACCCTCTTCCTGCCCCATGCCAGGAGTAGAACCCCAGTGTTCTGAGTCCCAACGTGGTGCTACCCTGTGGGTCATTCTCTGCTGCTCATGAGTGCTCAATGGTCTCCTCTGCTTGGCTCCCTGCAGTGTGATCTTTCATCTGGGCTTTGAGAAGAGTGAGCTCCTGTGCAGGTCGTGGTACAGCCTGGTGCACCCAGAGGACCTGAGCCATGCCTCAGCCCAGCACTGCCGCTTGTGTGAGTATCCCCTCCTCTCCATCCCAAGTGACAGAGGGCTGGGCTGGTCTCTCCCCAGTGGATCTCTGACACTAACCCCCTTGCCCTCTTTCTCTCCCTGCAGTGGGTGATGCTGGCGAGCCCCAAGTAGAAATGGTCATCCGGCTCCAGACCAAGGATGGTGTCAGCTGGATTTGGATCTACTCCTTGGCACGCATGGAGAGCGCTGAGATCCCCATCATCTGCCACAACTACATCATCAGGTAGCTGCATGCAGCTGGCCTCTTCCTGGTTGCAGGGCCTCGAGTCAGACAGTGCTCCCCTCACAGAGAGTCCTTAGCAGCCCCTAGGATCAAGCCCTGGTTTGGGCTGAAACCCAAGAGCCCCAGACAGGCTCAAGGCCCCCATTGGGCTGGGTATTGCATAGACCCTGACTGGGATCAGGGCCCCATCATGTGGCACCCTGCACAGACCCAGCCCAAGAGAGCGCCCTTGTTCCAAAGAGCTTACAGACTAAATAGGCAAAGGGTGTGAGGGGAAACTGAGGCCCAGAGAAGGAGAAGGGGCCTGCCCCAGGTCGGGGGCCAGGAATAGAACTCAGGAGTCCTGACTCTCTGTCCAGTGCTGGTCTATGTGTTAGAGTGCAATAGGTGGGTGTATTTGAGAGCCCTTGCTGGGGGCATTAAAGGCACAGGGGACATGCACATGGCCAGGGAGGGTCACTCCTGCCATCTCCAGCACTAACCATGCCTCTGTTTGGTCCCCAGTGACTCGGAAGCCTGGTGCCTACGTCAGCAGCTGGCCTCAGAGGAGCCGCAGGTGGCCTACGTGCTAAGTGCTGCACCGCCGTACTCTGAAGGGTTGGTGTCTCCAGCCCAGCTCTCCAGCCCCGACCAGGTCTTCACACCCCTGTCCGGCACCCCCACAAGTGCTGCCCCGGTGCCCACCTTCGATTTCACCAGCCTGGAGTATGCAGAAGGCACCAGCCTGAGTCAGGAGGGCACGTCGATGACCATGGAGCTGGGCAATCTCTCCTCCATGGAGGAGGCACCCAGCTCCACCATGGGACAGCCAGGCAAAGACACCGAGTTCAGCTACATGTTCTTCCCTACTACCTACGAGCCGGCCTTCCGGAGGGACAACCCAGGTGGCTCCTCCAAGGACTTTGTCTGCACTCCCCCTTACACGCCCCATCAGGGCTGCACCTTCATGTTTGGGACCCAGGAGTCGTTCCCTCCCAACACAGCCACCTCCCCTCCTACCACCACTTCCTCTGAGCTCCTCTACCCACCGGAGAACTGCAGTGCTCTCTATGAGAAGTTGCCACCCACTCCTGACAGCCCCGGTAATGGGGACTGCACCGTCATGACGCTGCCGGAGGTCAGAGGCCCCCTCTATATTGATGTGCCCATGGTGCCCGAGGGGGTGCTCACCCCGGAGGCCTCCCCCATCAAACAGACCTTCTTCAGATATTCTGAAAAAGAAAAGACTGAGATTGACCTGCTGGCCAGGCACATCAGCAGCTTGGCTGAAGATTTCAGCTCCTTCCACTCCCCGGAGCTCTCCCTCCAGGCAAAGCAAGGCCCAGTCAGCCGCAGTTCTTCCCTGCCAGCTGGCATGCCCAACCCCTGCCTGGACTTCCAGCCCCTCAAGAGCTGGAGGAGCATTGACTTCTCCTTCCTCTCCTGCCCAGAGGAGAACCTCCTGGAAGAGGACACAGTGGAGAACCTTCTCCAGGACCTGTCCACCTCTCTGTTCGAGAAGAACAGCACCGGTGTCCGGTGCCCCCTCCACCACCACTTCTGTGGTGGAAACGTCAGTAGTCCACTAAGCTTGGACACCGAAGAGAGCGGCAGTGGGACCTTGGCTCCCTCGCCCTCCACGGACCTGTCTCCAGAAGAGCAGTGCTTTCTGGAAGAACTGGCCTCTTATGAAACAGTCTTTGAGACATGTGCCTCAAGGTCGCCCTGTGATGGGTTAGATGAGTTGTATCAACTCCAGAGCCACCTGCAAGACAGCTTCCATGAAGGTAAGGGGCAGGGGGCACTGCCAGATGGGGTGGAGGGTGTGGGGCAATGCAGGAACTCAGGCTGCATGGATATGGGCTGTAGAAATCCTCTGTTGGTCCTCCATGGGGCACATCACTCTTTAGGGATGGCAACTCTGTTCCCTGCTCTCCAGCACATCTGCTACCAGTTAATGCATATGTGTGCTGCTCCCTGCCCTCCAAAAGATAATCCCGCCCCCGCCCTGCTGGTCACTAGTGCCCAGGCTCCAGTTCGGCTGCAGGGCCAATTCCAAGGCTGCTACCAGGGAGCTACGTAAAGGCATCCAGACTGAGATCAGGAGCCCTGTCATGCTGGGCACTGCACAGAGGCGGTCACTGTCCCAATGAGATCATAAGCTGTAGACCTGGACAAGACTAGCCTCCCCATTTTACACATGGAAATTGAGGCCCAGGGAGAATCAGTGACTTGCCCAATATCACATGTGGAGCTGGGAATTGAACCCAGGTGTCTAGGGCATTCCTGGCAAGGCCAGCATTGCTAAATGGTGCTTCTCCTTGGGAAGAGCACATGTGCAACTGCCAAGGGCTAGAGAGAGTGAGGGCCTAACAGGTGGGTTAGCACAAGGGGCTAGGAGTGAGGATTCCTGGGTTCTATCCCAGCTTAGGAGAGGAGGGGAGTGGGGCTTAATAGATTAAAGGAGGGAAACTAGGAGCCGGGACTCCTGGGTTCTATCCCAGTGCTGGGAGGGGATTAATGGTTATAGCTGGGAGCAAGAACCCTGGTTTCTCCCAGCTCTGGGAGGGAAGTGGAAACTGGTGGGTTACAGCAGGGATGGTAGGAGCCAGGTTCTGCTCCCAGTACTGAGTGGATGAGGACTAGTGTTAGAGGCCAGGGTCAGGAGTCGTGGGTTCTGCTCCTGAGACTATCATGCTGCATGTGTCAATTTCCTACTGTGTGAAAGTAGGAGAGCACAAGCTATCCGGGGGAAGTGGTGGAGCAGGTCGCCCTCTAGTGGCAATCCATGAGGAGGCTGGCCCTAGCTCACTTTGGGGAGGGCACTTGATGTCTTTATTGTGGGAGCTGCCCAGGATGCCCCATACCCTCTAACCCTCCTCCCTGCTTTGCTTTGTGTCTCCCTACAGATGGAAGCGAAAGTGACCCTTCGTTCTGAAATAAGTCTGTGACTTACTTCACCAAGTATGGCATATTGTCATATTTTGAGGAGCTTCTTCCACCCATACTCGAGCTGAGACCTGACTCCGTGCACATCCGGAGGGGGCGCCAGGCTGGGCGTCCCTGGGGTGAGCTTTGGGCGAAGAACTAGCATTTTTATAACCCCTCTCAAAAAAAGACCACTGTCGTGCCGTCGAAGCTAGAGTTGCCAACCAGAGCTCTTGAAGGGACCATTGTACGTGGCTTTACACATAGAACTGTATTCACTCGTAGTGAGTATATGTATGTAATTTAATAAGAAATACTATGGTCGCCTCTCCCCAAGGCCTGTGCTCCCATGTGCATTCAACCCAGCGTTGGAACAAGGCACGGGAGTGCCTAGCTTTGGACTTCCCACCCTCTGAACCCCCTAGAGTATGGTGGGTGTAGGTGGTATCTAACCTACCGCAGTAAGGGCCCATGGCTGTTCAGGTGTTTTCTGGCAATTGCATTTCTGTTCCTGACTCAAAACAAATATCCCTAGATTCAACTGGCACAGCTCTGATTTTTCTCAGAGCTGTCCTGGGCAAAATAGTGTTCATAGCTACATCCATTTCACCATGAGGCTTCTGCTGGGATACTAGGCTGGGACTGTCAAAGCTGGCTACATCACAGTCTCTTGCACAGGGGCAGCTGGACAGTGAATAAAGGGCAAATGTTTAAGTGGGAAGGATGATTGACAAATGGCCGGGGGATGTGATGGATTCTCCGTCATGTGGGCTGTAAACCCAGATTGGGTGACTCTTTCTAAAAGGTTCTTTCTCTAGCCTGACCAGAAATCACTGGATTCAGTGCTTGGGCAAAGGGGTGAAATTCTCCAGCTTGTGTTATCTGAGTCAGACCAGATCTGAGCCTAAGAATTCACTACCC
This sequence comes from Pelodiscus sinensis, assembly GCF_052426305.1. NCBI lineage: Eukaryota > Metazoa > Chordata > Testudines > Trionychidae > Pelodiscus > Pelodiscus sinensis. Next base: position 19,767,776 of record NC_143062.1, on the reverse strand, counting down.
TAAGGGACTGACATTCCATCCCTTGGTCCAGCTTTGAGAGTCTCAGCATGGAGTGAGGTTGTTATTCAGCAGGAGTCATTTTAATTTTTGTTTCATTTTGAAATTTCACCCATTAATGTTGACTCACCTGTCTGGAATAATCTCCTGCAAGCATCTTCCAGATCAGAGCTTAACATTGTCACCAGAGTGAGCTACTTAGAATGATTTTTGGCACCAAAAACACCCCTCTCCGCCACCTGGAGTGGGGGAGGAAGGGGTGAAATATACCAATGTAGAACAGAAATGTTTATATATATAAATATATATATATATATATATTTAATTTTTTTAAAAAAAATACAAGAATGATTTTCTAACTTCTCCAGAGTGGGATCCTGAGTCAGAGCGCAGTCTCTGTGCTGCGACAGGGATACGCTGTAAGACATCAGGATCCATGGGGGTTTCCCCCTTTGTTTTTGGAGTGTTGATAAAAAACAAATGTTAAGATGTGACGCCCAGAGAGGCGCCATTGTCGCTAACCGTAGAGTTGTCTACGCTCAAGTATCAGGATTGAATCCTCTCGTTCCCAATTCGCACATTGCCGAAATGTGGAGTATTGTAAGACACATGTATATTTGTAAAGAAAAACGACGGGATTTCTTTTTTTTTCAACAAAAAAGATCATTGTGTCCATCGCTGTACATATATCTCTATATTATATATACGGATCATTGTGCACCAGGTCATGGACAACGTGGAGTCGTTCTTCAGTGTGTGTCACTGTGAGTGCATTTGTAATGCCAAAACTTTTGTAATAAAACTGAAATTAACAGAATCCACCTGGAGCATTTCTTTAGTGACCTCCTAGGGAGAAGGTTGGTCATTGTATTGTGAGGTTGCATTTGAGATTGGGGCTCCCATTGTGCCAGGGGCTACACAGACACCCACCAAGACTGGGGCTCTCATTGTGCCAGACTTTGGATAGACCCTGACCGAGATCAGGGCCCCTGTGGGGCCAGATGCTGCACACAACCAACTGAGCCCAGAGCCCTTGTGCTGTGCATTGCACAGACTCTTAGACTGGGGCCCCTATTGTCCAGTTATCCCCATATCCAGTAAGCCTGAGCAAGGATTCCCCAGGTTTCTGCTACAGGATATGGCATGGTGTTGACCAAGGCCTCCCCACACTTCCCCTGCCATAGCAGTTCTGCTGCCCTCTGCAGGATGGAACCTGACCTAGTATGCTACGCATCAGCCCCCATGTCAGCAGCACCAAGTTCAAGGTGGCTTTGTGCCAAGTTAGCGAGCTAGAGTTCCTGCCATCAGCACATTGACTGGGTGGGGGATTGCTAACCTGTGGCTGTGGGGATGCAGCTACCTCTGGAGTGGGGCACAGGAGCGGTTTATATCAGGATTCCCTCATCCAGCACTAAAATGTAGCTGCTCCTGGGATGAGGTCGGTGGGTTGATTATGCAGGGATCCCTTGCCTAATGTCTGCTGCTGTTTTTAGGGTGGGACATGGGATCTATTTCTATAGGGACCTGTCACACAGCACCCAGATGCAGCTTCCTCTGAAGTGGTATATACAGGGGCTGTATAACTGGCCTAGTGGCTGTGGGAGAAACAGCAAACACACTATATATGAACATTAGACAGTCCCCATGACATTCCTGTGAGCAAACTAGGGAAATACAGTCTAGGTGAAATTCCTATTGGCTGGGTGCACAACTGGTTGAAACTTAATGGGTAGCTCTTGCCAGCTCACTGTCAAACTGGAAGGCCATCTCAAGTAGGATTCCTCAGGGTCTGTCTTGGGTTTGGTACTATTCAATCCTGTAATTAACAACATGGCCGGGAGGGGCTGCCAGCTCCTCAAGGACACAATTAGAATTCAGAATAATCTTGAGACCTTGGAGACTTGGTCTGAAATCAGCAAGATGAAATTCTGTACTGGCAAGCACAAAGTACAGCGGTAGGCAGGAAAGGCAAGGGTACAGCTACATGTGGGATTCACTAGCCAGGCAGCAGTACCATGGGAAAGGATCAGGCAGAGATAGAGGGTCACGAATTAAATAGGAGCCAACAGTGTGATGTTTGAAAAAGGCAAATCTTAGCCTGGGATGTTGGCACTGGCTGACTGGTGGTACCTTTATGAGGTCCAGCCCCACCTGGGACTTATTCATTCCTCCTCCACACCTATAGACCCCTGGCAAATAGTCGTGTGGTTAAAATCAACCTGTTTAGGCTTCTATTTATTACCAAGTGATCATTTGCTAATGCTCCTCCTAGTGGAAATGCTCACACAAGAGGAAATGAAGAATTAAGTTCTCTTCAGCTGGTAGCTAGTGGTCACTTCTCACTGGAAAAAAGCAAAATAACACAGTCACAGAAGAAGCCATGCTGGGTCAGACTGGTGGTCCATCTAGCTCAATGGTACTTGAGTAGGAGTACATGTACCCCTAGGTGTAGGCAGAGGTTTTCCAGGAAGTACATCAATTCATCTAGCCATTTTCCTGGTTCTACAACAGGCAACATAAAAAGCAGTGGTAAAGGCAGTCCAAACTGAAATTTCATGCAGACAATAATTTGCTCATACAGCTTTATATGCTCTCCACTGAAATGTAAGCACAATCTTCATATTCCAATTGATGTCGTTTATGTTTATACAGTGAAAATGAGAAAACAAGCCACCTTTCAGTGACTGTGTGCTGTGACACTTGTGATTTTATGTCTGGTTTTGTAAGCATGAAGTTTAAAATGAGGTGCAACTTGCAGGTATGCAAGACAAATCAGACTCCTGAAAGGGGGACATTAGTCTAGAAAAGTCGTGTGCCACTGATCCAGCCCCCAATCCTGGCTTCTGACTGTGACTGGTGCCAGATGCTTCAGAGACAATGACCAGAACAGGGAAATTATTGAATGATTCATCCTCTGTCATCCCATCCCAGCTTCTATCCGTTAACAGTTTAAGGCAGCATTTCCCAAACTATGGGCCACAGGAAAAAAATACTGGGCCTCAGCATGGCTGCCGTGAGGGGAGCGGGGTGGGCTGGGAGGAGGTGTGTGTGGGTGGGGAACCAGCAACTGGGAAGCAGGGTTGTCTGGCAGAGGTGGGGGGGCCAGCAGCCAGCTGGAGGAAGCAAGGCTGGAGGGGAGGTGGGGATGGGGGGGCTGGCCAGGGGAGATTGGGAGGAGGAGGATGGGAGAACCAGCCTCCGGAAGCAGGCCTGGACGGGGGCAGTGGGGCTGGCTGGGGGAGAATCGGCCATCTGGGAGGGGGTTGGTGGGAGCGGGGCTGGTTGGGGAAGATCGGGGGGGGGGGACCGGCCAGCGGAAGCAGGGCTGGACGGGGAGGGATGTATGAGGGAGATCGGGAGAAGGAGGATGGGAGAACCAGCCAATGGAAGCAGAGCTGGATGGGGGCAGCAGGGCTGGCCAGGGGAGACCAGGAGGAGAAGTGGGGGAGAACCAGCCAGCTGGGAGGGGGGAGGGGGAGCGAGGATGGCAGGGGGAGATCAGTGGTCGGTAGGCTTTCGATAAGGGTAAAGGAAAGTCTACCGACCTCTATGCTTACCTGCATGCCTCCAGCTTCCATCCCGAACACACAACACGATCCATTGTTTACAGCCAAGCACTGAGGTACAACCGCATATGCTCCAACCCCTCAGACAGAGACCTACGCCTACAAGATCTTCAACAAGCATTCTGTAAACTACGATACCCACATGAGGAAGTGAGGAGACAGATTAGCAGAGCCAGACGTGTACCCAGAAGCCTCCTGCTATGGGACAAGCCCAAGAAAAAAACTAACAGAACACCACCAGCCATCACCTACAGTCCTCAGCTAAAACCTCTCCATCATATCATTAGTGATCTACAACCCATCCTGGACAATGATCCCTCACTTTCACAGGCCTTGGGAGGCAGGACAGTCCACGCCCACAGACAACCTGCCAACCTGAAGCGTATTCTCACCAGCAACTATACACCACACCATAATAACTCGAACTCAGGAACCAATCCTTGCAACAAACCTCGGTGCCAACTCTGCCCACATATATACACCAGTAACACCATCACAGGACCTAACTAGATCAGCCACACCATCACTGGTTCATTCTTCTGTAATTTACTAATGTAATATATGCCACCATGTGCCAAGAATGCCCCTCTGCTATATACATCGGCCAAACTGGACAGTCTCTAAGTAAAAGAATCAATGGACCCAAATCAGATATTAGGAATGGCAACATACAAAAACCTGTAGGGGAACACTTCAATCTCCCTGGACACACAATTGCAGATCTAAAGGTAGCCATCCTGCAGCAAAAAAACTTCAGGACCAGACTTCAAAGAGAAACTGCTGAGCTACAGTTCATCTTCAAGTTTGACACAATCAACTCAGGATTAAACAAAGACTGTGAATGGCTTGCTAACTACAAAAGCAGCTTCTCCTCTCTTGGTATTCACACCTCCAGATCAGCTACTAGAAGTGGGCCTCATCCTACCTGATTGGATCCACCTGGTCATCTCCAGCCTGATTCTGGCCTGCATATTTATACCTGCCTCTGGAAATTTCCACTACATGCATCTGACGAAGTGGGTCTTTGCCCACGAAAGCTTATGCTCCAACACTTCGGTTAATCTATAAGGTGCCACAGGACTCCTCGCAACTTATTTGAATATTCATCATTTGCTTAATGAATATGCAAATGAATATTACCGGTCCTCCAAAAGCTCGTGAATGGAGTTACTGGTCCCCGTGTAAAAACGTTTGGGAACCCCTGGTTTAAGGGACACTTGGAACGTGGGGCTGTGTCCAGTGTTTCTGACCATCTCGGCTAATAGCCATTGATGGACCTGTCCTCCAGGAATTTATCCAAAAAACATGGGAGGCTGAGGTTAGGGGGAAATGAATGCACCAATTACATAAATAGCTAAGTAGACAACAGAGACTAGATAGGGTTTTTTATTCAGTGCTTGGGCGAAGTACATTCACCTCAGTAATACTTGTCCAAATTTTGTGACTATTAACATTTGATAGACATGCCTAGTCGTTTAAATATGTGTGTATAGAGATTTCACTCCATTAAAAAAAAATAGCTATAAGAGCCATATTCCAGGTGTTGTAGAAATCAATGCACACTCTGCTAAATAGAAAGATCTAATTACTATAGTACTGTGTACTATATCTTTTAATAAACGCTAACTTTTGTAGAGTGTTTGGCTTCTGATATTTACAAAGTAAAGATTTGTAAGCTTGTTAAAACTTCCTACATAGATACACAACTACTTTTAAAAAGTCAGCACAGGCCTGGAGGTAGAAATGAGAAGTCACCGGAGAGCCCAGGGGCTGTGTGTGGGCACGGAGACAAACAGCTGGAAAGAGATGTGCCTAAGAGATACCTACTTGCTCATGACTTCCCCGAGCCCTGAGGGAAAGGACAGGATTAAAAGTGCCCATGCAAAGAGCTTGATTGAAGGCTGCAGCTGGCTTGAATAATCAGTTGGACCCCCAGGAGTGGCAGGGCAGCTCAGAACAAGGGTGAGACCTGAGGGGCTAAGGACTAATTTGACGTATTGTAAGAAACGAGACTACTCCCAGGGAGACTACTCCCTGTTTAAAGCACCATAGTTGGAGAGTGGCTTCTGACCATGAGGGCAGGAGACTGGACTCGATGACCCCTCGAGATTCCTTCCAGTCCTAGTATTCTATGACCAGGGGCAGATGGGGCCATAGAGGGCAGTGCCTGAGCAAGGCCATGTTGTGCCTCATGGGCGGGGTGACAGGTGAGGGGAGACACGGGAGGGACACAATCGGTCCCCCTGCACCCACCAGCAGTGGCAGGGGAAGTGGAGGAACACAGTCCAGCTTGATCTGCTCCCCCAGCCATGCCACTCTGCTTCCTGTTGGTGAGTGTGAGGGCAATCCTGCCCTTCCCCAGAACAACTTGCCAAGAGAGCAGAATGAGCTGGGGTCTTGCTGCTCTGACTTCCTCACTGCAGCTGGTGAGTACAGAGGGGCTGGACCCCTGCTTTAGGTGCCACGCATTGGGGTGCATATGCCTTCTAATGTCCTGACACCCTGCCCTGCTCATGGGTGTGTGGTCAAGAGAGTTGCCCCAGCACTGATTAACAGGAGTGTTGCCTGCAAGGCATGGCTGGTTACTGCCCTGCCATGCTGGGGTCTGGGGAGATCTCAGCTGTAGATCTGTGCTGATTCTGAGAACCACATGACAAGAAAGCTGGAGAAAAGACGAAGAGGTTTTGCACTCCTGTGCAGTGAGAAAAGTTTTTTAAAAGTTGGGCCTGTTTAGTCTTGAGAAAAGATGACAGAAGGAGGACCAGAGAGCCACATTCACTTACATTTGGGGCTGCTATGAAGAGGGTGGTAAGCTGTTGTTCTTGGCCACCACGGGCAGGACAAGTTTGCAAAAAGGGAGATTGTGATTTGACATTGGGGAAAATTTACTAATCCTTGTTAAGCCCTGCAACAGGTTCCCCAGGGAGGTTGTGGCACCCCCATCACTGAAGGCTTTTCAGATCAGTTTGGACAAACACCTGTCTGGGATGGTCAGGATTCCTGGAGCCTGCTGCAGCACAGGGGGCTGGACTACATGACTCACAAGGTTCCTTCCAGACCCACGTTTCTCAGATTGTGATGTGGGAAGCAGAGAGCAAGGCCCAGCTGAACCTGGGGCCCCATGGGCACTGCAGGGACACAGTGAGAGACAGCCCTGGCTCCAAACAGCACACAGTCTGGATGGGGGGAAACTGAGGCACCGAGTGGAGAAGGAAATTGCCTGATCTCCAGCTAGGGAGAGGGGTGGACCAGGACAGGGATTCAATTCCCCAGAGTCCCTGAACCACAGTGAGCAGTGTGTGTGTCGGGGAAGGCGTGCTCAGGGGAGTCAGAGTGGGCAGGAGGTTGCAGGGGAGGGGGATGTGAAGGAAGGCCGGAGGAGGGGGTGACGGGAGGGGGGGGGGGCTATGGACTGGACAATGCTGCCTGGCCCCGCCCCCTTTCCAGTTTCCAGCATTTGGCGGGAACGGGAAGTTCCAAGTGAAAGCGCAGCAAGAGGAGGTGAGCGCCTGGCACTGAGCAGGGACCCCCCCTGCGATCCGGGCCCGGGTGGGGGCAGCGCCCAGAGCAGGGACCCCCCCTGCGATCCGGGCCCGGGTGGGGGCAGCGCCCAGAGCAGGGACCCCCCCCCCTGCGATCCGGGCCCGGGTGGGGGCAGCGCCCAGAGCAGGGACCCCCCCCTGCGATCCGGGCCCGGGTGGGGGCAGGGACCCTCCGTCCCCTCTGCGCTCCCCCCCCCCCCGTGGGCCGGCGGGTGCTGGATTTACGTGCGGGGCTTTGGAAGGCTTTTCCCGGCAGTGCGCGCGGCGCCGCAGAGCGGGCCTGGCCGTGGCTCGCGCTGACGCTCGACGCTCGAGGCGAAGGTCTCGGGGCCCCCAGCCAGGCCGGCGGGCGGGCAAGGCCGCTGGGGTCGGCCCCTTCCCCCGGGACGGGGACGGCGGATGCGCCACTGGCTCTCCCAGGCGCAGACACGCAGCCGCCGCGTGGCGAGCGGGCCGCGCCAGCAGGTGAGGCGGGCTCGGCCTTGCCGGGCCAAGGAGCCTCCGTGCGGCTGCGGGAGGGCCCGGCCGGCTCCGCGGCACCTTCCCGAGCCATCTGCGGGGCTGGGCCGAAGGGAGCGAGCCGGTTCCGACTCCCCTCCCCTCCCCTCCCCAGCGCTACACGGTAGCCGAGTCGCTGCCCCCGCCGTGTAGCGGTTTCCTTTTCACCCGGGGTCGCACTGGCCAGATTCCCTGAGTGTCTTGGGGGAAGGGGCAGCCCCCCCTTTGCCTTGGGTGTGGTGCAGAGGTATGTCCCCCGGAGACAGAGGGGAGGTGCTCTGCTGGGGGTCCTTGGGTTGTGGGGAGAGGGGTCTGGTTGGGCGGGGTGCCTCAGTGGGGCAGTTGGGTGCCATGTTTGGGAGTCTTTGGAGTGGGGGCTGGACTGTGGTGGATGTTTTCCCCTCCTGTAAGTTTGGGGGGAATAAGGGGTGTCAGGTGTGTGGAGTGAAAGGGGGCTGTTGGCTGCAGAATGTGTGCATGATGTTGGGGGGGGGGGTAACATAGCGCATATTATGCAGACGAAGTGCTGGTGTTTTTCTTCCCAGAGTAAAACTGGGGAAATGCTATTTAAATGAACTGTCAATTAACAGGACACCCTATGGGTGCTAGATGTCTGGTGTAAAACACCTCTGGGCACATCACTTTAACAAGACCTCCAGCACCAAAGCAATACACCCCCTCTGAGTGGAAGCAGCCAGCCCTGGTGTGCGTCTGCCTTGTGGCTTTAACTCCATGACCACAGACTATTTCCCCCCTCAGGACCTTGCTTCATTCAGCCCTCAGTTGAGCACTGACCATTTGAACAAGCATCTCTTCAATATTTTGTTCCCCCCACTGTTCAGTGGATGACCCAGGCTTTCTTCTTTGTTACACCACCCACCCACCCCACCCTGATTTCCTCCGGGCCTTTTCAAGGGCAAATGTTAATACATTTATCTTCTCAGTGCTCCTGTAAGTGAAAGACCCCTCCGCTCCCCCAATGTAACAGCTGGGGCACTTAGAGAGGAAGGTTAAGCATATTCACTAATTTTGGGTACTCAGCTTGAGTTAGCTAGAATCTGTTTCTTCAGTGCCATTCACATTATGTAACAAAATGTGTGTCCACAGCCTCGCTTTCACTGATTTCAGGTGCAACGGGAGTGCTCAACACTTCTGCAGGCCATGCCCCAGGCTCTCAATTCCAACCACCCAGAAATCGAGGAACCTACCATTAGCCATAACTAATGGCTGGGTAATGTGACTTGCCTAGCAGTACACAGGACTTGGTGACAGAGGCAGAGATCGGGCCCATATGCTCGAGGGCAGCCTTCTTCAGCCTGAATCACAGGCCCCTCCTTTCTCATCCTGCAGCCTCTGCCTCCACTGCTCACCTGCCAACTGCTGCAACAAGGGCAGCAAGGTCCCACAAACAGCCTCCTTCACTGCACCCACCTAACTCATCCATAGAGCAGGTCCGGCCTATCTGCTGAATGAGGCAGGGGCTTGTGTGGGAAAACATACTGTGATTAAAGACTCTAGCAACTGCATATGCATGAGGGGCAGAACTAGGCAACCTTAATTCTGGTGCTTCCTAAGGTCTGAGTGCTTGGCTTTCCAATCTTGCCAATAGTCTTTTCACATAGGCGTTTGGTTGTAATTTGCTTGGTTTTTAAAAATGCAGATTCTCTTGTGGCATCCTATTGACACCCAAAACTCATGGTTCTGAGAGTGCCATTTCAGGAGACTGGGTGTGGGGCGTGGAGGGCAGCAGCCATGCCTACCAGGACTTGCTTTTCTTCACGTTCCCCTGATAATAAGGGAGTGAGGGGAAAGTACTTGGATTCCATGAATTACTCCTCTGCTCCTTCCTTCACCAGCTAGGAGTGAGAGGCATGCACAGAATCCAAGTACTTTCCCCTTGCTCCTTTATTGTCAAGGGAACAGGAGAAAAAGCAAGCTTGGTGCCAGTATGCACTGCTGCTGCCTCCTCCCCCGCTCTCCCGAACCGGTGCCCTAGCATGGTTAATCAGCAGAGAGTCCCTCCCTCTTAAACTAATGGAGTAATTGAAAACTGGAATAGGTTGTTCTCTTTTATGCGCCCCAGAGGGATGGAATATTTCACAGCAGTCTCACCATTCCTCAGCTGTTAGCAGAACCAGGGATCTCTAGTGAGGAGTGCAGTCTAGGGGCACAGAGTCTCTTACCCCTTTTTCCCCCAAGATTGACCCCCTTCTGTCCCTTCCCCTCCAACCTGTCCCCCTCCCGTTCACCTCACCTAGTCAGTCCCACGCTCCACTTCTCAGACCACAGGTGCTGGAACTAGGGCCATGGCTTGAAGTGGTTTCCATTATATTCAAGGTGTTTGGTCCAATGGCTCTCGGTACCCTCACTATAAAAACTGTTCCAGTGCCCCTGCCTCAGACTTCTGATCCAAGTCCCTTGTCCCAGTCTCCTTCATTCCCTCTCCGTGGTCTTGATCTTGTCCCCTCTGTATTTGAATAGGACAGTTTCCTCCTCTGTGCTGCCTGGGTGCCGGCAAGGGACTCATTGGCAGCACACGAAATAGGGGCTCTCAGTTCCAATGCTCGGCTCCAGGCAGTCCTTACAGGGAAAAGTCTGGCTTAGCCCCACAAGCCTGAGCTGAAGGGAGAATTCTCTGGTGATGGAGCATGCTCAGTAAGGATGGGCTCTTGGAAATGTTAGTTAGGTTCTAGTGTGTCTCTTCAGAGCACCCATGAGCTGCAATATTTTCCAGTTTTATGGGTATTGCAAAAGGCATGGCCCTGGCACACAGCCCATCCTGCCAAAATCAAGTCCCACTGCAAAGCATCGGGGTGCTAGAGCCAAAGAAAAGATTCCACAATATACATGTTTTGGGGCATGTATTCACACAGGAGGCCAAAACCATGTCTTGTGCTGTAACCTTATTCTCAGAAAGGGTGGAGCTGTTTTGGGGAAAAAATGTCCTAAAAAAATTGGCCTGCTGCCTATGTGTGAAAATTCAGCCTGTCTGGTTAAAGTCTGGTAAAGTTTCAGGCATGTAACATAGCACCCGTCTTAAAATGGAAAAGTGTCAACCCTGCCTATGGAATTCTGTACAGGCAGTCCCCGGGTTATGTACAAGATAGGGACTGTAGGTTTGTTCTTAAGTTGAATCTGTATGTAAGTCGGAACTGGCGTCCAGATTCAGCCGCTGCTGAAACTGACCGCCAGTTCTGACTTACATACAGAATCAACTTAAGAACCCCAGGCGTCCCCAAGTCAGCTGCTGCTGAAACTGATCAGCAGCTGATTCCACGAAGCCCGGGGCAGAGCAACTCTGCCTCTGGCTTCCTGTAGTCAGCACTGGTCAGTTTCAGCAGAAGCTGACTTGGGGACGCCTGGGGCAGAGCAGCTGGGGTGCTGCTGGGTTGCTCCACTAGCGCCGCTCCACTGGACCAACCCAGCAGCACCCCATCTGCTCTGCCCCATCGCTGCCCGAGCCCCTCCGCAGCTTTGCAAAGCCTCGGGGAAGCCGGCAGCGGAGCAGCCCAGGTGCGCCTGGGCTGCCTCGCTGCCCGAGCCCCCCCGCGGCTTTGCTCCGCGTCTCCCTGGTCTGCAGACCAGGGAGACGCGGAGAAAGCCCCGGAGTACACGGGCGGCAGGACCGCGAGGTCCCGCAGTCCGTGTCCTCCGGGGAGGCCCGTTCGTAACTGCGGATCCGACGTAAGTCGGATCAGCGTAAGTCGGGGACTGCCTGTAGTTCAGTCTGATGCTTCTAGTTCAACCATTGGCTGAGTAGCCTGGAAGAAAAGGTGGTAAATTTCAAGTGCAGACAAGACTCCTGTTTGTTGTAATCTTCAGTGCAGCTGGCGCAAGCTGAAGTGATGCCTTGTTGTAGCTGGTCAGAGGAAAACCCAATCCCTTTCCCTTGCCAACCAGGGGAAAAGTAACTTACATTTGTTTCAGGTACTGTTGAGTCACAATCCCCATGGGTGGGCGCCAGGCTGAGAGTGTGGGGGGCACATGAGTTAGGGCAGGAGCCCCTGGGGTGAAGTGGGGCTGAGGGAACGGGTTTGGGGGTGTGTGAGGGGAGTGTCAAGGGGATGGGGAGGGCTCCAGGCTGAGAGCGCCAGTTGGGGGCCCTGGGCTGGGCAGTCCCAGATTCAGTTGGTTATCTGGACCTGCTCTGTGCTGCTTCTGTTCCTGGCCAAAGGAAGCTGTGGCTGGGGGCGGGGGGCTGCATTCAGGCAACATCAGCGATGCGTGAAGACCCCCTGCTGTTCCCTTCCCCACAGGGCCAGGTGCCATGGGGACACCATGTGCCTGCTGTTTCCATGAGCCAGTGTGGTGGCTGCTCGAAGCCCTACCAGGAGCCCAGCTGTGAGCGTGCACCTCCCCCTACAGCCCCCCAGCCAGTTCCTTTCTCTGCACCCATGTGCCTGCTGCTTAGCACAGTGCAGGGCCAGAAGGACAGGCTGAGAGTCGCACTGGAAACTGGGCTGGGAGCATACGCCCCCCTCTGCAGCAGCGCACTGGTCTCCTTCACCTTTGCCTCCAGCCCACTGACACCTGCACGCGCTGCTTGTAGCCTCATCACCTCCACAGCAAACAAACGTGAGGCTGGGACGCTCCTTTGTGTGTGAGCTGGTCGGGCAAAGGCAAGACCCCAGGGCCCTCCGGCTAGGCCAGGGGCTTGTGGCTGGTCAAGTTCCCTGCCGGTAGGTAATGGGAGCTGTGTATGGAATAAAGCCAGGCCAGCACTCAGCTCTGGGAGGCACCGAGTCCCTCCCCTCTTGCCCTGGACTCACCACGCTCTTGCCCTGCACCGAGGTGCCCTGCTGCTGGAGATGGAGGCACGTCCAGTGCAGAATCTCACAAGCAGGCCTGGTGCTGGGGTGTTGCCTGTGCCGCTCCTCCCCCAGTCACTGCTGGCCCAATGCCCCCGCTTGGCAGCAAGGGGCGCTGCCTCAGCAGGAGCTTTCTCGCCAAGGCATCAGCGCTGGCTGCAGTGCCCCTCTGCGTGATGGGGTGCTATGCTGCAGGGAGCGCATGGGGGTGCCCTCCCATCCCTGTGCTGGTTCCAGTGCCCCAGTGCTGTGCTGCAGAGAGCTCAGTGAGGGGCACTCTGGAGCCAGATCTTCTGCGTTTTATTCCTGGCTTGAGGAGGGATCTAGTGAGTTGGGGAAACACCCAGGGTCGTGCCCCAGCTCTGTGGGGTGGGCTGTGAGCCTGCACTCCTGGGATCTCTCCTGGCTATCGGTGGGAACGTGGGTACCCAGGGGTGTGGTTTCTGTTCCTGGAGCTGTCAGTCCTCTGTCTTGCACAGCAGAGAGGGGAGCCTCCCTGCAAGGCCCCGGTATGGACAAGTTTCTCTTTACATCCATTCCCCCCCTCCACAGCTTGGGACTTTCTGTCCCTGGGGCAGGTGGGTAGGTGAGAGCTGCTCCCAAGCTGGTTATTCAGAGTGTTGTGTTCTAGGTGCTGCAGGGAACCAGCCAGGGCTGTCTTCTGCCCCCTCCTTCCCCACAAGGTCTGGAGACGTCCCCCCCTGCAGCCAGATGACTCGACTGGACACGCCCAAGGACCGGTGAGTGGCAGTTCCCCTTTGCTAACAACGGACTCTGGGCACCCTCTAGGTGGGAGTGGAGTTCTGCCCCAGCAGGGATGTTGTCTGGGAACACCATGCCCCATGGGCTGAGCCCTGTGGGGATCAGGTGAGTCAGAGCCTGCAGCTGGGGTTGGAGGCCAGGTATCTCTGTGCTAGGTTTGTGTGTGGGCTGTGGCGGGGGCGTTGGAGAGGAGAAGGCCCACAGAAACCCTTGAAGTAAAGGAGCAGACTGGGGTCCTGGGCAGATGGGGGAGGATTCTGCTATGCACCTTGCCTACTCTGTAACTGCAAGGCGCTCACACTCCCTGAACCCGCCCATGGTGGGGGCAGGAGGAGGGGTTGAGTCCTGAACCAGGCCATTCCCCCATCTGGTTGGAGCATAAACCACTGCCACTACTGTGCTGGCAGGGGGCCTCCAGTGGCTATGCAGTCATTGTTCCCTGATGTGAATGAGAAATGACTGCAGAGCAAGGGCAGTGGCATTAGTGTTAGAGCAGGGGTGGCCGGGAGCCAGGACTCCGGGTTCTGTCCTCAGCTCTGTGACAAGGCAATGTGCAGTCCACACCCCATCCCGCGCTGGGTGCAACTTGAGGGTGAAGAATTGCAGCTCTCCAGGCTGGGAAAGAAACGTACATGTCCAGGTGTGAGCAGCAGAGCCAGGAAAAAGGTGGCACAGGGGGGAAGGGTGCCAGAGTGGGGGAGGGGCTGGCTGTGTGCTCACCAGGTGCCTGGGTTGGAGGTGGGTTAATCTGAGGATTCTAGTCCCAGCACCCCACATAGCTGGTCCTAAATGGAAACAACCATCCCCAATCCAGGACCCCATGGGAGGCAAGTGTGTTGGCTGATCAGAAGCTGAATTTGCCACCAAGACTGAGCCCATAAAGGGGAAATGCCCTGGGGGCTGGATCAGAGCCAGTGCCCCTGGAGGGGGAAAACCTTGTTCCCTGGTGATGGTGTCTCTCCTCCAGGTATCATGCTGTGGGAATCATCTTCTTCATCCTGGGTCTGGGCACCCTCTTGCCCTGGAACTTCTTCATCACGGCCATCCCGGTACTGACCCTGAGGTTCGGGGGCAAGGGATGGTGGGGTGCTGGGGGGAGGGGAATGGGGGTCTGGGGTAGGCGAGAGGCAGACACAGTACTAGGGGGAGAGAACAGAAGGGGAGGGGAAGTGAGGTTCTGGGCTAAGGGGGGAGAGTACTGGGGAGCCAGGGGTTCATAGTTTTGCTGTAGCGCACAGGACAGGGGTGCAGCCCTGTATGAGGGGATCTTGCCAGGGCCTGGGGGAGGTGCCCCCAGGGCTGTGTGGATGGCAGGGTTGCAGCCCCATCTCATTCGTCTCTCTACCCTGTAGTATTTCCAGGCCCGGCTCACCATGGGGGACAGCTTGTTTGTGGGCCTGGTGGGCAACAGCTCTGGGGCCCAGCTGGACCCAGCCCAGGATAACTTCAACTTCAACAACTGGCTGACGCTGCTGTCGCAGCTCCCGCTGCTGCTCTTCACCCTGCTGAACTCCTTCCTGTACCAATGGTGAGAGACCTCGGTCCTGCCAGTGCCTCTCAGTCCTGAGCCACAGCCTGCAGTCCCAACCCAGGGCATTTCCCTCCCCCCCTCCCAGATCAGCTGATGCTCCAGGGCTGGAGCACCCATAGGGAGAAATTAGTGCTCTGCACTCACCGGCAGCCACGTTCCCCCTTCCCCTTGGCCGCTGGTGGCCCTGCTGACCAACTCCTCCCGCGCCCTCCCCCACTTGTGCCAACAGCTGATTCCCAAGATTCCGGAAGCTCGGGGAGCGGGTGGGAGGAGCTGGGATGGGGCATGTCATGGGGAAGAGGCAGTGGGGGCAGGGCTTTGGGGAAAGGGGAAGAGCAGGGGCAGCATCTGGGCGGAAGGAAGGGTTGAGCACCCCTGGCTGGAGGGAAAGTTGGTGCCCATGGGGCTCTCAGCCCTGACCCCCTGCAGCAGCTTCTACCCCTGACAGCCTCATCAGGAGGAGGGGGAAGGGCACTTTATAAGCAACCCCAGAGCTCCAACCCCACCTCGGGAGCCAGCAGGGAAGCCAGACGGTCCCTCTCCCCCTGCGCACCCTTGTGGTCCTGCTGAGCAGCTCCCCCCCGTCCCCAGTCAGCCCCAAAGGGTTAGACCCTCAGACTCTGACTTGCCCTCCCCCGCCACAGCATCCCAGACAAGGTGCGGATCCTCAGCAGCATGGCCGGCATCCTCCTGCTCTTCATCCTCACCACTGTGCTGGTCAAGATAGAAATGCCTCCCCACTGCTTCTTCTCCATCACCATGGGCTCAGTGTGGTTCATTAGCTGTGAGTAGCACCCGGGCAGGGAATGGGACATGGGGGCTTTCCCCTGGGGGTCCCCAGGGAGCTGGCTGGCTGGGGAGGGCAGGGAATGGGGCTGCAAAGATTCCCCCTTCCTTGTGCCCTACGTAGCCCAGTGCAGAGACTCTCAGTGCTCTCCGCCATCCATCGATGGGGAAGATCCGCTCCCTTCTGCGGCTGGGGGTTCCTTGCCTGGGTCGCGCAGCCAGTGCTTCACTTCCATGTGGGAGGCGCAGCTGAGACTGATAGGTGGGGGCGAGCGGAGAGGGCTGGTGTAATTTTTGCGGGAGAGGGAAGCTAAGAGTTGGTGGGGAGATGCTGCTGGGCCTGGCACCCCACAGCATCTGCTCTGATTGTCCTGCCAAGGCCCTGAACTGGGCTCAGTGCCCCTCCCCCCAAGGCAGTGGGCTCTGCAGGGGGTGCCTCTGTGGTAGGGACTGCTCTGACCCACTGTGTGTCTACTCAGCGTTCTGCGCCATCCTGCAAGGCACCCTGTTCGGGCAACTGGGCACCCTGCCCCAGAGCTACAGCACCCTCTTCCTGAGTGGCCAAGGCATGGCCGGGACCTTCGCCGCCAGTGCCATGCTGCTGTCCATGGCTAGTGAGTATGATGGGGCTCCCCCTTGGCATCCGCAGCCCCTACCCTGCTCTGTGCAGCGTGGCCCCCTCCCAACACTGCACTGACTGTATGGAGTGAGTGCCCCCAACGGAGTCCCCCTGTTGCTGCAGCACCTCTCCCCACCCCCACTGCTGCACCAGGACATTGGGGTCAGCGCCCCATAGTGCCGGATGGGCTCCATGTGCTGTGCTGGCTGTTTCAGGTGGCGCAAATGCCCAGACGTCTGCCCTGAGCTACTTCATCACCCCCTGTGCTGGGACCCTCATCTCCATTGTCTGCTACCTGATGCTGCCCCGAATGGTGAGATGCGGTACCACTGCGGTAGGGAATGGGGCATAGGCACTTCCCTTCTAGGGGGCGATGGCTCCAAGCCAGCAGGAGACGCAGCAGGTGTGAGGGCAGGTCTTTGCCAAGCCCCTGGGAGTTAGGGGCCTATAAAAGCAGTGTCCTAGCAGTGCACCCAGCTGGGAGGAGGCTGGGGCTGGGGCCGCTGTTTGGAGGCAGAACCGTGTCTAGCAGCCTGGGGGTGGTCTATTAGCAAGGGGGGATTGAAGTGGCATGGGTGTGGTGCTCTGGGGTCAGATGTGTGCCCTTTCCACAGACCCCTCCTGTCCTGTCGCCCCCTTCAGGCCTTCTTCCAGCACTACCTGGAGTGGAGTTGCCAGCGTGACCCATGCAATGAGTTGGAGACCAAGGCTGGGCTTCTGAGCTCTGGTACGTGAGGCCCTGGGGAATTATGTGTCCCTTTGCTGCAGGGGACACCTCCCTGCCCCCACTGCGGGGGAGGGTTCATTGCTGGACAGGGTGGGCAGGTAAGGCCACCCATGCCCATGTGCTGTGCTCACCCATCCTGCCCTGGTTCCTTGCATGCCCACGTGCTGGCTGACACCTTGCACGCAGGCCCTGGGCACCCCCCCCCCATGGCCCTGGGTGGGGTTCAAGCCCTGGATGTGCCCAGGCTAGCTGTAGGCCTGTGGAATCCCTGTTCACTGTCTCTCTTCCCTGTCCCCCAGAGGAGCAGAATGGGGACCAGTTGGAGGGGCCACAGGGCCCAGAGAAGCCAATTCTAGAAATGGCCAATGGGACAGTCAAGACGTTGGAGATCGATCAGGAGTGCTCCGGGAAGGGAGCCTCTGCTCTGCACAGTGGGAGAGCCACCAGTGCCCCGAAGGGGGGACCAGGACCTGAGAGACCATCAGTGTTCAGTGTGCTCCAAAAGGTAAGGGGCGGTAGAAAAGTCACTGCAGTACGCTATATAGAGCCTCAATACCCCTGCATCTCAGCACCAGGCAGCAGCTCCCTGTATAAACAGTTCCCAGGCCCAATCCCAGAGGTGGCTGCATCTCAGTGCTGGGATCCTTAAGTAAACAGACCCTGCCTTTCCCCCTGGAGACAGCAGCATCTCATTAAGGGGCTGTGCGAGGTGGGTCCCAGCTGGCTCTGACTGTCTTCCCACCCCCCTGCAGATCTGGCTTCTGGCATTCTGCATTGTCATGGTTTTCACTGTCACCCTGTCTGTGTTCCCTGCCATCACTGCCACCGTCACCAGCACCTCGGAGAGCAGGCAATGGCGTGAGTACAGGGAGTGGGGGGTCTCATGATTTGAATGTGGGGGGCTGGGAGCCAGGGCTCCTGGTGTGAATCCCTGGCACTGGATACAGGGGTGATCCCTGATGCCCCAGGGCTGGAGCAGGCGCCCCCTGGAGGTGAAAGCTCATGTTCTGTTCCCCAACCTTCCTCCCTACATAGGTGAGTTCTTCACCCCTGTCTGCTGCTTCCTGTTGTTCAACGTGATGGATTGGCTGGGCCGCAGCGCCACCTCCTACTGCCTTTGGGTGAGTGGGGGGCCATGCCTGGGCCTGGCTGCCGGCGCCTCGCCAAGCTCTGCGCTGACCCCTGGAGGGGTGTGTGCCCCGGAGGGGAATAGATGGGGGGGGGGAGTTAGCCCATGATTTCAGGACTTTTCCCCAACTCCGACCACCCTGTCTTGCTGTTCTCCAGCCAGAGAAGAGGCTGTGGCTGCTGCCCTTGCTGGTGGGCCTGCGCTTCCTGTTTGTGCCCCTGCTGATGCTGTGCCAGGCCGAGCCCCGCACCCACCTGCCCGTGCTCTTCCGCCAGGACGCCTGGTTCATCATCTTCATGCTGCTCTTCTCCCTCTCCAATGGCTACTTCGTCTCGCTCACCATGTGCCTCGCCCCCAAGTGAGTGCTGGACAGGGCCAGGCGCTCGTAGGAACCGCTCTCGCCAAGCAGTGCCCGAGCGCCCTGATCCGGGCGCTGTGCTGCACTGCCGGGGAATGTGGGGAAGTCTCTCGAGGGCGCCCTCGCCATGCAATCCATACTGGCCCCAGTGTCCTGCGGGGGTTGGGGGGAGCTGTAGGAGGTGCTCTTCCAGCGTGCTCTGAGTGGCATCTCGGCAAGGGGAGAGGGGCTCTGATGTCTACAGCTCTCAGCCCCCCCTGAGAAGTGGCTGCATGTCAGTGCTGGGTTTCTCTGCATGCAGGTGGAGTGGAGGGGTAGAGCTCAGCACTGCCCTCCTTCCACCTCACCCCACTCTCCTCTCTTGCCCCATAGGCGGGTCTTGCCAAAGGAGAGTGAGCTGGCTGGAGCCATCATGACCTTCTTCCTGGCACTAGGGCTGTCGTGCGGGGCAGGGCTCTCCTTTCTCCTCAAGGCCCTGCTGTAAGGACCCCTCAGATCCATCCCCTCCTCTTCCTGCGGCATCCACCATCTCCAGGGGCACGGCTGAGTGCACCCCATCAAACTGGAGTGCTTGGAATAGGGTGGTGAATTGGGGGGACCTCAGCAAAGGATTGGCGGGATGTGGAGCTCTGCATAGGAGAGGGATTGGTACCTCCCACCGCCCCTGACTTCCCCCTTTCTTTCAATGGGCATCATCTCAGCTTGGTGGGTGTAAAGATTAGTGCCTTGCGGCTGCTCCCCACCCCGCTGCAAGGCAGATACCCCACCAGGACTCATCCCTCCAGCCCTTTCTGCTCCACCACTCTATAAGAATTGCAGCAACAGGAATGTCTATAGACTGGGCGGGGAGGGAGAAGAAAGAGTTGATGTAAAGGGTGCTGACCAACTGATTGTAAGTTCTTTTGGGTCAGCTCTATCATGTCTGTTCCGTACAGTGCCTGGTGTGCTTTAGGTTAGGGGTTTTCACACTCTTGTACTGGTGATCCCTTTTACACTACGAGCCCCTGTGCGAGACCCCCCCACACACATTAAAATACTTTAAAAATGTATTTAACACTATTATAAATGCTGGAGGTGACGTGAGGTTTGGGGGGTGGAGGCTGAGAGCTTGCAACTCCCCCAGAAAATAACCTCACAACCCCCACTTGGAGAGCGCAACAGTAGTTGGAGCAAGCTCTGCCAGGACTCTTGGGGTCTAGGTTGGGCTTGGGAAGGGGCTGAGAACCAGTCACATGATTCAGTAACTCCGTTTCCCTATGGACCTAGTCAGCATTTGTACAGCACTTTGGAGTCCCGTGCCGGAAGGTGCTGAAGGACAGTAATCTCAGGGCCTGGATAAGGGGCTTCCTTCCCTCAAGCCTGGCTGGCCCAAGTCCCTATGAGCTGGCAGCCAGCTCTCCATTGGCATCCCTAGGGCTGGCACATCCCCTCCCACCAGCCCCCTGGGGCACTGCCTGCTGCAGCGCACAAAAAAGGGAAGAAATCTCTTTTGTTGTTAACTCTCTAGTGCATAAAGGGTTAATTTCTCCACTAGAACCTCTGCCCCTTTGTTTCCCTCCCCAAGTTCTTCTCTCCACTGTAGGACTTTATCCTGTTTAGATCCACCCCTTTCTGCGTACAAACCTTGGACCTCTGAGTCAAGAGTGATTTCTCCTAAAAGTCATCAGTAGGCCTCCCCAGCTGCTAGCAAAATGCCACCAGGAACTCCAGGGTGGCCCCAAAGGCAGGTCTGGCGACTCAGCAGACCTGGGTTTAGTTCCCTGCTGTGCCCTGGATTCCCTCTGTGACCTTGAGCATGTCCCTTAGCCTCTCTGTGCCTCAATGTTCCCATCTCTACAATGGAGAATTAGCACTGCCCTGCTCTGCACAGGGCACCAGGACGTATGCAGTTCATTTTGTGGACCTCTTAAATACCCTCTTGGTGGGTGCTCTAGAAATCCCCATGAAAACAAAGCATTTTCCCTTTAGTTTTATCGTCTGAGTGGGGCTGGGGTGACTGGTTTATTTAATTCCATTGGCTGCTTTGGTCTCTCTTAAATGAGTTTTGTTTTTTATTTTTTCAATAAAAGTGATGTGGGTTTTCTACAAGGATTTGTCTTGGCCTCTCTGTTAACTCCCTGCTTTGGTCATGGGGGATGGGGAGGGGCATGGAACTGGGAAACCAAGGGTAAGCAGCCCCCATCTCACCCTCCACCCCATCCTGATCAGATTTGCTAGGGAGTCAAATTGAATTAGAGCTGCTGGTTTTGCCTAAGTTACTACAGGGAGAAGAGGGGTGCGTGTATCATTATATATGTAAAAAGCTTCCCCTTCTCCCAGTACCCTTGTTGCCTCTACTCCCTACACTGGGTAGGAGCAAGTGTCTCTGGGCCATGCAGATCCAGGGATATTCAGTGTGAATTATTTACATTATACACTCCCGCCATCTAGTGGAAGGGTTAGCTAACCCCTGGGCTTATCCCTCCTCCTAGCAGCCAGTTGCCAAGGAGCAGTTCTGTCCCTAGTCAGCTCTAATCAGACTACAGCCCAGACACCCACACGGCTCCCTAGATCTAGGCCTGACACTGACAAATCAAATCTCTTACTTCTGGGGTTTGGCTGATCACCTGCAAGTGTCAGGAAAGGAGTTTTTTCCCTGATGCATAATCCTCCACGTCCCTCCTCTGTAGCCTCAGGGCACATCTACACTACACGCTTATTTTGAAATTGCACAGAGCTATTTCGAAATAGAGCATCCACACTCATTGGAGCCTGACTCGCATTTAAATCCCCCCAGAAGCAATTCTGGCAGGGCATCAGGACAGCACTCACTTCCTGGAGTGGCTTCCTGAAGCATGTGCTTAAAGAGGACCCCCCCCCCCCTCCTGGTACAGTTGTCTCAGGCTCTTCTCCATTGCCTACCTCCTTGAGGGACAGCAAATTCATCTCACTGCGTGCTCTGGTTGCCCTTGCAGACACCACAGCACTCCAGGCATAGAGCCGGACCTCTTGTAGTTACTGCAGGCTGCCCTCATGGCTCTGCTGGAACAGGACCTGCCTCTCCATGCGGGGCATCTCATCTCTTTCTGTGCTGCTCATGCAGCACAGCTCCTCACAGCCTCCCCTGCACACCATGCACCGCTGCTTCTGGCGACGGGACACCAGTTCCAACTGGTGGGACCGCATCGCCATGGAACAGTGGGACAACCAGCAGTGGCTCCAGAATTTCCACATGTGGAAGGACACCTCCCTGGAGACACCCACGTGTGACCCACTGTGATGTAGTGTTGGTACTTTGCTGGTTGCTAGGCTGGGGCTGTGGGTGACCCCCACGGGCTGCTGTCTGTACTATGGCCCAGCAGAGTAGCTGATGGGACAGGGAGGTAACCTGTTTGACCGGTTACCTCCCAGAGAGAGGAGCAAAGAAAGGAAGGCGGAGTGCAGCCCCTAGCTGGGGGGCAGGGCTAGAAGGGACATTTGGAGGTCTCTGTTTGGAATCATGGAGGAAGCAGCCAAAGCAACAGGCTGGGATTTAGGGGCCCAGTCTCCCCCATCTCTAGGGGGGCTGAGGCATCCTAGGCCTGCCCTGTAACCGGATTGCATCTATGCTGTGCTGTATCCTGGAGAAGCAATAAACTCCCTCTATTCTACTGGCTGGTGGAGTCTGTTTGTGCCACTACGGGGGTGCAGGAGGCGGGGGAACCCCAACCTGCCGCCACACCTGCCATCTCCCTTCAGAAGCAGGTCGCCATCACTATTTGGAAGCTCACCACGCTGGACAGCTACTGCTCCATCAGGAACCAGTTTGACATGGGGAGAGCGACCCCTGGGGCTGTGGTCATGCAGCAGCGGTTGTAACTGCTGGGATGGGGTTCCCTAGGGAAGGGGGGTGGAAGCTCCCTCTCTGCAAGGGTTGTTAGTCCAGCCTTCACAAAGCATGCCAGGGGATGGGGTAAATTGGGGTAGGTCATGATGTGTGGGAACAGTTGGGCTTGGGGAACTCCCAAGGGCCTGGGCAACCCTGTGATTCCCTGCTTGTCTCCTGCAGGTGGTGAGGGCCATCAACACCATCCTGCTGTGCAGGGTTGACATCCTATGCGATGTGGACCCCATCCTCACCGGCTTCGCCGCAATGAGCTTCTCCAACTGTGTGGCGGGGGGGGCACTGTCAGCCGATGGTCAGGGCAGTGTGTGTGTGTGTATGCTTCCGAGAAAAGGTTTAACGTCCGTGTCTTTACTGCTAGGACCGGGGTCCCATCGCAGAGGGTGGCCAGCAGGCCAACAGACGCCCCGTTATATAGGAAGAGCTTATTACACCTTAGATTTTAGCTGCTAGAACACAAAGTTCCTTCGCAGCGGGCAGCCTAGGAAAGGCTGAAAAGGTGCCCCAACGGATCTCGTCACCTGGGAGTGACACAGATCTAAACGCCCAAGCTCTCCCTATGTCTGTCCTTTTATGATCGGCTGAAGTTCTTTTAAATTGTGCTTGGTTCTGTTACAGCAACTGAAGGAGTCAGGTTAAAGCTTAAACAGTTACAGGTTTATTAAAAGACTTATAAAAGCATATGGTTACAATGGCTATTGTATCTATTTCTTAAATGCTAGCAAATACAGATTTTAAAAATGGTTACAAAGAAAATAAAGATAGAAAATAGAAATAATGGTACCAAGTGACAGCTTAATCTTTAAAGAGCTCTAAGTCTATGTATATATGTACTTAAGCAAAGGACCACATCCAGGTACAATTTTTACCCCTTTCTGTGCCTCTCGACTCCAGCGTGTCAGGCCATGGCCGGTCTCTCAATTCCTAGGAAAGACGAATATGAGGTGGGCGTCCCCTCTGGAACCTCGGGAGATCAAACACCTAACCCGACCAGCACATAGATGGTAGATTGACACTCAGAGAAAATGCGCTGCTGGACTCATCTTTATACCCCTGGGGGCCCGTATCCTCTTTCTTATCTAAGATGCCAAATTGTACTGGTCTGTTTTGTGGCGCCAGTTCTTACAAGCAAGTTTCAAGTTAATTTACACTTGCAAGAGAGATAACTAAATTGTGAATACTAGACATTTTTTTACTGGGCGAGAGATTCCTCCCCCCGCGGATGGATGTGTGTTCGTATCAATATGGGTTTGAGTCAAGGGCACTCCTTGGCTGCCTCTTGGTCAGCAATTGGCGTATCTCTGTTTACAGCCATTCACGGTCACACAGCCTGGGCCTTCTGCTCTGTGTGCCCTGGATGCTCCAGGCAAGCAAAAATGGATGTTACAAGGGGGGTTCCTGTCTGGCTACAGGCACTGACAGCACCCACTTCCCCCATCCAGGCCCCCAACCACCAGGCATCGGATTACATCAACTAGAAGGGGTACTGCCCTATGGTTCCACAGGCCCTCGTGTTATGCTTAAACGAAGCACGCGGGATCTTTTATAGGGGAAAAGGCAGTATGCCGCATTTATTGAGAAAACAACAGTTGCATAAGCTTTTCAATTACCCACATGCACAAACACCATGCATACACAGTCCCACCAGATGATATCATAGGGTATATCTACACTACCCCGCTAGTTCGAACTAGGAGGGTAATGTAGGCATACCGCACTTGCAAATGAAGCCCGGGATTTGAATTTCCCTGGGCTTCATTTGCATAAGCAGTGGCTTGTTGAGCGCACAGAGATCACTCATGGCAACAGGGAGAGAGGAGCGGGATGCTGATGCATGTTTCAGGACTAGCAGGGCTTTCCTCATGCCACAAGCCCTTTCCCTTCTGCCTGCACCTTTAAAGGCTGCAGGGGAAAGGAAACTCTGATGAGTGTGGCCACAGTGGCCACTAGGACACCTATGAGAAGCTCTGGAGGCCACTTATTTCAAAATAAGCACCTCTGCGCTGTTTTCACCCAACCTATAATAGGCATTATTCCTCATGAAATGAAGGTTACATATTTTGGAATAAGAAGCCTGTTATTTCACAATTATTTCAAAATAATATGCTTGCTGTGTAATGTGCATTATTTTGAAATAACGGGAGTTATTTTGAAATAATGCTGTGGTGTTCACATGCCCTCAGAGATCAGCCACAATGCGAGACAGGTTGCGGCTGGACAGGCTGGTGGTTCTGGGGATCCCTTTTACAGATGCTGGCTGGTGTCTTGGGCTTGGTTTATGCTAAAGGCTGGTCTCTAGAAAATTAGATCAACCCAGTTACATCACTCAAGGATGTAAAAATTCATTAGTGAGAGACTTAAAAAGCTCCGTCTGTTTATTTTACCAAAAAGGAGAAGTGACTTGATAA
The DNA here is from genome assembly GCF_052426305.1 of Pelodiscus sinensis. Lineage (NCBI taxonomy): Eukaryota > Metazoa > Chordata > Testudines > Trionychidae > Pelodiscus > Pelodiscus sinensis. The sequence goes on along the minus strand of NC_143062.1, from coordinate 19,743,183 downwards.
CCGTCGGTTAGTACATTACTGGGGACAAAGTGCAAAGTGCAAAGTACTAATCAGCTTTTCAACCTAATGGAGAGGTTGCAAAGAAGAGCCACACAAATCACTTGAGGGCTGGAAAAATGCTGCAACAAGAGACTTGAGAGCTTAGTCCATTCAGTTTCTCACAAATAACCAACACAGCAGACTCCGAGAGAGCCCCAAAGACCACAAAATCAGATAAGGATTGAAGGCACCAGCCAGGTTTATTGTCAAATGAAGCATAATAAGAGTTGTTAGTAGACACTACTGAACCACTATAGATATGTACCACCTGACAATGGACACAGCTCACTCAGGGCCAGGAATGCAGGGGTGCCATTTCAGATTTTGGTAGTGGGGGGCTGACTTGTGCATGCTGTGAGGGAGGGAAGAAAGAGTGAGAGCATGGGAGTCAGACTGAGGACAGCGGCTTCAGCAGTGTTACTGAGCAAGCTCAGTACAAACCAAGCACCAAATGGAGAGGTGGGGAACCAACCCCATTCTCCCTCTCCCCACACACATCATGGCTACGTCTAGACTGGCATGATTTTCTGCAAATGCTTTTAACGGAAAAGTTTTCCGTTAAAAGCATTTGCGGAAAAGAGCGTCTAGATTGGCACGGACGCTTTTCCACAAAAGCACTTTTTGTGGAAAAGCATCTGTGCCAATCTCGACGCGCTTTTCTACAAAAAAGCCCTGATCGCCATTTTCACGATCGGGGCTTTTTTGAGCAAAACAAATCTGAGCTGTCTACACTGGCCCTTTTGCGCAAAAGCTTTTGTGCAAAAGGACTTTTGCCCGAACGGGAGCAGCATAGTATTTCCACAAGAAGCACTGATTTTTTACATGAGATGGTCAGTGTTCTTGCGGAAATTCAAGCGGGCAGTGTAGACAGCTGGCAAGTTTTTCCGCAAAAGCAGCTGTTTTTGCGGAAAAACTTGCCAGTCTAGACACAGCCCATCTCTATCCAGGGGCTACCAAGACACTGGAAAACACTGCTTTTTTTGGCAGACAAGTTAGCAGATAGCTGACAGGAGCACTATATCTAACTCCTATATAAAAGAAAGAAAATTAAATAAATATTAGACCCACTCAGCTCTAACACTAACATATTCTGACATCTTGTGGCAAGTCACTTAAGGGACACAGGTTAGCATTAACATTTTAATGCTATATTCTTACTTTGTTACTAACTCTGGGGAGAGAGAGAGACCCTGCCAGGACTCCTGGGCTCGCTGTCAGCTCTGGAAGGAGAGTGGGGTCTAGTGGATTACATGAAGGGGGCGGATACATTTCAGCTCTATATAGGAACATCAGAATAGCCGTACTGGGTCAGACCAAAGGTCCTTTTAGCCCGGAATCCTGTCTTCCAACAGCACCCAATGACAGGTGCTTCAGAAGGAATACACAGAAAAGGCAATCATCATGATCCTTCCCATCACCCATTCTCTGTTTCTGGCAAACAGTCACTAGGGACACCATCCCTGACCATTCTGGCTAGCAGCCATTGATGGACCTATCCTCCTTGAACTTATTTTGTTCTTATTGGAACCCTGTTACAGTTTGGGCCTGTCCACCTTCTCCTAGCAAAGAGCTCCACAAGTTGACCTTGAAAAAATAATTTATTTTGTTTATTTTACATCTGCTGTCTATAAATTTAATTGGGTTAGCTTCTTGTGTTATGTCAGTAAAGGAAAGAATAGCATTTCCTTACTCTATTTTGCCACAGTATTCATGATTTTCTAGATTTCTAACATATCCCTCCCACCTGTTGATCATTTCTTTTCCAAGCTGAAAAGTCCCAGCCTTGTTAATTTCTCCTCATATGGAAGCTGTTCCTTACCCCCTAATAATCTCTGTTGCCCTTTATGTACCTTTTCTAAATCCAATACGTCTTTTTTTAGATGAGGTGACCAGATCTGCATACGGTATTCAAGATGTGGGCATACCATGACTTTATATGGAGACAATATGGTATTTTGTCTTATCGATTCCTTTCCTAATGATTCCCAATATTCTATTAGGGTATGCCTACACTACCCCGCTAGTTCGAACTAGCGGGGTAATGTATGCATACCGCACTTGCTAATGAAGCCCGGGATTTGAATTTCCCGGGCTTCATTAGCATAAGCGGGGAGCCGCCATTTTTAAATCCCCGCTGCTTCGAACCCCGTGCAGCGCTGCTACACGGGGCTCGAACTAGGTAGTTCGGACTAGGGTGCCTATTCCGAACTACCGGTACACCTCGTTTCACGAGGAGTAACGGTAGTTCGGAATAGGCACCTAGTCCGAACTACCTAGTTCGAGCCCCGTGTAGCAGCGCTGCACGGGGTTCGAAGCAGCGGGGATTTAAAAATGGCGGCTCCCCGCTTATGCTAATGAAGCCCGGGAAATTCAAATCCCGGGCTTCATTAGCAAGTGCGGTATGCATACATTACCCCGCTAGTTCGAACTAGCGGGGTAGTCTAGACATACCCTTAGTTTTTAAATGTTTAGACTGCCACTGCACATTGAGCGGCTGTTTTCAGGAAACTATCCACAAGGATTCCAAGATCTCTTTCTTGAGTGGTAACAGCTATTTTAGACCCCACCATTTTTGCATCTATAGTTAGGATTATAATTTCCCATGTACATTACTTTGCTCTTGTCAACACTGAATTCCATCTGCCCTTGTGTGCCCAATCACTCACCCAGTTTTGTGAGATCCCTTTGTAACTATTTGCAGTCAGCTTTGGATTAGTCATTGTTTACTCCAGGGGTCTGCAGTGTATGGCTCTCAAGCCAAGTATGGCTCAATATGGAACCAAATATGGCTTTTTTGTCATTCCCAAAATGCATGCAACTTTTTAAATTAAAATGAAGAATTAATTCAAAATTTAAAAAATGCGTAATTACTAATGCAGCTTGAATACCTGCATGAATCTGAATTTGACCATTTGTGATGTAAACTTCAAAGAAATGTGCAAAAAGATGCAGCAACAGAAGTCCCATTAAATAAAGTCTGTGAATACAATGTTTCATTTATGCTATTATTAATCATTGTCAATTATTAATAATATTGAGTTGTATATTTTCAGTCATGCAAATGAGCATTCTTATACTGCTCTTTTTTGACCACTTGTTCTGAATTTTGATGTAGTTTGTCTCTTTGGTTTGAAAAGGTTGCTGACCCCTGGTTTAACCCTTTTTCAAGAACATTTATGAGAAGTTTAACAGCAGTGATCCAAATGTAGCACAACAGTCATTCCTAAACACGCCTCCCTCCCCCCCATCTGTTAAGTGGAGAAACCAGGCAATGTTTTCACGATGATCTAAGGATCTGCTCTCTTTTTACAAACTCCCTGCCCCAAAGGCAAAGCTGCAAGCTGCCCAAACTGTTGCATTTAAGAAGTGCATCTGGAGTCAGGGCATGCAGCTTTAAGCAGATGTCAAACATGAAATCCAGGGGTTCAAACTCAGGGGTTAAACCCCGTTGCACAAGGGATAAGGAATGGCTCGAAATAGCACATTATTTTGAAATTTGGCACGGTGTAGATGCGCCAAATTTCAAAATAAGTTATTTAATAATAGATTTGAAATAAGATACGCAATTTGCATATCTTATTTCGAGTTTAGGGTGCTGTGTAGACACACCTTTAGGCTACGTCTACACTACAGTGCTATTTCAGGATACTGGAGTGTCCCGAAATAGCTATCCCATGTCTTAACAGCAAGCCTGTTATTTCGGGCTCGCTATTCCAATGTCCCTACAAACTTCATTCCACGAGGAGTAATGGACATTTTGGAATAGCAGGTTATTTAAAAATTTGGCGCTGTATAGACAGCGCCAAATGATTAAATAGGCTATCGTGAAATAACATCAAAATAAGATACGCAATTTGAGTAGTGCAAATTGCATATCTTATTTAGCGTTATGGTGCAGTGTAGACACACATTAATTAGATTGCTCTGGCTTCTGGGGGCAGCCTTCCCCAAAAGCTGTGCCTTTCAGCCATGCAGCCTCCCCTGGGAAACAAGTCTTGCCTAGGGAGGGGAGATTGCTACCTCCTTCTCTGCCATCCCCCCCATGAGAAAGCACACCTATCGCATTCAAGGGTCTCCCACTGGGCCCTCCAGAGAGTGACAAATCACCTGCTGTCTGCACCCATCTAAGTGGGAGTGGTTGGCCCTACCTGCCGCTACAAAAAGCTACCTTGCTTTCATATTGCTAAGGTAGTTTATTGGTAAGTCTAATACAGTTCCCAGCCTGCCACCCCATTGACAGCCCCTGGGCTATAAGTGTTCCAATATGTTATTTCACCCACCTGAAATCCACCCTGATTCTGCAAACACACACCCCTCTACCAGCATTATCCTCAGGGGGAGTATGGGAGCTGAGAGGAGACTACAGTGCATGAATGGAGCCAAGTTGAAAAGCAGGTGCAGTTGCGAAATCCATAAACACCCCCATGCATCCATGTCTCTTTTTTGCACAGGAAATAGTGTTCAGAAAACAGTGCCCGGATATCTCTCTTATGATCCCAAAAAGAACCCGACGAGGGTGGGATTCGAACCCACGCGTGCAGAGCACAATGGATTAGCAGTCCATCGCCTTAACCACTCGGCCACCTCGTCTTCTGTGTGGGAATGCTCCTGTCATTTCCTCATACCCCTGAATGTGTGGAGCGGGCAAGGGTGCACAAGGAGAGGTGGGTCTGCTTGTGTATAGGGGGTGTGATTCCCCCTGCACTGTCTTTTGCACTCACGCCCCTGCCTGAACACCACGTCCCTCTCTCTCTTGCGCTCTCCGAGCTGGGCACTGGGTGCAGCCATGGGGGCGTGAACCAGCCCGGTGCAATGGTCACAAGAATCTCCCCCCCCCCCACCAGGTCACTCCCCTGCACCCCCGTCCCCGGCGGGCGGGGCGCGCTGACGAGCCGGCCTGCAGTGGCTCCTCCCTAGGGCAGGTGGCGCGCTGCCGCAGCGACGGGTGCCTCCATTCCCGGCCTCCCGGCCGGCTGCATACAAGGACAAGGAGCTGGAGCCGCCCGCTGCCTGCGCCGGTCCCCCATGGCGAGCATGGGCGCAGCGAGCCGGGCCTGAGCGCGGTGCCCCGGCCGCGGCCGGCATGCAGAGCCCCGCCAGATGCTCCTTCTTCAAGGTGCTGCTGTGGGCGCTGGCACTGGTGGCCCTGCTGCAGCTGCTCTACCTGTCCCTGCTCTCGGGGCTGCACGGGCGCCAGCAGCGCTCCCGCTACTCGGAGCTGTTCGGGGGGCGCCGGGGCGAGGCTCCCGGCCGGCCCAGCGAGCAGCAGAAGGAGCAGCTCAAGCGCGCCCTGGCCAGCGGCGGGCGGCTGGATGCCAGCGGGCAGTACCGGATCTACACGGACATGCTGGGGCCCCCGGAGCGGGCGAAGCGGGCGCCCGACTTGGTGCTCGCCACACACACCAGCCTGAGCAACCTGTACCAGCTGCAGGAGCTGGTGGGGCGCTGGCAGGGCCCGGTCTCCGTGGCGCTCTTTGCACCGGGCCCCGCCGAGGTGCGGCTGGCTACGCTGATGCTCTACGCCCTGGGGACACTGTGCGGGCCAGTGCGCCAGCTGGTGAGGGCCCACCTGGTGTGTCACTCGGGGGACCTGGCCGCCTTCCCAGAGCTGGAGGACCGGGCGGAGTTTGCCCGCTTGAAGGCCTGTGGGGATGTCTTCGCCAAGCTGGCACGGGCCGGGGTGGGCAGGCGTAACTATGCCCTGGGTGCCAACGCCTCCTACCCCAACAACTTGCTGCGCAACGTGGCAAGGGGAGCAGCCACTGGGCACTACACCCTCGTGCTGGACGTGGACATGCTGCCCAGTGAGGGGCTGCGTGAGGCCTTTCTGGCTCTGGCAGCAACCTTGGGTGCTGAGGGGCCACCGGGTGTCTTTGTGGTGCCCGCCTTTGAGATTCGGCATACCCGGCGCCTCCCAGGTGCCAAGACCGAGCTACTGCAGCTGTATCAGGTGGGGGAGATCCGGCCGTTCTACGAGGAGCTCTGCCCGCGCTGCCAGGCCCCTACCAACTACTCACGCTGGCTGAACTTGCCCTTGGGCAGTCCCCTGAACACCGCCTACGCCGTGGAGTGGAGGGACCCCTGGGAGCCCTTCTACATCAGTGCCAACTCTGTGCCACCCTACGATGAAAGATTCAAGCAGTATGGGTTCAACCGCATCAGCCAGGTACCTGCCTAACTGGGAATGGGGGGGCATTAGTGCCATGGGAGACACCCCAGAAATACACCCAGCCTCCCCAAGCGATGGAGCAGGGTGTCCTGACCCATGGGTGAAACAAATCAGGGAAGTCTCATCCAGGTGATCTCCTGATCACTGGACAGCCTCAGGCCATGCTTACTGAGCCTCATAGAGACACAAGGGCAAGAGGAGTGATTATTTCCTTCCTTGCAAGGGGGTTTTGGCCCTGATCCAATCGTAGTCCAAGAGTATTTGCTGGCTGGAGAAGAGAAGCAGCACAATGTAGGGACATTGTGCTGCAGGGTGGAGGGTTCAGTAAGAGGTGCTTTCACCTTGCATTCAATGCTATCCTCAATGCCCAAGGCTGCACCAGGAGGTGCTGTAAGTATACCTGTTAGTGGCATCCGTCCAATTAGATGTAAAATGCGCCTTGGCCCCTTGTGTTCACTAAAGACCATTTGTCCCTTTTTCTACAGCTTCAATCCAGTGAATTTCCACTTTTTGTCCTGAATTGTAGTGTTCTGTGAAGCTGTGAAATAGCTTCCACATCCCATACTGCATCTGAGCACTGGGTGAGGGATCCCTGTATAAAACAGCTCCAATGCCCCACCCCAGAAGCAGCTGCATCTCAGAACCAGGGGAAGGATCCCTCTATAAACAGCCTGCACACTCCACTTTAGAGGTAGCTGCTTTTCTGCACTTGATGTAACAAAGTGTGGGACACTTCAGAGTCCAATGAGGGTGGGGGTTACTCTGGTTTCTCCTTCACAGCTCTCCTGTCCCCTTTTGTAGGCATGTGAGCTCCATGTGGCTGGGTACAGTTTCTCAGTGCTGAACAATGCTTTCCTGGTGCACAAGGGCTTCAAGGTGCCAAGTGAGTTCCATGCACAGAAGGATGCTGAGAATCAGCGCAACAAGGTGCTCTTTCGCCAGTTCAAGCAGGAACTGAAGCTGAAGTATCCTGGCTCACTGCGCCGATGCTGATGGGCCTGCTGTCTTGGGCACAGCTCCTCAGTTCTGCCTTCCCTATGACTCTTCAACTGTAGCTTTGGTGTCAGTGTTTTTTGGGGGGGCCGTGCCCTCTCTTTTTCATTGAGTCATTAACGCTCACATCAGACAAAGGTTTATAGTTAGGGGGGAATCTTTCCAGTCACATCACTCTGGCTCCTTCACCACTCCCAGCCTATTGCTGGGATTGTGTATCCCTTTATCCCTTTCTTCCAATTCACTTCAGCATTCTCCTCCCACAGTTTTCCATTCAATATCAGACTATCTCAGAACAGAGGACTACCACACCTGGTCTTCTGCCTGTGTGGGTAGAAATCAGCTGTTTCCTCCATCCACAGTTCTCTTGTTATGATTCTTTCCCTCTCTGAGCAGAGAAGGGGGCTGTTCTGGATTCAACAGCTCCCTCTCCCTTTCTGTAAGTGGCTATGGGTTGAGAACCTAATATAGCAATTAGAGGAGGGAGAGTCAGGACTTCTGGGATCTTTCCCTAGTGCTGAAAAGAGAGTAGAGGTTAGTTGTTAAAGAATGACGTGTTGAAATTCAGGACTTCTGAATTCTGTTCCCAGCTTTGTCACTTATTCTATTTGCCCCAAGACCCTTCCACTTTGTGCACCTCATTTTTCCCCTTTGTAAAATGGGAATAAATGCACTGACCTACCTCCTGAGGGCAGGGGGCATGAGGCTTAATTTATGAAGATGCTCAATGCTGTTTGGTTGGGACTGGCAGAGTGCTCTTGTCCTCTGGCACTGTAGGGAATGGCCTGGCATTCCGTCGCCCTGCGTGCAAACTTTAGGTTGGAACAATAAAGTACTGTGGAGGCCAGGAGCTTCTCCTCATGGCTGTGTCCTGCTGTGGGTCCTTTCTGTAGCGCCGGAGGCAATGGTGGAATGTATCTGTCCCGCACAGGGCTTGGCTCACTGTGTGGCACTATGGGTGGGGCTGACTCCTTCATGTGCCAAAGCAGAGGCTCTCCTGCCAATGAATCCATCCTGCTCATGATCAGGAGAAGGGAATTGAGAGCCACACACCCTTGGCTGCTCTCCAGGTACTTGGCTGTTGGGGGCAGTCCCATGACAACACTGTGCTTGTGCACCATGGCAAGGAGGCCAAAGGCATTGTACTGAGGCGGGACTGGGACTGGGTGCCAAGTGTTATAGCAATTCTGGGACTGGAGCTGTGGCAATGCTTCAGTGACACTGCACCAGGCTGTGATGACTCTGCCCAGGAGCCACTACAACACTGACTGGGTCCTCTGGAGATGTCATGACCAAGCACCATGGCATCAACTCGACTAGGTACCATGGTGATGTGTCACAAGCAGGTGCTGCGGCAACACCAATTCGGGGGGTGCCCGCCCTTTAGCCAACTTTCGATGGATGTGGTCATCTCAGGCTAGGCTGTGGGTCTGTTGCCATGGGAACACGTCTCATCCTCCACTATCCCATAAGGCCCGGAGTAGTGGGCAGCTGGGAACCATAGAGTCAACGGCGCGCTGATTAATTGGTGTCCCTGATTGGCTGCAAGAAAATAAGGTGGGGCCAGTAGCTACGGGACTTCCGGGTACGGAGAAGCGAAGCAGCTACGGGAGGGAGGCCGCCGGCCTGGACTCCCGAGGTACGTGGGGCTCAGAGCAGCGGGAGATGGATTCGTCCCAGCTTCCCCCTCATGGGGTGCTGGGTGGTGCGTTCCCCGCTGAGATCAATAGAAGCCAGGATAGAGCTTGCGCAACCCAAGGGAGAAATTCGCTTCCTCCCCTGCTTGTGGAACTTGTTGGTTCCATCCCCGTTGAACTCAAGGGAGGGCAGGCTGGCCCATTACAACCGCAAGGGGGAAACTTACAGCGACGGCCGGCGCAGATTATTGCAACTCAGGGGAAGGTTGCGGCCCCTATGTTGTGGGTATTCAAAGATCCATTCCTCGTGAAACGTACTGGCAGCGCAGACCATTGTAGCTTGGGAAGGGGGTGCACTGTATCCTACTTCACCCCCCTCCCCCATCATGGGGACATGAATGACACCTTCCAAAACAAATTCAATGAAACTGGGAGATGCGAAGAAATCTCGAGGGGAGGGCGAATTGTGGCCTTCTGGTGTGTGTGTATGTGGGCTCAGTGGTATCTTCCCCAACACAGGCATAGACTAGAGCAAACGGTGTCAATTGGAGGGGGCAGTTATAGCATTGGTATGTTCCTCGGAAGTGAGCAGAAAATGGGAAATACCATTCTCATGGAGGGGGGTTCTCCCAGCATTGCGTATGCAGTAGTGAGCCCATTATGGGATATGGGCCAGGCCATGGTTACAGAGCGAGCAGGGGGCTGGGAGCCAGGACTCCTGGGTTCTGTTACTGGCTCTGCCTGTTTTCCCACCCTTAGCCCTAGCTGTCTATGGGGCTTGGGTGCCCCATGGGGTCTTGGGCCTATTGGAAGCCAGGTCCCTGCATTGTTGGCAAGGAGGGAGCAGCTCCCATCCGCAACTTAGGCTCATGGCAGCAGATCTCTGGGGTCCCAGCTCCGCTGGGGTCAGCACACATCGCTGCAGAGTCGCAGCACATGTCACAATGCCGTAGCAATAGCAGCTGCCAGCACCTGGCTCCCTGACAGCATCTCGGCAGCTTTGCGGGGTTTCCCCTACAAGGTGGCTGCACATGACAGTGCAGTGAGAACAAGGAGGCGCTGTCCCTGTGCCAGCCCCATGGCAGGATGACTGGCTGGCTGGGTGTGGGATGGGGAAATAAAACACCTCTGCAAGGTGCTGGCTCTGATCTAGCTCCATGTGAATCAAGTTGTGGGTTTTGGCGTTGCTCCCAATGGAGAAGGTTGCTACTTCCTTGGCCAGTGGGAAGCCTTGGGAGCTCAATGGGCTGTGGCGATTGGGGCCTACTAGCTGAGGTTGCCCTGGGGCAGGGGGATGCAAATTGTCAAGGGTTGCTGTTGGTGTGGTGGAGCTACCCATATTCACAGTCTGGGCACATGGGGTGTCCCATGGTTTTGTGGGTAGCTGTCCCTGGCCAGGTGTGATGGAGGAGGGTGGGAGATGCAGTGAAACAAGACCCTCCTGGATCACCTGCCATTGATCACCTAGAGTGCCCATGCCGGTGCATCCGGTGCCCAAGGAGGCCGAAGAGATGGAGGGGGATGGGGACTCGGCACCTGAGCTGAATGGTGAAGAGGAGGAGAGCGAGGAAGAACGTAGTGCCAGCCCTTCTGAATCAGAGGAAGAAAGCTCAGGTATTTGAGTATGGAAGGGGATACAGGGAGGGGCTTGGCCTTTTATCACAAGGCGGTTCTGGGATGTGGCTCTGCTTCCAGGGTAAAAGCCATGACCCCAGTGTCCTCTCTCTGGACTCCTAAGTTATGTTCCCAGCTCTGGGAAGAGTGGGGGGTATTGGGGGATGGGGCTGTGAATCAGGACTCCTGGGTCCTATTCTTCTATTTACTCCTAGCTGTGTGTGTGTGACCTGGGTGAGTGTCCTGGCTCTGTATGCCTCTGTTGCCCTGGTCTGTGTGTGGCCTGTAAGATACATGTGCTGTGCCCTGCAGAAATGGATGAGGAGGACTGTGAGCGGCGCCGCAGCGAGTGCCTAGATGAGATGTGTGACCTGGAGAAGCAGTTCTCTGAGCTCAAAGAAAAGTGAGTCCCCTCTTGGATTCCCCATCTTTTAGGTGCCTGTATCTCAGTGCCAGGCAAGAGATCCTGGTATAAACTGTCCCTGCTGCACCCCACCCAAGAAATGGCCGCATCTCAGTGCTAGCTAATGCTGTGGGTTGGCAAGGGCTGAGCAGGCTTATGCTGGGTGTGGTGGGCAGAACTGGACCATGCTGGGTGGTGTGAGGGAATCCCTGGGGTGGACAGGACTCTGCTCAGTACCTGCTGGTGCACCCTGCAGGCTGTTCAAGGAGCGGCTGAACCAGGTGAAGGCCAAGTTGGAGGACGTGGCATCGGGGCGGGCTGCCGAGTACCTCGACCCCCTGGGTGTCCTGCAGAACAACATGAAGATCCGTATCGAGGTGGCTGGTGAGCTCATGGCCTTGCCCATGTGTTAGCTGTATCCCCTGCTGCCCCACAGGGGACTGGTTCCACTGCCGTGAGGAGTGGAGGTTCCAGGGCTCAGTACCAGGACCTGGGAGGAGGGGACTGTCCCATGGGCTGTCCTGGTCTGGGCAGGCCTCAGAGGGCAATTGATGGCTCTAAGGGAGCAGCAAGGCTCTGGAGATGGGGCAGTTGGGTTTAGGGGGGCCCAGATGCAGTGTGGCCCCGGGGGGAGTGGGAGGGAAGGGTTCAGAAGAAGGGAGGATGGATGGTAGAGATGTAAGTGCCTGTAGCAGAGGCAGCAAAGGGCATGGGGGAACAGGAGCTGGTGCTGGGGGGGAGATGGCTTAAAAGCCATTTTCCCCCCAAGCACCATCTCTGTGGTGCCGCCTCCCCCCCACCTGCTGCTGCCACTATAAGAGGCAGCAATGAGGGGTAGGTCAGGAGGGGCTGCTGCCATGAAGCAGCCTCTGCCCACGGCCAGCCTGGGCTGCCATGAACAAGACCTGTTGCTAGAGCAGCTTCTGTTCATGGTGGCCCAGGCTGGCCAAGGCATGGGCTGTTGAACCCAGCACAAGCTGGGACTGAGCAAATCTGGCTCAGTCCCAACTTGCGCCAGTCCAGGATTTTAAATGTAGTAAGAGCTGCCCGGCATGAGCTGGGATAGAGCACCTTCCCTCATCGACTGATCGTGTAGTCAGTACAAATATTGACTATGCAATTAGTCAGTCGCCTGCCTCTTAACATCCTTAATATGGAGGTGAGCCTGAGGGAGAGGAAGCAGGTGGGTTCAGGAGAGGCCTGTGGGGTGCTGGCAGGCAGGCCCTAGGAGAGGCTCCAGGGTGGGAAGGTCCAGGCAGGTGGGGGTGGATCACCAGGCCCAGGCTCATGGGAGGAAGAGGTGGGGCCCAGTGAGAGGAGTTGATGGCAAGACCCAGAAAGTAAGAATTTCGAAGGGTTGGGGGAGTGAAGCTTGTGAGGCCTATGCCCATGGTAGTAGGAGGGCAGGGACTTTGGGAGCCTCATGGGAGGTTTGGAGTTAGCCAGGGTGGGTGTTTTGCAGGGCCAATGGTTAGGAGGAGGCGGAGGGGCTGGTAGGTGGACAGGTGTGACTGGCTCCCTCCCCCCACCACAGGCATCTACAAAGGGCTGTGCCTGGAAGTGGTCAGGAACAAGCACGAGTGTGAGCTACAGGGAGCACGCCAGCACCTGGAGGTGAGGGCTCTCACGACCCTCCTCTGCCCCTCTTAGCCCCAGAGCCCCTCGGCATAAGCACCCCAATCTTGCCCCGAGATGTCCCATGGACTGCCCTGGTCTTGCATACCCTCCATCCAGTTCCCTGCCTGCCCCATCCTGCCTGAACCCTCTGCGCCCCAGCCTGGGGGTGATTCCAGCCACTGTTGGGGGGGCCAGGAATGGGACCAGACAAGCCAAGTGGGAGGCTGGGAGCCCATAGCTTGGGGGTGGGGGCCAGACAAGCCAAGTGGGAGGCTGGGAACCCATAGCTTGGGGGTGGGGGCCAGACAAGCCAAGTGGGAGGCTGGGAGCCCATAGCTTGGGGGTGGGGGCCAGACAAGCCAAGTGGGAGGCTGGGAGCCCATAGCTTGGCGGTGGGGGCGGATCTGGCTGTGCCACCAGGGGCTCCCCAGGGTCCTCTGTGCCCTGGGGACCTCTGCTGTGGGGGTGGGTCTATCCTGGCTGCACCCCCAACCCTGTCCTGTCCACACAGAGTGAGAAGCTGCTGCTCTATGACAACATGCAGAGCGAGCTGCTGGAGCGCATCCAGCGCCTAGAGGATGATCGGCAGAGCATTGACATCACCTCAGGTCAGTGAGCCTGGGGCCTACCCCTCTGCCATTCTCCTGGCATGTCTGCCTCCTGGTCATCCAGGGTGCCTCCAAGCTCATCTCACTCTACTGTGTCCCCAGCTTGACACCTCCTGCCATACTGCTGCCGCCCCCCCCACAGGGCCCTTCCCACCAGCCCCTGGGTCCTCATTACAAAGGCAGCTACATTCAGGATCCCTGCACTTCATGGACCAGACCATCCTGCCCAGCATCCTGGTGCTGGTCCTACTTGCTACTAGCTTTAATCCATGTATGAGGCAAGTTTGAGTCTTAGGCCAGTTCCTCATGGGGCAGGATTGCTGCCCTCTCACTCCTGACACAAACCACCCCCCTTATCTCCAACCTCGGGGGCACTACCTACCCACTGCACTGGAAGCCCCAATGGGAAGAGAGGACTGAACCCCCTTTGCCCCCCTGAGGAGCTCTTGTGGGACTGAGGGGGAAGGCTGCTGCCAAGCAGACCCCTCCTGCAGCCTGGCAGTAGGGGCTGTCCTCTGACCCTCATTCTCCCCTCCTGGGATAGAGTGGTGGGACGACAAGCTGCGCCCCAAGAACAACCTCAAGAAGTGGGATCCCTTCCGGCCTGCCAAGAGGAAGAAAGCGCCGCTTGTGTCTGATATCCTTGCGTTGGTATCCCCTCCGCTTGCTGGGCTTGGAGCAGGAACCATGCTGGTATTCCACCGGCTGGCCATGCTGATTGCTCCTTTCCCAGGATAGACCCATCTCGCCAGGTGTCCCATCAGCCCTGGCTCCTTACCCTTCCAGTCCCTGTGGTGATGAGGAGTGGGGTGGGAGGGAAGGATCTGGGATGTCTGGCCCAGAGGCTCCCTGCTCCGTAGTGATCTGTGTCTGGCTGCTGCCACTGTCCCTCAATGCCCCTTTCTGGCTTGCCTATCCTGGTGCTGCCCTTCTAGTGAGTGTGGGAGGGAACAGGGCTAAATGATCACCATGCCCATGTATGGTTACGTGCCCTTAACATGCCCTTCACGCCCCTACATTGTCTACATGCTGCGGGACATCGACATCCTGGAAGACTGGACAGCCATCAAAAAGGTGAGGCTGACCCGCAGGACACCTGGATCCCTTAATCACCCTCATTCCATCGCACGCCACTGGCCACCATACAATGCCTAGTCCCCTCCCTTCACTCTCCCCATGTCCTCCAGCTGCCATGCAGGACACCTGGTTCCTCTAATCCCCACCCCTCATCCACCACTGGCCCCACACACAATGCTTGGGTCCCTTAAACCGCCCACACAGACCCTGAGTTGTTCTTCAGTACACCCGGGGTATCCCATAATAATCCCCTTTCTAGCACTGCTGTTCGGGATCAAACACCTGGAAATGGGATTATTTTCTCATCTATTCTTTATATACCCTTTTAAAAAGTCACCATGTGCATAGCTGGAAGTCAGGACTCCTGGGCTCTGGGAGCGGATCATGAGGTCTGGTGGGTTAGTGTGATAGGGAAGGTGGGGAAACAAGACTCATGGGTGGAGAATGAGGGCTGGAAATCAGGACTCCCCGGTTCTGTTCACTGCTGCTGAGTGAGTACCTTACCTTATGCCTCAGTTTCCCCATCTGTATGTCAGGCTAATGCTGCCATCCTTCCTGAGGGAACAGCATGGGTGGGATCCAGATAGCTCAGTGAGCAGCGGTATGGGGTGGAGTGTGCTCCCTGCATAAGTTTCTCTAATCATCTTGACTCTCCCTACAGGCTAAAGCAGCCGTGTCCCCCCAGAAAAGAAAAGCAGATGGTAAGAGCTGGGCAAGGGATGAGATATGGGGCCTTTTTCTCTAGGGGCACAGGTTCCAGTCTGGCCTCTGGTGTCCCCTCGTGTCTCAGCCAGGACATGAGCCAACTTGGCCCTGCAGCTGCCATCTGCTGCCAGCAGGGCCTATCCCCATATGTAGGGGCTGCACCAGCCCCCCTACCATTGACCACCGCTCTCCCCTCAGTGCTGGTGAAGGTGGAGAAGCCGGGAGCCCAGTTCTCAGCGCGCTGCGAGGACGGGCGACTGCATTACGAGGGTGAGATCTACAGCAAAGGGCAGAGTGTTGTCCTGGAGGTCGGGGACGAGGCGCCTGCGCAGTGAGTGGCCAGGAACTGGCTGGCTGGAGGGTATGGGGCACGGGGCCTTTCCCTTCTAAGCGGCACCAGCAAAGCCATCCCATCCATAGGACGGCATGGAGCGGCCATCCCAGCCCCAGGCCATGGGGGCCTCAGAGTGATCCAGGGAATTGCCTGGAGGCCTGGCTCAGGGCAGCAGGGGGTCATCCTCCCACTCACTGTGATGGTGGAAGCCAGAGTGACCTGGCAGCCTGCTCTGCTCTATCCTGCTGCCCTCTGCCAACCCGCTGAGCTCTGGGCATGTGATAGCCAGAAGCAGAGCGCCCCAGCCACAGCGGGCTGGAGCAGAGGGGGCTGCTGGGTGAGCTGTGTTACACCGCTGCTGTGGTGAGCGGTGTGTTACGCCTGCTGCCGCCTCGTCCTAAGCTCCCAGCTAATTCCCTGGATCACTGTGGGACTCAAACCCTCAATACCAGGGCAAGAGGAGGTAGAAGAGTGTGGGGTGAGGGCAGAGCTGGGGTGATGCTTGGAAGGGTTAAAGCTGTGGCAGGGCCTGGGATGGGGAGATTTGCTCTGGGTTTCACCTCTGGGGTATAGGGAGAGATGGTACTGCCCCAGGCCCCATTCCCCCTGGGAATGGCCCTGGGCACCAGCTCTGATCCAGCCCCAAGGCTGGCTGGCTCGGGGTAGGGAATGGGATACAGAGCCTTTTCCCGAGACGGGGTCTGGGGGACCCTGAATCCAGCCCCAAGGTGGAGAGGACTGACTGTCCTTGGGGGGGCTGGCATGACCCCTCTCTCCCCTGCAGGGCAGTGATCACGGCTGTCAGCACTGGGGAGGTCTGGCTGCGCCGGGAGGATGGCACCAAGACCAAAATCTACGTCTCGCAGCTGCAGAAGGGCAAGTACTCGGTGCGCAAGGCCTGAGTGGGGCTCAGCCCTGCGGCTTGGCACAGGCCTCCTCCTGGACACAAGGGCCCACAGCTCGTCTGCGGTGCAGCGAGGGGCTGGGCGGAGGCTCGGCTTGCTGCCCCCTTGCACTAGGACCCAGATGGAGAGGACTCTGGGGCCCTGCCCGGTGGAGTGTTCACATGGCCAGCGCTCCCGTCACAGATCCCTGCAGACAGACCAGCACGAGGCTTCACCGCTCGCTTCCCTCGCTAGGACTCTGGTGTTTGTAGCAATCTGGGGGGCACGTAACTCCCTGTGTCCGGGGCTGTTGTGCCCCACAGGGAAATAGGGATGCTGGTTCCAGGGGCTTCTGCAGGAAAAGCCCTGGGTCTTGACCAGCTCCCTGGAAGTGTTCACATTAAAAACTAAGCGAAACATGCACAATCTTGGCTCTTTGATTCATTTCAATGTATTCTGGGGAATAGGGATGAGCTGGCCTGGGGGGTGAGTGGGGTGTCTTCTGTATCCCTTTGAGGCACAGAATGTTCCCAGCACCATCCCCTCAGCTACGTGCGCTATCCCTTGTCTGAGCCCTCTAGACCTGCTGGCCACAGTTCCTTCAGGGCGTGGATCGCTTTGGTGTCAGGACCCTCCCTGACTCCAGCCTGTGCTGATTCTGGGACACACAAGTGGCAGCACCTTTGGGACCCTCCCAGTCTGCACTGTTGTCTTTTCTCCAGCCTCCCTTCCCTTTGGAAAAGACAGCCACCTCCGCTCTGTCCCTGGCCAGATCCTACTGCTGGGAGCTGCTCACATGGGTGACAGTCTGGGGGGCCTTGTGTCTGAGCCACACCTGTTCTCATCTAGGCCTCCCCCAGCACCCTAGTGCAGCTGCCTGCACCCTGCCAGTGCTCAGCAGAGCAAGAGGGAGCACAAATGGGGGACCCCTCTGCATGAGCTGTACCCCAACTTCACAGGCCCTGGAGGGGCTACAAGGGCATTGGGGTGAGTGGGGCTGGGTCACAGGGGGGATCTGGCACAGAAGTGGGAATCCTGCCCTGATCTTGGTTCTTCCCCATGTTGGACTCTCAAATCCTACTGGTCCCTCCCCACAATGGGGCTTTAGCCTGATGTCCCATGAATTGTCTAGAAAACTGATCTCCTGAATCCCAGCCTCACACTACCCTTCCCATGGCTCAACCCCCTTCTCTGCTGGCCCAGCTGTTTGGGGTCTGGGAGCCAGAACTCCTGGGTCCTAGCCTCAGTTTTAAGAGCTCTATGGGGTCAAGTGGGACAGGAGCACTGGGATCCAGAACTCCTGGGCTATGTCTACACTGGCGGGTTCATATGCAAGAACACGTCTTTTTGCGCAAGAGTGTCCATGGCAGTGTGGACACTCTTGTGCAAGAAAGCTCTGATGACCATTTTAGCCAAGGGGTTTCTTGCACAAGAAACCCCTGCTGGATGTCCACACTGCCCTCTTGCGCAAGAGGGCTTACACTTATTAGAAAAGAGCGTAGCTCTTGCGCAAGAAGCCCTCTCTTCCCACGCTTTACTGTAAATCTTCTTAAGCAAGAGCAGGCGAGCCCTGTGGACGCTCTGCAGAAGAATGGCTGTTATTGCGCAAGAACCCACCAGAGTAGACAGCCTTGGAGTCTCTCCTCAGTTTTGGAAGGACTGTGGAGTTCGCTGAGTTGGGGGAGTGCTGGGAGCCAGAACCCCAAGGTTCGGTTTTGCAGCTGGCTGTCTAACAGTGACAGAGCCCCCTCCCTGGTTTGTGCCTCGGTTTCCCTTCCTGTATTGGGAGCCATTGTGGTCCCCCTGGAGAGGGGAAAAGGCATCTGCAGGGCTCCAGGGTGGAGGATGGGGACAGATACAAAACCCAAGACAAAGTAAGACCTGGGGGATGATGCCCAGGGCCCCTGATGTCCAGGGTGGCCAGGCAGCTGCCAGGGTTTGGCTTGTGGCCTGGACATGCTCAAAGCCCAGCACATGTGAGTCTGACATGGGAGTGAAGGGAATAATAGATTAATAATGATGCTGAAGGTAGCAAAGAGGTTATGAGAAGGGGGCCCTGCCAGGGCCTGCAATGGGGGCCATTTGGATGGGAACTGGGAGAATGGAAGAGGACACTGGGGGCTCTGCCCGGGATGATCTGAGATGCCAGCTCCATTCATATCAAAACTTCACTCCTGGTAAGATGGGAGCACAGCCCAGCAGTCAGGATGGGGGGAGGAGGGGAGAATCTGGCTTGGTTCTGATGGATTTTCCACCTGTGGCTAACTTTCTTTGTCCCCTGGCTGCTCCTTCTACTGTCCTGGCTGCTACCGACTGTCCATACAGCCTACAGCCCTCGCATTGACCTTTCTCGCCCAGCTGGAAGAGTAGAGTCTAGTGCTTAAAGCAAAGTGCTGGGAGCTAGGACGCCTGGGAGCAGAGTGGTGTCTAGTGGTTAGAGTTGGGGGTGGATTAGGAGTCAGGACTTCTGCTTTCTGTGTTTAGCTGGGGGGTTGGAATCCAGTGGGTTCGAGCAGATGGGCTGAGAACCAGCACTCCTGGGCTCTGTGTCAGCTCTGGCTTGGGCAGTATGCTTTTCCGTGCCTCAGTTTCCCCCTGTACAAAAGGAGTGAGCTGGTAGGCTGGTGAGTTGTGCCTGCCCCGCCTGCCCTGGGGCTGGCTGGCTGATTAGATCTGCGCCCCCGCACGGGCTGTGCCAGCCTAGAGAGCTTTGCCTTGGGAACGTGACTGCGGGGGGGTCTATCCCTGCCTGGGGCTGGCTCCGCCCGGTCCGGGCCTGTGCCATGGCTGGGTGTGACGGTGAGTCACAGCCGACGCGCATTCCACTGCTCCGGGCCAGGTTTGGCTCCCACGGAGCCGGGGCACTGGCTGTGGAGCCGATACCGGGACGCAGCTCTGTGTGCAGGGCTCCCTCGCCCCTGCCTCCCGCTATAGACCGCGCCGCGCCCCACCCCAGAGGCGGCTGCATCTCAGCGCCCCGCTAGGGCTCCGTGTCGCGTGGAGAAGCAAGTTCCCAGCAGGAGCCACGTGGGTCTGAGTCGTGCCCTTCCTGCTCCTCCTGCCGCCTCCCTCCCGGGGCGTTTCGGGGCTGGCGCAGGCTGGGCTGGGCTGGGCTGCCCCGGGCCCGGAGAGCTGGTACCAGGGGAAGGGGGCGGCCCGCTGCGCCTCCTCTCCCTGGCAGAGGGAGCCTCGCACCTCCGCAGCCTGGTCACCCGGCCAGATGGAGCCCCCGGACCAGCCGCACGGGTATGGCCGAGGGGCCTGGGCCGGGAGGGGCGGGAGCCAGGACGCCTGGGTTCTGCCCCAGCTCTGGGAGGGCGGGGGCGGGGGTGGGGAGCCGCGACTCCTGGGTTCCTAACTCTGGGCTCCCTGCGCTCCTCACAGCCCTGCCTCCCCGCTCCGCCTGGCTCGTGACCCCGTGTACGATGTCCCGGCGCCGCACGTCTGCCCCCAGCCCAGGCCCGCACGGGGGGCTCCGACCAGCGTCAGCCTCCGGGATCGTCTGCTCCTCACCCAGCCCGTCTGGCTGCAGCTGAGCCTCAACTCCGCCACTGCCCTGCACATCCTGCAGCGGGAGCCGCCCGGGGTGAGGGGAGGGGGCTCTGTCCTGCTGGGCTGAATACTGAGGGCAGTGGGTTCATGGGTCTGATTTTGGGGGGCATCCTGGGGAGTCCAGGGGTCTGATTTGGAGGGAGCAGACTGGGTGAGCCCATAGGTCTGATTTGGGGGGGCATGCTGGAGAGTCCACCATGGGTCTGATTTGGGGGGGGCACACTGGCTGAGCCCATAGGTCTGATTTGGGGGGGCACACTGGGTGAGTCTATGGGTCTGATTTGGAGGGGGCACACTGGGTGAGTCTATGGGTATGATGCGGGGGGCTCCCACACTGGATGAGCCCATGAGGCTGACGGGAGATCCCACATTAGGTAGATCACTGGGGCTGAACAGGGCCCCGGTGGATATGGAGTCCACAACTCCTGCATAGCCCCTGCTGTGAGGTGCTCCCTTCTCACCCCAGACGTTCCTGGTGCGCCGATCAAACACACGCCAACGCCGGGCCCTCTGCTTGCGCCTCCTAGATGACCTGGCACCGGCCTTTGTCGCCAGCTACAGCCTGCAGGAAGGACCAGCCGGTAGGGATGTGCGCCTTAGGGTTAGCTGTGTGCCTGGTGCCCTATGGAGCCCCCCACTCCCTGCAGCATGGTGCCCCTGGCACAGCACTGGGCCAGTAAGCAAGTACTGACTTCCGGGGAGAGCGCCTCTCAGCACTGCAGGCTCTGAGGGTCCCTGTCTTTGCAGGAGTCTCCCTGGAGGGCTCATCCCGGAGCTTCCCAGACCTGCTGCATCTGGTGGCCTCCTACTGCCAGAGACGGTGAGTGGGATCAAGGGGAACACTCTAAGATCTGAGCTCCAGCCTTCCCCTGCTCACAGGGGACTGAGATCCTGTAGTGCAGTGCTCACCAACCAGTAGATCAGGATCTACCGGTAGATCTTGGTGCCTCTGCCAGGCGATCCTGACTGGTTTGGCGGGGAGGCTGTCATGTACCGGTACTTCAACTGTTCCTCCCCACACTGCCTTGCTGCTCCTGCCCAGAGCCTCAAAGCTGCCCCCTGGGAGCCTCCTGTTTGTTGTGCAGAGTGGGGGAGACAGAGGCAGAGGGCGCTGATGTCAATCTGTCCTGCTCCCCTGTACCCCATCTTGACAGAGTAAGGAGGGTGGGACCTCAGGAAAGAAGTGGGGCAGGAGCAGGGCCTCGGAGAAGGGGCAGGGCGGGGGTATTTGGGTTTGAGGTAGATCCCAGACTCACTTAGATTCAAAAAGTGATCTTGTGCTTAAAAAGGTTGGCAATCCCTGGTGTAGTGTCTGGGGCAGTGGGACTGGGGGAGGGTTATGGAGCAGAGGGAGTTGGGGCAGCTCTGAGGCAGAAGGGGATTGGGGAAGAGTCCTCAGGGAAGGGGGGATGAGTAGAAGGGGATTGGGAGGATGCCGCTGGGAGAGGAGGGAGCCCTGGAGTTGCTACTGGAGTCTGATACACTGTCCCCCTAGGGAGGTTCTCCCTGTGGCCCTGCGCCTGCCCCAGCCCATCCAGCAGGCGGTGTCACACAAGGAACTGGAGTCCATTTCCCACCTGGGGCTTGGTGAGTTGATCCCCCCCCCACACATCCCTCTTCCCCCATCCCCTGCCCCACATCTTGCTGCCCCTGCACTCCTCTCCCTGATCCTTCTCCCTTCAGGCCCCCTGGTCCCTCCCTCCCCACCCTCTGTCCATGCCTCATTTCCACTTCATCACCTCCATCCCCACAGCCATTCCACTTTCCCCATCACCCTGCACTCCCCATATAGCTGGGAAATCCCTCCCTCCCTCTAGTTCCCCTTCTCTCCCTCTAGCCTGGGCTAGATTGGAGCCAGCGCCCCCTAGAGGGGAAAGCCCTACCCTCCCCCCCCCCCCCAGCCAGCCAGGGCCCCCACCTTGGGATGGATCAGAGCCAGTGCGCTCTGGAGGGGGAAGGCCCCATGTGCTCTCCTCGGTGCTGACCCCTCCTTTACTGCCCCACAGAGTTCTGGAGCTCTTCTCTCAATGCCAAGGACTCCCCGGAATTGCCTGAGCCCCAATTCAGTGAGGACGCTGCCGCCGGCCAGCTGGGCACGATCCCCACGCGGAGCCCAAGGGAGCTGGACTGTGGCCTGGGCAACGGGGCACTGGGCTTCCTGAACCCCCTGTTCCAGGGCAAGGACGGTGGCTCACGGCGGGATGACTTCAAGCGCAGCATTAAAGTGCGAGTGTCCACTGAGACCTCCAGCCCCCTCTCACCGCCCCCCAAGCCACCGCCTCCCATCCCTGCTAACCAGGCAGGGACGCCCCCCACTCCACGCCGGGAACCGGGCCAGTGCTCACCACTCTGCACATCGGGATATCGGGTGCCCCAGCGGGCTGGGGAACCCCTTACTGCTGAGCCAGCCAGGCACAGCCTCCCATCCCTGCAGGAACTGGACAGCGGGTCCCCCAGTGGCTCAGAGAGCGAGGGAGGTGGGCGTCCGCGGGCCCCCTCGCCTCCTGCCCAGCGCCGTCCCCGTGCCCCCCTGCGCTCCATGAGTGACGCTGTCTTGGCCGTGCTGGCCCCTGAGAAGCAGCTGGCACGGGCCGTGGAGGGGCTGGCGCGGGACCGGAGCACCAGGCTGGGAGCCAGCATCCAGGATTTCCTGACCCTAGTGAGGGGTGGCAAAGGGGAGCGATCCAGCCATGAGCTCCTGAGCCCCGTCCGAGCCTTCCTCACTCGCACCAAGACCCAGATGCTGCAGAGCCCAGCCCTGGAGCTGCCCAGCCCCACGCTACTGCCTGACCACAGACTGGGTGAGTGGGGCTGAGGAGAGGGAGCCAGGACTCCTTGGGGGAGGGAGCCAACTCAGGGAGGGGGTGGGGGGTGAGGCCTAGTGGGTTAGTTCAGCAGTGGCTGGGAGCCAGGATGCTGGGCTCTAAGAAAAGGGTGGGGTCCAGAGGGTTGGGCTGGGGAGTGGCCAGACACCTGGTTCTATTCCCAGCTCTAGGAAATGGGTGGGGTCTAGTGTGCCTAGGTTCTGTTCCCAGTTCAGGAAGGGGAATGGGGTCTAGTGGGTCAGAGCTGGGGGTCGGGGAGGGACCCGGACACCTGGGTCCTAGGAAGGTAGTAGGGCCTATGGGTTGGAGCAGTGGGGCTAGGCGCTAGCCCAAGAAGCCCACTCCTATCCTGCAGATGCTGTGCTGGAGCGAGCCCTACATCGTTGTGTGCTGAAACCCCTAAAGCCAGTGCTGGCATCACGGCTGCGTGGCCTACACGTGGCAGACGGGTCTCTGGGCCAGCTCCGGGAGAACCTGCGGCTGGTGAGGGAGCGGGGCCCTGGCGCCTTCCCAGCACGGGCGACGTTGCCTGGCCCCCCTGACACCCAGCGGGCCCGACACAAACTGCTGCGGCTGCTGCGCGCCTATTCGCCCTGCACCCAGGTGACACTGCTGCTGCAGGCCTGCAAAGGCGTCTACCGAGCCATGGGGGCAGCCCCGGGTATGGATCCCTTCATCCCTTCCCCCTCCCCTCCCTCGCCATGTGATGCTGCCACTGCAGGTCTGCCAAGGTGTCTGCAGAGCCATGGGAGCACCCCCAGACAGCCTTCCTGCCCATCCTCCCCTGAGAGGCCCCCTGGTACTCCCAGCCCCTCTGCTCTTCCTTACCCAGGCCCCAGGCCTAAGAAAGCATCTCTGCAGCCATAGGGCTGTCCCCAGCCCCAGTCCTTGCACCACCCCCAGATCAGAGGCGTAGCCACAGAATGGGCTGAGTGGGTCATGGCCCACCTACTTTGCATCCAGGCCCACCCCTCAAGCTGGCCCCACTGCATGCTGGGAAGCAGAAACAGGGCTTACCCCCACATCCCTTCTGTCCCGCTCCCTGCCCCCCATGCTTGCCCACCCACCCACCTAAGTAGGCCCTTCTGACTATGTCACTGCCCTATATCACCCAATTTGGTCCCTCACCCTCAACCTGCTTATTTCCTATAACCTCCTGAGGCCTGCCCTGTCCCGTGTCTGCCTGTGCTCCCCATGCTGTCCACCCACTCCACTGCCAGGAGCCTCCCTCCCCAGCCTGTGCTCCAATGCCTTCTGCTTCCCCTACAGCCAGGATCCCTCCCTGATCCCCCCGATGTTCCTGCTGCGTCCCTGCCAGCACCTACCCCCCACTCACATGTCCCACTTCCCTCAGATGGGAGCTATGGGGCAGACGAGTTCCTGCCAGTTCTGAGCTTCATCCTGGCTCAGTGCGACCTTCCCCAGCTGCTCATGGAGGCTGAATACATGATGGAGCTGATGGAGCCCAGCCAGCTCCTGGGGGAAGGTAAGGGAGATCTCTAGATCCTCCACTGCCCCTTTTCCCTGCCCCCCCTGAACCAGCCACTCCCCTCACCCTAGGGCCAGGTCAGAGATGGCGCCCCCTAGAGGGGACAATTTCAGGGTCTGTTTACTTCCCCAAATGGGGGGAAGGCACATAACCAGCTGGGTGTGACCTCCCAGTGTGTCACTGTGGCCAAAAGAGCTAATGTGATCTGGGGTGTGTAGACAGGGGAATCTTGACTGGGAAAAGGGAGGTTCTAGTACCTCTGTATGTGGCACTGCTGGAATCCTGCCCCCAGTCCTGGTGCCCACAATGCAAGAGGGAGGCTGAGAGATTACGGGCCTCAGAGAAGAGCCCTGAAAACAACCAAAGGCTCAGAGAAAGTGCCTGACAGAGAGACACAGAGCTCCATGTGCTTAGCACAGAACAGGCGAAGAGTGATCCCAGTCTCAGTACCGGCATGGGGGGACAAATGGGAGAGCTGGCGGCTCCTCAGTCGGGCAGCCAGAGCTCTAGCAGGACTTGAGGGCTGGAAGCTGGAGCTGGCCAAATTCAGACCAACAATGAGGGGAATTCACCAGGGACTGGCTTCACCATCGCTGGCAGCGGCTAAACTGGGCTGGGATGTTTTTCTGAGCTCCACACGACTTCCTCCGGGACTCAGTTCAGAGCAGCCCTGCGCAGAGAGGAGGGCAGCCTAGGGGATCCCCGGGGCCCTTCTGGCCTGACAAGCTCTGATCCATCCTCCCCCAGGTGGCTATTACCTGACCACTCTCCAGGCCAGCTTGGCCCTGCTGGGGAGTTTCCATGAAGAGAAGTCGAGGCAGCTGCGCCCTGATGTCCAGAGAGTCCTGAGCTGGCGGCACCAGCACCCCACAGGACAGCTCCCTGGAGACCCGTGCTGGGTATGTGGGGAGGCACTTGGGAGTGGAGTCACTGCAGGGGACTCCCTGCTACCTTCCCTTCTTTGCTGACCACCTGGTCCCTGCTTCCACCCGCCCTGCTACCCATCCAGTACTTGTCCCCTCCCTTCCCTGCTACCCACCCGGTCCTTGTCCCTACCCCACTGCCTGCTTCATCCCTCCATCCTTCCTTCCCCCTCTCGTTGCTTGCACAGTTCCCCTGCATCACACCTGGTGCAGCTCAGTCCCTATCCACCATGTCATCCCATCTTTGCTCCTCCATCTCCCTCAGTACCCACTCAGCCACTGCCCCCACCATGTCCACTCAGTTCCTGACTTGCTCTGTCTTCCAGGATCCACGGCCTGAGAAGATCCAGGCCCCCTGCAGTGGGCACCACTCCATCATGCCTGCCCTGGGACACCAGGAGATGGCAGAGCGGCTAGGAGAGCACCCCTCAGACAGCAGTCTCCCTCTGTACTCCGAGGGACAGGAGTGCCCGGCTCAGCACCACCATCCTGGGGAGATGGGGCCTGGGCCAGGACCCCCACGCAGGCTGCTCCGCAAAGGAGCTGTTGACCTGGAAGAACCCCTCGGATCCAGGATACCGGGTTCTGTCCCATCTCAAGGAGAGGATCAGGGTCTAATAGGTTAGAGCAGGGGGGTAGGGAGTGAGGACTGCTGGGTTCTAGTCCCAGCTCTGTTGCGACTGGCTTTAAGACCATTTCCCCTAATTGTGCCTCAGTTTCCCCCTTTGTAAAACAGGGCGAATAAGCCCCACAGCAGCATTTGGGAGCATCTGTCCTAAGTAGCCCCTCCCTGTTCTACTCTCTGGGGTGGATGATGCTGAGAGAGCCTTTATCCCCTCTCCGGGGAGGGGGGAAAGGCAGGAAGTTTCTCTGCTTGTAACAACCACTCCTGACTTAAGAGTTAAATGCCAAAAGAGAGACTTTCCCTAGTGACACAGAGGATCAATGTATATACACCAGGAGGATTTGCTGGCACAAAAACCTCTTCTGCTGATGTTATTTTTGTAGGACCTACTTTGTTATATATTTGGGAGAGGTTCATTTTTATTTCTTGTTCTCCCAAAAGTGACACGGCCCAATTAATTTGAAGTCTCAGTTTATGGTTTGTTCATATATTAGAAGAAAAAGTTCCATAACAAAATGCTCTTTCATAGATATTATTGTAGGGCCTGCTTTATTTGCTATTTGGGAAAAAATCAAAGAGCAGCATTCTTTGTTTTTAACTTAAGTCTGGCTTTTTATTTTTTTCTGAAGCTCTAAATAGATGTTTCGATAAATACAATGCTCCAGAACGCAAGTCTCCTCTGTTGATATTATTGTAGGGTTTACTTTATTGGCTGAACAAAGTGCGGTCTGTTTGCCTGTCTCCAACTGTAACAAGCTAACTTTTGAATGCTGGGTGTGATCAATTCCAGGATTTTCAGGAACACTGTAGGCTGCATGGATAGTTTTAGGTGAAAATTGGAGAAACCAAAAGGGGAAAAATGGGAGGCCACTGGCATCTGATTAGCTTTAAGCCCTTTGCTGCTGTCAATGCTTAACACCCTCCAGCACAGCTCTGCTTAGTGGGCAGGTAGAGTTTGGGACGCTGACATCCAGTGTGACTGAGCTTCTGGACAGAGAAGAAATGAGACCGGGGGGATGGAGGGGGAAGCCCCTGGCATGTGCACAGGAAAGAGAGGCCCTAATGTGACGGGAAGGGGGGACAAGCAGAGCTCCTAGTGGGGGACTGGAGGGAAGGGAAGACAGATCCCTTGACATGGGAGGAGAATGGGGCAGGGAACCCCTGAATGAGGGAGTGGCACCCAGACAGCTTTGGGCAGGGTGAAAGAGGGATGCCAGGAGCACTGGCGGGGGTGATAAGCCAACACCAGGTGTGAAGCAGGCACCCTGGTGGGTTTCACTGGTTTTTCCCAAGGCACCGTGCCCAGCTCTGCCTGTTGGGCAAAGGCCACAGCCTCAGGAACGGGCCTGGCTGGAGGGAAATCAGGCCTGTCTGGTGAGGCAGGAGGGGTGACACTGGTGCCCCCTCCTGCTGTTTAGCACCTTCCAGGCAGCAGCTGCTGCCTATTCTGAGTGGGCACTGCCACAGAGTCCAGCAGAACACCAGTGCTTTGGAGGCTCCGGGAGGGTGAGGAGGAAAGTAGGGATGGGGAAGCGGCCAGGGCTGAAGGGATGGGCCCTGCTGACTGCAGGGTGCTGGCGTAGGCTGTGGGGGTGGGGCATCATGGGCTGAGCACTGCCCCCCCCTTTGGAGACAGACAAGTCGTGATTCATCTGCTGACTCCTAGCGGAATGGCCCTGAGTCATCCTAGAGCCCAGCCCCAGACGTGGGTCAGAGGATCTCTTGGCCCCCCAGCATTCCCAGGACAGAGACTCTCCTGCTTCTCTGGGACCCTTCTCATCCACACAGTGCCCCACAGTGGCCTTCTGGGATCCCTGGGGCCCATCCAAGGGACACCTCAGGTGCTGGGCTTTCTGAGGGCTAAGCCAGCTCCCTCCCCCTTCTTGGGATAAGAAAATATTTGGAGTCAAATCCTTTCCCTCTGGGCTGTATCTGAACACGTCCATTGGCAGGCTGTGGAGTCTCTCATGAGCTACTGCAGGCCTCAGCACGCAGAGGGCTGACTGCCACGAGGCTGGCTGAAGGCCTCCACCCTGCCCAGCCATGACAGATGGATTGTAGGGCTGCTGGCGTGGACTTAGCTCACAACTGAGATGTCTGTCTTCTTTCATAGGGATGGGTAGTATCAGTGCATGAGGGGCTGCACCCCCAGATTTTGCACCCCAGGGCTGACCCCATTGCCAACCTGCTACTGGCTCTGCCAAGTTTGGGTACTGCTGGTCCCGCCATCTCCTGAAGGTCCAGGCTACGAATTCTGGAGGCTCCACTGCTGCTCAGAGTCCTGTGCCTGCTTGGGGCTTTGCTTCTGGCCTTGCCTTGGGACTTGACAGCCATCTCCAGCTATGACTAGGGTGACATCTCTCCTGGACCGGATGTACTGGATGCCATTTGCAGCAATGGCACCTGGTCTGGGAGAGTGAGGAACTCTAGCTGTGACCCCAGCTGTGAGGGGTGGGAACAGATGGCGGGCACAGCTCAGTACGCCAACCCTAAAGGTAGTTCCAGCACCACTGTCCTCTTCGCAAATGACAGGAACGTCCTGCCTCTGCCTCCTGGGCCATATGGCCTCTTGCGC
Source organism: Pelodiscus sinensis (assembly GCF_052426305.1). Lineage (NCBI taxonomy): Eukaryota > Metazoa > Chordata > Testudines > Trionychidae > Pelodiscus > Pelodiscus sinensis. Next base: position 19,715,114 of record NC_143062.1, on the reverse strand, counting down.
TTTGCCACACTGCATCTGCACTGCATGCAAGCTCAGCTGGGGACTGCACGCAGCCCAGGCAGCCAGCCCAGAGTGGATGGGAGCCCTCGCCCCAAAGGTTCCACTCAGCTGCAGTTTGGGTAGGAGGCCCCTTCGTCCCAGCCCTTCCAACAGAAATTATATTGCTGAAGGCACCTTTGGAGGGTTGAGAAGCTCACCTGGACCATTGTGTAGATCAGAGCAAGTTGGCTGCCAAAGAGTTGCTCGGCTGGGACTCGGAGCAGTGCACAGTGTGGGCATGTTCTCCAGACCAGCCATTCCAACCAGACCTCTCTTTGGACATGTTCTTTTCATCGCTTACCCAGGAAAACTGGCTGTCCTGCCCGGCTAACATCAGCAGGAAGTGGGGAGCAGGAAGGGCTCTTCCAGCTGACCCTGCAGGTACAGTTTTTCCCCCAAACAAGGACTGGCTTAGGCTACACCCCAAGTTTGTACTCAAAATTGTGTCACTCAGGCCATCCATCTGCCCCAGTGCCACTCAAGGACCTGTCTCTTTAAGGCCCAGGAGGCCTTGGGCCGGGCAGCCCTGTTCAGTTAGCTGCTGCAGAGAGGTAGGTAGTACCGCCCTGCCCAGCCCAGCCCAGCCCAGCCCAGCCCGGCTGAGGAGAGAGGAGCGTAGGGATGTTAAATATTGGTTAACTGACTAGTCAATTTTACCTCTTGAATTCTTATCCGTTAGTTGACTATTCTACAGTCCCTGGGGCAGCCCCTGTCCCGGGGGGAAGGGTCTGAACTCCCAGACCCAGCATGAGCCAGAACTGAGCCATGTTGCCTGCCCACCCGGCTCCTAATACACTTTAAATGCAGAGCTGCAGCAGGGGTAGGTCCAGGACCCAGTGCAAGCTGGGACTGAGCTGGGCTGCTGGCCAGTCTAGCCTCCGTTTGTCAGAGGCTGGAAATGGATGACAGCAGAGGGATCACATGATGATTCTCTGTTCTATTCACTCCCTCTGGGGCCTCTGGTATTGGCCACTGTCGGCAGACAGGACACTGGGCTAGATGGACCGTTGGTCTGACCCAGTACGGCTGTTCTTATGCTCGTGGTCAGGTCACGGTCTATGCCCATGACCCATCCAGCCCCCTGCCCTGGAGCAGCTGGATTGGAGCTGGGGTGCCCAAGCAGGAAAGGGCCTGTGTCTCATTCCCCTGTGGCCCAGCCCTCCTGAGCAGCTGGTCAGAACTAGCTCCCAAAGGCCATTCATTGAAATGCGGGTTAAATGAACAATGTGCGTCCTGGTGCAGTGCTGCGATCGCACCTGCAGGGGGCAACGTCACTCCACCCGCATCCTTCTCAGGCTGGATTGGTAAATCCGAACTTGGTGGGGAGAGCCCAGAGCTGCGACTGAGGGGCTCTGACAGCTGAACTGGGCGCCCAGGGCCGGGGTGGGGGGAGGCAGTGGGTCTGGCTGTGAAGGGGGAGCCCAGAGCCAGGGTGGGGGGAGGCAGTGGGTCTGGCTGTGAGTGGGGAGCCCAGGGCTGAGGTGGGGGGAGGCAGTGGGTCTGGCTGTGAAGGGGGAGCCCAGGGCCGAGGTGGGGGGAGGCAGTGGGTCTGGCTGTGAGTGGGGAGCCCAGGTCTGAGGTAGGGGGAGGCAGTGGGTCTGGCTGTGAGTGGGGAGCCCAGAGCCAGGGTGGGGGGAGGCAGTGGGTCTGGCTGTGAGTGGGGAGCCCAGAGCCAGGGTGGGGGGAGGCAGTGGGTCTGGCTGTGAGGGGGGAGCCCAGGGCCGAGGTGGGGGGAGGCAGTGGGTCTGGCTGTGAGGGGGGAGCCCAGGGCTGAGGTGGGGGGAGGCAGTGGGTCTGGCTGTGAGTGGGGAGCCCAGGGCTGAGGTGGGGGGAGGCAGTGGGTCTGGCTGTGAGTGGGGAGCCCAGGGCCAGGGTGGGGGGAGGCAGTGGGTCTGGCTGTGAGTGGGGAGCCCAGGGCTGAGGTGGGGGGAGGCAGTGGGTCTGGCTGTGAGTGGGGAGCCCAGGGCTGAGGTGGGGAGAGGCAGTGGGTCTGGCTGTGAGTGGGGAGCCCAGGGCTGAGGTGGGGGGAGGCAGTGGGTCTGGCTGTGAGTGGGGAGCCCAGGGCTGAGGTGGGGGGAGGCAGTGGGTCTGGCTGTGAAGGGGGAGCCCAGAGCCAGGGTGGGGGGAGGCAGTGGGTCTGGCTGTGAGTGGGGAGCCCAGGGCTGAGGTGGGGGGAGGCAGTGGGTCTGGCTGTGAGTGGGGAGCCCAGAGCCAGGGTGGGGGGAGGCAGTGGGTCTGGCTGTGAGTGGGGAGCCCAGGGCTGAGGTGGGGGGAGGCAGTGGGTCTGGCTGTGAGTGGGGAGCCCAGAGCCAGGGTGGGGGGAGGCAGTGGGTCTGGCTGTGAAGGGGGAGCCCAGAGCCAGGGTGGGGGGAGGCAGTGGGTCTGGCTGTGAGGGGGGAGCCCAGGGCTGAGGTGGGGGGAGGCAGTGGGTCTGGCTGTGAGTGGGGAGCCCAGAGCCAGGGTGGGGGGAGGCAGTGGGTCTGGCTGTGAGTGGGGAGCCCAGGGCTGAGGTGGGGGGAGGCAGTGGGTCTGGCTGTGAGTGGGGAGCCCAGGGCCAGGGTGGGGGGAGGCAGTGGGTCTGGCTGTGAGGGGGGAGCCCAGGGCTGAGGTGGGGGGAGGCAGTGGGTCTGGCTGTGAGTGGGGAGCCCAGGGCCAGGGTGGGGGGAGGCAGTGGGTCTGGCTGTGAGTGGGGAGCCCAGGGCCAGGGTGGGGGGAGGCAGTGGGTCTGGCTGTGAGTGGGGAGCCCAGGGCTGAGGTGGGGGGAGGCAGTGGGTCTGGCTGTGAGTGGGGAGCCCAGGGCTGAGGTGGGGGGAGGCAGTGGGTCTGGCTGTGAGTGGGGAGCCCAGGGCTGAGGTAGGGGGAGGCAGTGGGTCTGGCTGTGAGTGGGGAGCCCAGGGCTGAGGTGGGGGGAGGCAGTGGGTCTGGCTGTGAGTGGGGAGCCCAGAGCCAGGGTGTGGGGAGGCAGTGGGTCTGGCTGTGAGTGGGGAGCCCAGGGCTGAGGTGGGGGGAGGCAGTGGGTCTGGCTGTGAAGGGGGAGCCCAGAGCCAGGGTGGGGGGAGGCAGTGGGTCTGGCTGTGAGGGGGGAGCCCAGGGCTGAGGTGGGGGGAGGCAGTGGGTCTGGCTGTGAGGGGGGAGCCCAGAGCCAGGGTGGGGGGAGGCAGTGGGTCTGGCTGTGAGTGGGGAGCCCAGGGCTGAGGTGGGGGGAGGCAGTGGGTCTGGCTGTGAGTGGGGAGCCCAGGGCTGAGGTGGGGGGAGGCAGTGGGTCTGGCTGTGAGTGGGGAGCCCAGAGCCAGGGTGGGGGGAGGCAGTGGGTCTGGCTGTGAGTGGGGAGCCCAGGGCCAGGGTGGGGGGAGGCAGTGGGTCTGGCTGTGAGTGGGGAGCCCAGGGCTGAGTGGAAGTGCCTCCCAGAGCTGTGTGAATTGGGCCAGGTTGCAGGATCTTTGGCAGCGCCGGCTCCAGCAGCTGACGCCCCGTGACTGGCCCAGATCTATCCCTGGGCACTGACCCTTGTCCCCGTCCCACCCACCCTCATGCTCCGGCCCCAATTCCCTGCCCTTGCGTCAGCCTGTCCGTGGGCCAGCGGGGCTGGGAGCAGCTGGGGCTGCTGTGAGCTCATGTGGGGTGTGAGAGCGAGAGTGTGGATCGCTTCCCCACCCCGTCTGCGGCACTCAGCCTGGGCTGTGGTGCTTTTCCCCTCTAGGGGGCATCCTCTCCCATCCAGCCCCGGGGCCAGGGGACTGGCTGCTCAGAGTGGTGGGGAAAGGGCACGTGGCCTTTCCCTTCTAGTTCATTTCCCCATAATAGGCAAGTTTGCCAGGTCTCAGCCTGGTCCGTCCCCCTCCCCCCACAGCAAACAGGCTCTGCCTCCATAGGAGCAGGAGCCACCCCTGGAGGGGGCCCCGCATGGCTGGCAAAAGGCCAGAGGATGGATATGGGGCAGTGTTGCTCTGGGGCAGATAAAAGTAGGGCACATGGGGGGAGGCAGGATGCTTTCGGAGGTTCCTGCAGATTGTGGAAGGGGTACATTAGGTTGGGGAGGGGCTATGAGTGTTAAGGGTCTTCTGTGCAGTTAGGGTTGTGGGGTTCGTGGGGGTGGGGGATGAGAGCTGCAGGGAGGGGTGGGGCAGGTTTCCTGCCAGCAGGGTATGTGGGCTACGGGGGGGAGATGCTCTGCGTATGCCGCTCCTTCACCAGGCTGTGGGGAGGAGGGGTGTGCTGGTGAGTGGGAGCTGTGGGGGAGGAGCTCTGTGTATGTCCCCTCCACATACACTGTTGGGCTCTGTGGGGGAGGTGCTTTCTCTGTCCCCCGCCTCCGCCCCCCCGCCATTGGGCTCTGGGTCTGCTCCAGGCTGAGCCAGCACCACCCAGGCCCAGCGGAGGCTGTGTGAACCCTGAAGCCCTGCCCTGCGTGGGGGCCCGAGGTGGGGAGTGAGCTCATCCGAAGGGGGCTTGGAACAGAACATGCTGTTTGTTCTGTCCTGTCCTGTCCTGTCCTGGAATGGGGTGCAGGAAGCAGCACCCAAATGGATCCTGCCGGAGGGGAGGGGGAACTATGCCCTGAGACACCCCCACCCCTGCGGGGGAAAATGAATGGCCCTGTTCCCAGCCAGCCCGCACTCAAAGCAGAGGCTGCCCAAGCGTCTGGATGGAGGAGCAAAATGTGAATTTGTGAGAGTGGGATGGGGGCTCAGTAGGGGGGGCTCTCCCCTAGTAAGCACTGATCTGTGTGCCTCAGTGTGGAAGCCAGGGAGCAATATTTGTGCAGAGATCCCCTGCCTGGTGCTGAGCTGCAGCTGCCTCTGGGGTGGAGCAAAGGAGCTGTAAATAGAAGGACCTCTCCCCATACGAAGAGCATGAGGGGCCCAGGGTGAGGTCTGTGGGGGTATGTCTACACTACCCCCCTAGTTCGAACTAGGGGGGTAGTGTAGACATACCCTGAGGGAGTTCGGGGAGGTCCAGAGGGAATCAGAATTCCTCCCTGTCCATCCAGCTGTGAGTTGCTTCCCACAGAACTGACCCCATTCTTCCTTTGGAGGGCAGAGCTGGTATCTCCCCTGTCCCCCCGTAACTCCCATTAGAGTCCCCCAACCCCTTTGGGATACAAGAGGAAGTTTCTGTCCCCCCATATCTGTGTCAGTGGCAGTGTCTGTCTGGGAGCTGCAGGAATGTGCCACGTGGCCAGGTTTTGTTCTCAGGGCCCCCTTCCCCCGCTCTGGTGTTAATTCCTATAGCAGGATGCTTCTCCCATCCTTTGGTCTGACCACAACTTTGCACACCCCTCCACTGGGAAGCAGCCCCTCTACATCTGTGGGGAGTGGGACACAGTGCTTTTCCATCTATGGGATACTGCCCCCATCTCGCCCCAAGGTGGAGGGACTGGCAGGCTTGGGCCAGAAGGATTTATTTGGGGCGGGGGTCTCCTGTCTCTGCTGGATCTTCCACCCCTAGCAGCCTGATGTTAAGTCCCACCCTGTCTGTGGGGGAGGAAGAATCACAGAATTGTGTCAGTGTCACTCGGGGTCACTCAAGGACAGAGAGGGATGGACGGAAGCCCCCGCCCTGTCCCTTCCTGTCTGTGACCCAATGTCCCCCCTGAGCTATATTTACCCACAAGGTTGTTTTCTTTTCCTGCTGGGGCCATGTTCCCCAGGAACTCAGGCCACGGGGGGCTGGGAATCCAGACTGGCCCACGCTCTCCCAGCTGCTGAGCAGTCTGTCCCACACTGCATGGGGATGAGGGAGCAAAGCACTGGGTTGCAGGAAGTGATGGAGCCTTGTGCTTCATGGGAACCAGGACTCCTGGGTTCTGTGTCCTGGCTCTGGGAGGAGAATGGGGTCCACTGGGTAGAGCCCGGAGCTGGGAGTCCCAGGTTCCATCCCTGCTCTGGGATATTAGACCTTGTTCCCCTCCCAGGCTCAGTTCTGATGGGCTCCATATGGAGGGGTCCCCAGTTAGTGACACCCAGAGTGTTCTGAGGGTACTGACCTAGCTGGGGTTAGAAGAAGGAAGCTCCAGGCCCAATGAAGCTGGCACATGCTCCCGTTCTTGCTCTCACTGCCCCCCCCCTCCTGGGCGCTCCTGCTGCTGAGCAGATCCAGATGTTGTTGTGGGTCCAGCCGGCCTGTGTCGGGTGGGGTGGGTGTGAGCAGGGAACGCGTGAGCCCATCACATTCCTGCTGTGATGACTCACCTTCCCTGGGGTAGTGGGGTGTCCTGAACCACTTCTCCCCTAAACACTCCACCCCTCCTAGATCTGGGCTAGAACCCAGGAGTCCATGCTGGATCGGTGCTGGTTCTGTGTGGCAGAGGCAAGCAAGTGCCCCTCTCAGACCACCCGTGTGGGGAGCACGGCAGCATGTGTGTGACTAGCTACCCGCACGGAGCTGTTCTTTAAAGCACTATTAGCTCATATGCACCCGGGCAGGCGTGCATAGACACGCTGATGTGCACACAGCTGTATGCAAACACACCCCGAGGCCTGGGTGCACTTTCACCCGTGCTAGCCTGCTGTGTGCACTAGCAGTGGGGCACCACCATGTGTCTCCAGGGTTGGGAGCAGGTCTCAGGGCCGCTGGGTGACAATCCTGGGCCTGGAGGTTCTGGAGCAGCTGAGCAGAACCAGGTCTGGATTATAAACAAACCGGCCAGGTTCAAAAGGGACACACCCATACCCCAGCCTCCAGCTTTACCCTGCTCCCAGTGAGTTTCCCCAGGTCTTTCCTGCAGCCACACACAGGTCTCCTGCCTTCACCATACCTCCCTGCCTGGTCTCCCATCCCCTGGAGCCAGCCACTCTCCCCCTGCCAACGTCCTGGGGTCAGATGGGAGCTGGAATCCTCTAGAGGGGAAAGACCCTAATGTCCCATGCGAAGCTGGGCCCTGCTCTCCCATCCCATCCTTTGGCTCTTTGCTCAGATACTTTGCTGGTGACGTGCGGGTCCTGGCCTGGCTCCTCCCAGACTGTCAAGACTCAAACATTCCCACTCCACAAACCCCCACCCGCAGATAGACAAGGGGGGGCTTCCCCAGAGGCCCCCTTCCTCCTCCAACCACTACAGCTGCATCCCTCCCTCAGAGAAAGGACACAGATGGGACAGGGGCAGGGCTGGGCTAGCAGGGGCTGCAGGCTGGAGTGAAGGGCAGTGCCAGGAGGCTGAAAGTCAGGACTCCTGGGCTCTATTCCAGTTTGGAACGGGTGGGCGACCCCTGTGAGCAGAGGGTGGGCTGTGCAGGGGGCAGGATGGATGCAGAGCTGGTCGGCTGTGGGGCACTCATGTTCCCTCAGGCTGCTGATGATTCCACCAGGCGCTGGAGCGGGTCCCATAAGGCTGAGGTGGAAAATGGGTTTAGCAGGGAATGGGCCTTGCTCCTTGCAGAGTCAGGGCTTTCTCCTGAGTGGGGGCTTGACCTCCAGCTCAGTTGGTGTCCCCCAGGCCTGCCCTCCCCCACAGCTCTGCTGGTGTTCCTCAGATATCCTGTCATGACACAATGTCCCCTGCCCCCATCCCATGCTCCTGGGAGACCCTGTCGTTAGCACTGAGCTGAGGGGGTTAAATGCAGTAGAACCGCAATGGTCCTAAATGGAAGCTGGCAGCATGCCCAGCCCTTCCCCTCGTTTTCAGTCCCTCCCCCTGCCAACCCCCATCCTCCCCTCCACACATACTGTTTCCCCAGCCACCACTGCACCCTTCCCTCTCCCTGTAATTGGTAATTTGCAGTCCCTGTGATGTGAGGGGGGTGGGCACACATGCATCGCCTCACCTGAACCAAGCGGTGCCTGTTCCAGCCCAGACAGTGATCCTGCCACCCAGCCATGGCAGAGACACAGGATATGCCCTCCCTTGGCCAGAGGGAACCCAGGAGTCCTGGCTTCCAGATATCCCTCGGTAGCACACTAAACCCTTCTCCCCTCCCAGAGCTGGGGATATGGGTGGGGAGAACAGAACCAGGGTCCTTCAGCTTCCATTCTGCTGTTCCCAGGGCTCCTTTTCACACTTGCTCCCACGTGCTTTCGTGAGACAGCTGCAGCTTCCTTCCCTCCCATGCTACCTACATCCCTCCCACACTGCAGTCCCCACTGCCCACTGGCCAGCCAAACACTGACCGACATGCATGTCCCTCGCACACCCACACTTGTGCAGTCACAAAGCTTCTGCACACTTGGCTGTGAGTGCATACACATACACATACTCCCTTGGACCCAGGTGAGTGCACACATGCATTGCACTGACACACTCATGCACACCTGGCCATGTACACTCATACCTGCACTGACACTCCTGCGTACCTGGCTATGCACACTCATGCATTGCACTGACACACACATATGCACCCCCACCCCCAGCTATGTGTGCATAAATGCTGCACTGACACACACACAGACACTGCCTGCACCTGGCTGTGCACACACACCGGAACAGCCTGCTTTTGCCAGCAGGCTCATGCACAGAACCACCACACGCACATACTCTGTGCAAACTCACAAACACACACTCACCGTGCATGCTTCCCCCACGGCGAGTGTGAGGGGCACAGCAAGGGCTCCTGTGCCCACAAACTCAGACAGACCTTGTGCTGATGATCCTCAGTCCCAACCCATGGCCCCCTGCTAGCCCCACTCTGGGATCCTGTAAGATGATCCTATACCTCCCCCATATCTCCACTCTGTGGGGGAGGTGGCAGGAAGTTTGGGTGGGGAGGGGGGGGTGGCTGTAGCTCCAGCCAAGATCAACAGACTGCCTGAGCTGCTCCACTGCAGATGGCTGATTTCCAGGGACCATTCATCCTGTGGCACAGGGACTGGTCAAGCTGCCCTGCCGGGGTCTCTGCCTCAGGTGGGCAGCCCAAGGCTGGGCTAGGAGTGGGTCAGGAGTGATGGGCACCAGCAGAGTGGGTAGGGGGAGCAGAGCTAGGCCAGCAGGGGGCTGTGGGTCAGGACTGAGGGGCACTGGCCGAGCCGGGGGGGCACAGGTCTGGGACAGGAGGCTGCAGGTCAGGAGAGAGGGGGATAGACAGAAATGGGAGCAGTTCCCCAGCTCCTCTCTGCTTGGGTCTGGCTCCTGCGGCTGAGCCATGGCTGGGACTCGCTGGGTGGTCTCGGCACTTCCTTTCCCAGCCCCCCTTCAGCTCTGCCCCCTGCCCGACCCGGATGGCGGCTCCCCACCCCCACTGCTGGGACCAGCCTCCCTGGCGGGCCCATGTAATGGGGGAGGGGCATGAGGGCTGCAGGCTGGTTAATCGCACCCCATGAGCAGGGGTCAGGAGTGACGGAGAGGGGCCAGGACACATGTTCAGAATGAGCCCTTGGGTTCTATGGAGGTCTCAGGCTTCTGCCCTTGTGCAAGATCCCCACATAGGCGCACTCATGGCTCTGCATCCACCCGGCCCCTGGGGCTCACAACATGGGTATCTGCCCAGCCCTGCATGCTCACAGTGTGTCTGTCTGCATGGGCATCTGCCCGGCCCCTCGTGCTCATGCCGCATCTGACTGCAAATGCCCTACCTGTCTAGTAAATGACTCCCCATCCCCCAGTGGCAGAGCATTGGTAGGGTACGTTCTCTGTAGGTGTTTGGGGGGACCCTGGGCCTCAGGGACTCTGTGGGGAAGGATCCGGGGTCACCATGGGGGCATGACAAGGATTAGGGTCTGGGGGTGGGTCAGGAGTCATAGGCGGGCGTGTCAAGGAATGGGGGGGCCTGTGCTAGAGAAGGACAGTGCTGTTGAGGGGCATGGAGTGTGGGGGACCCCGAGGGCTGCTATTGGGGCTGTGCTGAGGGAATGGTGGGGGGAAGCAGAGGGCCGTGGGAGTGGCTAGCAGGGCTGTGCCAGGCCAGTGGGGGCTGTGCTGTGGGAGGCTGAGGGGTTAGGACAATTGGGGGGCCACGCTACAGGGTGAGGGGGAATCAGGCCGAGGAGGGGTCCCTGTCCTAAGCACACAGCCCCATCTGCTGTTCATTAGGCCCCACAGAGCCGGGATTCTTCTGGCTTCTCCACCGTCTGGCTCTAATTAACCCTTCCCAACAGTCCCCCCTCTCCTGCACATTCCTGTCCAGCTCCAGAGGGGGGTGGGGGCAGACACAAAGAACCTGGGAAGGGGGGGTGGGACTCTATGTTGGGGGTTCAACCTGCCTGCCCCACAATACACTCCCTCCCAAACATGCAGAGCCCTGACCACCCCAGCTCTGCCAGTGCCTCCCAGTCCTGACCCACAGCCCCCTGCTATCCCTGGTCTGGCTCTGTCCCACAGGCAGGCTAGGTCAAAGGGGGGAGGTGTGGGGAACATCTTCCAGGTACCCTGTCCTCAGAAGCTGCAGGCTGCAACCCCCCTTAGCTGGCCATGTTGGCTCCCCCCCACACATACCCACTCTCACAGGGCCCAGGGCCTGTGCAGCTCCCTGATCCAGTCAGCAGGGGGCAGAGTGAGCACACACTTGCACAGGGACACAACACACGCACTCACTATCTAGCCTTCTCACTCTTGCATTTATAGAATTTGCTCAGCCCCAACTCAGGGAAATCCATGGGAGGGAGGAGGGGGTGCGCGCCCACAAGTGTGTGCACATCTCAGGGCATGGTCACACCAAGCTGCAAGTTTGTGTGTATGCTGTTGTATGTATGTTCACACCAGTATGTGTGCATGTCTCAATGGGGTGAGCATGTCAGTATATGTGCTTCTGAGCATGTCTTGGGGGGAGTCAGTGTGCAGGAATGTTTCTGGGTGTGTATGTGTCAGTGCGTATGTGTGTGCTTGCATCAGCGTGTGCGCACATGTGTCTGGAAGAGTTGTGCACATGTCTCTGGGATGGTGTGTGCTTGTCAGTGTGTGTACATGTGAGTGTCTCTGGGGGGATGTGTGTGTGTGTGTGTGTGTGTTTGTGCATTCATGTCAGTGTATGCGTGTGTGTGTGCACGTGAACATGTCTTTGGGTGTGTGTGCATGTCAGTGTGTTTGCATATGAGTGTGTTTCTGGGTGGGTGTATGTTTGTGAGCGTGTCTCAGGGGGTCAATATGTGGGAATGTGAGTGTGCATGTGTCAGGGTGTGCATGGAGTGTGTCTCTGAGTGTGTGTGTGTCTCTGGGTGGCTTTGTGCATATGAGGGTATCTGTATGTGTGCCTGCGTGTCTGTGGTGGGTATGTGCCTGTGAGGGTATTTGTGTGCGTGTCTCGGGGGGAGGGAGGTTGTTCTTGTGAGCGGGTCTCAGGGGTTCAATATGTGTGAATGTCTCAGTATGCATGTGTCTTGGCATGTGGGGGGGCAAGGGTTCAACTGGGCACAGATATTAGGAAACTCAATCAGATGAAGGAGCCAAAATACCCTTCCCTTTCCCCTGCCCCCTTCCTCTCCTGGCCCCCTATGCCTTCCAGTCCCCTCCCACTCCCCCCAGGTGCCTGGGGGCCATTGTTTGCCAAGTATTTGCGTCAGGCCAGAGTCTGTTTCCAGTTTGTGTTAACAGGGCGGCTCTGGGGCAGGGAGCCCAGGAAACCTTCCCCCCCATCTGGCTGGGGTGGGGGGCTCCCTGGACTCCTGCAGTATTAACCCTTCATTGCACAGAGGGGTGGGGGTGGGGAAGCCCAGGCCTGAGCTAGCAGAGGACTATGGATCTGGACTGACAGGCACCAGCAGAGCTGGAGGGGGAGGAAGGAGCTGAGGGCTGGGATAAGAGGACATGTTTCCCTGCATAAGAAGCTGTAGAACATTTCATCCATAGCCAGACTCCGTTTAAAATATTTACTAATGGGTTGTACACATTGTATATAGAGAAATCACGTCCCTGTCACTGAGATGCAGCCACCTCTGGGGTGGAGCATGGGGGGGCTGTTCATACCAGGGATTCCTCACCTGTCACTGAGATGAAGCCACTTCTGGGGCTGAGCATGGAGTAGGGATCCCTCGTCCAGTGCAGATGCAGCCAACTCTGGAGTGGGTGCAGCAACAGGGCAACAGCTCATTGTAGTGTAGTTTAGCGCAGGAAGTGAGCCCCTGCCTCTTCTCCCAGCCTCCTGAATATCTCCCATCTAGAGCCAGGCCTGCCCCCACTTCATGTGAGAGCTGAAGACATCCCAGTTTACAAGGGAATGGGGGGATGGGCTTTGCTCCGGGCTTTAGTGAAGCATTAAGGGGAGCTAAGTCCCAGCCCACCCCAGTAGGGCACAGACACTGGGGTGCCATTTCTCGCTTGGTGGGAATGGCCATAGGAGAGGGGGGAGTTGGTACAGGGAGCTTCCTGCCACCAGGAGCTTTAATCACAGTCTAATTACACAGGCAACAGCAGACACAAACATCCCTGTCTGCTCCCAGGAAGACCCAGGACTCCTGGCTCTTCCCCCTTCCCCCAAACCACCAGACCCCATTTGCCTCTCAGAGCTGGGATACGAGCCAGAAGTCCTGGATGGCCGGGGGTTAGGCTCAGTAGCCAATAACCCCACACGGATATCCCGCGATGCCGATTCCAAGGTTCCCATCATGGAGTCAGATTTTGACACCCGCTCCCCCAAGTAAAACTGTCTGGACTGGAACCCAGGAGTGGTGACTCCCCACCCCACTAAAGCTGTCCAGCCGCAATCCGGCTCAACCCCTTTATTGTGAGAGCAACACGTATTAACAATGGAAAAGCATCTGGGGCCTCTCCAAGCCCCTAGAGGCCCCCCACATTCTCTCCCAGAGCCCTCTCACAGCCCCATTCTGAGTCCCCTTACTGTCTCCTTCTCCTAGCTTCAGGCTCCTTGCTTCCCTTGGCTCTGTGGCCCCTAGTTCCAGGGGTCTGTCAAGTCCTGGGAGCATTTCTCCAGCCCTGTCACTTTCTCATCGCTTTTCTGGAGGGGAGGGGGTGTCAGTGGGTCTCATCAGGGATTCTCCACAATAACCAGGGATCCCCAGTGAAGTTGGCTCCTGTGTCTTTTTGGCAGAAGTCTGAGGAGCAGGATAAGGAAGGACCCAGACCTGGAGACAAGGAGGGCCATATCCCAGCCAGGGTGCTGGGGAGCCATGTCTCTGCCCTGGATTGTGGGGCCCTGCAGGTGGAGTCTTAGTCCTAGCTCTGGGGTGGGGGTGATTCCATCACCGGGGACAGCCAGTGCACAATTCCAGGGGACCAGATGATGGTGGCAGGACAGTTTGGGGGGGACCAGGCTCCAGCTGGGGGGTTGAGAGATAAATGGTGGGCTCATGTGCCAGCTGGGGGCTCAGGGATGGCTCCAGGGTTCCAGCTGGAGGAGGGTGTTGGGGTGGCTCCAGTTTCCAGTTGGAAGTATCCATGTCCCAGCTGAGGGTCAGGGTGGCTGCAAGGCTCTTGCTCCAGCCAGGGCGTTGGCCTCCATGTCCCGGCCAGGGACTCAGAGATGGTTCCGGGGGCCCAGCTCAGGGGGTGCAGCCAGTCCTTGCATCCGAGCCAGGGGTCTCATTTCCCAGCTGTGAGTGTGGAGAAGCATCCTGGTCCCTTTATATTCTGGAACTCCACAGTCTCAGACGCTGGTCCGGCAGGTGGCTGGGTGGGTCCCTGCAGGTGAGTGGGGGGGCCCCTTGCCCCCCGCACTGGTGACCCAGCGGTAGCACTGTGTAACACTGCGGCTTTTGGCCCTGGCACCACAGCGGGTGCAGTACACGATGCCCAGTGCCACCATGATCACCAGGAAGACACAGAGAGGCACCAGCAGTGCCACCAGCAGCCACCCGTCGTCCCGCTTCCTCCTTGCCCGCTCCCCACCCAGAGAGGTGCTGGGGTCCTCTGAAGGGGGCAGTGGAGCCCTGGCCCTGTCAGCTGCAGGGTCCCCTGCCTCCCTGCTATAGGGTGAGGCAGGAGCAACAGGGGACCTTGGAGATCTGGGGCTTGGGGCATTGGTGCTGGGAGTTGGGGGGGCAGTTGTCATGGGAGTGATAGAGGGGCTGGTGTGGGGACCTGGGGGGGCAGTGGTGGGTTCTGGAGGTGCAGTGGATGTGGGAGGGATTGGGGGGCTGGTGCAGGGGATTGGGGAACCAGTGGTGGGTTCTAAGGAGCTGGCGGTTGTGGGAGGTTTTGGGAGGCTGGCTGTGGGCACTGGTGGGGTGGTGGCGGGACGAGGGGCTGCATGATCAGTGCTGGGGTGGGGCACGGCAGGAGGCAGGTCAGGGGGGGTGGCAGTGGGGCTGGAGAGCTCCTGGCTCAGGTCGAAAGGGTCCTCTGTTCCCCAAACCTGCAGCACCTCAGCACCCCACTCCTGCTCATCCGTGAAGCGCGGGTAGAAGGCCTGGTCCCTGGTGGCCAGTGCAGGGGGCTCTGCCAGGGGGGCACAGCTGATGCCATCAGCCTCCAGCTCATAGCCCTCGGTGCAGTAGCACTCGAATCCGCCCACGTAGTTGACGCACATCTGCTGGCAAACGCCAGGAATCTGGCATTCGTCGTTGTCCACACAGTTCTGCGGCGCCTCCTCAGCCGGGCTGAAGCCCAGGTGGCACATGCACAGGTAGGAGCCCTCAGTGTTCTCGCACTGGTGCTCGCACGGGGCGCTCCCACATTCGTCCAGGTCAATGCAGTCCCCAGCCTCATCGGCTTCATAACCCAGGTGGCAGCGGCACTGGAAGCTGCCAGGGAAGTTGTCACACAGCTGCTCGCACGGCCCTGTGGCACACTCATCCACATCCTCACATGTGTGTCCGTTGCTGGCCAGCGTGTAGCCCTCGGGACACAAGCAACGGTATCCTCCGTCCTCTCCTGGCACACACTCAGACTGACAGGGGTGGTTCTGGCAGCCATCAGCTAGAGCACAGGAGCGCCCGTCAGGCAGCAGGGCGTGGCCAGCATGGCACTCGCACGAGTAGCTGGGCCCCTCATCCACACACAACTGCTGGCAGCCCCCGTTGTCACCCTCGCACCAGTCCCCGTCCTCCTCCCCGCACAGGGGCTCCTCCTTGGACCAGCCCACGGAGCCATCGTCCTTCTGCATGCACAGCACGGAGATAGGGGCTGCGCTGCCACAGGCCACAGATGCCACTGTGCCAAAGGGGATGTGGCTCAAGGGGCCGTTGACCTGCCCAAAGGGCGTTCTGTAGTTCACAGTCCTTGTCTCCTCAGTGGCCAGCCCGGGGCACATGCTAGTGAAGCTAAACTGGCACAGGTAGCCGTCCACAGGCAGGGTACACGAACCCTCCAGCCACTGGAAATTCTCCTGCGTGGCCGGACCGTAGGTCAGCACCACACAGCGTGAGGCCGAGCAAGCAGCACCCCCAGCTGGCTCAGCCCGGGCCCAGTTGGTGTAGAACGTGTCTTGATTGCCAGTGGTCCAGGTGAAACCACGCAGCGGGCGCTGAGGGAAGCACTGGCGTGGCTGGCGCTGCAGTCCAATCCAGAAGAGCCGCTGCTGCCCTGTACCTGGGCCCGTGGCTTGCAGCAGCCCCGCCACCTGGGCTGCCTCCTCGTGGCGCTTGAGTGTGGCCAGGTTTCCACCAAGCTCCCGGCAGCTCCGCCAGGACTCCAGGAAGCTGCGGCGCTGGAAGAAGACAACATAGCAGCCTTCTGGGCCACAGGCAGCCTCGAGCCCTGGCCAGGCAGCTTCATGTTCCGGCCAGGCGCCCTGCGCCGGCCCCACCAGCCCAGTCAGGAGCAGCCAGAGACGCAGCATCGTCCTGGCGCCCACGGCTGCCTGCTCCGCTCTGTGCCTCGGCACAGATCCCCTGCCCTTCTCTTCCCCTTGGTGGGGAGGGGCAGGACAGGACAGTGCCCGCCCCTGTCCTTTTAAGGGAGAGAATTGGGCCCAAGCCCAGGAAGAGGGGGAGACAAGCTGGGAGGGGTAGCTGGGGGGGATCCTGGATGGCCTGACCCAGAGGATGGAGGCAGGGTATATGTGAGTGAGACCTTCCCTTTTGTGCAGCTGGATGAGAAATGCAAACCCCGCTCCACGCCTAGAGCTGGGATAGATCCACAGAGCCCTAGCTCCCAGCCCCCCTGTTCTAACCCCTAAATACACTGCTCCTCCCTTAGGGTGGGATTTAGAACCCAGGAGTCCAGACTTCCAACCCCACATCCTGCCTTCTTCTAGTTGTTGCTGAAAGGGGCAAACAGTGAATCAGCAGAGAATGGGTGTGTAAATTGACCATATGCTGCAGCTTACACTGACACACGCAATACAAGACACATGCATATGCACACACCACACACACACAACTGCATATACTGCTACATGGCCTGGCCCTAGTTTAGTCCTTTGCTCCAGAAACCTGGAGGCTGGGACACAGGACTGGATTCTGGCTCCTCATTCCCAGAGCCCCTCCATGCTCTGCTGTGGGAATGGCTCCAAGTGTCTTCCTGCATCTTCCAAGACCACAGGCAGGTCAGGGTGATTCCCACAGGGGAGCTGAGACTCTCAACAGATTCAGGGAAGTCAGTATGCACAGAAGAGTGCACACAAGGATGGGCATGCATGGCAGAGAGTGAGCTCGGGAGTACCAGAATTGCTCCTAGCCCTCACACAGTGTGAGCACCCTAGCCATTTGTACATACCTATGCATGTATTTTCCCGTGCATGCACACCCATGTGCATACATGGCCTCCTATTCGTGCACATGTTCTTTGCTGCATCGTACACACTTGTGTGACCATCATCCCAATGCATACCAGCTTGTACTCACTCAACATGCATGTTGCCATATTGTCTGACACGCTCTCACACTCGCAAAAGCTGCACTGCTGCACACACAAACACACACACCTGAGCATGTGCACTCACTTGTGGGCATACCCCTGAGCATTTGCACACTTGCTTTTCTATGCACTAGTGCCTGCTCACCCTGATTACTAAGTCCACTGGCAGGCTGGTGACTGGGGGAACGGCTCCGTTCCTGAGGAGGCCGAGGCCAGCCCCCGCGGGTTGGCAGAACTCTGGACGGTTCCCCCCCTCTCCCGCCAGGAGAGGGGAGACAGGCAAGAGCCAGAACTCTGCGCCTAGAAGTCCCGGATTGCAGCCCCCAGGGGCAGAGATCCCAGCTGCCGCTGCTCATGCTGTGAACCAGGTGCGCGCCTATGTGCGCTCCAGGGGGGCTTTCTGGGGTGCATCTCTGCAGGGCTTGCCTGTGTCCGGCGGGCTGCGTGGCGCGTGTGCTGTGCATCGGGGGGGCTCTGTGTAGGGAGCCGGGGAGGGTTTGGGCCCAGCCGGAGGGGCTGGCGGGGGGAAGGGAAGCCGGGGGCTGCAGGTCGGATGGAGAGGCAGCGCGGAAATGCATGGAATTCCTGATGTGTGGGAACCGGGGGGGCGAGGGGAACGTGAGAGGCGGGGCCGCTCCCCGCTAGAGGGCGCCAGCTCTGCTCCCCTCCAGCCCCAGCTGGCGAGCGGGGACACAGAGCTCCCCGGTTCCGAGTCAAAGCCCGCTCGGGGTCCGGTGAGAGGTGACTTCTGGGGCTCAGGCCAGGAGCCCCCCCCGCACCCTGTGCCAGCGGCTCCACGGGGATCCCACGGGATGAGAGGCGTCCCAGTCCCCCCCGCCCCGCCCCGCATTGTGCTTGCTTGTTTGAAGAGACTCGAGGGAACATCGAGTGACTGAGACTGGTGGAGCTGGGCCCCGCTTTGGGCTGGGGAGACACAGACCCGCCAGTCCCCCCTCCCCCATCAGACCGATATCCAGCCCCGTATCCCCCGCCCGGCCTGCAGCGGGTCTGTTCAGCCTGGCCCCGCCCCACTCCCTATAGGACAGGAGTCAGGGGGCCAGCTCCTCCCCCACCGCCGTGCCCTCCCAGGACTCTCTCGGTGGGGGCAGGAGCTCCCCAGACAAGGGGCCTCAGTGAAGGGCTGTAGGGATCCGAGAGCAGGGATGGCGGTTGAGCACCACCTGGCGGCCATGGAAGGAGTTGGACCTGGGAGCCCGGGCTGCCAGAGTGGGGGTCTGCTGGTTCGAGCCTGGGGATGTCGGCACCCTTGGCGCTCAGGGGGCTCTAGCATGTGTGAATCGCTCGGATTTAATTCGTCTTGAAGGGCTATGCTGCCTCCTGGCGGCCTGGGGCTGACACTGTCCAGGCGGGATGGTCTGTAAGGGCAGGCAGAATTCCTACCGAGCACCCCTTAGTCTTGGTATTTGTCCTGCTGGCCTTGCTGCCTTAGGACCCCAACGCCACTGTCAGAGGTCCAAGGCACAGCCCCTGTGACCGGTAATACTGATAAGGGCTCTTTGTACAAAGGTTGATCGGGTCTGGGTGAGCACCACCTGGATCCCTTCCGTAGCTGGGGACAGACCCTTGGCGTATCATGACATTGCATTCCTCTTTTGAGAGAGGAATGCAAACGCAGGTGAACAAAACTGAAAAAGCAGGGATTTGAATTTCCCTTGCTTCATTTGCATAATCACATGTGGCTGCTTTTTCAAAATACTCTATTTTGAAAAAAGAAACTCCACCTAGACGTGGTTATTTCAAAAGAAGGGTTTTCTTTCAAAGTTACCACATCTAGCCAGCATTTCTTTTTTCGAAATAAGGTATTTCAAAAAAAGCGGCCGGACGCAATTATGCAAATGAAGCATGGGAAATTCAAATCCACGCTTCATTTGCAATTTCACTCAGCTGCATTTGCATTCCTCTCTCAAAAGAGGAATGCAGAATAGACATACCCTTGGAATCCTGGGTCCCCACCTCTAACTCCTAGACCCCTCCCCCAGAACTGGCAGTAGACCCCGGGAGTCTATTCACATATCTGCCATTCCTACCTTCCTCACAGGGGACTGGTGTCTAGTGCAAGGGCAAAGGAGCTGAGGGGTCTAGGCCTGGGCAACTCCTACATGAATTGAAGTCCCTATCTTACCCCAGCTGGGATCTGTTGCCATGGCAACCCAATGGCTGAGGATGGCAGTAATCAGAAAAATCAGCCCTCATTCCCAATCGCACTTAAAAAGGTCCCCTAGCTAGGCAGCCCTTATGGCAGCACAGCTCCCCCTTAGGTGTATGGAAGGGGCAGGGCAGCCACTCCAAGGCCTGATGCCTGCCCTTAAAGATAGGGGCAGAGCCCCCAGAGAGGTCAGCTTCAGCCTTCAAGAAACATGGTTGCTTGGCCCCACTAGAAGTCAATCTGCTGATGGGTAGAGCCCGGCACGGATACATCCACATCTGTATCCTAAAAAATGAGCTGCAGATATCTGCATCCATAGCTGAGGATGTGGACACCCATCCACAGAAGTGGATAGCCACAGATTGGCACGGCTCTACTGCCAGGTGACAGAACGGGCACCAGTGCCGCTTAGAAGGGAAAAGGTCCATACCCCAGTCCCCTGAGCTAGCCTGTAATTGAAACAGATCTGGGACCCACACTTCTCCCCCCTCGTTTCCCAGAGACACAGGAGTCAAAGAGACACTAAGAAGCAAAAACAATTTAAAAATCAGGGTAAAAAACCCCATTTTCAGGTTGTTGTTGTGTGGGGAGGTGATTTTCCTCCTCCCCATTCAATACAGAGACTGCGTCACAGGGGAATCCTGCCCCAGGCCCAGCAAACACCTCCCCCTGTCTGCACCCCAGAATTGCAGAGGAGAGAAGGTATGGATAGAAACCTCCCACCAACACACTCAGGCTCCTGCAAAGTTTGTGCATAACCCCCTTTGGCCAGCAGGGGGCTATGTGCTTGGCAAGGGGTGGAACCAGCTAGGGTCCCACCCCAAAACAGTTTGATAGTGGGGGTGTGATTGATCCCTTTATTCTTCCCCTAAAGATCACAACATATTATTTGCTTCCCAAGGGTTGATCCCACAAGAATTGGGGGGGGGGGGGCAGTTAGACCCTCCTCTTGGTCCCTCCAGCATATTCCCCAGTTAGCCAGTCTTAGGGGTATAGGACTCCCTGGCCTCATTGATCCTTCCCCAGCAGGGGCATCTCCCTACAATCCAGCCCAAAACAGTTCTGTCCGAACCCCTCCTTCTCCTATCTCTAGCAGGCTGCTGCAGGGGCCATTGTGACCCCCGAGGGGAGAAGAGACGTCATTCCTGTGGCCAAGGCAGAGCCCAGGGAGCGAGTGCCTTGGGCCCAAGAGAGAGGTATATCCTCCCTCTCCCCACCCCACCCCACCCGGACCCAACCCCCATGATTATTTCCCCCCACACCCTGAAAAAAAGTGTTCCCTAAAGAAGCCCTGTGATTGGTCGGCCTGCTAGAAAGGCAGAATCAAGGCGATATTGCCAGGGAGGAAAGGGTTAATGAAGGAGATGGGGCAGCTGAGCTAGTGGCAGGGAGGGGGTAAAATGGGGGTGTCCCTATCGCACAGTGACCCCCAGCTTCTCCAGGATGCGGGTCCCCTTTTCCAGGTACTCGGTTCGCTGCAGCCAGAAGTTCTCCTTGTCCTTCATGATGTCGGCCAACACAGCGCCCCCCAGGAACACCATGTGCTTCCGCCGTGGTGGGTCCTCGATCCGGATCTTGAATTTCTGCAGGTGGGAGAGAAGACCAATTAACAACAAGGGGGAGCCTCACCTGCTGGTGCCAGGATTCAAACCCACAGCCAGAAGAGGCTCTGCCCCTTAGGCTATGGGAAGAACTCAACTGGCATCAGTCACAGGGTCAGCGAAGTCAGAATTTCACCCCTGGATTTTCAGGCCAGAAGAGTAATTCTGACCCCCTGCATTTGCCTCCCTGGGAAAATCTCCTTTATATGGCAGGGGCCTCCTTGGCCCCCCACACAGGTCAGCTGCCATGGACTGTGGGTGGCACTGGGGAGCTGAATTGGTCCAGCCCACCCAGAGAGGTGTGTGTAGTGTCTGGGGAGACAATGGCCATACACCCCATGCAGTGCCCACTCACCGACAGCTTCTCCACATCACCCTTGAGCACCCGCTCCAGGTAGAGCTGTTTGATTTCACGCTCCAACCGGGAGGGCAGGCCTGGGTACATGGTGGAGCCACCCGATAGCACAATATGCTTGTAGAACTCCGACCTAGGGAGAGGGATGGAGACAGACAGATGATGTGCCCAGGAATCCTGGGGGCTCAGCCCCACTGCACCCCTAAGATACCCCCCAGACCCATACAACTTCCCCCAGAATCTACCCAACAAGCTTACTCCAACGATCGGGGGGGGGGGGGGGCGGAGAAGAGTGGCAGCATCGTAGGGTTTCCCCAGCAACCCCCCCCACCAATGAGCCCCTGGGATCCACCAAGAACCTTCCAATCCACAATAATCCCATCACCTTCCCTACTACCTCACACACACACACACACACACACACACACACACACACACACACACGAGAAAGCACTGCCTACAAGCTTCTCCCAAAAGCCCAGTTTGCGGGGGGGGGGGGGGGGGGGGTATCAGCTCCAGACTCCACCTCCCACCCCTTTGCTCACCTGGTGTCAATATCAGCTGCCTGGATGGTGTTAAAGAGCAATTCGGCTACCCCTACACCCTCCACATTGATGAGGTGGGGCTGGAACAGGGCCTCAGGCGCCTCAAACCGTTCACCCCCAACCTTGATCACACGCCCATCGGGCAGCTGGGTGAGGGAAGCAGAGGGAAAGTCTGTCAGCAGCACTGCCAGAGTGTGCAGAGAGCCTGAGCTGATGCTCCATGTGGGTGACTTGCCCCAGGCATCCCAATGGAGTGTTAACTCCCAGCCCTCCTGCTCTAAGATGCCACCCTCCCAGCAACCGTCTCTCAGGCTATTCTCTGGAGCTATCCCGAAATAGCTATTCTGCACTTTTTGAGCAAATCTGTTATTTCAAACTATAGGGGTCTTGCTACTCTGATGTCTCTGTAAACCTCGTCCCACGAGGAGTAAGAGACGTTTCAGAAGAGCGCTGTATTTCTACATGTGGCACTGTATAGACAGCGCCAAATTTCAAAATAAGGTATTTTGAAATTAACTTGAAGTGTGGCTCAAACTGTGTAGCTTATTTTGAGCTCTGGGTGCAGTGTAGATGCATCCTCAATGGGCAGGAGTGACCTACCCATCCACCAAGTAGAGGCCCGCCCACTCAGCTGCACTCTCACCATGTAAGACTCCACCAGCACTGTGGTCTCCTGAGCCAGCTTCTGCTCCTGCTCGATGTTGTACCCCACATAGCAGAGCTTCTCCTTCATCATCCGCACCGTCTCAAAATCCGCAGAGTGGTTAAAGGCGTAACCCCGCAGCAACAGGAGCTAACAATAGAGGGAAACCGAGTCATGGGGGCGCCTGCAGTACCAGCAGCTGACAGAGGGGGAGACCATAGTGACAGGAGCTGCTGGAGCCCCTCCCATCAATGTCCCACCCCCTTCAGTCTACCTGGGAGGGTTTGGGGAGCACGTGGGTACAATCCAGGCACTCTAAGCGGGATCAGGCACTCGCTGCCTGGCTCCTTCCCACGCGGGACACTCCCTTGAGGTGCAGCCTTTCACCTGTTGGCCCCCATGGCGGGCAGATCCCCAAGGCCAGCAGTGAAGGGGCAACAGCATTGCTGAGGTGGCATGCTCAGCCACAACACCGGGCTAACTCCAGTCATACTGGCTCCCCAGGAGAGCTGGGTCGTGGGGGAGACAGGGAGTGAGGCAGCCTGGGCAGCGAGGTCACCTGGCTGGGCCGATCGCGCCTGGGACAGCTGATGAGAGGGTCCCCCGACAGCAGAGGCTGGACGGTTATAAAAGGGGGGAGCTGAGCTGAGCTCTTGGGAGGCGTGGGCCATTTTCAGCAGCTCCAGCAGAGGGAGAAGCTTTGAGACAGAGGCCCTGCTGGAGACCAGCCAGGGAAGGGAGAGCTAGCAATAGGCGCTGTGGGCAGGAGGCTAGGTCTGAGCTCTGTGCCACAGCAGTGGAGTCGCTGGATGGTGTCTGGCCCTGTGGGGCTCCTGCAGGTGCTGAGCTGCCCCCAGAAGGCTCACCCCTCAGCGCAGGGGCTGGGCTCCATACAGGTTCTCGGATGCTTGAAACATCTTAGGAGCCCGAGGCGTGGATTCCCCTCATGGCAGTCCGATGGGCGGGCAGCCAGCCAGCCTAGGATGCATCCACACCCGACTCTCACCTTGATGAGGTACCGGGTGATGTCCCGTCCTGCAATGTCCAACCGCCGGGTGAGGTGGGGCAGAGAGAAGCCCTCATAGACAGGGCAGATGTGGGTCACGCCATCCCCAGAGTCCACCACCACCCCAGTCAGCAGGCCTGAAATGGGAGAGGGAGGTTACTGTGAGCAGAGGCAATGGGCCCATTTACCTTGGTATCCAACCTCCAAAGGCACCTGGACTGCCCACTTCAGGGAAAAGGTGACAATAGCTCTTTAATGGCCAAACAGGAAGTAACATGCGCAAAGGGAATGTCTCTCCTGCTTGCCCTCCTGCAGCAGGGCTTCCCTGGTTTCTCCATCACTTCCTTCCCTGAGCCCTGCTTGTTCTCATCCTGCAGGACACCCTGTGGCAGTGAGTTCCACAGGCTAACCCCACTTGGGCTGGGAAATCTCCCCCTCTGATTGGCTGGGAATTGGCCCCCTTGCCTTTCACTAAAGATGGGAGGAGGAAAGCAGATGCTCCCACTACGCGCACTTTAGTACCTCCCACCCTGGATCCTTCCCCCTTGCTGCACCCTTCCCCCATTCTCTCTCCATTGGAGTGCTGTCCAAGGCCCAGATCCTTTGCATTCCCCAGCTCTGAGCCCTTGTTAGTGGCTGCAGCATGCTGCCCACCCGCCCTTCCCCCGCATCTTGCTTATCCTCCATCTCTTGCTGTGCTCCAGCCTGTTCTTTGTACAGCCAGACACCTGAGTTTCAGTGCTGGCCCAGCTGAGGGTCTCTTCCCAGAGGGGACCTGGCCCAGTTCAGCACCGCAGGCTGGTGCAGTGCATCAATGATGGGCAATTTTACAAAAGCACTTGAGCAACTCAGGGGCCAGAGATCCAGTTTCAAAAGGGACAGTTTGAGCCTCACTGATTTTAACATTTGGGTGCCCCTGTGCTTTAAGAAATCCCCATGGTGCCTGCCTGATGCCCTGCCAGCCATTCACAGACCCAAAAGACAGTCAGATCATCTAGCCTGACCTGTAGAGCCCTCCACCCCCATCCTACTGGTGGCAGCTTCACTCACCTGCCATATGACAGGGTAGATTTACCCACTGTAGCACCTTCCCCTGAATTCCATGTGCTGCCTCGACTCTGCCCTGCCCTCCCCTCTCCTACCCCCATACCTCTCCACCCTCCCTGTCCCCACACCTGCTCCAGCCCCCACACTCCTCACCCTGGGCGTAGAGCGTCAGCACCGCCTGGATAGCGATATACACGCCTTCAAACTGGTATGTCTCAAACATCACCTGGGGGAAGAGGAGAAACCATGGGCACAGTCCAGCTGATGCCCTTCAGTGCCAACCTCCCGCCCTTACAACCCCAGCCCTGGGCTCCTCCCGCCATGTCCCTCAAGCTCAGCCAACACTGGCCCCTCAGTCCTGCCCTGCAGCCCAGCCTCACCTCTATGATCTTCTCGCGGTTCTTGGTGGGGTTCATGGGGGGCTCAGTGAGCAGGATCTTGCAGCTGCGGGGGTCGACGTTGAGTTTCTCGGGCCCAAAGGTGTAGTCCCACAGGTACTTCATGTCATCCCAGCTGCGCACGATGCCATTCTCCATGGGGTAGTTCACCTCCAGCATGGAGCGCAGCTCGCTGGCCTCATCCCCCACCATCAGGTCCTGGGGGAGAGAGGATGGGGTTTTAGACACCAGTACTTTGGCCACCCCATTACTGGGGCCCCTCTCTGAGCCCCTTTCCTCTAGACTTCTAGTGGAGCTCTCCCCCAAGAGTTCTCCCTTCAAGGCCCCAGGCATCCCTCTGCATACCTGAGACCTGTGGGACTCCCCCCTCCCAGCCCTGCCAGACCCTTACCTTGATCTCGATGTTGCCCACGCGGGCAGTGGAGCGGATGATTGGGCGCCCGACCAGTGCGGGGAAGATGTGCTCAGGGAAGTTGGAGCCAGCAAAGCCGCACTTAACAAACTGGGGAGGAGAGAGAGACATGAACCAGATGACAAACCCCTTCCCCTCTGTGTATGGCCACTCAGCTCAAGAGCCCCCTGGCTGGAGGAACATGGCTGGGAGAACAGGCCATGCTGGGAGCAGAACTGCCCCAGTCCTCCCCTCATCTGACATAGGGAGGCCAGAAAGACAGGCTGGGGCCATCTGGCTAATCCTGTTACCCTCACAACACTTAGGGGGACCCGATTATCTTTGTTCTGAGATGGGGGATCCTAGGCTAGCCGGACCCACCAGTAAGATGGGGGTGGGGAGAAGAGCACAAGAATACAAGGTTGGGTGGTGGTCGTTAGAAATATCAGTCTTTAAATCCCAAACCTTTTCTCCCCTTGGCCCCCTCCCCAGCCCCAAATCCTCTTGGCCCTGCCCTGAGCCACAGACACCCCTTCCTGGTGGGAGGGAGCAGAATTGCTGGGGGGGGCGGGGGGAACGACAAAACACACACACAACCTGTCCAGTGCCCTCTGGCCTGACCCTACCTGTGTGCACCCCCAACACCAGCAGGCGGTGCTACATGCATGGAAGATGACTAGCCCTGCCCCCCAGCCAGGAAGGGAAGTAACCCAGAATACAGAGTTTAGCAGAAGTAACACTTCTGCTTTTGTAAATGCTCATTATTCCTTTGCTCCCCATCCCCCCAATAGCAGGGGAGAGGCTCCATCAGTACCCCCATGCAGGGAGATGTGTATGCCCTGCTATTTGGAGTATTAAAGTAGTGCCTAGAGACCCTGTAAACTTGGTAAAGAAATAAGATAATATCCCTTTAAAATGTGTATGAGCCCTTTAGGGGCACCCATCACGTTCTAGGGTTTAGAAGCCAGAGTGTAAGTATAAAAGCAGGGCCCTCATTATCCCAGGCACGACACAGGCATACAGCGAGAGACGCTTCCTGCCCTGAAGAACTCCAGCCCCAAACAAGGGACAATCTACCCTGCAGTATGGGAGGGGAAATGGAGGCCCAGAGGGAAACATCACACAGCAAGATGGTGACATAGCTACACCTAGAACCCCAGCTGACCTGAATCCCAGCCCCAAACTCCATGCGACCACACTGCTTAATTTTGTTTCTATCTGTGAATGACTTCATTGCCCACCTCTGCGTCCTGCCACCTCTCTCAGTTTGGCCTCCTGACCACACAAGCTCTGCAAGTTAATTGGGATTTGTGTAAAAGCACAGGGCCTGATCTTCTCATCTGCCCCAGGGGATTGGGCCCCCCAGGAGTGGCAGGGCAATGGACCCATTATTCCCTCTGAGCAGTGTAAGCTACACACATCCCTCGCTTCCCAGCTTAGGCAAGAGTGTCCCATAGACTTTCCTCACTCTCTTTAACCTGTGGAACCCTCTGCCAGTGGGTGCAGCTTGCAGGTTAATTCTGCCTCATGTTGAGCAGCAGGCCCAGGAGAGCAAAGCGAAAGCACTGGTGGACTGGCCCTGCCTGTTGTGGGAGACAGAACCTGCAGCGAGCGGATGTGGAGAAAGAGGAAATGCAAGAGCTGAGCCTGCTTCTGCTAGAGCAAGACATGCACTCACACCAGCAGAGAGGTACCCGCAGAGGCAGCCTGCAGGCAACAGCACATCCCCTTGGGCCATATCGCTCTTGGCAGCACCCTTTATTTCTGGGCAATCTCCCCTTCTGGCTATGGGCTTTGCATGGCCAAGGCCTCTGGAGGAACAGCCTTTACGGGGAAATCTCATTTCTGAAGTCTTTTGCAGGCACCCTCCCAGCATCCTCTCTGCAAAGGTGGTTTTGCTTCATGTTTCGTTTACAAATTATCTTTCACTTTGGCACAATGCTGGGCTATAGTGTCTTCCCGTTAAGCCCCGAGTCAGTAAGTGAGGGCGGGCCTGCCATTGTGCCAGGCGCTACACAGACCCTGGCTGAAATCAGAGCCCTCGTGTTGGGAACTGCACAGATCTCCCTCCCCCAGCTAAGTCAGGACAGAGCCCCCACAGCTGAGAATGAGGCCCTGATGAGAACAGCCGGGTTGTGGACACTTCTGACAAACCCCTGTTGGGCTGGATAGATCCGATGAGCAGTGCTGGCGTTCCCTGACAAACACGAAGCACAGCTGTTAACCTGCAGAACTCACAGACACATGGAAATTGCCAAATTGGCTCAGAGTCAAGGACCAGTTAGCCCAGAATCCTGCCCCTGACAGTGACCAATGCAGTAGGCAATGGGGAATAACCTGCCCCCCCGACCATTAGCCTCCCGCTGCTCTCGCACTAATGGGAAGAGATTGGCTCAAGCCCTGGAGCCTGAGATTTCATCTCCCTGACAGGATCTGTGTTGGCATCAAGAAAATCCAACACTGCAGATTCTGTTTTTCTACAGAAATGGCCAACCCCTTCTTGGCTCTTGCTGAGTTTTCAACCTTGACTGTGCCCGGTGGCAGTGAGTCCCACAGGCTAAATAGACCCTGTGCGACTCAGGATTGCCTTCTCTCAGTCTTAATCTCATGGACACAACTCTCCAATAAGGCTGGTTAAAAGGAGTTTCTCTCTTGGAAATACTGAAGAAAAGGCTCTGTTTGCGCTATAAGTGTACATCCCACACAGACTTTTTGACATACAGAGGACGGCCTATGGGAGTAGTGTCAGCCCACATGGGTGAGGAAAGGGTTAACCTGGGCATGAGAGACCTATTAATATATCTGATTGCACCTGGGGGTGGGGGGGAGATGAAGCCCAGCTGGGTGGAGCAAAAAGGAGCTAGTACTAATTACTCTGCTGGCCTTGCCTTAGGGACAGAGAGCCCTGAGTAGCATGAAACAAAAAACAGGACTATGTAGCACTTTAAAGACCAACCAGATGGTTTGTTAGGTGATGAGCTTTCGTGGGCCAGACCCACTTCCTCAGGTCAAATAGTGGAAGAAAATTGTCACAACCATATCTACCAAAGGAGGGAAGATGGCACACCTGGAAGGCACTGGACTGAAGCAGGCTCCAGTGGAGAGAAACCTTGGAAGCTGCTGCTTGTTATAGAGCCCAGAGTGGAGCTGGGGATGAGACCAGAAGAAAGCCCAATTCCTGGACAGAGCCCATGGAGACAGTGACAAGATGTGTGATGATGCAGAGCTTGGCTGCATGTGCTAAGGGCCTGGAACCTAGTGTAAAGGGTGGGCTGAGCTTCCCAACCAACCTCTAGCCTTGTGAGGCCTCTGAGCAGGGGGAAAGGGTAACTGAAAGCCTCAAGCAAAGGACTGGAGGAACCACAGGGCCTAGAGCTGATTGCTAAAGATCCAGCATATGGATGCAGACAACAAGCTGGGCTTTTGGTACCCGAAAGGTGTAGAACAGAGGTATGAGCTGGCTGAGTGGGGGTGGGGAGAAGAGGAACTGCACCACAGTGGAGTGACCATGGGAAAGGGGCGGTAGTGAGGAAAGAACTGCTGTCCCCCAGCTATCCATAAAGGGAAATACCAGGGTGATTCCACTCTTATACAGGGCCAGATAAGACTGGAACGGAACTCCTGGGCTCTCAGATCTATTGGCACCCAGCCCCCAAGAAGCCAGCTCCAGAGGGGTGTTTGTTCCCATAACAGCTGTTCCAGCCTCTCTCTTCTCTGAGACACAAAAACCTTCTTCTCACTTCTAGCCTCAGCTGAGCCCTGGCCAGTTTATCCCCATTTGTTCTTGTGCCAACTTAAACTTTAATAGCTTTTGTCCTTCTGTGGGGTTCCCCTCCCCTCCAAGGGTATAGCAGGAACAGCAAGATCCCTTCTCTGGCTAGGCTAAAGAATCACTCACTATTCCTGCCCATCCAACTAATAGCCATTGATGGACCCATCCTCCATGAATGTATCTAGCTCTTTTTTGTACCCTGCTAGTGTCTCGGCCTTCACAACGTCCAGTGGCTAGGAGCTCCACAGATTGGCTGTGTGTTGTGTAAAGAAGTACTTCTCTTTGTTGGGCTCTTCATTCCTCTGATCAGCCTAGGACCCAGCTCCGCTGTTGACTGGGGTGACCAGACCTGCACATGGTATTGCTGAGGTGTGTCACCGCTGCCTAACACCGCTGTGTCTAACAGAATTAATGCGTCCCTCTCTGCGGGGGAAGTACCCTGCCTACACAGCAATTCAGCAGAGGGGATGAGTCAGGGTGGGCTGGCAGCTGACATTCCAGGCTTCTATTATTGACTCTACCACTGTGCTGCTTTGTAACCTCCAGCAAATCCTCCTTCCTGCCTCAGTTTCCCTTCACAGCTTTTGTCTGGTTAGGTGGCGAGCTCTGCAGGGCCCGGAATGTCACTCAGTGGCTAAGCAGTACTAGGCACAGCAGGGGCTCTGGTGTTGGGGGGGGGGGGGGGAGAGGGAGAGAGATCTGGCACAGCAAGGGCCTTGACTTCAGGCTGGGTGCACAAATAAACAGAAACAGACTTTTCTCAAAATGGAAAGTGACACAGTGGCCAGCACACCAGGCTGTGCCTCCCTGGGGCTGCCCCGCGCCAGGAAACACCAACCCTGAGACGCTGAAGGGCCCCTTCCCCACCCAGGCCAGCAGTTCTCTGGCCAACCCGGAAAGAGGGGCAGTCACCCCTCCCTCCACAGGAGACACTGACCCACTGTTACCCCCCTTCCACAGTGGCGAGCAGGGACCCCGCAGCGCAGCCCGGGAAGGGGAAGCATCTCTTCCGGCTGCTGCAAAACCCTGTGAGCCGATTGCTTCCCGCCCCGCTGCCGGGCGGGGGGGCCCGATCCCTCCTGCTCCCGCCCCGCTGCCGGGCGGGGGGGCCGATCCCTTCTCTCTCGAACCCCACTGAAGGGAGGGCAGGTTCTGGGGCTCCCGGCCGCCCTTGCACCCACTTCCCTGGGCAGGGTGGGGCCGGGCTGCACACTCACCCCCGTGCCATTGTCGCACACCACCACCCGGCGGCCCTGGCTGTCCATGGGGGCTCCGCCTCTCGCTGCCCTGAGCCGTCTGAGCCTCGGAACCGCGGTACCAGCTCCGAGACCCGGCACCCAGCGCAGGAAACCAGCCCCGCTGATGTAACATCCTGGGCTGGGGCCGAGGCGGAGGCGGAGGCGGGTGTGTCCCCGTGCGGCGCGGTGCTGCCCCCTGCTGGGGAGACTCAGAATAGCGGGGGAGACCGGCGCACAGCTCAGGCCTGGGGGTCCCCGGGAGCTCTCTCTCCCTCCGCTCTGCGGGAAAACTTCTTTCAGTGGTCAACTTAGAGCCACGTGCACAACGAGCGCGGGATTTGGGCGTGTAAGGAGGGGCTTGCTGCTTGCGGCGCAGCGGGAGTCACAGGATCAAGGAGTTGGAGAGATCAGAGCGCACATTGCCCCCATTACTGCAATGGTTCAGCACCCCTCATTCACGCTTCTCCCCAGGAGGCGGGGCAGCGCTGTGATCCCCACTTTGCAGTCGGGAAACTGAGGCCCGGAGAGAAGTAAGGGTAGCAATAAACCACCCGGCCTGGCCTCGCTCAGCTGGCTCGATTAATGGGGCTCGGATTGCAGAGCTGTTGTGTGAGCATTCGGAGATTGGGTCGGAGCCCTGGGGTGGGATCCCAGGATGGCGAGGTTTCCAGGGCTCCAGCTGGCGATTGCACAGCAGTTACTCAACCCTGATCCTGTAGCTGTCTCATTGCTGTGTAGACAGACCCTGTGTGTTCTAGGTTCCTAGTGCCTAAGGCCAGAAAGGACTGATCCGGTCTGAGCATCTCCGGGCCCGGCCCAACAACAACCTTAGACCAAAGCTTTTCAGTCTCTGGAGACTAACGTGCTTCGAGCCCCAGGTACCCGAGGCTTCTGCGGTGGCAAGGAATTGCTGAGATAAGCCGTGCCCGGGTGATTCCAGCTCCTACCCCTGCTTCAGAGGGAGGTGAAAACTCCCAGGGCCCCTGCCAATCTGACCTGGGGAAATTCTCTCCCGGTCCCCAATGTAGTGATCAGCTGAATCTTGAGTAACTGACCAGCGCCCACCAGCCAGGCTGCTAGAGAGGACATTCTGTGAACAGGCTCCAAGCCCCAGCGCCCCCCTTTCATCACCCTCCTTCTGGTGACCTGTCCCTGAAGAGGGGTACTAGCTGTTCAACCCAGAATAAATCTGGCCCATTGGTGCATCAGTGTAGAAAGTGACCTGGCCCATGTGCCAGGAGGAGGCTGGTGGGGAGGGGACGGGAACGAGGCTGATTCCCTGGCCCCTGAACCAGCCTTCGCGTTCATCCTGCTAATGGGCACAGAAGACCATTTGGAGGCGGAACCAGGAGTTTGCCGCGGATATGGCCCTCCCGATTCAGTGTGTCCCCAGGCCGGCAGGGGAGATGTGGCAGAACCCAGGGGGAGCGCTTCTCGTGTGGGGACTGGACTGGAGGGTCACATCTCTACCCCGTGAGCATCCCTGCTCGGCAGGAAGGGGGGCCAGCGCTCAGCCCCTCGTGCCCCCCGACCCACAGCAAGCGCCCTGCCCCCCAGCCCAGCTTCCCCCACCCCCGCGACCAGTCCAATCCTCTAATTCAGCGGCAGGTCCTCAGCATAACCCCGTCTGGCTTCCCTCCCCATCCGCTCAGCCGCCCAGGGCGCTTCTAACCCGCTTCAGAGCCCCGCATGCCCCGCTGCCTCCTCCCTCGCCTCGCGTGCGCCCGCTCAGCCGCCAGCCCCAGCCAGCTCCGACCCCCCTTCTAGCCTTTTCCATCCCCTCTCGCACCTGCAGAGCGATAAAAGCGGCCCGCCCCGCCCCATCCCCCCAGTGACGCAGCGGCTTAGGGCAGGGGGTGCGCGCGTGGCTGGGGGATCCCTCACGCGCTGGTCTGGGGGCCTGCGGAGGCGGGGGCACGGCGGGGAGGGGCGGAGGGCGGCCGCCGGCCGGGGTGGTCTCGGGGCCTCCCTCGCTCACACCCCGCCGGGGGGGGGGGGCAGTTCCGCTCGAGCACTGGCGGCGGAGGCAGCAGCAATGCGGGGCTATTCATCCTGGCAGCGCGACGCAGGCGGCTGCTGAGCCAGGCTGCGGGGGATCTGGGGCCGCGCCGAGGGGTAAGCGGAGGGGGTGCGCGCAAGGGCTGGGGGGTCCGTGCTGCTGCGGGACACATTGGGGCTGAAGCAGAGAGGCCAAGGGCTGGAGATGGAGACCTCGGTGCCAGCCAGGGCACCTCCTCTGTCCTTCCCTCTGCAGCCCTGTAGCCATCCCTCTATCCCCCCACTGCCTGTAGCCAGCCCTCTATCCCCCCACTGCCTGTAGCCATCCCTCTATCCCCCCACTGCCTGTAGCCAGCCCTCTATCCCCCCACTGCCCTCTATCCCCCCACTGCCTGTAGCCATCCCTCTATCCCCCCACTGCCTGTAGCCAGCCCTCTATCCCCCCACTGCCTGTAGCCATCCCTCTATCCCCCCACTGCCTGTAGCCAGCCCTCTATCCCCCCACTGCCCTCTATCCCCCCACTGCCTGTAGCCAGCCCTCTATCCCCCCACTGCCTGTAGCCAGCCCTCTATCCCCCCACTGCCCTCTATCCCCCCACTGCCTGTAGCCAGCCCTCTATCCCCCCACTGCCTGTAGCCAGCCCTCTATCCCCCCACTGCCCTCTTTCCCCCCACTGCCTGTAGCCAGCCCTCTATCCCCCCACTGCCCTCTATCCCCCCACTGCCTGTAGCCAGCCCTCTATCCCCCCACTGCCCTCTTT
Source organism: Pelodiscus sinensis (assembly GCF_052426305.1). Lineage (NCBI taxonomy): Eukaryota > Metazoa > Chordata > Testudines > Trionychidae > Pelodiscus > Pelodiscus sinensis. The sequence continues at coordinate 19,682,536 of NC_143062.1, read as the reverse complement.
CCCCCCACTGCCTGTAGCCAGCCCTCTATCCCCCCACTGCCCTCTTTCCCCTCACTGCCTGTAGCCAGCCCTCTATCCCCCCCACTGCCCTCTTTCCCCTCACTGCCTGTAGCCAGCCCTCTATCCCCCCCCACTGCCTGTAGCCAGCCCTCTATCCCCCCACTGCCCTCTATCCCCCCACTGCCTGTAGCCAGCCCTCTATCCCTCCACTGCCTGTAGCCAGCCCTCCCTCCACAGTCTGTAATCATCCCTCCATCCCTCCCTCCACAACCTGTAACCATCCCGCCATCCCTCCCTCCACAGCCTTTAACCATCCCGCCATCCCTCCCTCCACTGCCTGTAACCATCCCTCCTTCCTTCTGTACACAGTCAGATAGCTACCCTTCCATCCTTCCCTATTCACCCTTGTATCTATCCCTCTGTTTATCCCTTGCTTCTTCCTCACAGGGCTCTATAGCCACCCCTTATCTAGCTGGCTAGTTATCCAGACACTCCGTCTGTTTATCTTTCTCCTTGAGATCTGATTGCACCATCATTTCCCCTCCTTGTCTCACTCACACTTGCGTTTGTTGGCTGGAAGCAAGGGGATTGTTTCTTTTGCACAATGTTGTGTTAGACTCAAATCAGAGGATCAGACAGGGACACTTCCACAGCTACTCTCCATCCTGCCTCCCATCAGCCACAAGTCTCTTGATTGCTGTTCCCTCAACCCCTGATTCTCAGCCCCCTTCTGTTTCACCACCACCCCCTCTATCCATGGCTTGGGAACCAGCCCACAGGAGGGCTGCAGCCTATGTCTGTCTGGAGGAGGTGCAGGGATGGCCTTGCTCCCAGGCAATTGCTGTCAGCAGCCGCAGCAGCCACCGCCTCGTCCCAGCCTGTGGGGTGGGGGGAGTTGGTTGTTATTGGGGGCCTGGGAGGGGAGCCATTTGCCCCCTCCATGTGCATTGCACTGGTGGAAGGGAAATGCTTTCTCACCTTACTCTTGTGTGTGCTGGGCAGGAGTTGTGGTGGCCTTGTGATGGAAGGCAATCCTGGCTGTTTGTGTGCATATGTTTGGGAGTTGTGTTGGGGGAGGGCAGCCCTTGCCCCCAGTCAGTGTGTGTGTATGTTTGGGAGTCAGGCTGTGTTTAGGAAAAGGGAGTTGTGTTGTCCTTATGCATGTGTGGGGAGCCCCTTGCAGCCCTTTGGGTATATTGGGAAAGGATTATGTTGTTGAATTAGAATGTCTGTCCCTATGACGACACCAGGAATTGTTGTTACGTTCTTTTGATGGGGGTTGTTTGGCTTCTTTCTTTTCGAAGGGGCGTGGGTAAGTGAAAGATGTTTATCCTTTCCATGTGTATGTAAGGGATGGGTATGCCTGGTGTTGGGGGGTGATGCCAGTACAGGTGCTTCTGTATGGGTAGTTTCCATGTAGGGTGTCAGGGGTGTCCATGTGAGGTGCTAGGGGTCTGTATGTGTGATGATTGATGGGGTTCTGTGTGTGGTGCTGGGAGAGTCTGGGTGTCATGTCAGGTGTGCGTGTGGATGGCTGATATTACAGCAAAGTTACTAGAAAACAGACATCTCCTCCCCTCATACCAATATTTACAGACAGAAGAAAGTAGTTCATAGACTCCCTCCCAGGGGGTGGGCCTTTCCAGTCCCTGGCTTGGGTGGGATGGTGGCTGGGGGACACTGCACTGTCATACCCAATAAGTCCCCCAGCTAACCACATCCTGAGCCTCAGTGCCCATAGCTGTCCCTACAACCCAGGGAACCACCCAGCCCAGTGATCCCTCCTGCATCCCCAGAGGCCCTATGTTACTTGGAGGGACAGAGGGGTGGGAAAACTGACCATCCTTGTCCCTTCCCCAGGTGCACCTGTCTGGCTTACACTTCATGGCCCAGCACAGCTGGCCTCCTTGTGTGGCATGGATCCCACTGCAGGGGAAGGCTGAAGGGCCAGCATCTGGGGGCTGTACAGACAGGCTGCCAGTGGGGAGCAAAGGGGGCAATTGCCCTGGAGCCTAGGAATTCAAAGGAGCCCAGGAAGGCTCTGAGGGATGGAGGGGGGTACAGCACCACAGTCCATCTGGTTGGCACAGAGGGCTGGCTGCTCTGGCCCAGCTCCTTTCTCACAAGACCCTGCCCCTTCCAGGAGTGCAGAGCTGGGCTCCCCATACTTTGCCTGGGGGCCTGCAGAAGCTGTCAGCCCCACTGTGCACAGACCTCTGCATATGGACAACCCATGCCTATCCATAGGGGCAGCTCCTAGCAGGGAGAGTTTTGGACTTCAGGACCAGCTGGCTTGGGGTTGAGAAGGAGCGGGATGTGGGGCTTTTCCCTTCTAGGGGGCTGCCTCTAATCCAGCCTCAGGGAGCTGGGACTGACCAAAGGAAAAGTTTTCCTGGTAACAAGAGGGGCATTAAAGATCTAAAATGTCATTGTGGTGACAGGGATTCCAGTTCAGGATTGTTGCCATGGGAACAATGGGGTTGTTATGGTCTGGAACATCACCATGGTGACAAGTGGATGTCAGAAATCAGGAGTGTTGCCATGGCAATGTTGGGTTGGAAGAGCTTGGGAGTGTTGCCCCGGGGACAAGAGGAGGTTAAGTGTTGGGGCGTTGTCATCGCAATGTTGGGGTGGGAAGCTAGGCCCAGTGATGGACAATGGGGGCAGAGTCCTGGGCTGGTCAGGTCTGTGTTCCTGTTGGACAAGGGAGAGAGGAGGAGCAAGGGGTGGAGAAGTTAACGCTTTACCTGCCATGTGATTGGGAACCACCTATCTATCTCTCCACAACCTACCTTCTTCCACACACAGTGGATAATCAGCTGAACATGAACTCCCAGTGCAATGCTGTGGCCAGAAGGGGTATGGTGATGCTGAGGTGTATAAACAGGGCAGTCTCACATAGGAGTCGGGAGGTTCTGGTACCTCCGTATGTGGCACTGGTGCAGCCACTTCTGGAATCCTGCCTCCAGTCCTGGTGCCGACAATGCAAGAGGGAGGCTGACAAATTGCAGAGCTCAGAGAAGAACCAGCGGAATGATTCAAGGGCTGGACACGTGCCTTGTAGTGAGACTCCAGAGGCAGAATCCGTTCAGCTTAACAAAGAGAAGATTAAGGGGCTGTGGAGCAAAGGAAGCAAGTGCCTTGGGGCCAGGCAATTAAAAGGGGCCCCAGGGCTTCCGGCCACCGCTGCTGCAGCAGCGTCAGTGTCTGGAGCTCCAAGCCCTTTAACTCACCATTGGAGAGCCAAGTGGTGCGCTCCGGGTGACTCTGAAGGCTTCCTGGGGGAGGGAGGGCCTGGGTGCAGTGAACTCTAGGTGGTGTTGAGAGCTGGCTGCCCCCAACCACTCCCCCTCTGCCTGAGGCCCTGCCCGTTCTGGGAGCATGGAGCTGCCCCCTCCACTTTGCCCAGGGGGCAGGGAATCTTGGCTCCGTGGAGAACAGAAGTGCCTCCGTGGAGAACAGAAATGTGATAATCGAGAGCTCTTCAGACAGGCAGCCAAAGCTCTAATGAGAACCAAGGGCTGGAATTTGAAGTTGGACAGTTTCAGAGTAGAAATAAAGTGCAAATTTTTAACTGTGAAGATAATTAACTGTTGGAACAACAACTATATGGGTTGCAGGTGATGGATAGTTAGATGGGATCTAGGCCCCACATCGCATTGATTACCCCTCACTCTCTGTGCTTTCTGCAGGATGGTGCTGGAAGGCAGCCCCGAGGCCGTCAGCTCCCAGTCCCTGGATTTGCGGAGATCCTGTCCCAAGGGCTCCCGGATCTTCCCCTCTGCTGGAGAGGGCTCTCTTCTGAGCAAAGAGGCTGTGAAGTATGGGGAGCTCATTGTGCTGGGGTGAGTGGGGTTTAGGGATGATGTCTAAGGAGGGGAGTCCGGGGGATGTGCAGGTTGGTTTATTAGTCTAGAGCAGGGGTAGACAAATATCAACCCATGGGCCAGATCCAGTCTGCCAGGGTTAGCCCTTGGTGGGCCCCCTTACCTCCGAATTTACCTGCACTTCCTCGAGTATGGAGTATCACAGCTCCCATTGGTTGCTGATCGTTGTTCCCGGCCACTGAGAGCTGCAATTGCCTGTACCTGCAGGGGTGCAGGTAAATATAGTGGCAGAGACCCACCAGGGTCTAACCCTGGTAAACTGTTGCCATTTTATTGCCCACTCCTGGTCTAGAGTCTCTCGGAGCATTGGGGCTAAGCAGGCCAGCTTGTTGTATGCACATTGGTTTGTTATTGTAGGGTCTCTTGTGTGTGCTGGGGCTGCACAGGCTAGTTCATTGTGAGGGATGGAGCAAACATGAGCCCTCCCTGGTAACACAGATCCAGTAGGACTGGTCACCTTGCCTCGACAGGACCCAGCTACCTGGGTTCTATTCCCAAGTCTGCCACTGACTTTGGGCAAGTCTCATCCCTTCTTGGAGACTCAGTTTCCCCTCCCAGTCCTTGGCTATTCCTTAGGCCACAGATTCTCTCATGGTTTGTCTATGCAGCACCCAGCACTATGGGTCAGTTGCCTTCCTCAGAAACACTGTTTAACCCTTTGTTTGCTAGGGAGCAAGCTGGGCTGGGCTCCTAGGCCCATTCCCGGGTCTCTCCAAATTTTTTGCTCATTGGGGTTGCTGTGCTGGCCCCAGCGGAGAGATTCGGCATTGCCAGACACATGGTTTCTCTTGCATGTGTTGCCGTACTGGACCCAGAGAGGAGTGTCTGGCAGACTGGCAGCTGGGTGAGCCTCGTGCTTGCTTAGGAGGAGAGGGTGGTGCTGGGAGGGGAATCAGTGTCTACATGGGACTAACCTCGTCCCTCCCCCATAGGTATAATGGCTCCCTGGCCAGTGGGGACAAGGGCCGACGCCGCAGCCGCATTGCACTCTTCAAGAGGCCGAAGGCCAATGGGGTGAAGCCAGATGTGATACATCACATCTCCACGCCCCTTGTCTCCAAGGTGAGCCATGCTCCTGCAACCAAAGCCTTATGGGCAGGACTTCTAGTGGGGTTCCTGCTGCCTGCTTTGACCACCAAGGGGAGATACTGCATATGGACAGAGCACGGGGGGGGGGGGGGGCACTAGCTCTAGTCCAGCCCCAGGGCAGGATGGGGGACAGGGAGAGGGACACGGGCAATGTCAGCTTTGGACCAGCTCCAGGACGGGGGACTGGCTGACTCAGGGTGACAGGGAATGGGGCATGGCGATGGCACTGGGGACATCTGACTCAGGTAATGCTCTCTGCTCCCCTAGGCGCTCAGTAACAAGGGCCAGCACAGCATCTCCTACACACTGTCCCGCAGCCACTCGGTGATTGTGGAATACACACATGACTGTGATACTGACATGTTCCAGGTACTGCACCACAGCTACCCAGAATGCATTGCCTCTCTGCCCTATGGCCACGTGCCCATGGCACTTTTGCTAAGCCACTACCACTACCACCCTTTAACCCAGTGTGGGTTAAGGGGCCCCCTTGTGGCAACGGTCGGCAGTACGGGCTGGGAGCCCAGGCTTGGCTAGAGCTACCCCTTTGTCCCCCATCAGAGCCCTTGTCTGGCCTGGCTGAGCCATTGACTCACTCTGTGAATCCCATTTTGCCTCCCTGAAGCCTCTGCGCTTCCGGTCCAGTCTTAGACTGCTGAGCATTACTGCTGTGCAGAAGTGGCTCCATCAATGATGGATGAGGGATCTCATAGAAACAGCCCACACCCTCTAGCAGAGGCAGCTGCATGTCAGTGGTGGGTGAGGGATGCCTGTATAAATAGCCCACCAGCCCACCCCAGATATGGCTTCATCCCAGCCCAGAGGGGGCAGGAGGAAGCTGGTCGCTCAGAGCTAGTGTTTGTACAGATTGGCCGCTCCACGGAGAACATGATTGACTTTGTGGTGACGGACACAGCACCCGGGGGCAGCTGCACCAGTGAGGGGCAGTCAGCCCAAAGCACGATCTCCCGCTATGCCTGCCGCATCATCTGTGAGCGCAGCCCTCCCTACACTGCCCGGATCTACGCTGCGGGCTTTGACTCCTCTCGCAACATCTTCCTTGGAGTGAGTGAGTCCTGACAGTGTTGAGAGTGGGCCTCCCCCTCGGGGCGCTGGCTGTAGTCCAGCCCCAGACCAGGGGCACTGGCTGGCTCAGGGTCAGGAAATGGGGTGCAGGGCCTTTCCCTCTAGATGGTGCAGGCTTCAATCCAACCACAGGGCAGCTGGTCCTAGGGGTACTCGTTCAGGGAAGCAGGTGCCTGAGGTCCCTGCCCTCTCTGGCTGTGAACCCCAAGGGAGTCCTGGCGTGGGAGAAGGAGCTATGGCACATTGCTGGCTAGGGTGCTGATCCAGGCTGGTACCCTGAAGCAGAGGGGCTGAGGATCTTTTTGAGAGGGGTGATGGGAATCCAAGCATGGGGGGCAGCAAGGTTCAAGCCCTGGAGAATGGACTGCAAGGGGCACCCTTGCCCTGGGTCACTGAGAATAATGCAGGGTGACTGGGCCCTTGGGAGCCTATGAGTCCTGGGGGGTGCTGGGTGTGTGCGTTGGGCATGGGAGAGGATGGAGGAGATGTCTCCCTGGGGGGGACAAGGAGCTGGGTCCAGCTGGGGGGATTCAGGAGAGGAGCTGTAGGGAACTGTCCCAGCAGCTCCCTGTGATTTACCATGACAGCTGGCTGCTCTCATTGGCAGGAGAGGGCGGCCAAGTGGCGGACACCGGACGGGCTGATGGATGGGCTGACAACCAATGGGGTGCTGGTGATGCATCCCACAGGGGGCTTCAGTGAGGACTCGGCACCTGGCATCTGGCGCGAGATCTCGGTGTGCGGGAATGTGTATGCCCTGCGTGACAGCCGCTCCGCGCAGCAGCGGGGGAAGCTGGTATGTGGGGCTCACGTTATCCCTCCTGGGGGCCCCCCATTCTCTGCACTGCCACTGGGCCTCCAGCCTGTACCAGGAAAAGCTGGTAGATGGGCCCCCAACACCCTGCTGGGGGCTCTATCCACTGCACTGCCGCACCACACAGGGGGTTCCTCCTGCCCAGGGGGCCGCTCACACCCAGCTCAGGGGTTGCAGGGATCAGACTGTAGGTCTGTGGGGGGTTGTCTATACATCAAAGCTATTTCGAAATAGCTACCCCGCGTCTTTTGAACGCGTCCGTTATTCTGAAATACAGCGGACGCACTATTTTGGCACCCTGGTAGACAGCACCAAATTTCAAAATAGCCTATTTCGAAATAAACTCAAAATAGGCTATTCAATTTGTGTAGTGCAAATTGAGCATCTTATTTTGAGTTTACAGTGAAGTGTAGACATAGCCTGGGAGGCCTCAGTCCCCAGGATGGACTCAGTGCACAGAGGGATCCCTCTGGGTCTGGAACAGCCCCTGAGCCATTTGGCCTGATGCCTTCACCTCTTGCAGCCCCCTGGCCTTATCCTCCTCCCAGCCTGAGTCTCTCCCATGCTGGGGCCTGGTGATCCTTCCCCAAAACCCCTTCACCTTGACCCCCCCCCCCCCCCGTCTGGAGCTGATATTTCCCTCCCTAAGTCCGTCCCCGTCAGCCTGACTTCCACTTTCCCCGCTCCAGCCTCCACAGCGTAACCCCCCTCACGCGCCCATGTCCCACAGGTGCCGACCGAGTCCAACGTGTTGCAGGACGGCTCGCTCATTGACCTGTGCGGGGCCACGCTGCTGTGGCGGACCACAGCAGGGCTGCTGCTGACACCCACCCTCAAGCAGCTGGAGGCGCTGCGCCAGGAGACCAATGCTGCCCGCCCCCAGTGCCCTGTGGGCTTCAACACGCTGGCCTTCCCCAGCCTGGCGCAGCGTGGCGCGGTGGACAAACAGCAGCCCTGGGTCTACGTCAACTGCGGCCATGTCCACGGCTACCACAACTGGGGCTTCCGCAAGGAGAAGGGAGGGCTGGAACGGGAGTGCCCCATGTGCCGGCGAGCCGGGCCCTACGTGCCACTCTGGCTGGGCTGTGAGGCCGGGCTGTACCTGGACGCAGGGCGGCCCACCCATGCCTTCTGCCCCTGTGGCCACGTCTGCTCCCAGAAGACTGTGCAGTACTGGGCCCAGATCCCACTGCCCCATGGCACCCACGCCTTCCATGCTGCCTGCCCCTTCTGCGGCACCTGGCTCACAGGCGAGCAGGGATTTGTGCGCCTCATCTTTCAGGGCCCCATGGACTGAGCCCATCAGCTCAGCAGAGGGATGCGGTGGCGGATGTGGACTGAGCAGATGGGACGTGGTGGAACCCGGAGACTCAGCGGGGGCGGGGCCCATGGACTGAGCCAGGGGACCTATGGACTGAATGGGGGGCAGAAGTGGAGGAGGAGCCCGTGGCTGAAGTGCGTGTGTGTGGTGAGGTGAAGCCTGTGGCCTGAGCAGTGGGATGTGGCATGGTTCTGTGGGCAGAGTGGGGAGGGGGGCAGGAGCGAGGGGGTGCCCATGGACTGAGTGAGAGTGACCAATAAAACAGCAAAAAACCTTGGGGGGAACTATCTAAAAAGACTAAACAGGGGTGTGTCCGTGTGTCAGTTACTGTCTGCCCCCAGCTGGCCACCACCCCTGCCTTCCCCATCCCTTGATCAGACCCTTGTTCTAATCTATTTAAGTTTTTATACCACACACATCACTGGCCCATCCAGCCCAATATCTGTCCCTGCACCAACTGGGCCAAGGATGTGCCCCCTGTAGGCTGGTATCCCAGCCAGTGCCCCCTGCTGCAGGGAGTCCCACAGATGAGGAGAGATGGGGCAGTGGTTGTCCCCAAGAAAGGAAGCCCCAGTTCCTCAGAGTACTGAAGTCCACTGCCCAAGGGTCCTGAGACAGACAGGGGCAGCAGAGACAGCTCAGCTCTTGCTAGAGGATGTGGAACATGTGGACTGTGAGCCTGCACCCAGCTGTGGGCCATGGTGGGTCAGAGAGGAGCCATGAGAACAAGCCTGGAAACCCTGAGATGCTGGAGTCCCTTTGAAGCGCTTCTCTGAAGGAGGATTCCCAAGGGGCTCGATCCCAGTCTCTCTGCCCTGCCCCTGAGAGGGGGGATTTGTGGGAACAGGGGGTTCCTGCATTCCACAGACAAAGGCCAAGCCAGACCAGAGAGCTGGGAGTTGATGCTGGTCGCATTCAGCCTGGGGCAGCAGTTTAAAGGGGAAGGGGGTGTTGCCCTTGGGAGAACTGACTGACTCTCCATCACTTCTGGGGCTTCCAATCCAAGGCTGGAGAGACATTCCCAGCCTGAGCAACGCAGGGGTCAGAGCAGCCCCTTCTGGCCTTGAAATCTACAGAACAAGAGGTTTAGCGGACAATTGACTCCTGCTGTCCCAGGTGTGACCCACGCTAACCTGTGGGTGGCTCTCTGGCTCCTCCTGGTGGCCAGATGGTGGTTGTGAGTGGTCTGCAGGCTTGGAGCTGTCACCATTGCTCCATTAGCAGAGACACAGGAAGGTGCTGCTTCTACACTGGGTGTCCTGGGCTCAATCCCTGATCTGCATCAGGGTGGGAAGGGCATTACATTTTTTCTGTAACAGTCAGAGGCTCAAACCAACATCGGGGCATCAGGTGCTGCACAGCCCCTGACCGATACTGGCCCTGTTATGCCAGGTGCTGCACCTACTGAGAGCAGGGCATCCGCTTACTGAGCGCTGCACAGACCCACGGTGAGAGATCGTCGCTATCCCAAGGGGCACTATTGGGGAATCTGATACTGGCCCTGCAAGCAAGGCCATGCCTTTGTTGCTAATGCAGAACAAGCTGTATGCCCATCTGTGTCCCTTGTATCCCTGTGGGTAGCAGAGGCATCATTTCAGATTTTGGTAGGACAACTTTAACCGTGATTCCAGAGGCTATAGAGACTCCTGCCAGGGGGTTTTCCATACAACAACTTATATACAGTGCTCCCACCAGAAAATAATTTCTAATTCCTTATGAAGAAAGAATATTAAATATTAGACCCACTCAGCTCTAATACTCACATGTTCTGACATTTTGTGTTAAGTCACTTAAGGTTCATTGGTTAGGTGTCAAATTTTAATGTATATTCTTACTTTGTTACTAACTCTTGAATACATCAATGGCGACAATTATAGAAAATATATATAAAAAACGTTTTAAAAAGGCAATCTTTCTAAAAGCGCACCAAAAGAGTAAAAATAAAGTTTTCAGCTACTAGTTGGCTAAGTACGAGTCCAGGTAGTTGCTAACTGTTAGCCGTCTAATCTTTCTCCTAAATTGGTAGCTGAAAACTTTATTTTTACTCTTTTGGTGCGCTTTTAGAAAGATTGTCTTTTTAAAACATTTTTTTATATACAGGCAGTCCCCGGGTTACGTACAAGATAGGGACTGTAGGTTTGTTCTTAAGTTGAATTTGTATGTAAGTCGGAACTGGCATCAGCCGCTCCTGAAACTGATCAGTTTCAACGCGGCTGAATCTGGATGCCAGTTCTGACTTACATACAGATTCAACTTAAGAAACCCAGGCGTCCCCAAGTCAGCTGCTGCTGAAACTGATCAGCGGCTGATTCCAGGAAGCCTGGGGCAGAGCAACTCTGCCTCGGGCTTCCTGTAGTCAGCCGCTGGTCAGTTTCAGCAGTGGCTGACTTGGGGACGCCTGGGGCAGAGCAGCTGGGGTGCTGCTGGGTTGCTCCAACCCGGCAGCCCCCAGCTGCTCTACCCCAGGGGTAGAGCAAGAAAAGCCTGGTCTGCTGGGGGGGGGCGGACTAGCTGCACCCCCCCCCCCAGCAGACCAGGGGGACAGGAGCAAAGCCTTGGAGCACGCCCACAGCGGGACAGCCCAAGCGCGCCTGGGATGTCCCGCTGCAGGCGTGCTCCAAGGCTTTGCTCCCCATCTCCCTGCAGACCAGGGAGACGGGGAGCAAAGCAGCTGAGCATGCCCACAGCAGGACAGCCCGGGCGCACTTGGGCTGTCCCCCTGCGGGAATGCTCCGTGGCTTTGCTCTCCGTCTCCCTGCTTTGCTGGGGGGGTCCAGCAAAGCCGCTGGACCCCCCCAGCAGACCAGGGACACCAGAGCAAAGCCGCCGCCTGGGCGGCTTTGCTCGTTTGCCCGGGAGCAAAGCCGCCCAGTAGGCGGCTTTGCTCGGGTGTCCCTGGTATGCTGGGGGGGTCCAGTGGCTTTGCTGGACTCCCCCAGCAGACCAGGGGGACAGGAGCAAAGCCGCCCTGGCGGCGGGACTCCCGCCGCCTGGGTGGCTTTGCTTGGGTGCCCCTGGTCTGCTGGGGGGGCCAGCGGCTTTGCTGGACCCCCCCAGCAGACCAGGGAGACCGGGAGAAGCTTTTCTCGCCCCGGAGGACACGGGTGGCGACCCGCCGCCCGTGAGCTCCGGGGCGAGAAAAGCTCCGTTCATAAGTGCGGATCCGACATAAGTCGGATCCGCGTAAGTCAGGGACTGCCTGTATATATTTTTGTCTTTTTTGCCTTTCCCCTCCACACACATTATGGGTTTGCTGGCTTCCCCCCCCCCCCACACACACACAATCTGGGAATGCTGCCCTCCCGCCAGCTCTGGGGCTCTTACCCTCCTGGTTGTGGGGTTGATACCCCCCCAGGCTCTAGGGCTGCTGCCCTCCCCCCAACTCTGGGGCTGTTACCCTCCTGCCTCTGGGGCTGCTGCCCTCCCTTGGTCTTTGGCTGCTGCCAGGGGGCCGGGAGCTGGTCGGGGGGGGGGCCTGCTGTGTCAGCCACAGTGGGAGCCAGGCAGCAGAGCACTCCTGCAGGAGTTGGCAGGGGCGGCTGGCGCAAGCGCAGGAGGGGCAAGTTGAAAATCCCATGACAAACAGACAAGAACGGTGACGGATTAATAGAAAGATTGTCTAAAAATCAAGATGCCTTTCTATCACTTTTGTGCAGTTCATCAAGCTTTGAATAGATCCTTTAATGTTTGGAAACATCCTATTAGGGCAAGGCCCGATGAGTTTATATTGTGCAGGTTTGGGGCACTAGTGGTGCTAGCCCATGACAAATAACAAACTACAAAATGACTTTAAGCAGTAGTGAAACGGACACTTTCAATTCACTTTCATAGTATTGCCACCCTCAAATGTTCAAAAATCAAGACGCTGGCACAACAAAAAGGATGAGATTGGCTTTAAAATAATGGGATTAGGTAAAACTAGAAGCTTTACTTGGCATTGCTCAGGTCCTTGACTCAATTCATTTTTGTTTTCCTTCATTTAAATCATTGCTCTGGAGCGGGGCTGGGGTTGAGGGGTTCAGTATGCAGACTGCCCTGGGGAGAGAAGACACCCCCAGCCCTCTCTTATCACAGCATTTTGAGATCAGGTGAGAAGCATCTCTCCATGGCTGCTGCAGCTCCAGTGGGCATAGCTGGGGGAGGGGTGCATATCCCCGGCTGCGGGTCTGGTTTGTCTGCCCCCTGCACTCCCCAGCCAGAATGAGGAATGCAGCAAAGTGTGCATTTCCCCCTTGCTCCCTGACAAAGGGAAACAGCCCAAATGAATCAGGGGGACCCTCCCTAAAGGGCACCTGGGGAGTGGGAGGAGGCAGTCCTGGACGAGGGGGTGTATCCCCAGCCAGCCCTTTCACCTGCCTGGTGATCCTGTCAATGAGGATTATGGAATGAGGAGTAACTGTAGTTCGGACTACGAAGCCTAGTCCGAACTACCTAGTCCGTGCCGCGTGTAGCCGCACGGCACAGGGTTCGAACGAGCCGGGATTTAAAAATGGCGGCGCCCGGCTTATGCAAATGAAGCCCGGGAAATTCAAATCCCGGGCTTCATTTGCAAGTGCGGTATGCCTACATTACCCTCCTAGTTCGAACTAGGAGGGTAGTGTAGACATACCCTAGGGTATGTCTACACTACAACGTTAATTCGAACTAACTTAGTTCAAATTAGTTAATTCGAACTAAGCTAATTCGAACTAACGGATCCAGACTAAAAAACTAGTTCGAATTAACGTTTTGCTAATTCGAACTAGCATGTCCACATTAAGTGGACCCTGAACCGGGCTTAAGGATGGCCGGAAGCAGTGCTGGCAGGGCATCAGAGAAGAACTTGGAGCGTGGAGATGCTGTCTCAGGCTAGCCGAGGGCTGTGCTTAAAGGGTCCCGAACCCCACCCCAGACAGACAGTTCTCAGGGGGTGCCCCGCTTGCAAAGCAGTCCTGGCTTGGCTTGCAGTAGCCCAGGCGGGTGCCCGCCGCTTGCAGTCCTGGGCAAGCTCCTGGGAGCCGCCAGCCTGGTCCCGGGAAGAGGGGGAGGGCTGGGGGGCATCGGGTGGCTGGCTGGGTCCGGGGCCGGGAGGGGGGCAGAAGAGTTTCCCTGGTGTTGGCCAGAGTGGCCACCAGGGAAACCTGGGGAGGGCTAGCCTCCCACTAGTTCGAATTAAGGGGCTACACACCCCTTAATTCGAACTAACTAGTTCAAACTAGGCTTAATCCTCGTAAAATGAGGTTTTCCTAGTTCGAACTAAGCACTCCGTTAGTTTGAATTAAATTCGAACTAGCGGAGCGCTAGTGTAGCGCCTATGAAAGTTAGTTCGAACTAACATTCGTTAGTTCGAACTAACTTTGTAGTGTAGACATACCCTAAGGGCTACACTATATGGCTCTGTCGATGGAGCCATGTAAAGTAGTTTACTTGACATAGTCAATGAAGCGGGGATTTAAATAATCCTTGCTTCATTAAAATAAAAATGGCAGCCACGCTGTGCCGACAATCAGCTGATCCGACACAGTGCGTTTCATGAGGCTTACAGGAGTGGTCGATAAAGGGTTCCCTTGTCGACCGATCCACGTCTAGGCTGCCGCGCTGTGCCGGATCAGATGATTGTCAGCACAGCGTGGCGGCCATTTTTATTTTAATTAAGCGGGAATTATTTAAATCCTCGCTTCATTGACTATGTCAAGTAAACTACTTTACATGGCTCCGTCGACAGAGCCATGTAGTTTAGACATACCCTAAGGTGCCACAGGACTCCTCATAGTTTTTTTGCAGATAAAAACTAACATGGCTACCCTTCTGAGACTTTGCACCTTGTTTAGTCATTTATAACAGAAGAGCCAGTGCAGAATGCTATGAAGCGCGAATGATAACATTTTATGCCTACTTTGATTTGATGTAAATGATGACACAAAGTTCAGAGTAACCACATAACAGGCCCAAAGATTTAAAATAAAAAATAGACATAGCTTGTGTATTGATCACATGGGTGCTGTTCAGATGCTGTTGGAGAGCTGGGAATGGAAAAAATTGAAAGTACTAGAAGATTTCCCGACATTGTAGGTCTGATCCTTAACTCAAATAAGTTTTGTTTTTCTTCATTTAAATCATTGCTCTGGGGTGGGGGTGGGGCTGGGGATGAGGGAGCTCAGTATGCAGGCTTGCTCCACTGAGCACAGCTGGGAGAGCGTGCAAGTCCCCCAGCATGGGGACATATAGACACACAAACAGACAAACTCTCTGAAATATGTAGTAGAACAGCGGTGGCGAACCCAAGGCTCACGAGCCGCATGCGGCTCTTTGATGAAAAAATTGCGGCTCCCGATTAAATTTTTTGTATTTAAAAATTATCGTCAGGCTGGCCACTCCACACAAGGTTGGTAATAGCCGGGCTACTCTGAGCCACATTCCAGTGCGTGCTCGTGGCCGCTGCTCTGCTCATGCTCATGTCCCCCCTCCCCCTGCCCCTCATGCTTAGCATCCCAGCCAGAGTGTGCTCACAGTCGGCCCTCTGCGCTCAGTGTCCCAGCCAGCGTGTGCTAAAAGCTGGCCACTCAGCGCACATGCCCCGCGCCTGCAAGGAGAGGCGCGTGGTGGTAGCAGTGGCAGCAGCGGTGACGGCAGTGGCTCCAGCTCCGGAACCCAGGTTAGAGCGGAGCAGGGGGTGCCTGGCCCTGGGGGAAGGAGATTGGGTTGGGAGGGAGTGCGCATGGCATCCCAGCCAGCACGTGTTCCTCAAAGCCAGTTGCTCAGCATACGCGCCCCAGCGCCTGGAGGGAGATGCACATGGCGGTAGCAGCGGTGGCTCTGGGATCCGGGCATTAGGTTGCGGGAGGAGGGAGGTTGGGTTAGAGCGGAGGGCGGGGGCTGGCTCTGGGAAAGAGAAGGGGAGGGGGATTGGGTTAGAGCCGGGGTGGGGAGAGTAGGAATCCCGGTACTGTATGCCAACTCTAACTTCTCAGGAAGCACGCAGCTGTCGTGGGGAGCAGAGGAAGAGCACACGCTTCCTGAGAAGCTGGAGCTGGCATGCAGTCCCGGGACTGCAACACACACACCCTGCACAGGCAGGCAGCAGGCAGGAGGAAGTCCCCAGCCCAGCGACAGACTTGGTGTTTCAGGAAGTGCACCAGCTGTTTATGATAGGGGAAGAGAGGAGAGGGGAGGGGAAGAGTAGCCAGTGCACTTCCTTAGACCCGGGGTCCCCAGGTACCAGCCAAGCTGTCCCTATCCCCTCCCCCTGGCCAGACCCATCCCCACCAGGACCCAGTCCCCTGCCACCTGCCCCAGCACCCTGCCACCTGCCCCAGCACTCTGTCCCCTGCCCCCACCAGCACAGTTGGGGCCACATTAGTGAGGCTTGGGGTTTTTTGGAGGGGTTGATTTTTGTATCTCACTTGTGTGGCCCCAACTGACTTTTCTGTGGGTCAGTGACCCCTGACTCGAAACAGGTTCCCTGCCCCTCTTGTAAATAAAGGCAGTGCTGAAACATGTTGTGTTTGACATAATATTTTATTTAAAAATGAAGCCTGGCCAACAAGACCCCAGTTGGGGCCAAGCCCCCAACTGGCTGCAGCATCATAACACTCCTGCACCCCTCCAGACCCCAAACCTGAGCCTATCATACACTGGAATCCCCTGTCCTGGGCCTCTACATCCCCAAACTCCTGTACCCCCACATCCCCAGTCTTCTGCCACAACACTCCTGCACCATCCACACACTGCAAATCTATGTCCTGAGCCCATCATACTCCCAGCCTCCCTGCCCTGAGCCCCTTATACACCCAGCCCAAACTCCTGCACCCTCACAGCCTGTAGGGTAAACTGAGGCAGTCCATGGTATTTTGCTAAGAACCCCTATTGAAGCCTAAAATTTGAGACAGGCCTGTAACTTAACAGCACGGACAATTAGCCTGAGTAGAGGGACCTTGGGAAGATGCAGTCGCCTTGGCAACCACATTTCCAGGGGCTGCACCAGCTGATACCTAAACAACCTTACTAACATGTTTTACTTTAATCCTAGATAATGGGCCCATAAACTCATGGATTACACCAGCTCGAGGCAGCAGCATCCTCCCATAGATGCATCATAACTTAAATAGACAACAGTTGTCATTAAATTGTCTGTTTTGTTTGTTGGCTTATTTAGCTTGTTAGGAATAACTACCTGTATTAAGAGATAAGGTATTTAACTTGGGATGAGCGGAGATGCTGTATAACCTTTGTAGTTTATTGGCTTGCGTGCTCATTTCATCTTGCTGCTAGAACCTATTGAATTGCTTCCCCTCTGTTCATCAGCCCCCTATAGAATTTATTGTAATGTTTTGCTTAACCAGAATTAATCAGCTTAACCCCTGGTAGCACTCCGCCAGCAGTTGTGTGTAATAAATCCTCTTGCCTGTTTTCACCACATCCAGAGTGTCCAGATTTATTTCCATCACAGCCACAAGTCTGCAGCTTGCTCAGCACCTCCACCCTCTACCTGACCCCAATACTCTCTTCTCTACTTCCTCTTTCACCCAAATTCCCACCCAGAACTTTCCCCTCTCACCTCTTCCCCTTTTTTGTGACAGTATGCCCTGAGATGGCGTACCAGCACCTGTTTTCCCCTAATGCAGCTTTTTTTTTCTCAACAACTTTTCCCCCCCATATGTGGCTCTTTTCACTCTATCCTCTGCAATTTTGGCTCTTCGTTTCTAATGGGTTGGCCACCCCTGTAGTAAAAGATAGCTGTCCCTTTCTCCACTCTGCCCCCAGCTGGCCCAACAGGATTACAGCTGTTCTAGTACCATCTCTGGCTCCTTGCTGTCCCTCTCCCAGTCCCTATTTCTGTCCCTCCTACCAGACCCCCTTCCTTTCCATTTTATGAGAAACAATCAAATACCAAGCACATTCCATTGTCCTGGCAAAACCAAACTCCTGCCTTGATTTAAGTTATGATAAGAGGAATCTGCATATCAAATTTGGTGGTCCTAGCTCTTACTGTTTAGGAAGGGTTCTTGGACAAATGAACTCACAGATGGATAGAGAGATGCACATTTCTAAAATGTATAATAAGGTTAAATGATATAGTGGTTTAGTAATTTACTTCCATTTTTGATCCTTTAAGGTGCATGGGGATCACATTTGGAAGCTTTCTCTGCAGCCAGAAAAGCTAGAAACTTCCTGTGTCTTTAAGAATGAAGGCTGAAATAATCCCGTATCACTTGACTCCAGGAACTGGGGCCTTAAGGAATACAATACTTATGATGAGGCTCATAACAAAATCATGACATTTGGCAACACTTCCGTTCACAAGCTAGTTACTTTCCAGAAGGGTCTTAAACATAAGGCTACAGGGATTGAATTGCAGTTTTCACAGGAGAATATTTTAAAATCAAACACCAAGAAAAATTCTATGTTTTAAAGATGGAGGAAAAAATGAGACTTCTGAGGTATGTCAGAGCCATTGGGGCAGGAAAGGAAAATAAACAGGCCCAAGAGCTCTAGTCAGCTCTTCCTCTTGAAAGAAAGTTGGAGGGTCAAATCTTCTAGTCTGCAATCAAGTACAACATCTCTTGCCATCAGCACTACCACTCATAGACATAAACATCACCATGAACATGTAATAACAGGTGTAGTCAATAACTCTACACTTCATACTTAACTGTCTGAGCCATCTAATCAGAGTTACACATCATACATTGGCCAAGGGACTACATTTCCTGGCATATTTAGAGCAGTGCTGAGCACACAGATGGTGCCCAGTGAATCACATGCATCATAACAATAAATGTAAACTTTATGGATTCTTGTAGATGCAATTTCTGTTCTTTGTTCTGGAATTGGCCTGGGTACAGCTGAAACCCAAAGGACTGGACGTATGATCACATCTGATACTCATACGACACTTTCTCATTCTTTTGTTTTCCCAAACTCAGAGCCAAAAATGACAAACCAAAATGAGTTTCAGTTCCAATCTAAAATCACCCAGCAGGCGTTGCTGTACAGCTCAGCCTAGGGCAGAGCCTGTCACCCACCGGTGAGTAAGTGCTCTTTTCTCAGCAGGCTCCCATTCTCTTTCTCTCTTCATCCTGCCTGACTTCTCTGCTGCTTTTCACTGTCGCCTGGCACCAATTGCTGGAGTCTCAAGCTGCGTCTAGACTGCAGGCTTCTTGCGCAAGAAGCTTTTTTCAGAAGAGATCTTCTTGAAAAAATTATTGCGCAAGAGACATCCACACTGCAAAAGAGCATCAAAAAACGATGCGCTTTTGCGCAAAAGAGCATCCAGACTGCCTGGACGCTATCTCACAAGTAAGCAGTGATTGCTTTGGACAGACTGGCCATCAGAGCACCTGTGCTTTTTTCTCTTCCCTCCTCTTGCACAAAAAACCCCTCTTCTCCGTCCACACATGCCTTTTTGTGCAAGAGCTCTTGTGCAAAAAGACATTCTTCCTCATAGAAAGAGGATTACCATTTGTGCAAAAACCCCTCGGATCTTTCAATTCTCTTGTGCAAAAACGCGCTTGAGGTGTAGATGCTTCATGAGTTTTGCAGAAAAATGGCTGTTTTTCCGCAAAAACTCTGTAGTGTAGACATAGCCTCAGAGAACTGGCTGGCCTGGTTTTGTTCCCATCCATCAGAAGCCTCTTTTATGCAGCATGGAGAAAGGCTGCAACAGTGGACAAGGAGCTAGCCCTGAGAGACAGGGGTTCTCCTCCCCTCAGTGGACATTCCACTTCACACCTGGTCAGTGCCTCAGGGACAGCATTTCAAAGGCTCTGTATCTCGTGAGGGATACAAAGCACCTTGCCTTGTAGGCACATTGGAAAATCCTACTAGGTGCCTAAATACCTTTGAAAATCTGGGCCTTATTCTCTCAGGCTGTGTCCAGACTCAGGGGTTTTTTCGGGAAAAGTAGCCTTTTTCCGAAAAAACTTCACCTGCGTCTAGACTGCAGCCGCATTCTTTCGAAATTAAATCGAAAGAACGCGGCTTTTCTTTCGACGGCGGTAAACCTCATTTCACGAGGAAGAACGCCTTCTTTCGAAAGTGCTTCTTTCGAAAGAAGGTGTTCTTGAATGTAAATAGGGCTTCTTCGAAAGAGAGCATCCAGACTCACTGGGTGCTTTCTTTCGAAAAAGCGGCTTGCTCTTTCGAAAGTTCCGTGTGCAGTCTAGACGCTCTCTTTCGAAAGAGGCTTGCAGTCTAGACATAGCCTCAGTGCCCCCATTGTACAATGGGGATAACAGCACTGTGATGCTCTACCACACTGAGGGGCTGTGATGTGAGGTGAGGCATCTGGATACTGCAGTGATGGGGCCACAGCTGTATGATAGGGAGAGTGAGAACTTCTCTGTACCACTGCTAGCCCTTCCCTGGGGTTTGGTCCCCTTTCCCTTACACCCTTCATATCTTTAGAGTCCTGCAACTCCATGGATATCTGCTTTCTATACACGTCCGTGGATGTGGATGTGGATATCTGCAGTTCATTTTTGCAGATGCGGATGCAGATGCCAATTTTGTATCTGCACCAGACTTTGCACGTCTTCCTCTTTTCTGTCACCTTGGCTCAGAGGGCTTGGCTGAGTCCCCTGAATTCTCACTTTAAACCTCCCCTCACTACCCCACCCACAGAGGGATTCCTGTTTTACAGGTTCATTTATGACTTCCCGAACCTTAATTCAATTGCTTCAGAGGGGTAGCCAAGTTAGTCTGTAAAAGAAAAACTTAGAAAACAACAAATAGTCTAGTAGCACCTTAAAGACTAAGAAAACATGTAGATGGTATCATGAGCTTTCCTGGGCACAGCCCACTTCTTCAGGTAACAGCTTAATTTAATTACCAGCCTTTTCTTATCTGAATGGCCCTGCCTCTGTTGGTAAACAGAACCCTGACTTCCTGCCCTAGGAGTCAGGACACAAGCTAGGAGAAGCACCTCTCTGCACAACTCGAGGTCCTCACTGATGCTGTGCAGTTAAGAGCTCTCTGCCTAGGAGCAAAGCTCCTGTATGAAACTGGGGGAGGAAGGCAGCCCCTCTCCCCCTATGTAATTGGCACCTTTGTGTCAGCTTCCCCCACCCCACACCTGGCCCCACACTCACCAGGTCCCCCAGCCCGGCCTCTGTTTGCATTTTGAAAGTTGGATAGCACAGCTCAGCCCCTGTGAGCAGTGACCTGTGTGGCCCTTTCAGTGAAGTAAATTAGGGCATGACCTTTGTCTGGGCCTGGAATAGGATCTTTCTTCTCAATGGGGAATCAGCTCAAGTCTGGTCCCAGGGTGGGGAAGTGGCTAATTCATGGGGACAGGCCCCTCTCCGTTGCTGGTAGGCCCAATAGGGAAGCTGAGAACTAAATATTCATCTGCCCCCATGCCCTGGGATAGGGACAGTGCATCCTCAGGGGTACTGGGAAGGGGAAGCTAACCCACAAGGAAATTTGGAAGCTGTGGTTGAAGTTGGGGGCTGTGGGCAGAAGCCCCCACACTGAGGAGAGACCTGAGTTTTAGTCCAGGCTGGGGAGCAGCAGGAGCACCTCTGAGGGGTCTTTGCAACATCGTGGGGCCAACTCACCTGAGCCTGCACTTTTTCCAGCCCCGGCTCTTCTCTGCACCCTCTCCAGTTGTTCAACACCCTTTGTAACATGTGAGCCCGGCTCCTGAGCCGGATGTGCCATTCCAGCACTAGTCACCTCAGAAGTAAAAGCGACCCTATTCCTGCTCACTATGGCCCCTATCTATGCAGCCAAGGCTTGCACTGGGCCTTTCTATCACTGCAAGGTACTGGGAGCTCATGCTGAGTTGCTAGTACATTGAGAATCCTAAGTCCTGATCGGAGTCGCTGCTCTCCAGGATACAGCCCTCATTCTGGGGATCTGGCCTGCATCCCTTGCTCCTAGACTTGGTACCACATGACATTTTGATTAAAAAACTAGGCTGGTATACATTTAACATGGCCCACACTGAATGGATTAATAGCTGGCTAACTGCTAGGTCTCGACATCTACTATATATCTGAGAGAATTTGTCTGTCTGTACATCTGTGTGTGTGTTTCTGCCTGGCTGTTTGTTCAAGAACTCCTCCTAAACGGTAAGAGCTAGGACCCACCAAATTCGGATACAGCTTCCTCTTATTGTAAAGCACGGTAAGTGTTTGGTTTGCCAGGAAAATGAGATGTGCCCAGAATGGGATTGCTTCTCAGAAAACCATACAGAAAAGAGACAGAATCACCAGGCAGATGAAAGAGGCTGACTGGGGGTGCACCCCGACCCATCTGGGACTGCCTAAGCCCCAAGCCTCCCACCCTCTAAGCACCCTTTAAGTAGGGCAGGGAGGCTGAAGCCCTCCCCCCCCCCAATTTGTATGGAAATATTATTGGCTGTTCCCCTTCCACAGAGAGTGAGGGGGAAAGTGCAGTTTACTGCATTCCTCACTCTGGGTACGTCTACACTACAACGTTAATTCGAACTAACTTAGTTCGAATTACTTAATTCGAACTAACTTAGTTCGAATAGTTAATTCGAACTAAGCTAATTCGAACTAATGGATCTAGACTAAAAAACTAGTTCGAATTAGCGTTTTGCTAATTCGTACTAGCATGTCCACATTAAGTGGACCCTGAACCGGGCTTAAGGATGGCCGGAAGCAGTGCCGGCAGGGCATCAGAGGAGGACTTAGAGCATGGAGATGCTTTCTCAGGCTAGCCGAGGGCTGCGCTTAAAGGGTCCCGACCCCCACCCCGGACAGACAGTTCTCGGGGGTACCCTGCTTGCAAAGCAGTCCTGGCTTGGAGTGCCCAGAGTACCCACACTGGGCACATCACAGCACTCAGCCATCAGCCCGGCTGCACTTGCCGCAGGCTGCCATCTGGGGAGAGGGGGCAATTGGGGGGCTGCAGGAGAGCTTCCACCCCCAGAAGCCCGCAGAGCCAGCCCAGTCCTCCCCATTGGGGGCTCGTGCCCCATTCCTCCCTCACCTCCTTCCACTTACCCTTCCCTAGCCCCTTTTCTTGATGTACAAAATAAAGATAACGTGTCTTCCAAAATGGAATCTGTCTTTATTGAACAAAACTGGGGGAGACTGGGAAAAGGAGGTGGGAGAGGGAAAGAGAGAGGCTGGGAGAGGGGAGGGCAACTAAAATGATCAGGGGTTGGGAACAGGTCCCATATGAAGAGAGGCTAAAGAGACTGGGACTTTTCAGCTTAGAAAAGAGGAGACGGAGGGGGGACAGGATAGAGGTCTCTAAAAGCAGGAGTTGGGTGGAGAGGGTGCATACAGAAAAGTTCTTCATTAGTTCCCATAAAGAAGGACTAGAGGACACCAAAGGAAAGGAATGGGTAGCAGGCTTCAAACTAGTAACAGAAAGTTGTTCTTCACAAAGCAACGAGTCAACCTGTGGAACTCCTTGCTGCAGGAGGCTGTGAAGGCTAGAACTAGAACAGAGTTTAAAGGGAAGTGGGATCAAGTCATGGAGGTTGGGTCTATGGAGTGGTATTAGCCAGGGGGTAGGAGTGGTGTCCCTGCCCAAGGTTTGTGGAAGGCTGGAGAGGGATGGCACGAGACAAATGGCTTGGTCACTGTCTTCGGTCCATCCCCTCCAGGGTCCCTAGGGTTGGCCGCTGTCGGCAGACAGGCTACTGGGCTAGATGGACCTTTGGTCTGACCCAGGACGGCCATTGTAAGCTCAGGGCTCAGGGTCGGGAGTCTCAGTGGACCACCTTGATTTTCATGCACACCTGCTCCTGGGTGGCCAGGCTGGCAGCTCTCCTGCCCAAGCCGGCCACTTTCCTGTGCCTAGTGCGGAGATCGTGGACGAGGTCCACGATGTCCGCACTAGCCCAGGCGGGTGCCCACCTCTTGCGGTCCCAGGCAAGCTCCCGGGAGCCGCCAGCCTGGTCCCGGGAAGAGGGGGAGGGATGGGGGGCATCGGGTGGGTGGTTCGATCTGTGCCAGGTGCAGGGTCTGCTGGCTGGGTGCTGACAGGCTTGCACCTGGCATGGGCACCGTAGCCAGCCCGTGCCCCTTTAAGGGGTCCGGGGCCGGGAGGGGGGCAGACGAGTTTCCCTGGTGTTGGCCAGAGTGGCCACCAGGGAAACCTGGGGAGGGCTAGCCTCCCACTAGTTCGAATTAAGGGTCTACACAGCCCTTAATTCGAACTAGTAAGGTCGAACTAGGCTTAATCCTTGTGGAATGAGGATTACCTAGTTCGAACTAAGCGCTCCATTAGTTCGAATTAAATTCGAACTAACGGAGTGCTAGTGTAGCGCCTATGAAAGTTAGTTCGAACTAACTTTGTAGTGTAGACGTACCCTCTGGCTGGGGAGCAAAGGGAGCAGATAAACCTGGACCTGTCCCAGCTGCTGAACTTGCACCTCCCCACCTGTGCCTACTGGAGCTGCAGCAGTCATTGAAAAGCACTTCTCACCTGGCCTCAAGCTACTGTAACCCTGGTGTAGTCCTCTCTCCCCGAGGCAGCCTGCATATTGAATCCCTCATCCCCAGCCCCACCCCAGAGCAATGACTCAAAAGAGGAAAAACAAAAAATTAATTGAGTTAAAGACCAAGCAATGCGCTCCTATGATTTAGGAGGAGTTCTTGAACAAACAGACAGTCAGACAAATTCTCCGAAATATATTCCAGACTAGAAGATTTACCCGGTGTTGCTTGGGTCCTTAACTCAATTAACTTTGAGGGGGAGGGGGTGGAAAATCAAATGAAAATGTATATACTTCATTTAAATCATTACATGTCCAGATTTGTCTGACTATACTGGGAAGGTTCGGCGACAAAAGCGCTGTCAACATGCAAAAGTCACCAAAAGTGAAAACTGGTCAAAACAGTTTTTCTGCTTCCCATTGTCAACATTTCATGGCCACATTGCTAGCATCCTGTCAAAAGATAGAGCAATGCAGTGTGGGTAAGCATCCCACCGTGCACTGTTGTAGGAAGGCAGAGCACCTCTGTGAGCTCTGTGCTGAGGAATGTCAAAGCAGCAGAGCAGACTCTCCAGCCCTCCCCCTGCAGCAGCAGTCTGCCTGTTGCTGTGTGCTTAGCAGAGCAGAACAGGACCATTCCAGCAATTTGTTATTTGTTCCCCAAACGGAGCAGCCCCCACAGCTGTCAAACACTTCCCGGAGCTTTGAGGGGGCAGGGGGAGTGGGAAGCATGCCTGCAGGGCAGCAGAGATCACAAAACACTGAGCACAGCCATCAGGGCAGGCATTGTGGGATACTGGCGGAAGCCAGTTATCTCAACAAAACAAACAGCAGAGTCCACCCTGGCTCTTTGTAGACAATAAAGGGAGAGGAAAAGACAAAAGTCTCTCACAGGAGTGGAATTTTTTTGTCACCAAAACTGGTGTTTTTCCCGACAAAAGTTGCATTGTAGTGTAAACACTCTCACTGTTTCGTTACCAAAAGGCAGGTTTTGTAACAAAACATACCAGTGTAGACAAGGCTTGAGCTCCTAGGGGCTGCGGTAATACAACGAAGGCATGACTTAGGTTGGGCGGGGGGCTGCATACAGGAACTGTGTACCCAGTCAGAGTTCTTAACTGCACAGAATCAGTGGGGACTATGAGTTGTGCAGAGAGGTGTTCTCCTAGCTTGTGTCCTAGGGCAGGAAGTCAGGATTCTGTTTACCAACAGAGGCAGGGCCATTCAGATAAGAAAAAGCTGGTGATTAAATTAGGTTCAGGAAGTCCATGGATGAACCTGTAAAACAGGAATCCCTCTGCGGGTGGGGTGTCGGGGAGAGTGGGGACGCATGTTGAAGAGAGAAGGCTAGGGATGTTAAGGACTAGTCGACTAGTTGACTGTCCAATAAGCAAATGCTTATTTGACTAGTTGCTCCCTCCCCTCTTGCTGCCTCTGTCAGATAGAGGCAGCAGGGGGGCAGGGAGAAGAGGGGGGTACTTCAAAGCGGCAGTGCCACACAGAGCTCGGAGTCAGCTGCTCCGTACGGCACCACTATTTTGAATGTCACGGATTGCATTTCAAAGCATCAGTGCCACTTGGAGCCCGGGGTCAGCTGGGGACTCCACAGTTGACCCCAGGTTCTGTGTGGAGCTGCCCCTTTGAAACGCCACCGTGGCATTTCAAAGGGGCAGTACCGCCCTATTGACAAATCTAATAGTCGATGAAAAAATGTATTGACTATTCAATTAGTCAATTACACGATACTTAACATCCTTAGAACAGGCAAGAGACTCAGAAGAAATACAGCCAAACCCTCTGAGTCATGATGACATTCAGAAAAGAGAAAGATGTGAGGGGCATAAGTGAGAAAAAGGAGCCAAACCGCAGGGAAGGGCCAGCCATGGCTGAGATATCCCCACTCTACCTGTATTTCTTATGTGACCCCATCACTGCAGTAGCTGGCACCTCACATCCAGTGAGGCTGACAGACTCACTGGGCCCCTGGGCAAGATTGGGGGACCCAGCTAGCTGCCCCCAGAAGGGGCGGGGCATCAGGAAAAAGGGGCAGGGCTGGGGCTAGCCTCCCCCAGGTCACCCTCAGTGCTCCCAGAGCGTGCCATGTGGGGCTCCAGAGATGATTTAAAGGGACCCAGTACAGTAGCAGTGGCAGGTGCCCTGGGCCCTTTTGAATTGCTGGGCCCTGGGGCAGCTGCCCCCTTTGCCTCCCCCGTGAGTGGGCCTGCTCACATTACAGCCCCTCAGTGAGGCACAGCATCTCAGTGCTGTTATCCCCTTTGTATAGACGGGGCACGAATCAACTTAACGTCAGTGCAACGCATGGCCCTGACTCCTTGTCTGACCATTCCATGGTATGGCTGCATCATCTTGAGCCTTTGTCCGCCAAAACATCGTCAATCTGCTGTAGGCTGGAAAATGTTGGATGTAGGTAAACTTGAAATGCCCAAGACACAAGCATTGCTCCAGCGCAGTCTTGAGACTTCCTCAGTCCTCAGCAATGAAGATCCAGAGCAGCCATCCACTATTGAAGAGGACTGGATTAACTTCAAAGAAACAACTTACAAACCTGCTGTTAAGATATTAGATTTCCAAAAACACAAACACAAGGGCTGGTTTGATGACAAGGATAAAGATGCCCGAGCTCTTCTTGATAAGATGCATGTGACACATGTGGCCTGAATCAACAATAAAGAAAATGCCTCCAGGAAATCAGCATACACATTTGAGCTAAGCAGAAGGTACAAGTCAAATTACGGCAAATGAAAGAGGACTGGTGGAAATGTAAAGCAGTCAAACTTCAAGACACAGCCGAGAGACATGATGGGCTGAAGGCAGGCAGTCTTTGGGCCATGCGTTGTTGGCTCTATACCAGTACACTCTGCTGATGGCCGCACTCTGATTACAGATACAGTAGTGCTAAAATCCTTGACTGCTGGGCTGAACGTTTTCACAGTGTATTAAACCAGACATCAATGTCTGACAGCAGCCTTCTTGAAGAGATTTCTCAGTGGGCTAATGATACCCAGCTGGGTTTGTGCCTCTTGATGAGGTACAAAAAGTTGTCAAGCAGATGAAATCTAGAAAGGCACTGGGCAGTGATGCGATCCCATCACAGATTTATAAAGACAGTGGTGGTTACCTGATACACCATCTCACCTGTTTGTTTATCACCATTTGGAAGAAAGAACAAGTCTCCCAGGACTTCAAAGATGACCTGATTGTACACATATACAGGGAAAAGGTGACTGAGCCTGCTTTGATGACTACCAGGGCCTTACCTGCTGTCGATAGCTGGTAAGATCCTGGACTGTATCCTCTACAACTGGCTGTCATTACGGCTGTGTCTAGACTGCATCCCTTTTCTGTAAAAGGGATGCAAATTAGACACATCGTAATTGCAAATGAAGCGGGGGGAATTTAAATCCCCCCTGCTACATTTGCATAAAAATGGCTGCCGCTTTTTTCCAGTTCGGAGCTTTGCCGGAAAAAAGCGCCAGTCTAGATGCGGATCTTTCAGAAAATAAAGCCTTTTCCGAAAGATCCCTTGTTCCTCTTAAAATAAGGAATAAGGGATCTTTCGGAAAAGGCTTTATTTTCCGAAAGATCCGTGTCTAGACTGGCGATTGTTTCCGGCAAAGCTCCGAGCCAGAAAAATGCGGCAGCCATTTTTATGCAAATTAAGCAGGGGGGATTTAAATCCCCACTTCATTTGCAATTGCAATGTGTCTAATTTGCATCCCTTTTATGGAAAAGGGATGCAGTCTAGACACAGCCTACATGGGTTTCACAAATAGCAGCATTCCTGAAAGTCAGTGAGGATTTTGTGCCAGTCTAGGCACTTCAAACATGACATTAACAGCCAGGCAGATCTAAGAAAAATGTAGAGAGCAAGATCAAGATCTCTATGTGATTTTCATGGACCTGACCAAGGCATTCAACATGCTCAATAGAAATGGGCTTTGGAAGGTACTTGGGCGAACTAGCTGTCCTGAAAAATTATCAGTGTAGTTCGGTCCTTTCATGAAGGTATGTGGGGTCACGTCCTTGACAATGTAGAGACATCAGCACTTTTTGAAGTATCAAATGGAACAAAGCAAGGATGTGCTTGCTCCTCTCCTGTTTAGCATCTACTTTTTGATGATGCTGTTAGTTGCTTTCAAGGATTGGGCATTGGGCATACCCATTCACTGCTGAACTGATGGTACCATTTTCAACTTCTGAAGACTTCAAGCTCGTACCAAAGTCGTCACTACAACTATCCATGACTTCCTGTTTGCTGATGTCTGTGCATTGTTGGCTCATTCACTCTAGGATGCACAGGAACTTTTTGATTGTTTTACTACTTCTGCTCACCATTTTGGACTCACTGAGCGCTTCAAGAAGACAGAGGTTATGTCCCAGTCTGGTCAGAAAGAGCCCAGCACTCCAGTGATTGCTGATGCTGATACTCAGGTGCGGCCCATGCCTATAGGTAAACTTAGCAGCCGCCTAGGGCGCCGAGTTAAATGGGGCGCCAAATTCCCTGCCACTTCCCCTTCCCCTAATGCCTGGCTTTGGCCCCGGAGGAGGAGTGTGGGTTTCCCCGTGCCACGAGAGGAGAGGGGTCGGCCCCGGGGGAGGCATGTGCGGTGGTTCTCTGTGCCATGGGGTGGGGGTTGGCCCCGGGGGAGGAAGCACACAGGGGTTTCCCCATGCAGCAGGAGGGGGGGGTCGGCCCCAGGGGAGGCGTCGTGCAGGGGTTCTCCACGCCGCGAGAGGAGTGGGTCGGCCTCGAAGGAGGAGGTGCCCGGGGGTTCCCCGCGCCACGGGAGGAAAGGGGTTGGCCCCGGAGGAGGCATGCGCTGGCTTCCCCTGCACCATGGAAGGGGGGGTCGCCATGGGAGAGGTGCATGCCAGATTCCCTCTGGGGGGGGGAATCCTGGGAGGAGGTGGGTGCAGGGGACTCTCTCCCCCCACTGGCACCCTGTTCCCTCTCCCATCTCCCCACTCTCCTGTCCCCAGCCACAGAACTCCATCCCCAGCCCCCCCGTCTTCAGCCACAGAAATCCATCCCCAACCCCCCCCCCCCCCCCGTCTTCAGCCACAGAACCAAAAACCTCAGCCTATATCTGCCCTTGGGGTGGGGGAGGGTGCCGATTGCATGGTTTGCCTAGGGCGCCAGTTGCTGGCAGCTAGTCTAGGGCTGCCCCTGCTGATACTGTCCTCAAGGCTGTTGATAAGTTTTGCTACCTTGGAAGTGTACCGTCCTGCAGCATAAACTCTGATGATGATGTATTTGCTTGACTAGCCAAAGCCAGCGCTGCCTTTGGAAGATTGACCAAGCACTTATGGAATGACCATGGTGTTAAACTTCATACAAGGTAACAGTTTATCAGGCAGTTGTCTTGAATATCTTGCTTTATGGCTCGGAGCAATGGACCATATATTGCTGCCATGTTTAGAAATTCAATCAATTCCATATGAACTGTCTCAGGAAGATTGCCTGTGTGAACTGGTAATCACACAACATTTCTACATGGTGGTCCTTAAGCTGTGTGGTGTTATGGGCATGGAAGCAATCCTTATGAACAGTTTCACTGGATTGGTCATGTTCTGAGAATGAATGATACATGGATACCAAAGATGGTCCCATACTACCAGCTTGTAGGAAAACACTCTATTGGTGATCAGGATAAGCCAGGGGTGGGCCATAATTTTTTGCCAAGGGCCACTTCAAAAATTTGTCAAGTAGCTCTGGAACGCACTGGAAGAGGTGGGGCCTCAAAAGGAAGGGGCGAGGCCAGGATGCTTCAGCCTTCCCCACCCACAGACCTGATTGGTCTGGGGATGGGAGAGCCCCTTTGCCCTCACTTCCCTCTGTGCACCCATGCCCCTGGTAGTGGATGAGACTTCCCGTGCTCCCTCACCCTTAGGCCAATCAGGCAAAAACCGTTGGAGCGTCCACACCTCAAGCGCGTTTTTGTGCAAAAAAAATACAGTAAATCAACAGGACAGAGGGCTTTTCCCAGTAGAGTTATTCCTCTCCCCATGAGGAGTAACTCCTTTTTGCTCTACAGCTCTTGTGCAAAAAGGCATGTGTGTGTAACCCACACACCTAGGCTGTGTCTAGACTGGCCAGTTTTTCCAGAAAATCAGCCACTTTTCCGGAAAAACTTGCCAGCTGTCTACACTGGCCGCTTGAATTTCCACAAAAGCACTGACTTCCTACTGTAAAATCAGTGCTTCTTGCAGAAATACTATTCTGCTCCCATTCAGGCAAAAGTCCCTTTTGCGCAAAGCTTTTGCGCAAAAGGGCCAGTGTAGACAGCTCAGATTTGTTTTCCGCAAAAAAGCTCCGATCGTGAAAATGGTGATTGGGGCTTTTTTGCGGAAAAGCGTGTCTAGATTGGCACGGACGCTTTTCCACAAAGTGCTTTTGTGGAAAAGCATCCGTGCCAATCTAGACGTTCTGTTCCGAAAATGCTTTTAACGGAAAACTTTTCCGTTAAAAGCATTTCCGGAAAATCATGCCAATCTAGACGCAGCCCTAGTGTGGTTACTGAGCTATGCAAGTGGTACCTAGACCACAGCAATAGTTAAGATCAAGAGACCTCTACAGCATGGGCTGGGCACCCCCACTAGCTTTTGGCTCAGAAGGTAGAGGCTCTTATACTCCGCTTCAGAGGTCCCAGGTTCAAATATGCCTGGTGGCGGTTACAAATGGGGGCTTGTCCAGGATCTCAACTGGGTCCCTGAAGCTCAGGATACGCTCCCTCACCTAGGGGAAGTATATAACCCACACACCTAGGCTATGTCTACACTCGTGGCTTCTTGTGCAAGAACATCTTGCACAAGAAAACGTCCACACTGCCATGTGTGTGCTGTGCTTTTGCGCAAGAGCTCCCATGGCAGTGTGGACGCTCTCTTGCGCAAGAAAGCACCAACGGCCATTTTTGCCATAGGGCTTTCTTGCGCAAGAAATCCCTGCCAAGCGTCCACACTGCCCTCTTGCGAAAGAGCTCCTGC
Organism: Pelodiscus sinensis; assembly: GCF_052426305.1. NCBI lineage: Eukaryota > Metazoa > Chordata > Testudines > Trionychidae > Pelodiscus > Pelodiscus sinensis. The sequence continues at coordinate 19,651,937 of NC_143062.1, read as the reverse complement.
GCAAGAGGGCTTAAACCTGTTAAAAAAAAGTGTAGCTCTTGTGCAAGGAGCCCTCTCTTACCACGCCGTACTGTAAATTTCCTTGCACAAGAGCAGGCAGGCAGTGTAGACGCTCTGCGGATTCTTGCGCAAGAATGGCCATACTTGTGCAAGAAGCCGCGAGTGTAGACATAGCCCTAGTGTGGCTACTGAACAATGCAAGTGGTACCTAGACCACAGCAACAGTTAAGATTAAGAGACCTCTACAGGATGGGCTAGAAGCCAGCTGGCTTTTAGTTCAGTGGGTAGAGGCTCCTATACTCTGCTACAGAGGTCCCAGGTTCAAATTTGCCTGGTGGTGGTTATATGTGGACACTCCACAGGGGGTTCTTTCACAAAGAGCCTATCAAAAAAAGCATAGGTGCTCTGATGGCCATTCTGTTAATGGCAAGCAGAGCTTTCTTGCACAAGAGTATCCATGCAGTGTGGATGCTCTCTTGCGCAAAAGCACATTGCTTTTGCGATGCACTTTTGAGGTGTAGACATGCTTTTGCACAAGAAGTTTTTGTGGAAGATCTCCTCTGCGAAAAGCTTCTTGTGCAAAAACCCTGCAGTATAGACAAAGCCATTGAGAATCAACGTATCCAGACATGACAAGAAAAGTGTAGGATGTGAAGAATGTACAACACCCACAGATGGCAGATTTTTATGTGACATCCATAAACAGATTTGCCTATCGAGGACTGGTTTAGTTGTTCACCAATGGCGTGAAAGAAAATGAGATCCATCAATTGACAGCTCAGTCCATAAAGATGGGGCACTAAGGCACAGAAGCTACGTCTACACTGCAAGGTTTTTGTGCAAAAACCAGAGGAGCATCCACACCTCAAATGCACTTTTGTGCAATTAAATCAGCAGTAAAATGACAGAACAGAGGGCTTTTGCTGGTGTAGGTAAACCTCCTCCTGTGAATGGCCATCAGAGCTTTCTTGTGCAAGAGCGTTCATGCAGTGTGGACGCTCTCTTGCGCAAAAGCACATCACTTTTGCGATGCGCTTTGAGGTGTGGACATGCTCTTGTGCAAGACGTTTTTACGCAAAAACTCTTGCGCAAAAGGCTTCTTGCGCAAGAAGCCTGCAGTCTAGACGTAGCCAGAGAGAATAAGGGCCAGATTTTCAGACATATAGGCACCTAAAGCTTTCAAAAGTGCCTAGAAGGCTACATGCTTTGTATCCCCCAAGAGATACCCAGCTGTGGATAAATCCCTGTAATATTATATTTTGTATTAAGATCTTGTCCTTTTAGATATATCTTTGTTAAGTGTTCTTATAGAATCTCTGTAACATTTCTCCTATAACTTTGTATTAAGATATAGAGATCTTGTAAGAAAAAATGTATTTTGAGCTCTCCTCTTTCCTTGATTGTCCTGTTGAAATGAATGAGGTGTGATGGAGAATGAAAGGTGAGCACCTCCAGCAGCAGTTGCAAGGGTGGAGAAGGTCTGGGAGCCAGATCTAAGACAATACCTGCAGAGTGAGCTCATTAAGAAGACTGGATCTACAGACGCCTTAGGAGTCAAGCAGCAAGTGCCTGCCTTTGGAAGAACTCTTTTTGAAGCAGCATTAAGAAAGGCCAGGTGATGACTAATTGGCTGCATGAGAGGGATAAATAGGAGGCATCTTGCAGAGGGACCCCGGGTTTTCATCTTGTCAACACAGGAGCATGAATCCGGATCCGCAGAAGCCCGGCTCCACCCCTCCCACATCTAACTCACCTGGCCAGTGCAGTTAGGGGGAGCAACTTTTGGTAACAAGAAGACAGAGTGTGCTTGTGTGTGTGAGTGCATGAGTGTAATGTGTAATATGCATATGATAAGTATTGATTGATCTATGTATGTTCAATAAATGTGGCGTGTTGCCTTATCCCCCTGAAAAAGATCCTGGGTGCTTCTTTTAAGCACAACACAGCTGTACTTTTGGTTGCTTAAAACCCTTTGAAATGTCCGTAAAATACAGCCTGAGGTCATATAGGAAATCCATAGCAGTGGGCGGGGAGTAGAACTCAGATATGAGGTCACTATCCACTGCTCCAGCCTTTCTCCATGCTGAAAAAAAAGGCCTCTGATGGATGGGAACAAAACCAGGCCAGCCAGTTCTCTAAGACTCCAGCAATCCGTGCCAGGTGACTGGGAGGATGCACTGGATGACAGTGTGAAAAGCAGCAGAGAAGTCAGGCAGGATGAAGAGAGAAAGAAAATGGGAGTCTGCTGAGAGAAGAGCACTTACCCATCAGTGGGTGACAGGCTCTGCCCTGGACAAAGCTGTACGGCAACACCTGGTGGGTAATTTTAGATTGGAACTGAAACCCATTTTGGTTTCTCATTTTTGGCTCTGAGTTTGGGAAAAGGAAGGAATGAGAAAGTGTCGTATGAGTATCAGATGTGATCATACGTCCAGTCCTTTGGGTTTCAGCTGTACCCAGGCCAATTCCAGAACAAAGAACAGAAACTGCATCTACAAGAATCCATAAAGTTGACATTTATTGTCATTAAAAGTGTGATTCACTGTTGAGAATACGCCAGGAAATGTAGTCCCTTGGCCAATGCGTGTAAGATGTGTAACTCTGATAAGATGGCTCAGACAGTTAAGTATGAAGTGTAGAGTTATTGACTACACCTGTTATTACATGTTCATGGTGATGTTTATGTCTACGAGTGGTAGTGCTGATGGCAAGAGAAGTTGTACTTGATTACAGACTAGAAGATTTGACCCTCCAACTTTCTTTCAAGAGGAAGAGCTGACTAGAGCTCTTGGGCCTGTTCATTTTCCTTTCCTGCCCCAATGGCTCTGACATCTCAGAAGTCTCATTCTTCCTCCATCTTTAAAACATGGAATTTTTCTTGGTGTTTGATTTTAAAATATTCTCCTGTGAAAACTGCAATTCAATCCCTGTAGCCTTATGTTTAAGACCCTTCTGGAAAGTAACTAGCTTTTGAACGGAAGTGTTGCCAAATCCCATGATTTTGTTATGAGCCTCATCATAAGTATTGTATTCCTTAAAGCCCCAGTACCTGGAGTCAAGTGATACGGTATTATTTCAGCCTTCATTCTTAAAGACACAGGAAGTTTCTAGCTTTTCTGGCTGCAGAGAAAGCTTCCAAATGTGACCCCAGTGCACCTTAAAGGATCAAAAGTGGAATATAATTTTAAAAAACACACCAAATCTATTATTTTTACATAATCTCATTATTTTAAAGCTAATCTCATGATTTTTGTTTTGCCCAAGTCTTGATTATTGAACATTTGGGGTTGGCAATACTATGAAAGTGACTTGAAAAAGTCAGTTTCGGTAGTGTTTAAAGTAATTTTCTAGTTTATTATTTGTCATGGGGTAACACTGCTGGAGCGCCAGGTGGGTGCAGTATGAAGTCCCTGGGTCTTGCCCTAAATAGGATGTTTCCAAAAGTTAAGGAATCTATTCAAAGCTTGATGAACTGCAAAAAAGTGATAGAAAGTCATCTCGATTTTTTTCTGTAATTTTTATCATTGTTGTATTCAAGAGATAGTAACAAAGTAAGAATATACAGGCAGTCCCCGGGTTACGTACAAGATAGGGACTGTAGGTTTGTTCTTAAGTTGAATTTGTATGTAAGTCGGAACTGGTACATATTGTAGGGGAAACTCTAGCCAAACATTTCTCCAGAGCTCAGTTTTATTCTCCCACACCTCACTTCCCTCAGTCCTTTATTCTCAAGCTGAGGTGTCTGCTGAGAAAAGCTGCTCCGCGTCTCCCTGGTCTGCTGGCGGGGGCGCTAGCTTCGCGTCTCCCTGGTCTGCTGGGGGGAAGCAGCTAGTGTGGGGTTGCCTCACCCCGTTTGTAAGTAGGGATCCGATGTAGTCGGATCCATGTAACCCGGGGACTGCCTGTACATTAAAATTTTAAGCCTAACCAATGTCACTTAAGTGTCTTGAGACAAGGTATCTGAACATGTTAGTATTAGAGTTGAGTGGGTCTAATATTTATTCAATTTTCTTTATAAGGAATTAGATATTATCTTCCAGGAAAATTCTATAAAAGTTATTACATATGAAAAAACCAAAGGTTTTTAGGTTTCCAAGTAGCTTCTGGAATCATGGTTAAAGTTGCTCCTGCTATCCAAATCTGATCAGTATGCCTGTAATATAAATAACTAGACTATTTACCCAGCATTGCTTGGGTCCATAACTCAGTTAATTTAAATCATTGCTCTGGGAATGAGGGGTTCAGTATGCAGGCCGCCCTGGGGAGAGAGAACTACTCCAGCCCTTTCTCACCACAGCAGCTTGGGGCTAGGTAAGAAGTGCCTCTCTATGGCCACTGCAACTGCAGCAGGCAGTCGGGGAGGGGTGTATGTCCCCCAGCTTGGGCAGGTCATGGTTCTTCTGTCCCCTGCGCTCTCCAGATAGAGGAATGGAACAAACTGTGTCCTAACCTTAACCCCACCCCACCCCTGCGGGGACAGCCACCACCAGCTTTGTGATGTACACACCTGGCACCCTGGGGACAAAGGAAGGATAAGGGGGATGCAGAATGTTGGGGGGCTCCTCTGGTGGCACAGTGGCGAAGGTATCCAGAGCCAAAGGTGGAGAGTTCAAGGTGCACTTTCCACTTGCTCTCTGATGGAAGGGAACAGCCAGTAATGTTCCTGTATGAATCAGGGAAGGAGGAAAGCCTAGTGATTCTGTCACTTTTCTGTATGGTTTTATGCATCCCTGTACAAATCAAGTGTGCATGTGGGAGGGCTTCCTCACACAATCAAACCCCTACCTTACTTTAAATTATGAAAAGAGGAAGCCACATACCACATTTAGTGGTCCTAGCTCTTATCATTAAGGAGGAGTTTTTGAACAGACAATTGGACATACAGATTTGCTTGTTCACAAACTCTCAAATATATGGTAGTTTAATAATCATGCTCCTGTAAAATTGCCAGTGGATACAGGCAGCCCACCATAGATAGAGCCCTGCAAATCCACAGGCCTTCACTGATGTGGATACAGATAACCACAGCTCATTTTTGCAGACAGGGATGTGGATACCAATTCTGTATCTAGAAAACTGCAAATTTGTGGATATCTGTGGGTGTCTGTATCAGCGGATGTCAGTGTGGCTATCTGCAGTTCATTTTTGCAGGTACAGGTGCATAGGGTTGCCAGATGGTTTAACCAAAAATACCCCCCCCCCCCAAAAAAAAAACCACTGGGGAAAAAATTCTGTTGAGAAGAAAGTGGGGAGACCAAAGTTGTTAAACAAAAAAGGACCCTGAGAGTTAAGCAAAAAAATTTTTAAAAATTAAAAAAAACCAGAAACAGCCTGACCTTTTTGAGGCTTTTTGGCCCTAACAAGCTGCTGGCAGCCGCCCGCCATCTTGTCTCCCTGTTCAAGGCCAGACAGCGCCCCTGCAGAAACCAGTAAGCACCTGGGATTTTCGCCTCTTGGCCGGGAAAAAAAAATCAGAAGATACCAGACATTTTAGGTGTCCAGTATTTTCTGTATTTTTTTTTAAACCAGACAGGAGGCAAAAATCAGACTGTCCAGGTCAATACCCGACAATCCCACAGGTGCAGACACAAATACAATATTTGTAATCCTGCAGGGTTTTGATCATAGTACCCCACCATATGGGTTTGGCTGCAAACTTTCTGGAAAATCAGAAAAGCCACACGCACTTGTAAATCAGGCTAACAACCTTCCCTCCACATTCCTTGTGCTCCAGGTACTCCAGCCTGCAACCCTCTGGAAAGTGCGGGACCCAATCCGCTTTGTCGGGGCATGGGGAGCACAGGGTTCTCCCCCCACTGGAGGGACCAGCTGAGCCAGACCCAGGGCAGCTAGCCTGGCTAGCTCGGAGATGAGCGAGGCCTTCCCCTCTACTGGTTATGTGACAACAGCACCTGAAGCGACAGCATACGGACCAGTCCTTTAAGGTACCGCGTGTGGAAGGGGAGGAGCTGGGGAGGAGAAGTCCTGACGCTCCCGCTGCTCGATTGGCTGCCGGAGCGTCTGTCTCCCCGGCTGGGCGCACGGATTGGTGGGTGGTCCGGGGCCGAGGTTATGAATGGGGAAGCCGGTGGCGGACTGGCTGCATTGCAAGCAGGAAGTCAGGACAGCGGCGGCAGGTGGGGGCGCAGGGCGCGTGCTGTAGCGTGAGCTGGGTGCCGGGGGGGTCTCGTGCTCCCCACTGGGGGGCGGGGCGTGCCTGGGGCTCGAGGGGGGAAATCCTCAGATCAGTGGGAGGCGTGGGGGGGGGTGACGGCCCCGCGGTGCAAGGGGCACAGGCCTTCCCCGGGCTGGGGAGACGCCGGGTGTGAGCCAGAGCCGGGGCCTTGGCACAGGGAGTTGGGGATGCGCCCGCAGCTGGGGGTGTGTGCAGGCACTTGTGGGCGCAGATGTTGCTGCAAGAGAAGCGGGTGACGGTGCAATGGGGCACGGTCGGGAGGGTCTGATGCGGAGATATAGTCGCCTCTAGGGTGGGCTTGGGGCAGCTAATGCAGGCAGGATCCCTTATCCAGCTTTTCGCAGGGTGCTGCATCCTGGGCTGGGTGTGTCGTTGTACAGTGGTGCTGGGAAGGGCAATTGTGTGGTTTTGTGGGTGAGCCAGATAGGCTATTGCATGACTGTGCTTGTGCCCCTAGTTGTGCCCATGCCACTTTGGCTCAGCTGTGGGGCACAAGCTGTCAGCTGTCTGTCCTCGCTGACTTTCTGCTGTATGGGAGTGTGGTGAGGAGGATATAGCCAACCTAGGGACGGATATTGGAGTGTAGGGTGGGGAGCTGTGAATTGGGACTGAACACAGGTTGTGGATTGGGACTGAGGGACACCTGTGCTCTCTCTGCAGGTTGACCAGTGAGATGGTGGACCCCCAGTACGTGTTGCCTAACGATGTGGGGCTGGCACTTCTGGACTGCAGTGAGGCCTTCCAGCTGCTGCTGCAGGGTGAGCGGCTCTATGCCCACCACCTGTCGCGTGCCTGCTGGTACGGGGGGCTGATTGTGCTGCTCCAGACCTCGCCCGAAGCACCAGCCATCTACGTGCTGCTCTCCCGCCTCTTCCGCGCCCAGGACCCCAACAAGCTGGGGGAACTGGCATGCTCTGCTGGCCTCACTGACGAGGAGTACCAGGTACGCCCTACCCAAAGGCCTGGGTTCTATTCCGTCCCCAGCTCTGGGAGGGGAGCAAAGTCTAATGGTTTAAAGCAGTGGGAAGGGGCTGGGAAGCTGATCTGCTGGGTTTGTTTGGCTCTGATATGGAATTCGCTTTTAGTGGGCTAGAGAAAGGGAAGGAAAGGTGGGTGCCTGGCTGGAACTGATCTTTCCTCTTCTCACCTAGGCGTTCCTGGTTTATGCTGCTGGCGTGTTTTCCAACATGGGGAACTACAAATCCTTTGGGGACACCAAGTTTGTACCCAACTTGCCCAAGGTGAGTCTGTGGTTGCGGGGGGTGGAGGTAGGGACCACATGTCTGGGGCACAGGATTGAAACATGTTTTGGAATGTCTATGGGAAAACACTGCTCCCCAACACAGATTCATCCTCCTGCCAAAAGCTCTGTGCAAGCTGCCTGCAGCAGGGTGTGTATTTATCTGCCTCACCCAGCTATTCATCACTCTCCATCCCCCTCACTGGCTGCGAGGCAGGTACCTGATTGAGTTGAATAGTCTATGGAGAGAGGCAGGGGGAGTTTGCTGTTTGCCCCGATACACATATATCATGGTTCCAGCCCACTTATCCCCCTCTCAGTCACAGCTCAGTCCCTTTCTCCTTTGCCTCCTAGGACAAGCTCCAGCAGCTGATCTGGCAGAGCCAGGCATTCCAGGAGCAGCCAGAGGAAATGGAGTCACTGTGGGGTAGATGTGGGGAGCTGATGTTCTCACTGGACCCACGGCAGAGACAGTTGGGGCTAGGAAAGAAGGTAATACCCCACTTGTGCACACATGATGATTCTGGAGGGTTGGGAGCAACCATGGTGGATTGATTTAAATCGGTGATTAAACTACTGATTTGAATAGTGATTTAAATCAGCCAGCAGGAAACCTTGATTGAAATAGCCTATTGTCATCTTGTTTTTCCTTTGTACTTTTTAGTTGCTTTCCTAAAGTAAGGTTTATTCTCATTGGTTGGTATAAACCCTTCATATGGGTTGATTTATGGTTTCTAGACTACGAGGAGCCACTGCGGTCGTCTGATTTCTTATCAGGTCACAGGTCATAGGGCTGCCCTGAATTAATTCCTGGTTGAACTAGAGAACTAACTTAAGGCGGGAGCTTTTGTGCAGAACAGAAACTGAAAGAACTGTGGTTTCAGATAATGCAGATAGCAGTGCTTGCTCCATTGGCAAACTGATGGCATACCCAGGTCTCACTCTGCTCTGTCCTCTGGACATGCAGGCCGTTGTGAGCTGCATAAAGCTTGGCTCATCCTCTGCCATTAAAGATGGTTTAGCCCCAAATGCTCATATAAGTATGCAAGCCGTGCACTTCCCCCTTTAAGATTTGAGGAGGGCTCATCCAAGTACTATATTCTTCTATTGTGTATTTCTTCCTAATGGCTTGCAGTACGTTTTGGGCTTGACGGAGCCTGTCAGGAGTTCAAACTGCATTTTAAACACATTTTCTTGGGAAAGAGAAGTCTATTTAATTATTAAAAAATTGGCTGTACATTTAAAAATTTGATTAAAAATCCTAGCAATTTCTAGTCACCCTAGAGCCAGGGGAAGATGAGGGTTAGCTGGGAGACGAGGCGCGCAGTGAAAAGATAGGGCTGAGCTGTCTCTCTGTAACATCTTGCCCTCTCCCACAGGGCATTACCACCTATTTCTCTGCGAACTGCAGTTTGGAAGATGCCCAGCTAGCCCAGAGGTTCCTCGACTCACAGGTACCTGTTGTTGCGCAAACATGGGACATTCCCCGGGTCCCCCCGTGGCAACCCCAAGCCTGACTGCTTTTGTGGGGTGTGTTTTCTGCCTCTGCATTGCTACAACCCTTGCATACAGGGGAGTGCCCAGCACCAGACTGGCTCCCATTCTGATCCCAGAACCTCTGCATGGGATTGTAGAGTGCCCTGTGAGTGGGGAGCAGTGTCAGATGGGGGTAAATCTCTTTGTCTGTCTTAGACCATCAGTGCCTACAACACACGGCTCTTCAAGAAGAAGGATGAGGCAGGGCAGACGTGCTATGAGGTGCGGCTGGCATCCGTGCTGGGCACTGGTAAGACTCCCCATCCTCTGCCCTCTCACTGGATCTCCTTGGTCTGCGCTCCCCACAGCACCCACCTCCCTGACTCCCTCTGACTTATGCTTCCCACACTGTCTGGATCTGTCCTCAATTCCCCAACCTGTACTCCCTTATACCACCCACCTCGCCTGCTGCCTGGCTCCCACTCCCATGCTAGCCCCCAGTCCCTGCTGTCTTCCCCTCACCTCCCCATTGAATTGTGTGTCTCTGGGTCTCTCTCCAGACGCACCTGTCGATCCTGAGCTGGCCCCCAAGCTGCGCTGCTTTGAATTTGAGAGCTGCAAGTTCTGTGTGACCCGCGGGGATTACGCACCCCTGCTGGAGAAAGTGGTGGAGAACCTACAACGTACAAAGGCATGCATGTCCCTTCGGCGTATGCACTGGGGAGGGGTTGGTCCGAGGCTGTGGGAGGGTGGAGGGCGGGGATCTCTCAGTAACGTTTGTAGGTTTTAAACCCTAACCCTGGCACCAGGGGAAAACCTTAGTTTTATATCCGGAGAGAGGGGATGGTCTTGGAGCCAAAGGACTGAGCCTGGACTCTTGGGTTCTGTTCCCAGTTCTGGGAGGCGGAAGTGGGAGCCAGGACTCCTGGGTTCTCACTTCCTGAGGTTGAGGAAGTGGCAGAAATGTATGGAGGGGGTTGGGGAGAGGAATGGCTGAACTCAGAGGAATAGTCATTATTGATCAACGATCTTTCTCCCAGGCTTATGCTGCCAATACCAACCAGGAGAGCATGCTGGAACATTACATCCACAGCTTCACCCAGGGCTCCATTGCTGCTCATAAGGAGGCTTCCCGCTGCTGGATCCGTGACAAGGGGCCTATTGTCGAAAGGTCAAGGCTGGGAACCAGGATGTCCCCAGCTGTGGGAGGGACATGGTGTTTGAGCAGGGAGGCGCGGCAGCTAGGGGTTTTGAGAGAAGTCAGGTGCCAACTGGAGGGGTGGGAAAGGAGAGGGATTTGTTGATAGGGATATTTGCCTCCTGGGGTCAGCGAACCAGAGGGATTTGTCTCCTCTGCCCCAGGGCAGGCCAGGCCATCTAATGTGCTTTCTCCTCCTACAGTTACATCGGTTTTATCGAGAGCTACCGAGACCCCTATGGCTCCCGGGGGGAGTTTGAAGGTAAAACACACTGGCCTCAGACTCTGAGGGCCGCGGTTTGAAGTAGTGGGAGGGAAGGGGACGTGCTGACTGTGAGCCGGGGTGAGTGCTTCCCGGCATGTGTACTTCAACTGTGTTAGGGTGTGGCTGACTGCTGAGCGGGGTGTTTCCATCTTAGGGGTGTGTCTCTTGCAACTGTGTACTGCAGGTGTGTTTTGAGGGCTGTGGGTGTGTATTGTAATTGCTTTGGGGTGCCTGTAAGGGAGGGAGTGTAGTTTGTGCCACTGTTTGGGTTGCATTTGGTGGCGGTGGGTGGAGCGTGGCTGGCTGGCAGAGAGGCAATATTAGCTAGCCCCTTCCACAGCACCCACTGTCTCCCCCAGGATTCGTGGCTGTAGTGAACAAGGCCATGAGCGCCAAGTTTGCGCAGCTGGTGGCATCAGCTGAGCAGCTGCTGCTGGAGCTGCCCTGGCCCCGTGCTTTCGAGAAGGACACCTTCCTCATGCCGGACTTCACCTCATTGGATGTGCTGACCTTTGCAGGCAGTGGGATCCCGGCCGGCATCAACATCCCCAACTGTGAGTGCTACCCATGATCCTTTGTGCCTGTGCCACAGACCTCTGCACCTCCCTAGGGCTACCCAGAATCCTCCCTGCTTGCATCCCTATCCAGAATCTCTTGTGCCTCCCAGGCATTATCCAAAATACTCTCCTACCCAGGCACTATCCAGAATCCTCTACGTCTGCATCCCATCCATTGGCACAGGAGACCAGACCACATGTAAGGCCCACGGTCTGTCCCCTTGAGTCGTCAACCTCCTCCTGGCCCTGGAGAAAGCTACTATATATAATACCAAGAGGAGGATGCTAGACGAGGGGGTTCTCTGCGACTGTGGGGCCTATTTTTGGTCCTCCCTTGTGTCACGCATCCAGGCAGAGTTCCTCTGAGTGGCGTCCACTGGCTCCATCGACAGCTTTGAGGAGCAGTGGGCGCTGTCCGGGGTTCTCTGCTCGGTGTCCCCGTCTGGTTCCCTTGTTTTAAACCTTTGACCCCCACACCTTGATCCTGTTATGTCATTATTTGTCCCCAGAAATTAGTTGGACCCTGGGTCTAGTCATTTTTCCCACAGGGCTGGGGGAGGGACTTTGAGAAGTGGGTGGGCTGTGCCCACCCACCCCTCCCATTGTTTTCCAAATAGAGTTGCTCTCCCTTCATGGTGAGGGCTGGCCCCAATGTCCTAGCCAGGCTATTCGGGGCATGGAGGGTTCAGCAGGGACTCTTCCCCCTCGCAATCAGTGCTGACCCCAATGCAGCACTAGGGGGCGCTATGCTGCAGACAGTGGGTGGAGCGTTCAGTGTCCCCCATCCAGGGACAGTTTTATTAAGGTTTGCTTCCGGAGCGCACACCATGCTGCTGCTTCAGCCAGAGCTTCCTCTGGACGCCTCAGCAGACCTTCAGTCCTTAAAGGGACAAGATGGGTAAATCTACCCTGGCATTCTCTCTGCAGTTCTACATGGTCTCAACCTCATCCAGCCACATCTCAGCACTGTCATTGTCATTAGAGCCTCCCCTCTTTCAAGTTCTGGTATGTTCAGTGGGATCTTCTGCATCTCTCTCCAATTTATTTCAGTGATAGAAATGTAGCCGTGTTAGTCTGGGGTAGTTGAAGCAAAATGCAGGACAATGTAGCACTTTAAAGACTAACAAAATGGTTTATTAGATGATGAGCTTTCGTGGGCCAGACCCACTTCCTCAGATCAAGTGGGTCTGGCCCACGAAAGCTCATCATCTAATAAACCATCTTGTTAGTCTTTAAAGTGCTACATTTCCTGCATTTTGCTTCAATTTATTTCACATTCAGCAGAAAGTTTCTGTGGCAGTTGTAATACTGCAAAGAAGTTCCTATCTTGTGGAATGGCAGTGCCCACCCACTAAGTGGTCAAATCAACATAACCAGGTAATTCCAAGTCACTGGGCATGTGATAAGCTACTTGGAAAAACATACAGAATTAATGGAATTACAAACTATCCAGAGCCATAAAACACTGTAGATCAACCGTGTCATTCAATATCCTTTACATCAGTCTTGTCTAGAATGCCAGATACGGTACAAGAATAGGTACTGGGCCTGGCATGTGACCAATATGAAGACAACCTCAGGTGCCATCACCATTCCAATACTTCTGTTTAGATTTTAATGTTGAGGGGCCCCAAGTGGTTCCCAAGTCAGCATCTGTGTGACTCTTCTCTTTCTAGCCAGACAGCCTTACGTGTCAGTGATCCTTAAGTGTTGGTGATCTGTCCTCTATGCACTGCTCTTTCAGGTTCTGCGGTCATGATTCCCTAGTTGTGTCTTTTAGTGGCTAGTGCAAATGTCCCATTAATCTGATCAGCAGTTTCCAAGCACACATGGTCAACAGCACCCTGGTTTCCTAGCTGAACAGGAAATGTTTCTGGATTCGAGCCTCTGTGCCATGGACAGCAGCTTATACCATCAGCAGTGTTAGGTCATCTTCACTCTTGGAGTCCCTGGAGTTCCAATTCCTGTCCTTCTCTTCATTTCCTTTGGTTCTCATTTGCCTTGTCCTGTGTGGGTTTGTTGCGGTGCTGTTACATACCAGGGGAAGCCACAGAGAAATAGAAGGTGGGATTCTACGCTGCACATGCCTCCTTTACTGTCTTCGGCTTGTTTTTCAGACACTAGGCTGGGGTGAGCAATAGGCGGATTATGGGGTCAATCTGGATCACCAGGTGCTTTTGAACAGATCTCAAATCTTTTTATTTACTTATCATCAGCATCATTTATAATGCTGGAGCACTGCTCTGACTGTCAATTCGGGGTAAATTGCTTAGAGACAGGGCTACTTGCAACCCAAAATGGGGGGTTCCTCCATATAAGGCACACCAAACAAGTCAAAAAGAGCACTTCTGTTCACCACACTGGCCGGCAAGAGGTCATGCAAGCAATTTCCTTAGACATTCCAGTTCTTCTTTGCCACCACCAGTACCTCTTCTTATGCAGATGTGAGGTTATGAAAACTAATTTCACCAAATCAAAAAGGGTTCTTCTGATCCCACATTCCCAGGTCAATTTAGAACCCAGAACTTACTCAAAAGAGCATGCTGTGCCAGTCCCTTAGAATCTAAAATCTAAAAGTAGAAAGAAAGGGAAAGGAAAAGAAACTAAACAAAACTATTTGAGTGAGTTGAATCAAAGTACATACCCGACTGCAAAGTTCATGGTGCAGGCTTATAGCAGAGGTAGAATAATCTGTCTTAAATCAAGTCTCTTGAATACCTCCTCTGTTAAGATGGATCATCAGTATTTTCAAGCTTCAGTTCCTCTCAAAGATCCTTCAGAGTTGAGAATCCTGACTGAAGACCACATGGAGGAACTTTTAGGGTCCTTCATATTATCCTAGGTCATGTGGAAGAGGGACTCCCATTGCTCTATGTGGAAAAGTACAGCTACAGAATGGAGTTTGTCACATGAGCAAGTCACCTGTCCATGCATGACTCAGGCCTTTATAAACAGAAGCCATGGCCCGCATTTCAGATTGAAGGTTTGCAGGAAAGTCCACTCAGTGTAGGGGGTGCCTCTCATGCTTCATTGTTCATTGAATATTTTGATTGGCCAGTCATCCTGAATAGTCTTTCTGGGACACACTGACTAGCTACTCTGTGGGTGTTACTTCTGGAGCTAACAGTTGAAATACAGAGATACAGCTAATGTTCATATCTTGAAGTACAAAAATGATACATGCTTACAAATAGTACAATCATAAGCTTTACATAGACATTTCAAGTAGCCTACTTTGTACAAGATTTGTTGCAAACATATAACAGTGGTTGCAACAATGATCTGTAAAGACATATCACAATCTAGTAAAGTCACCTTATTATTGTTGGGTTTTATTATTTTTTCTGAAGTCTGGACCTTGATTATACTTTAAGCAAGAAATATGGACTTTGACCAAAATATAATTCACTACCCCGGCCTAGACTCTCCCCTTCCCTGGGAAGTACTATGTGAATATTTATCTTCCCACTACAATCTTAATTTGCCTGGTCTCCATCGCTGTGGGCAACTACTGGTGCCCCTAGCAAGAGCACACCATGCACTTTCTAATCAGTGATCTCTTTCATGAGGAGCAGAATTTTCTGAACATGTTAATGCCAGTTTGTAAGCTGCTTTTATCTGTTTCCATTTCTCAACATTATGTTTACAGTGCTCAGGTGCAGATTGCAAGTTTATAGGTCAACCAAATGCAATATCAGTGGGCAAATGTTCTAAACTTTCATATTAAACAAAAGGATGAGAAGAGGGTGGCTCATGCCATATATAGTTATAGACAAAAATCACTTAATTAATAGAATCCTGTAACGCATTAAAGATTAATAGATTTATTTGGACATAAGCTTTTGTGGTTTTTATCCATGAAAACTTATGCCCAAATAAATCTATTGGTCTTTAAGGTGCCACAGGATTCCTCATTGTTTTTACAGATACATACTAACATTGCTACCTCTCTCTGAGATTTATTAAGGGAGTATGTCCAATTTGACTTGTTCTTTTGGCAAGGTTTTCAGCACAACCCACAGAGCCTGACTCAGCCTTCCTATATGCCTATTGCCCCCATGGATGTATGCAGTTCTGCCAGGTGTTTCAGTTGTGCTGTAACCTTTGGAGTAAAATTATTTGCAGACTCTGCCCTTTGGTCCTGATGGATCCTTTGGAGGAAACTAAATTTTAAAACTGTCACCAAAGATCTTGTCTGCCATAGTGTGTCCTGATGTGGTGGTGGGAAGGGAAGATAGTCTTGGAAATACCTAGTGGAGTGATCCCTAATTACTAAGATGTATTCATATCCTCCTTTGCCTCTGTCTAGAAGCAAGAAGTCTCTGGATTGAAGCCCAAATGGTTTAGTTGCAACTGTGAACTTATAACACTCTGGTGTTCTGGTGAGGGTTCTTTTGCTTGTCACATGGGCAGACGCTAGGAACAGTGTCTGATGTCTCTCACCTTCTGGGTCCAATAAAACCAATCTCTTGCAAGCCTGATTACTTGCTTTGCTCCTCAATGTCCCATTTTTTCTTGTAGTTCTTGATGTACCTGCCTTTTAGATTCTTCAAGTAATACCAGTTAGTTTGGTTTTCCTGTATAGTCATATCTTGTAGCACATCATATCTTCAGTGAGAATCAGCTTCTTGTGAGGCAAACTAGGGCTGGGACAAGCAAATCCTGAGAGGTTGTTTTGTGCTGCTCCTGCAAGCTGCAGGGCAAGTCTTGTTACGTTTTTTTCCTGGTAATAGGCCTTTAATATAGATTATACACTCAATTTTGGCAGGCTCACATTAGTTTTTCCCTCCAGGTAACTCCTGAAGCTCAGTCCTGGGCAAACTGCCTTGATCACAGCTTCCATTGTCTCCTGTTTCTGAGTACCCCTTTTGAATTGCACATTGTTGCCCAGTCAGACTGCTTAGGCTTAGCCTGTCCTCTTGGTCAGCAGTCCCCATCTGTCCCATGGATTTTTAATTTTCCTTTGAAGTGGTGCTATTTTCTGGGTTGGGTGGCAGATTTTCCACAGGGTTTTGGCTTGTAAATTTCTTTCATGCTTTCCTGAAACGCTATTTCAAGCCATTTACATTTTTCAGCACTGTGTGTGTGAATTGACTCTACTTCGATTATTTCTGTTTGCTCTGCCTTTGCTGCAGCAATGATCTTATCTTGCACTGCCAGCAACAGACAGTCCTCCTACTCTTCCTGCCCATTGAAATGGCTCACCCATTTGATTAAAGCAAGTCAATGTTTTGCTGCCATTGCACTGTGACTTGTCCCGGAGATGCCTAGAGATGCAGATGTCTCTTAAATGCTCATCCTTTGGCTTGTATAAAAGTTCTGCTACCTCCATGTGGCGTCCCCTAACACTCTCCCAGCCAAAGTGTTTGGAAATAATGAAATCTTCCCTGGCAACTTTCCCTGGAGCAGAGTACAGCAGCTCCTAGGGAGGTTCGTCTCCTGGCAAGGTCGGATGGATGCAGTTGAGCCTCTCTTGGCTGAGAGTGTAACACTCTCCTCTCACAGTGCTTGCTGACCCCAGTGCTGGTGCAGTGGTAGGGGTTGCTATGCTGCAGGGAGAAGGTTTGGGGGCAAGTGGGGTTGAGCCAAGTGTTTCCTTCCCCCTGCCCTCCAGATGATGACATTCGCCAGACTGAAGGCTTCAAGAATGTGTCCCTGGGCAACGTGTTGTCAGTAGCCTACTCCACCCAGAAGGAGAAACTTACCTTCCTTGCTGAGGAGGACAAGGTGTGGGGGAACTTGAAGCCGTGGGTCGGGGTCGAGGGGCATTGGCAGAGCTATGGAATTCATAGAAGCCCAGGGCTGGGGTAACAGGGATTTCTGGGTTGGGACTGAGGGGCCTGCGAGAGCTGGTTTGGGAGCCTGTGGCTGGCATAGCAGTGGGGTTGAAGGGCCATGGGCAGAGCTGGAAGCGGGGGTTAGGGAAGGCCAAGGCTGGGATAACAGGGATGTAGTAGGTCAGGGCTGAGGAACATTGGCAGAGCTGTGGGGGTTGGAGGAAGGCCCAGGCTGGAGAAGCAGGATCTGTGGATCAGGAGGGAGGGTCACTGCACACACTGGCTGAGCCTGAGGGTCTCTTGCAGGACGTGTACATTAAGTGGAAGGGGCCATCGTTTGAGGTGCAGGTCGGGCTGCATGAACTGTTGGGGCATGGCAGCGGGAAGCTCTTTGTGCAGGTAAGCACCCCTTTGGTGGGGGATGGAGGGAGGGGCCAGGGATCCCTATATAAAGGCAGATGGGGCTGCATCTCTGGTTAGTGCACACGGCAGTGCTGGCTGAGAGTGATGGGAAGAGCTGTGATGTCTCCGTGGATACTCATGTCTCTCCCATTCCTTAGGAGAAAGATGGCACCTTTAACTTCGACAGGAACACTGTGATCAACCCAGAGACGGGGGAGCTGGTAAGGAAGCTGGGAGAGGGAGGGAAGAGCACTGATTTTAATGGGTGGGAAGGGAGAGAGCCATCTTAGACTGAACATCTTTGATCACCTTGTGGGCCCCACCGGCCAGTCCTGCATCCCAACCCCTTTAGTGTCCTCATGCGTATCTTCTCCAGACTCCTTCCCCTACATTACCTACAGGATCCCATTGACTTTCTGTTCTAGTCCTGCCTTGCACATTGCCTATGAAGTTCCCTCAGGTGCTAGCCCTGCCACACAACCTTGTCCTACCCCCCACAGGTCCGGACCTGGTATCAGAGTGGCGAGACATGGGACAGCAAGTTCTCCACCATCGCATCGAGTTACGAAGAGTGTCGGGCTGAGTGTGTGGGGCTCTACCTCTGCCTCAACAAGGATGTGCTGCGGTGAGGGGCCGGAGGTGTGGGCTGTCACCAGGCCTAGGGACAGCAGGCAGATTGGGGTCACCTGGGTGGCTGATGGGTTCCTACTACCTGGGTACGGAAGGGGTAGTGAGTGGAGACATGGGTTCTCACACTGGAGACTGTGGGACAGTGGTGGGAGGCTGGAGGATGGCAGGGCTTAGGGCTCAGGATAATGCTGCTGTCCTGCAGAGACTTGGGGAGGAGAGGCCTGTCCCAGTCTATACACATCCCTTGTTCCCAAATCTCTGCTGTGGGACCTAGTGTATTTGTAAGGGGCTCATCAGGGGTGGATCTTGGATGGAGGAACCTTGCAGAACTTGGAGTAGGGGCACATCTTGGGGCGAGTGGGGGTGGAGGGAGTACTCTGCAGAGTTTGGGAGAGTCAGAAACTAGGAATTCAACAGCTGCCTTTCAGTGGGGGGGATGGCAGGTGAGGAGTTGCCCATTGGGTGTCTCTCACTTCCTCCCCCGCCTCCCAGGATTTTTGAGCTGAAAGGTGAGGATGCAGAAGACGTGATCTACATCAATTGGCTGAACATGGTGCGGGCTGGTCTCCTGGGCTTGGAGTTCTACACCCCTGAAAATGGCACCTGGCGCCAGGTGAGGTGGGGGAGAGGGGGACAGGCAATGGCCCTTGAAAAGGAGGCAGGGCAGCCTTTGATTCCTCCTCTGGGCTGAGTGTGGCAGGGCTGCTGTGTGTGGGATAGCCTGGGTTCTGTCCCAGCCCTGGGAGGGGAGTGGGATCTAATGGGTTAGGGCAGCCAGGACTCCTGGGCTGATCACTGCACCTTGCTGCCCTCCACCAGGCTCACATGCAGGCGCGTTTCGTGATCCTGCGGGTGCTACTGGAGGCAGGCGGAGGGCTGGTGACACTGCAACACACCACAGGCGCCGATGGCAAACCCGACGCACTCATCACTCTCGACCGCAACAAGATCTTGCCCGTGGGGAAGCCGGCTATTAAGCGGTTCTTGAGCAAGCTGCAGGTGAGGGGTGGGCTGGAGCTGCAGGGAGCAATCTGGGTGCTCAGGATGGGGTGCTGTCTTCAGTCAGTGCTGGCCCAGTGGAACTGTGTGGAGTTAGGAGGTGCTGTGCTATTCGACAGTGGGGTTCAGTGAGGAAGTGCTGTGAGAGGGACCATGGCAAGGGTATTTGGGCATGCGGGAGTCCAGCTTGGGGGACCTGGCTGGGTCTCAAACACCTGTGTTGCAGGTGCTGAAATCCACAGCGGATGTGACACGGGGCAAGGAGCTCTACGGGGGTTACTCGACCGTCACAGATGAGGGGCCTGAGCGTTTCCTGAGCCTGCGTGACACTGTGCTGCTGCGCAAGGAGGCACGCAAGATGTTTGTGCAAGCCAACACCCGCCTGGAAGGTATGGAATCCCCCAGCACTGCCCAGCCCCTATGCACCTCATTACAGAGCAGTGCTGCCTGGAGAATATGGAGTTCTCCCAGTCCCCCAGGTTCTCCCATCCACCTAGCTCTGGGGTGACACT
The DNA here is from genome assembly GCF_052426305.1 of Pelodiscus sinensis. Taxonomy (NCBI): domain Eukaryota; kingdom Metazoa; phylum Chordata; order Testudines; family Trionychidae; genus Pelodiscus; species Pelodiscus sinensis. The sequence continues at coordinate 19,632,685 of NC_143062.1, read as the reverse complement.
CACCTGACAGGTACAATTCTGTCCCACACTCCCACTCCTGCTGCCCCTCTTGGGTAATGAGATCTCTGGCTTACCCCAGTCCTATGCCAGCTGGAAGGTCAGGCCTTGGTGGCAGGGACAGGATGGAAAGGGCACTGAGTAGGGGTGATGGGCAAAGGTTGGAGTCCAGGAGGAGTGAGTGATGTGGGACAACAGGGTGAGGGCAGGTGGAGGGTCACAAGAGCAGGAGGTGGGTGCAATATAGAGGGCTATGAGGGAGCAGAGTGACAGGGAGGGTAAGGGTGTGGGAGTAACACTGTGACCTCTCATCCCCCTTTCCCTCCACAGGCAAGGACATGATCTTGGTGTGGGGCGTGGGGGGGAGAGAGAGAGCGTGTGAGTATGAGAGGGGGCCACAACAAAGGCAATGCCATGATCCTGTCTCCCTCCTCTTCCCTAGGAGAGGACGTGACCCTGGTGCAGTATGAGGGCACCGCAGCTGGACTGATCCGCTCTTTCACCGAGCGATTCCCTGAGGATGCTGAGCTCTTAGAGCGCCATCTACTGGAGCTGTCAGATGCTGACGCCCACTTCTGGGCAAACCAGGACTGAGAACAGGGAGACTCTCAATGCACCAGGGACTCAATACACTTAGTTTTTGTATCTGCCTCTCGTCTCTTTCTGCTGCGTCCCATGGGGCAATGGAGGGTGGGGGCACTTGCTCAGCTCCCAGCATGTGTCCCACAAGGGCATTTAATGGGGCTGCTCACCACAACCGTAACAAAAAGGCAGGATGTTTAATAGGCCATAGAAACTGAGGCCTTTCCCCTAAAAACTCACCTCTAATAAGGGTCCTGGTTCCCCTTTCCTTCCACCTGCACAAGCCACCAAAACAGCTTCCTTCCCAGAGTTGGGTATAATACCGAAGAGTCCCCTTCCCCTTCTCCCTTCCCCCCCACTCTAACCACTAGACCTCACTCCCCTCCAGAGTTGGGATGAGAATCCTGAAAAGTTCAGTGCATTGTCATTCACGATAATATATCTGAATTCAGGTTCAAGCAGCAATGCATAGAAAGATGTAGCTGGCTTCATAGATAATTACCTCACTTGGAGTTCCCTGTGCAGCCCTGGGGCCAAAAGGGCTAACATGACCCTTGGGTGCGTGAGCTGGAATAGTGAGTAGAAGGGAATGACTTTGCCTGTGTCCCCAGTGTTGGTGTGATTGCTGCTTTAATGCCAGGTCAGGTGTACACGCTTCCAGCAGGGTGTGGAATGCTCAAAGGAGGGCCCCAAAACTGAGTCAGGGCTGCACAACAAGCCTTACGAAGGGCTATATGATGAGCAGCTCAATCTATTCCACTGATCAAAGTGAAGGGTGAGAGCTGACTTGATGGCATGTGTAGATACTTCCAGATAGAAAAGAGAGCAGGTAATAGAAGCTTTTCAACACTGCTGCAAAGCCATAGCAAGATGAATGGCTGGAATATTGAATGTAGACAGAGTTAATAGTGATCTCTGATGTAATTTCCACAGCCATTGGAATGGCTTCCCTGAGGAGGGGTGGGGATTCACCAAGAGGCTTTAAGGTGAGACATGATCCAGCATGTGTGTGCTGAATGGGTCTGATATGGTTTTGGCCATGGAGTCTCTGAATCCCCCTGTTCATTTCTTTTGGAGACTAGGGGGAGAGCAGGGTCACCTGAATTGGCCTCAATAGAACCCTAACATTTGCAGGTCTGCAGTAAAATGGCTGTAATCAGATTTCATGTTTCAGGGATTCAGGCCGTTATCTGCAGTGGATCAGAAAGGGATTTTTTTTGTTCAGGCCCGGTGTATCTGGGATTTTTTTCCCCCGACTTCCCTCTGATGCACCAGAGAGTAGCTACTGCTGGAGACAGGACAGCAGATAGGTGGGCTGGGCTCTAAGGTGGGTCGGAGAATCCTCTTGCTCAGATTCTCAGGATGCAGTTGATCACCAGTTCTGAGGTCAGGAAGGGATTTCTACGAGCTGGGCCGTCCCTAAGGTGCCACACTGCATCCAGCAGCCAGCCTTTCAAAGCTAAAGGAAGGGAATGTGAGATGACCTGTTAGAGTGCCTGTCTACATGGGCCCAAGGCTTTCCCCACCTGGTGCATTGTGCTCTGGGCAGGGCTCTCTCCAGGCACCAGCTCCACCAGCCCAGTCTGCAGCAAAGTCCAAGCTCCCCTGGCATTTGAGGATCTCCAAGGGACAGAGCAGTGCATTTCAGCCTGTTGGTTTCCAGGGAGACTGGCTGTGTTCCCTGTAAGCTGTGTGCTTGAGCAGGCAGCCACCCTGGAGAGATTCAACTGTGTGCCAGCTGATTAGAAGAGCGCCTACAGCATCAACAGCCAGTAGCATGTGTTTTTGTTAGTGGTGCACATCCACACGTATTGGTACACACAAAATTTATTCTGTGCATGAATGGAAAAAAATAGAGGGAAGGGTGGAGACTGGCTGAGCTGGCTTAGGAAGCAAGGGAAATGAGGCTTATGGGAATGCTGGTTCTGACCTGGGTCCAGGGGTTGGTGGGGAACTAGTTGGTGCAGGGGTATGGGATTCAGGGTCTTTTACTTCCTGGGGATCCTTCTCTGGGGCAGGAAAGTTGGGGAGGTCTCAAGACTCAGGGGACATGTCTTTTGGGGGCTGGATACAAGTGGTAGCCAGGCTCCTGGGGTGGTGACTCCTAGACACTGCAACACTTGATCTGCTAGTAATCCCCTGCCCACCAGCTTCAAAGGGAGTAGATATGAGATGGGAGACTAGAGAGAGTCCCCGCACTTCCGGAACTCTCGAGTTGCCAGGGTCAGTCTCCCCCGGAAGGACCTATTTAAGTGAGACACCGGGGCTGGCTAGGGGACTGTTTTTCCTGTTACTCCCATACTCAGCCATTGGGTTGCTGTAGCAACAGATCCTGGCTGGCCCCTCCTCGGGTGGACATGGCGGCATCCTCTTCCTCCTCCAGCAGCGAGAGGTGAGGGGAGTGCTGGTGACCCTCGAACCCTTCCTGGGCCGGGAGGGCGGCCATGGCTGGGATCCCCACCCAGTGGGGGTGGGAGGAGGGGCTGGAAGTGGGGAACTTTGGGGAGGGGAGTGGGCTTTAGTAATTAGAGGGGGGAGCTCCACCCCTGGGGTCTGTCCCAGCTCTAGGAGGGGAGTGAGATCTAGTGGTTAGAGCAGGGAGGGGCAGGGAGCTCGGATTCTGGGGTCTGTCCCAGCTCTAGGAGGGGAGTGGGCACCAGTGGTTAGAGCAGATGGGGAGGGATGTGGCAGCTGGATTTTCTGTTCCATGTGTTGACTAACATACATCCCAGCTTCTCTCTGTCACTCTGTGCCTACCTGTCTCTGACCACACCCCTTCCTCTCCAGTAATGAAGCTAATTCCAAATGGCTTGATGCCCATTATGACCCCATGGCCAATCTCTACACCTTCTCCTCCTGCATCGGTAAGTCCAGGATCCTCCAGCTGAGAGAGCCGGGGCATGTTCCAGTGGGATTCTCTTGGGTGGAGGTGGGGAGGGTGAGGAGAAAGGGCCAGTTCTGGCTCTGGGAGGAGAGTGAGAGCTAATGGTTAGATTGGAGTGGGGTTGGGAATCAGGGCTTTTTGTTTTTGTTCCTGGCTCGGGGAGAGAATGTGTTCTAGTGGTTTTAATGTGCAGGTGGTGGGGTGCTGAGAATCTGAACATCTGGGTTTTATTCCTGCCCCTTCCATGTTGTGTTTGTGGGTGCTTAGATAAGTCCCATCCCTTATCTGACCCCACATTCTCCTCCAATAGCTTAGTGAGATACCTCAAAGAAAACTGGTCTCAAGGTCACTTAAATGTGTGGTGATGGCTGAGCATAGTTATGTGCAGAGACAAGGGATCCCAACCGAGGGAATACAAAATAAACCCTCCCCCACATGTTTGTTAATTCTTATGGGGATTTGGGCTCCTGTTCTCTGTATGGCCTCCCCTCTCTCAAAGTGAGTGTGTGAGGTGCATACAAACACAGGGGAAGGCAATGAAGGGGATGATCTGATGCTTATTTAACTCTGAGGCCTATGTCTGGTTGGCAGGAAAGTGTTCTCCATTAAAGATTTAGCCCCCTCCTGCCCTTCAGTTACAGAACCCCAGCTTCACATTTCTGGGTCCTCAAAGGAGAACCCTCTGGAAAGTAGCTGTTGCATTGCTGTTAGTGCTGGGAAGAAAACCTTGTCTGCGTTATCCCTTCCTACAATGGGATAAACCTAGGAGTCCTAGCCCCCAACTCTAACCTCCTGGGCCTCACACTCCTCCCAAAGCTGAGGTTAGAAGCTTAGTTCCCAGCCAGCTTCAGCTCACCATTAAATCACAAACTGTAGTGTGTAGCACGCTGCCCTGGCTGTCAAGGCCCAGTGTGATCCCCTCTGATTGCATGCAGGATAATGACTAGAACTGCTGGGCTCATGCTAACTAGGTCCTGTGGAGGGTTACCCATGACAGGGGACTCAAACACTGTCCCCTAGGATATATCCCCGACCTTTCATGTCACTGTGGACATTTATGGGACTCTGTAGAGAGCATCCCAGATGGGAACCAGACACACAGCAAGAACAGATATTGCCCTGTGGTTATAGAGCCTGGAGCATAGTGGCAACAGTCTGCCTTGTAGAGCTGGGGATAGAACCCAAGAGTCTACTCTAACCACTAGTCCCCACTTTCCTCCTAGAGCTGGGGATAGAACCATGGCTCCCAGTCATGCTCTTCCAATCCATGTTTCCAAAGCCCCTTTTATTTCAAAGTCTTTTACATTTTTCAGTGGCCCTGGAACACAAGCCTCTTAAATTGCTATGAAATGAGCCAACACTGCTGTGAGGAGAGAATACCTCCTCCTAATCCCCATTCTCCTCCCCTCCTTGCAGCACAGTTCCCCCACAGTGGGGCAATGTGATCAGCATTAACTGGGGAGGAGACTGTCCCTTTATGCCTGTCAGATACTGGGCCATGGCAGGACCTGCTTAGCACATGGGGAGTCTGTCTGGGATGCTGACGCCACATCTCTTTTTTGTTCCAGCCCTGGCTGACCTGCATGGCGATGGAGATTACAAGGTGAGGAGGGCTGGCCTGCCTGCTCACCCCAGGCCATGAATCTGTCCACCTTGGTATCCTTTCCCACTCCCTCCTAGTTCAGTCCCCTTGGCCTGGTATCCCCCACACTCCATCCTATCTTGGGCTGCAGGAGCAAACAGCACTTGGATGGGGAATGTTGGGATTGTCTCTCAAGATGGGGGTAGGTATTCAGGGCCAGTTATTTTTCTGGGCAGGAGGGAGTGATGATGCCTGTGTCCTGCCCAGCAGGTGGGAGCTTCCATGGGTTTGGGAATGAGGACCCATGAACACTATCCTTCTGTCTCTGTCTTCCCCCCAGCTGGTGGTGGGTGACCTAGGCATGGCTGGCCACACCATGAGGCTGAAGGTATACCGGGGCACGGGGCTGGCCAGCGAGAGCACCTTGTTGGACCTGCCAGCTGCTGTGGCCACCTTTCTGATGGACCAGAATGAGCCACGCACGCCGGCCGTTGCTGTGGCCTCCGGTCCATTTGTCTATGTCTACAAGAACCTGCGGCCCTACTTCAAATTCACCCTGCCCCCCCTGGATGCCAACCCTCTCGAGCAGGATGTCTGGGAGCAAGCCAAAGAGGTGAGCAGAGGGGGTGGCATTGTATGGCCAGCCTATGCTACCTGCCTCTTATCAAACCAATGTGCCCACCCCTCCCTTGCACTCCACATCAAACCCAGTTCTGAGAGTGTGGCCTTGTTAGAACGGAGGGGCTGAAAGTCAGGATGCCTGGTTTCTATTCCCTGCCTTCCCATATCTCTCTGTCTGCATCCCACTCCAGGATATGATTGACCCTCTGACTCTGAAGGAAATGCTGGAGGGGATCCGGTGAGTGGCTTTTCCTGCCCCCTATGAACTATCATATCACCATGCCTTCCCTCCCCTGAAATTCCATCCTGGTCCCTCGCTTAGGAAGTGCTGAGAGTTCATGCCGGAGACATTTAACATTCAGTCCCTGCAGATAGTCTGGGGATGATCCTTGAGGCCAAAGCTGGGGCTGCTGAAAGCCAGGACTCCTGGGTTCTACCCCCAGTTCTGGGCGGGGAGTGGGATCTAGCAGTTCTAGAGTTCTGTTCTGGGTTGTGGACATGGGATGGTGAATATATCCTACTGAGTTTCCGTCCCATGTCTCTCTCTGTTCAACATCTTCCTCTCCTGGTGTGTGTCAGGGACAAGGCGGAGATACCCCTGTCGGTACGATCACTGAGGTAAGCCACGTGGTACCAATGAGGGCAGGGAGTGGCATGAGCATCTCACCCTCCACCAATTTCTTAACTAGCACTAAAACCCTGGGTTGAGAGCTCTATGAACCTGACTTTTCAGGGGATTGGAGCTGGGAGATTGAGGTTGGTGGCCAAGGGAGACTGTGTGAAGGGGTCAGGGATCCTGGCAGTGGGGAAGGCAGGTACAGTAAAGAGCACAAGGCCGGGGCTGGGAATCGGGGAGGGATTTGAGCAGTGGGGGACACAGGTGATGTGGGGATGACAAGCCAGGGGGGTTGGGAATTGGGGAGGGATCCTGGTAGTGGAAGAGGTGGGTGGTGCGAGGAGCATAGGCTCTCTGGGGTAAGTTGTCCCAAAGTTTGGGGACTCTCTATCTCCCATCCTAAGGAGATAGAGGGGGACAATGTGGGGCAGAGCAGGCTGAGACTAGAGCACAGTCCACCTCTCTCTCTCCTCTGTCCCCAGGTTCCTGGCCCAAGATGTATCCGAGATGGAGAGTTTTGTAAACCTACATAAGGGGCAACCAATCAAGCGTCAGGTGGGTCCCTGCTCTGTATCTGGAGAGGAGGACTCAATGGTATTCTAGCATTGTCATTTCCACTCCCCACCCCTTGTCCTGTGAGTCCCAGCAGGGCGATCCAGGTACCCTTACCTCCCAGCATGTCCCCTGGGGAGACTGGCACTGCCCTCGTCAGGTAGGAAGGGGGAGAGGCCCATGCCCCTCGCATGCCTATCTCCCTGTCCAGACTGTCATCACCTGCATGAGCACACTGAAGAAGAACATGGCGGATGAGGATGCGGTCAGCTGCCTGGTGATTGGGACGGAGAGTGCTGATATCCTCATCCTGGACCCCGAGGCCTTCACTATCTTGGCCAAGGTGAGTGGGGATCTGGGTGAGGGGGTCCCTAAATAAACAGCACCTGTACCCCACCCCAGAGGTGGCTGCATCTCAGCACCAAGCAAGGCACCCCAGCTCATATATAGCTCGTTCGTGTGCATGTGTGGAGATGCCCCAGCTCTCCATTTGCTGTTACAGATGACGTTGCCTAGCGTGCCTGCCTTCCTGGACGTGATGGGGCAGTTCGATGTGGAGTACCGGGTCACAGTGGCCTGCAGGGATGGGAACATCTACATCCTGCGCAGGTGACAGCAAGCCGTGAGTGGATACCTGGGTTACAGTGGGGCCAAGAGAGGGCTGGGGAGTGCTGAGGAACGTAAGATAAGGGACCCTGTATGTCCCCACATCCACCTGGATCAGACCCGGGGCTCTCTCCAGCCTGGTATTCCCTTCCCTCTCTGATGGGACCCATGGGCCCATCCCAGTACTCTGCCTAGCTCCTGCCCAACAGCCAGCAGTGCCAGTTGCCCATAATGCACCTCAGCCCAGGCCCTGGTGCTTGAAGGTCTCGCTTTGCTGTAACATTCCTGCATGTGGGGCCTGCCTGGTCCCATCCCCTGGGTCCCAGGGCATGGTGGTGTATGTGTCATGGGAACACCCAAGGCAGGCAGGGGGTACAAAGTGGGGGTTGGGTGGGGCAATAAGCCCTGTGGTGGGCTGGCACTGACCTATCTGCCCTCTCTCCCCACTCCAGGGAGTCTAAGCGATCCAAATACTGCATTGAGCTGAGTGCCCAGCCCGTGGGGCTCGTGCGGGTGCACAAGAGCATCATGGTTGGCTGCTCCGATGAGACACTGCAAGGCTACACCCAGAAGGTGGGAGTGGGTGATGGCACCACCTCCAGAGCACTGGGGAGTGGATCAACTGGACAGGTTCTGCATCCTGTATACCCCCATATCTGCTCCCTACACCTCCTGGTACCAAAGTACCTCTCCCTGGGGGATCAGTGGGAGATCTCTATAGCTCCCGTCTAAGTCTGGTCTGCTAAGAGGGTCATTCAGGGTGTCACATGAGGGATCCTTGTGTAAATAACTCTGTCCCACCCCAGAGGCAGATAAACAGCCTCTGCCCCTCACCCTACAGTTGGCTGAATCTGAGCACCAGGTCCCTTTCTTGCACAGGGGAAGAAGCTGTGGACAATCTATCTGCCAGCCCCACTGATGACCATGAGCCTGCTAGATCAGAAATCACGGGGCTTCCAGGCCGTGATGCTGAGTCTGGCCAACCAGGAGGTGCACATGTACCGAGACAAGAATCTTGTGGACATCATCCACACCCAGGTAACTACCCCTTTGGGCAAAGCCAGTGCCAAGGCTAATGCAGGGCTCCTGGGTTCTGTCCCAGCTTTGGGAAGAGAATGGTCTCATGGGTTAGAGTAGGAGACTGGGAACCAGGTCTCTTGGGTTCTAGCCCTAGCTCTGGGAAGAAGTGGAGTCTAGGGGGTTAGAATGGGGAGACTAGGAGCCAGGAATGCGGGTCTGGTGCTTATGAGGAAGCCAGAACACTGGCTGGGCTGCCTGATACCGTTGCTTCCCCCACACAGGATGTGGTCACCAGCATTTGCTTTGGCCGCTATGGGCGTGAAGACAACACACTCATCATGACAACTAAAGGTGAGCAAAGGACGTGCCAGGTGGGCACCATTCAGTTCCCTGCGCTGCTGTGCAATACTGAATGCATGCTGCAGGGAATGCTGCTGGCTGCGTGCAGGACACACTGATCTTAGCTCAGAAATTCCACCCTCAGGCATCCAGGAAGGAATTCAAATCCCATGGGCCATGCAGTTCAGCAAGGGGCATTAAAGGGTCCGGCCACTATTACAGGTAGCACAACACAGGGGATGGGCCCATAGATCTGACCCAGGGAGAGGGGTTTCAGGACCTTAGTGCCCATTTGCACTCTATCCCGACAACACTTTACCTCTAGTGCAGCATTCACTGCAGAGTTTTGGAAAATCATATTTCTAAGTACAGCCAACTGAAAAGTTTGACACTTGTGAAATGCTCCTTCAATAATACATGCCCCACTCTTCAGGCGGGGGGCTGATCATCAAGATTCTGAAGCGCACAGCCGTGTTTGAGGAGAAGGACACGTCGCTGGGGCCTCCCATGGCCCAGAGCATCCGACTCAGTGTGCCCAAGAAAACCAGGCTGTATGTAGACCAGACGCTGCGGGAGCGTGAGAATGCTGTGGGTGAGTGGGGCAGGAATGTGGAGGGCATGGAGGGGGACAGCTTGTGCCAGGAAGGGGGTGGAGAAGATGAGGATGCAGGGGTATGAGGATGGAGGAGTGGAGATTGGGGGTGGGAGATGAAGTGGCGCATCTCCCACACTATTTCCCATTCCCTTCTCCCCCAGCAATGGGTCTCCTCCCGTGGGTCCAGCCTTAGAGCCTCCAGTCTCACTCTGAGCATCAACCATGGGAAAGATAGAAACCACTGGATTGGGATTTACTTACCAGCTCAACATGTCAGTGTAAATGTACTGGCACCACTGGGGCGGTGGACTGTAGGGAGCAGAAGGGGGGCTCAGTAGGGAGCAGTCTCACAGTAAATGCAGCTCCAATGTCCCAGGAGGCGCTGCACTGCAGAAAGCAGGTTGGGGGCTCAGTCAGGGGTGCCGTGCCCTCACAACCAATACTGCCACAATCCCCCAAGGGCCGCTGCACTGCAGGGGGGCGGGATAGGGGCTCAGTTAGGGGTTCAGTGCTGACCCCGATGCCGCAGTGCCACACCAAATGGCACTGTGCTGCAGATAAGCCATAAACCCAGATCCATTCATACTTAGTCTGCCATGAGTGTAGGGGACTAGAGTAGATGCCCTCTTGAGATCCTTTCCAGTCCTATGGTTCTGTAATAGGTAGAGACCCCCCCCCGGCGATTGGCTGCTGCCCCCAGACTGACTTTCTTCCCTTGCTGTCCCTTCGCCCCTCGCCAGCCATGCACCATGTGTTCCAGAAGGACCTGTGCCGGCTGCGCCTGATGGCAGCCCGGGCCTATGTCAAAGCGCTGGAGTCCAGCCTCGCGCCTGTCACATCCACCCTACAGGAACCCCTTAAGATGAATGCAGTGGTGAGTAGGCCATGGGACACCCACCGCTGGGAATGAAAGGGGGACGGGCGTTCGGATGGAACCAGGAGACAGGGTGAGAAAAATCAGGATTTTCTCCACAGCTCTAGCGGAGGAGAGGGGAGGGGGCTGGGTAGTTTTTGCTGCTGTGGGTTGAAGTAGAGCCCTGCACGGGACTGTTTTTAAACCCTGCTCCCGTCCTGCCCTGCAATACCATATTGTTTCTCGAATATTTATCCTGCTCCCAGTACTGAGGCAGTAGGCCATTGGGATCCCAGTCCTGGTGCAGGGCATGGACATCCTGTTCTCAGCACAGCTCCCTCCTCAGCATCCCTTGCAATGGAATGGGGAGACCCTCTGAGAGCAGTGGTTCCCAACCGCCGGGCCACCGCTCGCTGATGGCCATGGATCTCTGTCTCCTGGGCCGCGGTGGATCTGGGGAACGAGGCTGGGGTATACAAGTCTCTCCGGGGCAGTTGGGAAAGGCAAGTCATATGTCATGGGTCAGGACAGGCCTCTCCCAACAGCAGCGGTGGGAGGGGAGGCACTAGGTGGTGTACTCCAGCCCTGGTCCCCAGAGCTGCCGCGATGCACAGGGCTAGGTGAGGGGGGCGGGGCAAGCACTGGGGGCTCCAGGGGTGGGGCTAGTGCTGGGGGGATCTGGAGGCTGAGCTAGTAGTGGGGGGAGGGCTATAGGGGCGGGGCTGGCACTGGATGCTCTGGGGACAGCTAATATTGGGGGCTGGCACTGGGCGAGGCTCTGGGGGGGTTGGGTGTAGTGAGGCTCTAGAAATAGGAGGCTGGTACTGGGGGGCTGGTGGCAGGGGGCTCTAAGGGGCGGTGGGCTGGCACTGAGGCATTTGTGATGGGGGGAGCTGGTCCTGAGGGGTTTCAGTGCAGGGGACTCTGGGGTCAGTGGCTGGCACTAGGGTGTAGTGGAAGGGCACAGAGCTCTAAGAGTTAGGGTTGGCACTGGGGGCTCAGCTTTTGGCGGTCCAGTAATGTATTTGCATATTCATCATTTGCATAATGAATATACAAATAAAATGTTACCAGTCCACGAAAAGTTTGTGACTGGGTTTGCCGGTCCCCGGTAGGTATCAAAAAGGAGGGAGCCCCTGACTTAGAGGGATTAGAATCCACATCCCTACAAGGGGATGAGCAGCCCCTGCATCTCCCCTTCCCAGGCAAAGGGATTAGAAACCTCGCAGCCTCCATGCAAGTGGCTGGAGAGCCCCTTCCTCATCGTGCCAAGGGGACAGGAAGCCACCCACAAGCGCGGGGAGGGAAAGTTCCCATTGCCACCCTTTGTTCTGTGCTGCTGCTGGCTGGGGCGTCTCGTCTGCGGCGTGGGAGGGCTATTTTCTTTCATTCTGTTCCCACATTATTTTTTGAATTTTTCTCCCCCTCCTGCTAATTATGGCAGCAGGCCCCTCGGGAGCCCACTGCCGCTGCCGGGCTCTAGTTTGAAGTTCAAGGTATAGCCACTGGACTGAGCTGCCTGCTTTGGCAGGGTCACTGTTGGGAGAGCCACTGTTGCTGAGAGCGCAGCAGAAAGTGCCGACAAGGCCTTTGCAGGGTGCTACATGCACCTGGGGCAGCTGCTTTTCAAGGACACTGCGCCCGGGGAGGGGGTCAGACAGGAGCTGTGAGAACAACCCCCCACTGGAAATGCCGGGCATCAGGCAGCCAGAGGGGAAGAGTTGCTCTGAGAGAAGGTCCTGAGGGAGCTTGGCCCTGGTCTCCCTGCCCATCTGCATGTGGGGGAGGATTTGTGTGGTTCATGAGGGTTGCAGTCTGAGCAAGAGCCAGGAGCCATTATCAGACACATTCGGCCAGTGTTAAAACAGGGCGAGATGTGCCCTTGCAATATGGGAGGGGGGAGAGGAACTCCGGGGGAGATGGGTCTCTAGCTCACTGAGCAGATCTGGGCTGAACGCCGATCAGTGGGAGCAGAATTTGGCTTTGTCATCTCTTTAGATTTCCAGGGATCCCTTCTTATGGCTCCTGTGGTGGAGCTTCCTCCCCTCCCGCCCCATTCCCAAGCTGGCTCTCCGGCCCTCATAAGGGCTGGGTTGGCTCTGGGATCAAGGACTCCTCTCCTCCTTGCACTGAACCTGTGCTCAGAATCTACCCCTCCACCTCCAGGTCCAGGGCATCGGCCCCACCTTCAAACTGACCCTCCACATTCAGAATACATCAGTTGGGTGCCCCTCCATCAACCTGCTGGTGAGCTTCCTCTACGACCAGAACCTCTATGCCATGAAAAGAGCCTTCTTCAAGGTATTCCCCCTCTCCTGACCTCTGTCCACCCCTACAGGCCCCTGCCCTCTGGCTGACTCGGCCTTGTCTCCCTACAGGCCCCCATGCTGGTCCCAGGACTGAACTACCCCATTGAAACCTTTGTGGAGTGTCTGAGTGACAAGGGGATCTCAGATGTCATCAAGGTTTGTACAGAGACAGCCCACCCCAGAGAGATGCCTGGTCCTTTGAAATCCTCCCTCCTGGTGTTGGTGGATGGGGGTGGGACCCAGAGGTGGCTGCATTTCAGTGCCCCAGGAGGAATCCGTGTATAAAGAGTCCCTGCACCCCTCCCCATAGGTGGCTTCTTTCTCATCCTGGGCGCTCTGTCTCCTCTCTTGCAGGTGTTTGTGTTGCGGGAGGGCCAGAGCACACCCTTGCTGACTGCCCATATCAACATGCCAGTGAGTGAGGGCCTGGCTGTTGCCTGAACCCCCTCTGGGGGGCGATAGAGACCAGAGCTGCAGTAGATCCCATAGGTGGCTCACTGGGCCAGAGCCTGGAGCTGGAGCTGGAGCTGGAGCTGAACCACCAACCGCCCCAGGATGCACACTGCTGAGTAGGGATCATGGGGAGGGGGTGTTGTGGCTGCCCTCGCTGCCCCCAGCCTGGAGCACAGACCCAGCTGTTTTGTCTGGGATCAGGCCAGGTCTTTACATCAGAGGAGATAGGGGAAGGACTTGTGCCCAGTTTGGCATCAAATACTGTGAGGAAGGTGGGCAGGAGATTCTCCCCCACCCACAAACCTTGGGGCAGCACCTGGAAAGCCCCAGAACTGTGATTGTAGCGTCCCAATAAAGCCAACACAGTCGCTTTGCCAAGAGTGGCGGTGTGAGGAGTACGCAGCATGGGGTGTGGGGGAGATACACGCAGCTAAACTATTAAACAAACCCCCTCCAGCCAAAGGGGCCACACCAAGCACAGAAAAGCAGTTTAATGGATATTTCACAGGCCCCATTCATTGTTCCAGCAAAGGGAAAGGGCTTTGGGCTTGCACACAGTGCATGCATGTGTGCTGCTGGAAGGGCCGAACTCAGCTCTGGTACCTGTGGGTGTGGAGCTATAGTGGTCTGAGTATTGAATTCATTTCCCCATCACACAGCGAAGGCCTATGGTGCCAACCAGTTTTTTTCTGTCTTGATGGTGGCAGAGGTCATTGCAGGGGAGTCAGCAGCCTCTCTGCAGCAGCGGCACCCCCTTCAAGAGGGACAATGGACCTTGCTTCCCGGGGCTCCTAAGCGTTGCACGATGGCTGTTACAGGGAACTTGCTGACTCCACAGGCGTTTCTGCCGCGATAGAGCCGGTAATAGCCCTGCCGAGTGGACACGTGGTTAGGGACAGTTGGTACTGGAGACCTTTTCTCACCCAGGGCTGCTGTACACTGGGAACTTACATTGGCATAGCTCTGTCTCAGGGCTGTAAAAATCCCCCTCCCCCCAAGATGGGTAGCAGTGCTGACCTAGGTGGATGGAACAATTCTGTGAGCCTAGCAGAGAGGAGTGAACTTCAATGACAGGAGAACCCCTCCCATGGGTGGAGGTGGCAAACAGCTGTGCTGCAAGTGTAGACAAACCCACACTCAGCCCTGGCACCTAACTGGGCCAGGGTCGGAACCTGGCTGGGGCATGTACAATAAAAGCCCACTCCTCACCCCGGTGGTGGCTGTGCCTTAGGCAGGGGATCCCTGTATACAGCAAAGCTGACAGCCACCGCAGGCCTGGGAGTGGTGGGGCTGAGGGCAGTCAGCCCTTAGCCCGCAGTGTAGGCCCCCCCAGCCCTCGGAGCCATGTTTCAGTACTCCTGTGGCAATTCAAAGGAGATCGGGGCAACGGCAGCAACCAGGAGCACCAAGCCCCTTTGAAACTCTGGGTCCTGGGACAACTGCCCCCACATTGATGGGCCTGCCTGTATAATCAGCCCCTGCATCCCACCCAGAGGTGGGATCAAACCAGCCCACACACCCACAGACAGCAGCACCATGCGGGCAGCCCCACACTCACCTGCTCTCCCCAGTGATCCCCCCAGGAGTTCTTGATGATCCAGAACTGCCTTTCGTTCACTACGGTTAATTGGCGAAGAGAAAGGCACAGAGGCATTAGGGTGATTTTGACAACTGAGTCTCCTGCCAACCCCCAGTTCATTTAACCCAAATCCAACCACTTGCAGTGCCCCTTGCTACTCACCAGCCCCGTAGCCAACTAGCAGAACAACATGATCCAGCTGGTCAGGACTGCAGTTCTTCACCAAGGGCTGGGAGATGCCCCTTTTATAATACTACAGAGGCACAAAAACGGGAGGAGGGAGTGAGTCAGTGACAGGGGAGGGGGAGCTTAGTGTGCAGGTCACTGGGATGGGGTGCGTAGCCAGAGGGCTTCCCCCCATTGCTGAAATTGGGGGGCACATACCTTCATGGCAGCTGAGTTCAGGGTAACTGTGATTGGACCCTGAGATGCGACATGTGCAGCTATTTCTAGAAGAGGAAACCCAAATGAACTGGGTGGGGAGGAGACCCCAGGAACAAACACCCCAGCCCTACCAGGCTGCTGCTGTACCCACAGGCTGGCTACATTGGCCCTTGTCCCACCCTGTGTCATCTGGGCACCCTTCACCTTCCTCCTCTGCTGCTCCAATGGGGAAGCATGGAACTAATAAGCCCCTTGCTGATTTCACACACACCACCCCATGCACCTTCCTGCCAGTGCACAGCTGCCTGAAAACTAAGCAGGGTCTTTGTCAGTTCTGGCCCTGTCTTACACAGCCTCCACCCTGACCCTGCTCTGCCTGACACTCCCCATTATGTCCCCAAAATGCTGCTGCACTGCCCCTCACATGCTCCTTTGCCCACCATTCCACCCTGGATGGTCCAGTCTCCCCAGCTGGCTCCACCCCAATCCCTCTCACCCTCCTCATCTTCAGGTAATGTCTGGAAGCCCTGGATGTAGGCAGCTGATGGCTTATCGTTGTTCTTGCATTTCTCTGTTTTCCCTTTGTAGGGGTAGTCAGCCTCGCTCGTCAGACCTCCTAGGAGGGGATGTGTGTAAAAGGACTGGAATGGGCCAGGAACACCTCATTCCCTGCTCCAGCACTGCCCTGTTCTGAAGCCCCCCTGCATGCATCCTGTCATATAGTACAGCCAGAACAGGGTCCAGGAGTGAGGAAGGGTCTGTGTACCATACAGAGGAGACTGTACTCAGTGTGGGCCAGGGTCTATGCAGCATCCAATGATGGGAGCTGCTGACTAGGCTAGGATCTGTGCAATTCTAGGGGCCCCCAATCTCAAGGGGCCTGTACAGCACCTGTAATGAGAAGGGGCCTAGTCTGGTTTGGGGTGAGTCTCCATGCACTAAAATATTCTCACAATAAAATTGTTGTGGGGGTGAAGAAGGGCACGTCCTGGAAGGTCCAGAACATGGCGGGCGGTGTTACTGTCTGCAGGGAAAAGGACCCATGTCCCTCCAGTGCCTACGTACGTAAACGGAGCACCGTGGTGAAGGCGTCCCACACGTAGCCCCCATTGCACCCTGCTCCACACCAGCTGCAGTCCAACACCTCTGCAAAGGAAGCAGGGGATGAGCACCAAGCCAGCTCCCACTCATCCCCGTCACACTCTGAAATCCTGCCCCTGCTGGGCAGCAGGTACTGACCATGATAGACCCCAGTGAGCACCTGGCAGGGGGAAGTTCCCATTGTGGCTCCTGGTGGGGCTGATTGTCCCACACTTGGATGGAAAGACTCATGGCACCTGCTAGCCCTGGCTTTAACATCTGGTGGGGGAGAGTCCCTCAGGCAGGGCTCAGCTGATAATACAGTGGGGGGAGAGGTACCAAGTCTACCAAGAGGCAAGTCTGTGGTGGGGCTGTCCCCCTACCCCACTGAGTACAAACAGGGTGCAAATATAAGAAACCCCATAGAGTCCGCACATCAGGTCTCCACGTACCCCAGGTTTCTAGGCAAGCCCAAGTGAAGAGAGTTCTTTACACGCACTCACACACATACCAGGATTCTGAGCTGGGAAGGATCTTCCAACATCCCCAGAAACCCCCTCCTCTGTGCCCCATTCACCACAGCCTGTTGGGGGCTGCGCACAGCAGGGCAGCGCTGGCTGGGGTGTCCCATCCACTTCCAGTCAAGGGGGCGCCCCACCCCCACGTCCCTACCTTGCACCGAGAGGTTCCGGGGCTGGTGGAAGTGGATGTTCCAGAGGGACTCGATGTTGGAGACGGCAGCAAATGCCCAGCATGAGCGACACTCCATTCCCTGCAGAGAGAGGGGAGGAGAGGCCCAGCATGGCGCTATGGGGTGCTGTGCTGTGGGGCTCAAGGGGGAGCTCTTCCTGGCCTCAGCACTGATCCCAGTGCCCCAGCTGAGGCAGAGAGGCGCTGACTGGGGTTAGCAATGGGGGGGTTCTTATTACTGAGCCACCCCTGAACTGCTCCATTTAACTGCTAATCTGTGGGCTCCCTCCCTGCAACTACCTGGTTCCTCACAGCAGTCACAGCCCCGGCCTTCCTCCAATCGCAGGATGTGGGCAGCTTCCCCCTCGGGAGCCGGGGGGCCTGGGCCATGCTGGGGGGTGGGTGGCTTTGAAATACGCCACGGAACTCCTCATCTGGGGGGACAGAGGGAGATGGCACTGAGGGGTGCTGGAAGGGGAAGGATGGGTGCAAAGAGGTGGGAGGTAGAGGAAGAGGGTGCAGAGACATGGGGGAGCAGCAGGGAGGGAGATATGTGAGGGATGCAAAATGGTGAAGGCCAGGAGGAGGGAGGGTGCAAAGCAGTGGGGCCAGGAAAAGGGATGTAGAGTGGTGGGGAGGGGAAGGGAGCAGTGCAGAGCAGTACATTTGGGGAAGGGGATGTAGAGAGGTGTGGGTGTGGAAGGGGTGGTAGCACTAGAAGGGGTGAAGAGATGTGGGGGTAGGAGTAGTGGGTGCAGCATGGTGAGGAACGGGAGGGGTACTGAGTGGTGTGGACAGAAAAGGGGGGGTCACAGGACAGGTCCTGAGCTGTAGGAGTGGGAAGGGGTGCACAGCTGCAGGGCTGAGGGATGCGGGGGGCCTGGGGTCCCACCTGTCCAGTCGCTAAAGCGGGTCACTCCATACTGCCCCGTGCCCAGCTCCGTCTCCTGCAGCTGCTGTGCCGTGACAAGACTCTGCATGAAGATCCCGAAGCGTCTCTGCTGTTCTGGAGGGGGAGGAGGATCATGGGCTCTGGGGTGCAGGAGACCCCCAGCTGGTAGCACTAGACATCCTGCCCCCCAGACCTACCATCAGGGCCAGAAGTTTCCACTTTCAAGTGTCTCTTTCCACTGCTAGCGAGAGCCGCAGAGGGGTGGGTATGACACCAGCCTGATGGAAATGGTGAGACAACAGCGAAGGACTCCAACCCCGCCTCTATTGAGGCCCAGCGCATGCAGCGCCCCGGGGAAAGCCTGGCTCAGAGATGTGGTGAGGCGAATCAAGCTGGTCTGTCATCCTGGCCACGGCCCCTTTTCCCCCTGCTACCCACGTAAGCCCCTCCAGGAAGAGTCCCCCATCCCCCCATCCATCACCTGCAGGGCTCCTGTAAGTTCTGTTGAATTGAATCATAAAATCCTTGAACATTCGGGTCACTTCAGCCTGAAATGGACAAACCAGCGGGTGGAATTGAAGGGGTATCCAAGCAGCCAGTGCTCCTGCCCCATTCCCCATGCTCAGTCCTGCCCCGCAAGCTCTGCTGATGCTCCCAATCTCCACCCCAGCCCCCTGGAAGCCCAGTCCTGGGTCCCTATCCTACACCTCTGTCAGCACCCCTCAGTCCTGAACCACAGCCCCCTGCGAGCCAAGCCCTGGGCTGTGCACCCCCACCCAGCTCTGCTCATGCCCCTCAGCCTCCCACCACCACCAGCTATCCCTACTTCGGGGTGTGAGGTGGAGCCCTCTGATGTCTGTGGGAACAGAGGGGTGGATGGGGAGAGTGTTGATGCCTATGTGCCGCTTGGGCTCAGAGAGGCACATGGAGCATAGAGGAGTGTGCAGTGGCTGGTGCATGAGGGATAGGCTGTCCTGCAGTGGGAATGGCTCCTGGATTTGCCCCTCTCCATGCCCATCACCCATCTCTGGAGTATCAAAACAAGCACCAAGATTGCTGGAGCACAGAAGCCAGTGGCACTCGGTACAGACACTCTGGCTTTCAGGGCCCTTCCCCCCAAAAAATTGCTCCCTCTGGGTTCACCCTCCATCCCTTACCTTGCTGAGTCCTGGGGGCAGGATGGAGCCAGCTGGAAGGGCACAGCCCCAGCTCCAGCCCCACAGCAGCAGGAGGCAGGGACTCCACACTCCAGGCCCCATGACAGTAGCTGCTCAGTGCTAGCCCAGGCATCCTGTGGTGGCTATATGGGCAGGAGAGTGACGGAAACTGTCGAGCTGAGGAGTAGCAGGTGTGAAATCCGGAGGTGGCAGAAGGGGGGGATCTGAGGTGTGGGGGTTGGGTCTCAGACCTCCACGCAGCCTCAGACCTGCTGCTGGGCTCTCAAGGTCTGTGCCAGACGGACAGATTTGAGACAATGGGGCATTGTTCTGTCAGTTCCCCTGGCTCATCTGCTCTACTGGTGGGGGCATTTAGCCCGGGGCACCATCCTCTGGTGCCTACCTTGCCCCCCCCCCCCCCCCCCCCAGGTAACGGTGCCACAGAATCCAAAGACCCTGGAAGCAATGTCGCTTATGACAACCACAGCACAGTGAACCTCTGTCTGGGGCTGGCCACGCTGGAATCCAGCCCCCCTCTGCCAAGGGTGTCTGTAAAATACCCCAGCAGAGACATGGGGCTTTTAGTGCCCCCTACTGCATCCACTAAGCTCAACAGCCCTAGGGCTGCTCAAGGGCAGCGTTTCTCAAATTGTGGGTCAGGACCACAAAGTGGGTCACGACTCCTTTTAATGGGGCTGCCAGGCTGGGCTTGCTGGAGCTCGTACATTGGCTCCTGCTGGGGCTCAGGCCTGAACCTAAAAGCCAAGCCCCACTGCCTAGGACCAAAGCCTTCAAGGCGGTGGGACTGGCCGGGAGGTTCCGGATCCGTGGGTTCTACTCTGGGAAGCAGGACTCCTGGGGCATGTCTACACTAGGGAGTCATTGCGAAATAACTCCCCTTATTTCCAAGTAACACGGTGAGCATCCACACTCCCAAGCCGGTGATTTCGAAATGACAGCTCCTGCCTGGGAAGAGGAATAAGTTGATTTTGAAATAACAGGGAGTGTAGCCATAGCCTGGAACAGCCATGCACCATGTGTTCCAGAAGGACCTGTGCCGGCTGCGCCTGATGGCAGCCCGGGCCTATGTCAAAGCGCTGGAGTCCAGCCTCGCGCCTGTCACATCCACCCTACAGGAACCCCTTAAGATGAATGCAGTGGTGAGTAGGCCATGGGACACCCACCGCTGGGAATGAAAGGGGGACGGGCGTTTGGATGGAACCAGGAGACAGGGTGAGAAAAATCATGATTTTCTCCACAGCTCTAGCGGAGGAGAGGTGAGGGGGCTGGGTAGTTTTTGCTGCTATGGGTTGAAGTAGAGCCCTGCACGGGACTGTTTTTAAATCCTGCTCCCGTCCTGCCCTGCAATACCATATTGTTTCTCGAATATTTATCCTGCTCCCGGTACTGAGGCAGTAGGCCATTGGGATCCCAGTCCTGGTGCAGGGCATGGACATCCTGTTCTCAGCACAGCTCCCTCCCCAGGACTCCTTGCAAATCGGATGGGGAGTAGGGATGTAATCGTGTAGTCAATTAACCGATAAGCAAAAGCTCATAGCTTAATTCTATAGACTACACGCATTTCTCCCCCTCCCCTCCACCACTAGATTTTTTAGCAGGCTGGTGAGCAGCTGCTCTCAGTCTTGGTTCGTGCCCAATCTGGGACCTATCCCTGCTGCAGTTCTGCTTTTAAAGTGTATTAGGGGCCAGGCAGGGAGGCAACTCAGCTCATTTCTGGCTCACGCTGGGTCTGGGAGCTCAGACCCCACCTCTCGGACAAGGGCTACTGTCACCCCGCGCTTCTGTCTTTGTTTCAGAGGCAGCAGAGTGGGGCAACAGGCAGCCGGACCGTGAGGGGAGCTAGTTTTTAAACTGGCACCCCTTGTGGACCAGCTTCCACCTGGCATCCCGTGCTGCTGCCCAACTGGAATCAGGCCTGGTCTTTACATCAGAGGGGTTAGAGGAAGGAATTTAGCATCAAAGAAAGTTCTACCCTCCCTCCCTCCATCCCTGAAACCTGGGGGCAACACTTAGAAACCTGAGCTGTGATCACAGCATCCCAATAAAGCCAGCACAGTTGCTTTACCGAGGATGTCAGTGTGTGGAGTATACAGCATGGAAGTTTCAGGGAGATACATGCAGATAAACCATTAAACCCCCATCAACCAAAGGGGCCACACCGAGCACAGAAAAGCAGTTTAATGGATATTTCACAGGCCCCATTCATTGTTCCAGCAAAGGGAAAGGGGTTTGGGCTCGGGGACAGTGCATGCATGTGTGCTGCTGGAACGGCCGAACCCAGCTCTGGTACCTGTGGGTGTGGAGCTATAGTGGTCTGAGTATTGAATTCATTTCCCCATCACACCGCGAAGGCCTATGGTGCCAACCAGTTTTTTCTGTCTTGATGGTGGCAGAGGTCATTGCAGGGGAGTCAGCAGCCTCTCTGCAGCAGCAGCACCCTGTTCAAGGGGGGCAGTGGACCTTGCTTCCCGGGGCTCCTAAGCGTTGCACAATGGCTGTTACAGGGGACTCGGTGACACCACAGGCGTTTGTGCCACGATAGAGACAGTAATATCCCTGCCGAGTGGACACGTGGTTAGGGACAGTTGGTACTGGAGACCTTTTCTCACCCAGGGCTGCTGTACACTGGAGCTATGTCTACACTGGCATGATTTTGCACAAGAACTCTCTTACAGAAGAGTTCTTGTGCAAAAACTCTTCCAGAAGAGAGCGTCTACACTGGCATGTGCTTTTGCGCAAGAGCATCCATGCCAGTGTAGACGCTCTCTTGCGCAAGAAAGCTCTGATGGCCATTTTAACCAAGAACAGTTAACAAGAACAGTTGCGCAAGAGGGCTTATTCCTGAGTGGGAGCATCATAGTTCTTGCGCAAGAAGCCCTGATTTCATACATTAGAACGTCAGTGTTCTTGCACAAGAACTTGTGGCCAGTGTAGACAGGCAGCAAGTTTTTGCGCAAAAGTGGCCACTTTTGCGAAAGATCGCGCCAATGTAGACACAGCCTGGGAACTTACATTGGCATACCTCTGTCTTAGGGCTGTAAAACCCCTCCCCGCAAGAGAGGTAGCACTGCTGACTTACTCCCCAAGGAGCTATAGGCCTCTTTGAAAATTCGAGTCCCAGGACAATGGACCCCATTGCCCCTCATTGGTGAGCCTACCTGCACCCTATTCAGAGGTGGCTGCATCTCTGCAGGATCCCACAGCATAGTCTTCATTTAAAACCAACCAACACACCCATGGATGATGCTGTCCTGTGGGCAGCCCCACACTCACCTTCTCTCCCCATCCTTCCCCCCAGGAGTTCTTGATGACCCAGTACAGCTTTTTGTTCTCTGCAATTAATTGGTAGGGAACAGAAAAGGGACATAAGTTGCTTTTGACAGCTGAGCCCCCTGCCCAGCCTCTCACCCAATACAAACCCACACACTACCCATCCCCTGCCCCGATGCACCCACTCACCAGCTCCGAATCCAACCACCAGAGTAACATGATCCCTATAGTCTGGGCTGCAGCTGATCACTGATGGCAGGGAGATGCCCTCTTGATAATGCTGCAGAGGTACAAAAATGAGGGGAAGGTGAGTCAGGAAGGGAGGGGGAGCTTAGTGTACAGGTCACTGTGGGATGGGGTGCATAGCCAGAGGGCTTCCCCCCATTGCTGCAATTAGGGGGCACATACCTTCATGGCAGCTGAGTTCAGGGTAACTGTGATTGGGCCCTGAGATGCGACATGTGCAGCTATTTCTAGAATAGGAAACCCAAATGAACTGGGTGGGGAGGAGACCCCAGGAACAAACACCCCAGACCCAGGCATGGCCCTACCAGGCTGCTGCTGTACCCACAGGCTGGCTACACTGCCCCTTGTCCTGCCCTGTGTCCTTTGGGCCCCCAACATCCCTCACCTTCCCCCTCTTCTACTCAGAGCTCCCCCAGGGAAAGCACAAAACTAACCAGCTCCACATCACTCCATGAACGGCTGCCTGGAAACTGACCAGGTCTTGATCAGTTCTGGCCCTGCCCCCTCCCACCAGCCCTCTTTGTCACCCCCCCCCCCATCCTGTTCTACTGCCCCTCACTCCCTTTGCCCCACCGCTCCACCCAAAATGGTCCAGTTCCCCCATCCCATATCCCCATTCCTCTCCTCCCAGGCCTCACCCTCCTCATCTCTAGGCAGAGTCAGGAAGCCCTGGATATAGGCACCACGATCATCACAGCTCTTGCATTTCTCCTCTCTCCCTGTGTAGGGGTAGTCATCCTCGCTGGTCAGACCTCCTGGAAGCAAGTGTATGTGAAAGGGATGGGATGGGCCCAGAGCCCCTTATTCCCTGCTCTACTCACCTCCCCTTCCAGACTCAAGCAGCAGAGTCAATCTCCCCTCCCCCCACAGCCTGTCAGAGTGCATTCAGAGGAGGGACTAGGACTGAGAAGAGGACTCCTTCTGTGCACAGTACCAGGGAGACTGCACTGGGTCTGGGTCAGGGTCCTTGCAGCCTCTGACATGATGGGGGGGTTCCAATCTCAGTGGGTCTGTGCAGGGACCGGCACCCATCTGGGTCAGGATCTGGGCAGCACCAGTGCTGGGGGCTGCAGACTGGGCTGGGGGCTGTGCAGTGCTATGGGCCCCAATTTTGATTATGTTTGTGCAGCACCTGGCACACTGGGGAGGGGCTCCAGTCTGGGTTGGGGTGAGTCCCCAGGAACTAAAATATTGCAGCGAAACTGTTGTGGGAGTGCAATGGGGCCAGTCCTGGGGCATGCAGGCAGTTTGCAGGGTAAAGGACCCATGTCCCTCCAGTGCCTACGTACGTAAACAGAGCACCACATTGAAGGCATCCCACACGTAACCCCCTTTACACCCTGCTCCACACCAGCTGCAGTCCAACACCTCTGCAAAGGAAGCACGGGGTGAGCACCAAGCCAGCTCCCACTCATCCCCGTCACACTCTGAAATCCTGCCCCTCCTGGGCAGCAGGTACTGACCATGATAGACCCCAGTGAGCACCTGGCTCATTTGGCAGGTGGGACTTCCCATTGTGGCTCCGGGGGGGTGATTTTCCCACCCCTGGATGGAAATACTTGTGGCACCTGCCATCCCCAGCTTTAACAGCTGGTGGAGGAGAGTACCTCAGGCAGGGATCAGTTGGAGGAGAGAGAAAACGTGTTCATCTTGACCTCTGGGGATAGAACAAGAAGCAATGGGCTTAAACTGCAGCAAGGGAGTTTTGGGTTGGACATTAGGAAAAACTTCCTAACTGTCAGGGTGGTTAAACACTGGAATAAATTGCCCAGGGAGGTTGTGGAATCTCCATCTCTGGAGATATTTAAGAGCAGGTTAGATAAATGTCTATCAGGGATGGTCTAGACAGTATTTGGTCCTGCCATGGCGGCAGGAGATTAGACTCGATGACCTCTCGGGTCCCCTCCAGTCCTAGTATTCTATGATAATACAGTGGGGAGAAGGGTTCCAAATCTACCAGGAGGCAAGTGACACCAGTGAGTGCCAATAGGGTGCAGATATATGAAACCCCATGTGGGGTCCCTTTCTACCCCACACTCCCAGGCATGTCAAAAGTTAAAAGCTTCCAGGGGCAGGAAGTGAAGAGAGTTCTTTACATGCACTCACACACATACCAGGATTCTGAGCTGGGAAGGATCTTCCAACATCCCCAGACACCCCCTCCTCTGCGCCCCATTCACCACAGCCTGTTGGGGGCTGCGCACAGCAGGGCAGCGCTGGCTGGGGTGTCCCATCCGGTTCCAGTCGAGGGGGCTTCCCATCCCCATGTCCCTACCTTGCACCGAGAGGTTCCGGGGCTGGTGGAAGTGGATGTTCCAGAGGGACTCGATGTTGGAGACGGCAGCAAATGCCCAGCATGAGCGACACTCCATTCCCTGCAGAGAGAGGGGAGGGGAGGCCCAGCATGGCACTAGGGGGTGCTGTGGAGCTCAAGGGGGAGCTCTTCCTGCCCTCAGCACTGATCCCAGTGCCCCAGCTGAGGCAGAGAGGCGCTGACTGGGGTTAGCAATGGGGGGAGGGGTTATTACTACCAAGCCACACCCGTCCTGTCACATTTAACTGATGATTTGTGGGCCCCGCTCCCAACTACCTAGTTCCTCACAGCAGTCACAGCCCCGGCCTTCCTTCAATTGCAGGATGTGGGCAGCTTCCCCCTCGGGAGCCGGGGGCCTGGGCCATGCTGGGGGGTGCGTGGCTTTGAAATATGCCATGGAACTCCTCATCTGGGGGGACAGAGGGAGATGGCACTGAGGGGTGCTGGAAGGGGAAGAAAGGGGTGCAAAGAGGTGGGAGGTAGAGGAAGAGGCACCATGGGGAGGAGAAGAGGGGGTACATAGGAAAGGTGCAGACTCATAAAGACTGGGAAGAGGGGGCAGAGTGGTGGGGACTGGGATGGGAGGAGTGCAGAGCTTTGAGGGTAGATGGAAGGTGCAGAGTTGGTGGTGGGGGAGGAGGGCAAATGGTGGGGAAGAGAAAGAGGGTTCATGGGAGGGGTGCCGAGTGATGGGGTGGGAATAGGGTCTAGGGGTGCCCAGCTGTGGGGGTAGGAGAAGTGGGTGCAGCATGGTGAGGGACATGAGGGGTACCAAGTGGTGTGGACAGAGAAGGGGGGTCACAGGACAGGTGCTGAGCTGTAGGAGTGGGAAGGGGTACACATCTGCAGGGCTGAGGGATGTGAGGAGTTGGGGGTCCCACCTGTCAAGTCACTGAAGAGGGTCACTCCATACTGCCCCGTGCCCAGCTCCGTCTCCTGCAGCTGCTGTGCCGCAAGCAGACTCTGCGTGAAGATCCCGAAGCGTCTCTGCTGTTCTGGAGGGGGAGGAGGTTCATGGGCTCTGGGGTGCAGGAGACCCCTAGCTGGTGGCACTAAACATCCTGCCCCCCAGACCTACCATCAGGGGCAGGAATTTTCATTTTCCAGTGTCTCTTTCCACTGCTAGCGAGACCTGGGCAGCGGGGGAAGCGGGTATAATGGAAAGGGCAAGACAGCAGCAGAGGCCTCCAACCCCACCCCTGCCTGGGCCTGGCACACGTGTGGCCCGGGGAAAGCCTGGCTCAGAGGCGAGGAGAAAGGGATCGAGCTAGTCTGCTCACTTGGCCACAGCCCCTCTTTCCCCTGCTGCCACCCACGTTCTCCCACGTGAGCCCCCCAGGAAGAGTCCCCCATCCCCCCATCCATCACCTGCAGGGCTCCTGTAAGTCCTGTTGAATTGAATCATAAAATCCTTGAACATTCGGGTCACTTCAGCCTGAAATGGACAAACCGGTGAGGCAGTGTGGGAGTGAAGGGGCATCCCAGTAGCCAGTGTCCTGTTCCATTCCTCATGCTCAGTTCTCTCCTCCTAGCTCTGCTCATGCCCCAAATCCCCGCGTAGCCCCTATTTCCTGGGTCCCCATCCTACAGCTCTGCCAGTGCCCCTCAGGTCCTGAACCACAACCCCCTACCATCCAAGCCCTTGGCTGTGCGCTCCCACCCAGCTCTGCTCATGCCCCTCAGTCTCCCACCTCCACCGGCTATCCCTGCTTTGGGGTATGAGGTGGAGGAGCCCTCTGATGTGTGTGGGAACAGAGGGGTGGATGGGGGGAGTGTTGGTGTCTATGTGCTGTTTGGGCTCAGAGAGGCACATGGAGCATGGGGGAATGTGCAGCCGCTGGTGCATGAGGCACAGGCTGTCCTGCAGTGGGAATGGTTCCTGGACTCACCCCTTTTGGTGGTGCCGCCCAACTCCCATCCCTGGAGTATCCAACATGCACCAAAGTGCTGGGCTGAGCACAGTAGCCAGTGGCACTTGTTACAGACACTCTGGCTTTCTGGCCCCCTCCGCCCCCCCATCCCAAATTGCTCCCTCTGGGTTCACCCTCCATCCCTTACCTTGCTGAGTCCCGGGGGCAGGATGGAGCCAGCTGGAAGGGCACAGCCCCAGCTCCAGCCCCACAGCAGCAGGAGGCAGGGACTCCACACTCCAGGCCCCATGGCAGTAGCAGCTCAGTGCTAGCCCAGGCATGGGCAGGAGAGTGAGGGAAACTGTGGAGCTGAGGAGCAGTAGGTGTGAAATCCGGGGGCATGAGAAGAGAGATCTGAGGTGTGGGGGTTGGGTCTCAGACCTCCACGCAGCCTCAGACCTGCTGCTGGGCTCTCAAGGTCTGTGCCAGATGGACAGATTTGGAGACAATGGGGCATTGTTCTGTCAGTTCCCCTGGCTCATCTGCTCTACTGGTGGGGGCATTTAGCCCGGGGCACCATCCTCTGGTGCCCACCTTGCCCCCCCAGGTAATGGTGCCCCAGAATCCAAAGACCGTAGGAGCAACTGCCCCCTGTAGTGCAGACATCCTTGTAATGGGTCTGCCGGGCTGGGCTTGTAGATAAATCTATGTATTATATATATTACTTCATATGACTTGACATTGTGCCTCTCCATATAACCTTGTAGCTTTGTATTAATCCATATGACCTTGTAACTTTGTATTAGAACCTGAATCCATATAACCTTGTAACTTTGTATTAGAACCCTATATAGAAAACTTGTAGAAAACTGAATATATAGTTAAAATGGTAAAAATGTCTTTTGCTAGGAGTAGAATAAAATTTTTCCCCCACTCTCTTTCCCCCACTCTGTAATCAATTGCCCTATTGAATGAATGAGGTGTGAATGAGTAAGACTTGGGAGCCAAGCACCTCCAGACAGCTACACCAGTTGAAGAGGGGGTGGAAGCCAGACCCAAGGTGTCAAGTGGGCTGAAGAAATCCAATCCTTGGGGATTAGAAGCAGGCACCTTCTTTGGAAAACACCCTCTCTGCAGCACAAAGGGACGAATGGACACAGACCCAGAGTTTGAATCTGGGATATATCTGCATATGAGAGGGATGCTAGAAAAGTGAGGTGTCTTGCAGAGGACCCCGGGTTTCGTCTTGTCACCATTGGAGCATCGATCCGGATCCGCAGAAGCCCGGCTCCACCCTTCCCCCATCTAACTCACCAGGCCAGTGCAGTTAAGGGGAGCAACTCGTTGGTAACAACAGCAAGACGGAGTGTGCTTGTGTGTGTGTGAGTGCATGAGTGATAGATAGATAGATAGATAGATAGATAGATAGATAGATATCATATGCATATGATAAGGGTTGATTATTCTATGTGTGATCAATAAATGTGGCATTATCCCCCTGAAAAAGATCCCGAGTACTTCTTTTAAGTACAACAGGCTTGCCGGGGCTCAGGCCTGTAGCTGAAATCCAAGCCCCACTGACTAGGACCAAATCTTCAAGGTAGTGAGAATGGCTGGGAGGTTCCAGAGCCTTGGGTTCTATTCTGAGAAGCAGGACTCCTGGGGCATGTCTACACTAGGGATGTTATAGTATAGTTGATTAACAGATAAGCAAAAGCTTATAGGTTAATGCTATAGCACTGGTTGCGGTGCGTATTTATGTTGTCCTGTTGAGTAGCTATGGAGTTGGTTATGTTGTGTAGCAGTCCTGCAGTAACCTCATCTCACCTAGAACCCACCTTACAGCCCCACCCCGTATCCTCTTTCACCTGGGGGCAGCACCGGCATGATACCCTCCCTCTTGCACCTCAGCAACCGCCTCCCCTCACATTGACCCCCCCTTCCCTGTACACCTCCCAGTGACCCCTTGCTTCCCCCTTTGTGCCCCCATCCTTTCCCTGCCCCACTCAGCCCTGCCCTCTTCCTGCAGGGTGGGGGAGCACTGCAGTGAGTGACACTCCCCTCTCATTGGCTACTGCTCCCCCACCCCATTTAACCAATCAGGTGACCCCATTTGTGTGTCTGCTGAGGTTGCGGATCTTCATTGAACTTTAGCTTGCAGTGCAGACATACCCTTCCAGATGCTGCTGATCCACCAGCAGGGCTGCTCCTGCAAATCATTGCCTGGGAACTCCACCGGATCCTTCCCCCAACGGCCAGTGAGGGGTCAGGACTCCTGGGCTCTATCCTGGCTCTGGAAGCAGAGTGGGGTCTAGTGTTTAGAACAGGGGGCTGGGAACCAGAACCACTAGCTTTACTCCTAGCTATGCCCCTTGCGTTCCTGAAGATCTTGGGAGGTGCAAGTGCACCGTCCTTATGTTCCCTCTATAGACCCCAGACAGAGTTCCACAACCCCCAAGGCTCCCTCCATATGGAGGCCAACCCCTCCGGTCACTGCTCCTCTCGCTATAGAGCTGCTGACCTCCTAGGCCCCACAATTCCTGAAGATCCCTCTGCAGAAACCAAAAGCACCAATCCCTGCTGACAATCCCTCTGTGCCCCCAGATCTCAGCTGATAGAAGTAGGTGCTGCACCCCAAGTCCTTCACTTTCACTAAGCCCATGGGCTGCAAGTGCTGTAGGGAGGTGGGGGGCCCAGGCACCCCCAGGACCCAAAGCCTGTGGCCTGCCTTGATCCCTGCAGGGTCTTGGGCAGCACTGTCTGATCCCTGCAGGTCAGGGCCTATCATAGGGGTGGGCTATTACTAGCTAATCCCAGGGACAGGGGATAGAAATATCCAATAACAGCCTGCTCACTACAGGGTTTCAGGGGTGTTGAGTGGGACAGCACAGTCTTATCGGTGAGGGGGAGGCGGTGGACCTGGGACCAGTCTAATTGCAGGCCCAACTGTGGCCCAGTCCCACAGGAAAGTGCCTAGCTCCGGATGGTTGCTGGGGAGGGTCACTGGGTGACTGGAATTGGACTTGTTCTGCTTTGAGCAACAGAACGGCTCAAGATCACTTTCACAGTTGGGTCCGTTTCTGAGGGTGTAAGTTCAAAGGGGTTCATCAGGTCATCTAGTAAAGGTGTGAAAGAAGCAGATGTAACCAGGACAACCATGTAGACGTGATTCTCAGCAAGAGGGAGGAAGTGGTAGCAAACGCAGAGGTGGAATGTAATTTGGGTGAAAAATTATCAGGAAATGAGCAAGTTCACACCTCTGAGGAATGGAAGCACTGAGAGCAGCAGAATAAGGACACTTGCCTTCACCAAACTCAGAGAACTGGTAGGTAAGGTCACGTGCAAAGAAAATCTAAGGCAGGGGTGGGGAACCTAAGGCCTGGGGACCAGATGCATCCCCCAGATTGCCTGGATCCGACCCCTCAGGCTCAGGGCTCCCCTTAGCATTAGGGAGCCCACACTGGCGCTGCTGCCCCTCCACCACCCCGCTATGGGCCTAGAGCAGTGTTTCCCAAAAGGTGTTCTGCAGAACCCCAGGGGTTCCACAAAGTGAAAATAAGGGTTCTGTGACAAAATTCCATTACAATAACATTTTACGATTAAAAAAATAATATTTATACATTTATGAATTTTATTGAAAACAATTTTCATTTGTTTTAAAGTATGTGCAATTAAACTAAATGTTGATCTTGTGACCTTGTTTGGCATTATTATTCCTACTTATTTGTGCTCTCCTTTTTCAGCTCCATATATTAGACTATTAGGGGTTCCGCAAAATTCTTTCGAGTTTAAAATGGTTCCATGGCCAAATAAAATTGGGAAACACTGGCTTAGAGCACACAAAATCTACTAGCCATCCTAGACTGTGGTGTGCGAGGGGAATGTGAGGAGTGTCTTTCTGCTTCTCAGGCAGGGGCCATGTCAATGAGAGGTTTGTGGTTTTTTGGGGCCGAGGGGAAGGGGTTGGTTTGTGTGTTTTGCTTCTCACCTGTGTGTGGCCCCCGTCTGATTTTTCTGTGGGTCAGTAGCCCCTGACTCAAAAATGGTTTCCCACCCCTAATCTAAAGAATAAAGTTCAGGACACTTTAAGGAAAGAATATTAAAGATACAACAGCAAACAATGGATATGAAGAACAGCAAGAAGCCATGATGGCTCCTTCAGAAGCAATTTCATCACCTGAACAATTAAAAAAAAAGGAATTCTACAAAAAGTAGAAACAGGAACAAATTGCTAAGGTGGAGTACAACAAACAGCACAAACTTCAGACAAAGGCACAAAATGAGTTATACCTCGCAAGGAACAGAAAAGGGACTAAGAAGTAGTTCCTTAAATAAATTAGGAGCATGAGAAAGATGAAGGAAAGTGTAGAACTTTGACTTAGCAGGAAAGAAGAGCCAATAACTGACAATAGCAAGAGAGCTGAGGTGTTCAATCTTATTTTGCATTAGTCTTCAATAAAAGGGTTAATGGTAACCAAATACTCAACATGATTAATACTACCACCCAGGGGAAGGAATGAAAAAAGATTTAGAACCCCTGATCTATAAGGAAAACTGGGCAAATTTAGCTGTCAGAAAAGATCAAGATGGTCCTCATAGTCTTCATACATGTTGAAGACTACAAAAGAGGTCAGTGATCCGCTTGAATTTCCGGAAAAGCACTGACGATCTCATGTAAGATCGTCAGTGCTTTTCCGGAAATACTATGCTGCTCCCGTTTGGGCAAAAGTCTTTTTCCAAAAGACTTTTGCACAAAAGGGCCAGTGTAAACAACACAGTAGTGTTTTCCGCAAAAAAGCCCCGATAGCAAAAATGGCGATCGGGGCTTTTTTTGCAGAAAACCGCGTTTAGATTGGCCACGGACGCTTTTCCGCAAAAAGTGCTTTTGCGGAAAAGCATCCTGCCAATCTAGACGTGCTTTTCCGAAAATGCTTTTAACGGAAAACTTTTCCATTAAAAGCATTTTCGGATAATCATGCCAGTGTAGACGTAGCCTTAGAGTGGAGGCAAGAGTATAGGTAGAGGGGAGGGGTTAAAAAGAGTCTTTAGAGGAGTCCAGATCCAGGCTCAGTTGGGGAAAGCAGAGGGATTGCAAACAAACCCTTTGCAAATCCTGTAGCAGGATCAGTAGCAGAGCCAGGAATTGAAACAGCAAACCTGACCCCAGCCTCCTTCACATGCAGCACCCCTCTCCCCACCCTGAGCCAGGGACAGAACTCATCTGCCATGAGTTGGGTTTGTGAAGAACAAGTCATGCCAAACTAATCTGATAGCTTTCTTTGATAAGATAACGAGCCTTGTGGATAAGGGAGTAGCGGTGGATGTCATATACCTAGACTTTAGTAAGGCATTTGATACGGTCTCACATGATATTCTTATTGATAAACTAGGCAAATATAACTTAGATAGGGCCACGATAAGGTGGGTGCATAATTGGCTGGATAACCTTAGTCAGAGAGTTGTTGTTAACGGTTCTAAATCCTGCTGGAAAGGGATAACAAGTGGAGTTCCTCAAGGGTCTGTTTTGGGACCCGTACTGTTCAATATCTTCATCAATGATGTAGATATTGGGATAGAGAGTACGCTTATTAAGTTTGCAGATGACACCAAACTGGGTGGGGTTGCGACTTCTTTGGAGGATAGGGACATAATTCAAAATGACCTTAGCAAGTTAGAGAAATGGTCAGAGGTAAACAGGATGAGGTTTAATAAAGAGAAATGCAAAGTGCTCCACGTAGGAAGGAACAATCAGTTCCATACATACAAGATGGGAAGCGACTGTCTAGGAAGGAGCATGGCAGAAAGGGATCTAGGGGTCATAGTGGACCACAAGTTGAATATGAGTCAACAGTGTGATGCTGTTGCAAAAAAAGCAAATATGATTCTAGGTTGTATCAACAGGTGTGTTGTAAGCAAAACTCGTGAAGTCATTCTGCCGCTCTACTCTGCACTAGTTAGGCCTCAGCTGGAGTACTGTGTCCAGTTCTGGGCGCCACATTTCAAGAAAGATGTGGAGAAATTGGAAAGGGTACAGAGAAGAGCGACAAGAATGATTAAAGGTCTAGAGAACATGACCTATGAAGCCAGGCTTCATGAACTGGGCTTGTTTAGTTTGGAAAAAAGAAGATTAAGGGGGGACATGATAGCGGTTTTCAAATATCTAAAAGGGTGTCACAAGGAGGAAGGAGAAAATTTGTTCCTCTTGGTTTCTGAGGACAGGACAAGGAGTAATGGGCTTAAAATGCAGCAGGGGAGGTTTAGATTGGACATTAGGAAAAAATTCCTAACTGTCAGGGTGGTCAAATATTGGAATAAATTGCCAAGGGAGGTGGTGGAATCTCCCTCTCTGGAGATATTTAAGAACAGGTTAGATAGACATCTGTCAGGGATGGTGTAGGTGGAGCTTGGTCCTGCCTTGAGGGCGGGGGGCTGGACTCGATGACCTCTTGAGGTCCCTTCCAGTCCTATTATTCTATGATTCTATGCCACAGCCCAGAAGGTAGCACAGACAGGATGCAGTTCTCTCCAGGACAAGCCCAGGGGCATGATGGGATGGTGCTCCCACTGGAATCAGGGACAGGGTGGGTGGAAGATGCCCCCGACTTCCTCACAAAATGCTATCACAAGCCAGCATCCCAATCAATTATTTATTAAAATAATTATGACCCAATCCCCCCGATTGCAGCACCCTCACTGCTGGATCCTCTGCTGACTACAGGATCCTTAAATGTGGGAGTCTCTGGATCTCCACCGAGGGGCCAGAACCCCCTCTTCCCCCAGAATCCATTCCTGATGGGCAGACACGTCCAGTGCAGGCATCACTTCCCACTAGAGCCAAGAGAGTGGGAGTGGGTTCTAGGGCCAACAGTAAGGGAGCCAACATGTGAGGCTGGCAACACAAGCCAGGGGCTGCTCACTCGATGAGCTTCTTGGCCTTGAAGAAGCGACGCAGATAACAAACTTGCCAGGTGGCTAAGCCCACCAGGCACAGCATGGAGAAGATGCTGAAGTAGAGCACACGGGTGCTAGTGGACTCTGTGGAAAGAGAAAGATGGAGTGAACAGGGGACCACAAGGCAGGTAAATGCCTCCAGCCCTGAGAGGACAGTGAGGTCTAGTGAGTACAGGGGGCACATCCTCACCATTTGTGTCCCTCATTTCCTCCTCCCGCTGTTTCATGTAGGCAAAGTCCTTGACAATGGATTCAGAAAGGTCCTCAAGGCGTCGCAGATCCACCTCTAAAGGCTTCAGTTTCTCTGCCTTGGCAATCTAGAAATGAGGACAGTGGGAATGAGACGCAGAGTTCCACCCCACACTGACACACAGCCATGTCTGGGGTGGGCCCAGGGGGTCTATCCAGGGATCCCTCACCCGGTACTGAGATGCAACTGCCTCTGGGCTGTAGAATAGGTGCTGTTTATACAGAAAACACTCAGAACTCTGGCTCTTAAGCACTAGCAGAGATGGATATACATTAACAGTTGGGTGGATGTTGTTACATCTGTCCTTGGGCTGAGCTTGCTAGTGCCCCACATTCCCCATCACACACAGGACAGAGGGGCAGCTGCAGAGGGCAGGAGACTTAAAGAGAGTGTTACACTCACATCTTCATAGTTCCGGGCCTCAACCCCATGTTTGACGTTGAGGATGATCAGCTGGTCAGGGCCTCGGAAACCCCCTGGGGAAGAAAGCACGAGAGAAAGAAGCTATAACTGTTATAGAGGGAAAAGCTTCTCCCTCACTTCCCTCCCAGTCAGAGACAGAATCCTGGAACCCTGGTTCTCAACCTGTCCCACTGTAGACATCAGACATCACTCCCCTCCTAAAGGCAACAATAGTCCTGGCCCACAGCACCTCCCTCAACCCTAACTGTGACACTGCTTTCCATATTCTATAGGAAAATAAGCTTATGATATGAATATTGTGTAATCAAAATATGCTTTATGCAAAATACTTCACGTGACAATTCATGGAAAGGTTATAATCTGCTGAATGTGTATCCCATTTGTGTGCATGTATCATTCCTGTGTTTGAAGAGAGAAATATGAAGTATAAGCCTGCATTACTATGGAGTCATGCTAAGGGAGGAAAACTATTAGTAATATTCAATAAACTTAATGGCCCAATACTCAGGGCAATGATCTGTGAACAGTAGGGATGTAAGAGTTTAACCAGTTAACCGATAAGATGATGCTTATCTGTTCCTGTTAACTCTAATAGGCAGTACGGGGCCAG
Source organism: Pelodiscus sinensis (assembly GCF_052426305.1). NCBI lineage: Eukaryota > Metazoa > Chordata > Testudines > Trionychidae > Pelodiscus > Pelodiscus sinensis. The sequence continues at coordinate 19,597,959 of NC_143062.1, read as the reverse complement.
GAGCTGGCAGCCCTCCAGCCCCCTTCCCTCTCTGCCCCTCCATGCCCAGGTAACACTTTTAACTGTGTAACTGATGGAATTTTGATAGATTACACGGTTATTATTTTTATACTTTTTTTTACATCCCTAATGAAAAGACTTGTTTTTCCTGTAAGTCTTGGAGGAAGGGCTATGGTGGGTCCTACCAAGACATGTGACCATGTCTCCTGATGCTGGGACCCATCTTGGATGCTGTATTTTTCTACAAGAGCAGAGGAAAAGTTTAGACTGAACACAATGGATTCCTGCCTTTTGCCAAACTTATTTAAGAGTGGGGAGTGAAGTAATCTTGGTCATCTGTTCTCCCTGGCTACCCCATCCAAGATGACTGCTGGAAACTAGGGATATTAAATATCGGTTAATATCGGTTAATTGAATAGTTGATTAACCTCATGAATTCTTATCCGTTAGTCCACTATTCTATAGTTCCCAGGTAGCCCCTGTCCTGGGGGGAGGAGCGGGAGCTCCCAGACCCGGCACCAGCTGGAACTGGGCTGACTGCCCGCCTGGCTCCTAATACACTTTAAATGCAGAGCTGCTGTGGGGGTAGGTCCAGGACCCCGTGGCAAGCTGGGACTGAGCTGGTCTGCTGGCCAGCCTGCTAAAAAAATTTACTGGCAAGAGGTGAGGGTCTATAGCAGTGTTTCTGAAAGTGTACCGCAGAAACACTTTAACTGGCTGCCCCAGTTTGTTTATGTACTGGCGTCCCACGGCTCCCCTTGGCTGCAAAGTAGGAAACGGAGCCAATGAGAGCCGCGAGGCTCCGTGGCCGCGGCGCCGGTATATAAACAAATCGGGGTGGCCAGTTAAAGTGTTTCTGAAAGTGTTTCCACGGTACACTTTCAGAAACACTGGTCTATAGCATTAGCCTATAAGCTTTTGCTTATAGATTACTCGACTACAATATTACATCCCTACTAAAACTACTAAGTCTGAGTTGGGAGAAGAATTAGATCCAGGCTGGAAAGATGTCTAGTCTGTGAAGATTATTAGAACAACTTTTAGGGTGAGATATTACATGTAACTAGTTTTTTAGGTGTATTAAGCTTGCATGTTCTATTTTATTCTACTTAGTAACCTACTTTGTTCTGTGTGCTCTTATGACCACTTAAATCCTTTTTATATTTAATAAAATAACTTTTGTTTATTAATAGAACCAGCAAATATTTGTTACGGGGGGGTGGGGGCGCAGTGGCAAGAGATCTATGCATCTTTCTCTTTACCTTGGGAAACAGTGAATTTCATGAGCTTACACTGCATAGGTCTCTAAGCACCTTAAGACGGATTTATCTAGGGATCAGCTCCCAGAGGGGCTGTGAACTTGAGAGCTTGGAAAAGGTTTCACCCTGTGCTGCTTAGTATATTTCTGCAGCCTTGAAGGTATGGCCCTGTCCCTGTGACTCAGTTGAAGCAGGCTGGAGAGCTGGGCTCAATAAGACAGGATTACAGAGAGCACAGGCTGTCAGGGAAAGGAGGCTCAGGGGGGCCTCAACTCATCAGGTAACAGTCCTGAGGGGGCACTGACCCATCACACTAACCACTAGATCTCCCTCATGATCTCAAGTTTCCTGGTCATGCTGGAAGCAGAAGGCCCCAAAAGAAAGTGGCAGGGAGCTGCAGAGTGGGAGGAATACCCGGCAGGATACAGGATCCCTGCACCAGGAGTGACCCCTCATACCCGTCTGGGCGTGGCTCTCGAAGCAGATCTCGTAGATCTCATAGTCATCTGTGGTGAAGGCGAATTTGCCCTTCTTGGCATCTTCCTTAGAGTAGAACAGGTGGCCGGAGGAGTCTGTCACCTGGGTGAGGGGGAACAGTCTGTGACCCCACAGCACTACCCATCTCGCTAGACCAGGCTCCCAATGCCCACGCTGGTCCCACGTGGGCAGGGGTGTCCCCTCCACCCAGGAGAATGGGGTGTGCAGGGGGGAGACAGGGGGCAGGTGTCACTAGCTCCGTGGTTGGCCTTGGCCCCTGCAGAACAAGAGGGGGTTTGGTCCCGGGAGGGATGCAAAGTTTTCGGTAGGGGCAGGGCACCCGAGTGTGCATGGGGGTGGCCGCACGGCCAGTGCGGGCCACGAGGGGCGGGTTCGGCGGCGGCGGGGACCCCCAGGGGCTCTCACCCGGAGGTCGGTCCTGGCCCCCGGCGCCCCCGGCTCCGACACCTCGTACTCCCCGGTCACCATGACGTCGCGGTGCAGCTCCTCCTTCAGGCACTTGCGGGTCTGCGCCGGCAGCTGGAAGGAGAGCGCCCCGCACCCGCCGGCCAGGAGCAGGGGCAGCAGCAGGGGACCCAGGAGGCCGGGGCCCGGCCGGGGCACGCGCATGGCGAACAGCGGCGGGGATCCCCCTGGCTCGAGACGCCGCGTTCGGCTCCCCCAGCCCGGTTGAGTCGGTCGCGTCCGGCTCCTCCGTCACACTATCCCTGAGCTGATTCGATGGCGTCGGACCTGGCGCTCACCCGACGTGGCGCTCTCTCTATGGGCCGACCCCTCCTCCATAGCAGGGACAGGGCTCAGCTGTGCTTCCGCTTCCGGCCTCGTGTGACTTCATCTCCGGTAGCGCCAAATAGAGCCCGGGCAGCGCGAAATGCGAATCCGGGGCGGAGGACGCAGTGCGCAGGCGCTGCTGTGCGGGAAGCCCTGCGCGCTTGTAGCAGGGCGGAGCGTTGTTAGTTCAGTCCGAGCTACCCCCCCCCCAAGCCTGAACTGGGCGGGGTTTGTTGGGGCTCCTCCCCCCCCCCCCCCCGGCTGCGGGGCGCGGGGATATTGGATAGAGGCAGGGCCCGGGCCCAGGACCAGAGGGGCAGATGCGCGCGCGCGCAGAGCGCTGGGTGGCGCCAGAGAGCAGGGTGCGCGCGGCGCGGTACGTGCGGGGAGTCAGGGGAGCAGCCCCGGCCAGCCGGGAAGAGAGGCCGGAGCGCGGCGTCGGGGCAGGGAAACCCCCGTCTCATCCCCGCAGGTCACTGGGGAGCCTTTCCCAGCACAAACCCTTCCCCGGTGCCCCGCCACTGCCACCCTCATGTCTTCCCTTCTAGCCTGCTTCCCCCAGCGGCCCCATCACCCCGAACGTGCCCTCTCTGGTCCCCTCGTTCCCCACCGACCCCTAGCCCCGGGCTGCCCGAGAGCTGGCCAGGCAGGGAGCCCCCGGACTACCTCCCGTAGGCAGGGTGGGGGTCAGCCCCCAAATGCTGGCCCCGGTTAAAAGGCTGTGTCTGGGTGAGGCTGGGAAGGCACCGGGTGCAGGGATGCCTGGAGGGTGGCATCAAGCCCTGGCACCACTCCCTGCCTGCAGCGGGTCTGGCACCGTGTAACCGAGAGAACCTGGCTCCACTCTCCTGCTTTGGCAGCCACAAGGAATCTACTGTGCCAGAATGGGAGGGTGTGGAGAAGAGAGGTGGATAGGAGTGTGTGTGGGAGAGAGCAAATAACTGCCCCCCCTCCCGATATCAGAGCCACCTGCAAATTCAAAGGGGACTGGATTAATAAATGGGAGGGGGACCTGGCGTTGAGGAGAATGGGGCCAGAAGAGGGGTGTGGGGCAAGGAGGGTTATGGGGAAGAGCAGACAGGGATGTTGGGGGAGGCATAACAAATCCAGTGGAGAGGGAGGTACAAAGCAGCTGGGAATTTGGGGAAAAGGGCTGGAAACATCTCGGCTGTCTCTAGACTGACAATTGCTTTTGCGGAAACACTTGCCAGCTGTCTACACTGGCTGCTTGAATTTCCGCAAGAACACTGACGATCTCATGTAAGAAATCAGTGCTTCTTGCAGAAATACTATGCTGCTCCCATTCGCGCAAAAGTCCTTTTGCCCAAAAGGGCCAGTGTAGACGGCTCAGATTTGTTTTGCGCAAAAAAGCCCCGATCGCGAAAATGGCGATCGGGGCTTTTTTGCGCAAAAGCGCGTCTAGATTGGCCATGGATGTTTTTCCGCAAAAAGTGCTTTTGCGGAAAAGCGTCCATGCCAATCTAGACGCTCTTTTCCGCAAATGCTTTTAATGGAAAATCATGCCAGTCTAGATGTAGCCCTCAATTGGGCCTGGGCTGAAGAAAGCGGGACACGGGGCAGGCTCAGTGTCTGTCTAGCACCAGCTTCTCTGGAATATTGGGGCTGAAAGTGGGAATGGTGTGCACTCATTCCTCCCAGGAGCAGGGGAACTGAGATTCTCCAGGGTTACTTCCTGAGTAATGGGCATAGGACTGGGACTAGCCATGGCTCCCAACTGCATAGTACTATGGGAGGCATTGGGGACGAGAGGCTTGGGGAACATGGAATGAGATGTGAGGGTCATGGGTGTGGAAAGTATCCCTTTATCCTGCCCATCTGTGGTGTATGGCAGTGGGGATGAAGCAATCTCTCTCCTTGCGTCAGCCCTGCCAGGTGCTGGCGTCAGAGGCAAGAGGGTGGGGATGGGGCAAGACTGTGCCTGCTGGAGTCACACAGCCCAGCTGGGAATGGGAACCGCCCCTTGCCTGTTCTGCTCTCTACAGTGCCCCCTGCAGGTCTGGAATAGCTGGCTCTCCCCACACAGTCAGAGTTCCCACTCTGCTCCCTTACAGCACCCCCATACTCCTGCTTCCAGGCTTGAGATCTGGGGGAAGGTCACGCTACTCAGCTGGGAGCATGAGAATGGAGGATGTTTGTTGGTCAGAATATGCACCCACGTATAGTGTGTGATTGTGGGGGGATGGACAATTGTCAATGCATGTGTGTGTCTGTGTAGTTGTCAAGCTGTGTATATAAGTGTGTGTGCAATTGGTGAGTGTGATTGTGTTGAAATTGGCATTCTGTTTGTTTGTGTAATTGGCATTGCATATGATTGTGCAATCAGGAGAATGTGCAATTATTGTGTGCAGCTGAGTGACTGTTGATGTGTGTGTTCCTGCACACTCTAGATGTGAACCTTTGCATAGGTCGCCATCTGCAGTCCCACAAGGAGTGTGCACTGTGTGCCAGTTGTGGCAAGTAGCCTCCCTGCTCCAGGCCTGCCAATGGTGGAGCAAAGGAGGCACCTGCTGAGGAGCCTGGCAATTCAAAAGTTGCCAGGACTCTGGTCACCACTGTGGCAACATCTCCAGGCCCTTTAAATTGGTGCCAGGTAGCACTGAGAGCTGACTGTCCCAGTCCTACAGCCCCCACCTTGCCGCTGGGCCCAGCAATTCTGTCAGCTCCCTGTCCTGCTCAAAGGGTGCTGTTTGTCATTGGCTAGGACTATTTGTGGAGCCCCCCCAGAAGTACAAGTCTCCCAACCTAGTACTGACTCAGCTGGACTCTGCTTAGCTCTAGAGACCTGCTGCTATTTGGCTAATAGTTGCAAGCTGGGAGCATTGAGCTGGGGCAGGAAATCTCCCTAAATGCCAGAGATCCCCCAGCTCATGGGATTGGAATGACAAGCTCCTGGGTACAGAGAATGTGCCAGAGACCTGGAGTGATTCAGAGGGGGATGAGACAGTAACTGAGGATCTAGTGGAGAGGGAAGAGATGAGATCTGGGTTGTGCCAGGGTCACAGTACCAACTCAGTCCTGGGCAGTGTTCCCTATGAGCTGTGCTCCTTTGCAGCGTCTGAGGAGAGATTCAAATGCTGCTCAGCTGATCAGCAGAGCACCACAGCTAGATTCTTTGTTTCTACTTGTGGTGCACATTCACACATGCCCCAATGCACATAAAAATTGATTCTGCACATGGATGGAAAAGATTAGAGGGAACATTGTCTGCATCACACCAACCCAAACAGAGAGGCCAAGTATAAACCCTTGGGCTGTGTCTAGACTGGCCAGTTTTTCCGGAAAATCAGCCATTTTTCTGGAAAAACTTGCCAGCTGTCTTCACTGGCCGCTTGAATTTCCACAAAAGCACTGACTTCCTACTGTAAGAAATCAGTGCTTTTTGCGGAAATACTATGCTGCTCCCATTCGGGCAAAAGTCCCTTTTGTGCAAAACTTTTGCGCAAAAGGGCCAGTGTAGACAGCTCAGATTTGTTTTCCGCAAAAAAGCCCCGATCATGAAAATGGCTATCGGGGCTTTTTTGCGCAAAAGTGCGTCTAGATTGGCCACGGATGCTTTTCTGCAAAAGCGCATTGTTATAACGTGAACTCTGCGCCAATCTAGATGCTCTTTTCCGAAAATGCTTTTAACGGAAAACTTTTCCATTAAAAGCATTTCCGGAAAATCATGCCAGTCTAGACGTAGCCCTGGATTATACTTGTCCTAAAATGGGGCTGCAGCATGGAGACCTTCTTCCACAAATGGCCTGCTGTAGCCCCCTTCTGAAGGGGAAGTGGTTCTCTGTGGACCCTTCAGCCCTTGGCCTCTCTGTTTGGGTTGGTGTGATGCAGACACCTCAGGGCATGGGGCCCACAACTCAGTCCACCAGCAGAGCTGTGAATGGCCTGAAGTTATGAATGACTTAGGTCTATATGGGGTCAGGTATCCCCTAGAGGTGAGAGGCTCTATAGCCCCTTACCCAATCCCCTGAGCCGGTCTGGGGTCACATCAAATCCAGTGCCCCAAGAGGAGAAAGGCCCTGTATCCAATCCCTCTTTCACTCTGTCTCACGCAGGCTATGTCTACACTACACTGTTCTTCCAGAAAAAGCTATGCACATTGTGAAGTGCAAATTGTGTAGCTTTTTCCGCTTCTTTTTTCAGAAGAGGCTTTTCCAACATTTGGTCCATCTACACTGGGCTAAATGTCAGAAAAAAAATCTTTTTTGGAACATCCCTTCTTCCTTGTAAAACGAGATTTACAGGAATGCTGAAAAAGTGCATCTGCTCTTCTGAAAAAAATTCAGAAGATCAGAGGTGTTCTCTGGACACAGCAGAGTTTTTCTGGGACTCTGGTATCCCAGAAAAACTCTGTAGTGTAGACATAGCCCCAGTCTGACTTTTCTACAAGAATCTCTCAGCACTAAGACAACTGACTTGAATGCTCCCTCCTGCTCCACAGACACCCGCTGCTCCAGGACGGTCTCCTGGCTGGGCATGGTGCCAGCAATTCAGTATGCCAGCCTGGCACCATCTGCCTCAAGCCCAAGGAGGGACCCACCCTCATGCTAAGGGGCTGCCATGCAACTGTCTGGCCTCTCGGAGCTGGGAATAGAACCCAGAAGTCCTGGCTCATAGGGATCTTCTACATAGCACGGCAGGTAGGAAGCAGGGCAGGGCTTCAGGGGACAGGGCCAAAGGGAGGTGGGAGCAACAGGAAGGGGCAAAACTGCTTTTGGTGAAAGGCACAGACCATGAGCCTCTCTCTTAGGCCAACCCAGGCAGATGATTTACTGGGATGCTGGAAGGGCTATGGGGACTGCTAGCTTAGAGCAGCATGGGGGTGTCAGGGTGCCTGGGGCTTCTCTGCGTTCTGGGCGGCATTGGTGTGCATATTGGCACCCCTAGCCCTTGTGCCCACGATTGGGATGGGCAGAGATACCCCTTCCCCCGCAGACTCATGGCCTCTCATGCTGTAGCACCTCAGCCTGACAGTATTTGAGCCTCAGAGCAGAGGGAGGGCCCTAAACTGTGGGGGAGGGGAGATAAGGAAGGACTATCCCCCCGCAGCCCACTGCTGAAAGTGGCCCTGCCAACTCACCAGCTGGTGGGGGGGCGGTGTACATGTTTGGTGATCTTCAGGCAGCCTCCGCCCCACAGCCCTGCAGCACCCACAGTCCCTCTGCTCTAGCAAGCAAGGGGTTAACATGCTCTGCGTGTCCTCAGGAGATGGTAACGCTGGTTCCCTGCTGTCCTTGAGTCCCAGAGAGGTGGCTCTTGAGCTGAGCTTAAAGCCCCCTCCCCCCGCCCTGGATCGCCTCCTCCCGTCTCTGCCACTGCCCCTCAATCCCGACTTGCAGCCTCTGCTCTCCCAGCCCTGGAGCTGTGCCCGGTTAGGCTGGGATCCAAACCCCGAGTCGCCAAGTGAGTAAAGTCAGGAGGAAGAGGAAGGGTGAGTAAGTGGATGAGCACACAAAGCGCTCGGCCGTCTCCTGTTTGGGATTTGGCCCGTTCCTTCCATAGACACGGAGGGGCCCTGCCTCCCGCCTCGCAGCCACACACACTTGTGAGTGCCACGTGCCGATCTGGAGGGAGCCTGTGTGAAACCCCCCGCCCCCAGCTCCATCGCTCTCCAGGAATCCGCCGGAAACTGCTGCTGCTTTCAAAGGCGGAATAAGATAACCGGAGAATTTGAAATGCTGGGACACACCCAGCTCTGCCAGTGCCCCTCGGTGCCAGCCCGCAGCCCCCTGCTCTGGGCTTCCCCCCCAGCTCTGCCAGTGCCCCTCGGTGCCAGCCTGCAGCCCCCTGCTCTGGGCTTTCCCCCCCAGATCTGCCAGTGCCCCTCGGTGCCAGCCTGCAGCCCTCTGCTCTGGGCTTCCCCCCCCCCAGATCTGCCAGTGTCCCTCGGTGCCAGCCTGCAGCCCTCTGCTCTGGGCTTCCCCCCCCCCCAGCTCTGCCTGTTCCCCTCAGTGCCAGCCTGCAGCCCCCTGCTTTGCACCCTCCATCAGTGCTACTCAATGCCAGTCTGCAGCTCCCTGCTATTCCAATCCTGGGCTCCCCCTCCCCATGTGGTTCTGCCGGTGACACTCAGTCCCAACCTGCAGCCTCCCAGCAGCTGTCCCATGCTAGTCTCCAGGGAAATGGGATGACTGCATTGCTCTGTGCTAAGGGTTTAAATACCGGGGAGCAGGGGGGACAGTAGCTAGGATGGGAGTCAGCCATAGCTCCCGATCTCTCCTTGGTCCCCAAGGCCAGTGGCAGGGTGCCAGCTGGCTGCTCTCTGCCCCCCATTCCTGCCAGGTTAGTCACCGGGAGCATGAGATCAGCTGCATTCCTGTGTCTCACATCCTGTCCTGGTCCTTGGGGAGAGGGATTGTTAACCCGCACAGGGCCAGACCCTAGGGATCATGGTGCATTGGTCGGGGAGTCACTGGCCCCCACCCTATGGCCACGTCCCAGAAGAACTGATTGTTTGGAGGTTGGGGGAAGCGGCCAGGACCCCTGGGGTTCTCTTCCTGGTGGTTGGAGGGGGTTCTAGCGGTTAAGGCAGGGGACTCTGAGCAACAGGACCTCTGGGTTTCATTCCCTGCTCCCCCAGTGACCTGCTGTGTGACCTTAAAGGAGCCTCTTCCTCTCTGTGCCTTATTTTCTCCTTCCACATGCGATCTGTTTAGACAGTGAGCGCTTCAGGACAGGGACGGTGTCTCCCTGGGTCTGTGCTGTGTCTGGCACAACGGGGTCCCTCGCTCCACGGGGTCTCCGAGCAGTAGCGGGAGGTAACTCTGGCGCTCTGGCTCCGCGGGGCAGCGGGACGGGAGCCGGACATGCTCTCACTCTCTGCACTGGGCCCAGCCCTGCCAGTTTCGCTGGTAGGCGCTTTCAGTTCCTGCTTCTGACCAAAGGCGTCTGCTGCGCGTCAGGAATGTACACCCCCGCAGCCCACTCGGAGCGAGGGAAACCACCAGCTGGGGGTGGAACCAGGAGGCAGGACCCCAGCCCCCTCTACTTTAACCCACCTGACCCCACTCCTTAACTAGAGCTAGGGTGGGATGGTCCAGGGGCCTTGGCCCCCGCCCCTGCTCTAACACAATAGGCCCCCCTCCCTCCTTCCAAAGCTGGGGACAGAATACAGTTCTGAGTCCCACTTAGCTGGCCACTTCCATTCTCCACACTAGGGCATCTTCCAGCCGCTTACGGGGAGGGGAGACTGTAGAGTCTCAGCAGGGGTGGGTGGGGGAGTCAGGCTTAGTCTCTGTTCAAAGAGCAAGGGGCTCTGCGGTACTGCAGGAAGAGAGGTCGCAGCCAGATTGCAGGGGGATACGCCTGGGTTGGGCTGGGTGTTCCTATTCTAACCTTGGGGGGGGGGGGAATTCCAGCTCCTGCACCGCTGGGGGAAATGGAGATTCACGGGATTTACAATCATCTCATTGGGCCCCAAAACCTGGCAGCGCCAGGCATGTGCGGGGGGGGGGGGGGGAAGCGAGCACCTATAAACAGGGCCCGGCCCGCATTGCTCCTGGGGTCCTATCCAGCCAGCCCCGAATTCATGTATTGGACGCTGGGGAAGGGAGGGGGGGGGGAGAGTGTCTTTCGCTGCGTCTTTGTATCTTTGACATGTGAAAACCATCTACCTGGCCTGATGGGAGTGTCTGTCTGTCCGTGTTTAGGCCTGTTTATTGTTGCGCGGGGTGTGGAAGGTGCCCATGTGTGTATTTCTGTGTGCAACAACGATGCATGTAGCTCCACATCCATCGTGGTTGTGAGGGGATGGACGTGTTGTTGCACAGCTGTGTGTGGTACAGAGGTGCACGCCGTGGTGGTGTGCAGGGTGTGTGCTGTAGTAAGAGTGGGGTGGTTGTACATATGTGAGCGGTGTTGGGTGTTGCACCTGCCTGAGGTTCGGGGTGTATGTGAAAGTGTATAGGTGTGGGTGTTTGTTTGTGTGGCGTTGTTATTGCAGTGCTGCGACGGGATCTCCGATACGCATCTTGAACAAACAGAGTTTGGAAACAAACACCGAGGGGAATCCTTTACTATTGCAGAGCAAGCCAGAGGAAATCATACTATATATGGACATCTACGTCATCGAGCACTGAGTCAATCCCCAGACCGTACCAAGTAGATTTAGAGTAAGGGGGAAAGATTGACTTGGTTGTCCTTTTAGGGGCTCACCAACTCTGATTCCCCTAAAAAAGGTGCATCTTAATTGAATAAGTCTGAGAAACACCAGAGTGGGTTACTGGAGAGGGGATTCTCTGCTTCCTGATGACTTGAAAAGGGCGTGAGGTGGGACTCGCCCCTCCCCTGCCTAGACTAAAGTGAGCAGGTCCTGGAGTACCCATTCATAAAAAAAGTAACTTGGAGGGAGCCAGTTTAGAGAGGCGCTTGGCGGACTGACCCGGCATCTTACGGCCCCAGAGCAGATCTAGACATGTTCAGGAACTATGGAGCGGGCAGTACGGATGGCCCGGGATCCTCGTACAACCCTCGCCCTCAGTACCCTGCCCTGCGCAGCATGGGATCGGCCGTCGTTCCAGGGACTCCGGGACCAGGGCAGCCGCAGCAGGTAAGGGGGAAGCGGGGCAAAGGGAAAAGAACTAGGGGGCAGTCGATCTGTCTCCAATCCCCATACCTATTCCGCTGTGTCCGTCTGTCGGTCCTTATTCACACCTCCCCATCTGCCCGTTCCCATGCGCACCTGTCTGTCTGTCCGCCCCCATGCACACCTCCCCTGATGTCTGCCCGGCAGTGCCCAGTCCCCATGCACACCTCCTTGGCTGGCTGTCCCTATGTCCCCAGACACACCTCCTCCAGAAGCGCTGGGAGGGTACTGGTTTCACAGTGGCTCTAGCGCCCCCATGATACAAATTGTTCCAGCTCCTCTTTCCCCACTGTCAGTCCACTCCCATACCCGCACTGTCTGTCAGTCTACCGCCCTACCCCCACAGTCTGTCAGTGTACACCCACTCCTCCACTATCAGTCTACTCTCACACCTCCACTGTCTGTGAGTCCACCCCATTTCCCCACAGTCTATGAGTGTACCCTCATTCCCCCACAGTCTGTTGGTTTACCCCCATTCCTTCACTGTCTGTCAGTCAGTCCCCATACCCACTCTCCTGTCTAATCTATTCTCTAGCCATCCTCATCCCCAGCTGTCTATTCATGCCACTTTCTGATTGTCCTTCCCTTCCTTCCTCACCCACCTAGCTCGCCACCTGCCCGCTAGCCAGTCACCGATCCCCTCCGCAGGCTCTGCCCATGCTGTGCTTTCCCTTTCCTTTCTCGCTTTCGCTCTCGTTTCTTTTGGAGGAGCGGGGGGAGGGGAGCCCTCACTCTCCCTCCTGGGGGGAGCCCCGGTGACTAATGCTCCGGGTTGATTCACCCCACCGCGTGGCGCCTGCTTGTTTGCCCCCTCCCCCCCACACGCAGGCACTCGCGTGCAGACGGCAGAAAAATGCAGGGGTTTCCCCCGCCCGGCGCTCTACAGCAGAGTGATGGGGGGGGGGGGCTCCCTACTCCGGCAGCTGACTGAGCCTTACGCTGATCTTGCGCTGTGGGGGCCTGGGGTGTCCGTGTCCCTGCCCACCGCCCAGCCACCGTAATGAGACACCCCAGAGACCCTGTTCCAGTCGGGGGGACTCCCCGTCAAATGTCATCCTACAGGGTTTATGACACACAGTATACCCCATCCAGGAGGGGGCTGAGGAAGCACATGCAGCAGGGCATCTAAGTTCAGCGGGTTGGTGGATCGGCCAGACCCGCAGCACTTTAGCTCGGGGAGGAGAGCGGGGTCTAGGAGTTAGAGCTGGAAAGGGGAAGGCAGACGCCTGAGCTCTACGGCTGGGGGTGATGGGAGTCCGGACTGCTGGGTTCTGGGCCAGCTCTTGGGCAACCACTTCATCTCCGGATTCCTCCGTCCGTGTCCCGCAGGGCGGGCACGGAGCTGAAAATCCAGCTGAGGAGGAGGTCAGGGCCAGCTGGGTTTACGACTCGCCTCCCTCTCTGGGCTGTTCGGAGCCGTGGGAGAGGGGGACCCAGGCAGTCCACTGAAGACAGACCCCAGGCAGCTCCTTCCCACAGCAGCTGGATGCGTGTAGTGGGGGCGGGGGGCTCCAGGCTACGGCAGCAGGGCAGACCGGGAGATGGCTCCCGCTGGAGCTCCAGGGTGCTAAGTCATGCCCGGTGAGTCATCAGAACCGGCGGGGCTGAGTCACGGTCGCGCTCACCCCGCCTGGCCCCGCCATTCACCCCAGCCCGTGGCCAGGGTGCTGAGATTCCGCCGTTTCCTCTTGCATAAGGGCGGCCCTGCGACAGCTGCCGGCCCCACCCCACTGCCAGCTGCGGCGCCTGCCGTCCGCGTGCCAACAGCTGCCGCACAGGGGCTAGAACCCAGCGTCCTGACCCCCAGCTGCCCCCTCCCCTCCCAGAACTGCCCACAGAACCCAGCGTCCTGACCCCCAGCTGCCCCCTCCCCTCTCCTCCCAGAACTGCCCACAGAACCCAGCGTCCTGACCCCCAGCTGCCCCCTCCCCTCTCCTCCCAGAACTGCCCACAGAACCCAGCGTCCTGACCCCCAGCTGCCCCCTCCCCTCTCCTCCCAGAACTGCCCACAGAACCCAGCGTCCTGACCCCCAGCTGCCCCCTCCCCTCCCAGAACTGCCCACAGAACCCAGCGTCCTGACCCCCAGCTGTCCCCTCCCCTCCCAGAACTGCCCACAGAACCCAGCGTCCTGACCCCCAGCTGTCCCCTCCCCTCCCAGAACTGCCCACAGAACCCAGCGTCCTGACCCCCAGCTGCCCCCTCCCCTCCCAGAACTGCCCACAGAACCCAGCGTCCTGACCCCCAGCTGCCCCCTCCCCTCCCAGAACTGCCCACAGAACCCAGCGTCCTGACCCCCAGCTGCCCCCTCCCCTCCCAGAACTGCCCACAGAACCCAGCGTCCTGACCCCCAGCTGCCCCCTCCCCTCCCAGAACTGCCCACAGAACCCAGCGTCCTGACCCCCAGCTGCCCCCTCCCCTCCCAGAACTGCCCACAGAACCCAGCGTCCTGACCCCCAGCTGCCCCCTCCCCTCCCAGAACTGCCCACAGAACCCAGCGTCCTGACCCCCAGCTGCCCCCTCCCCTCCCAGAACTGCCCACAGAACCCAGCGTCCTGACCCCCAGCTGTCCCCTCCCCTCCCAGAACTGTCCACAGAACCCAGCGTCCTGACCCCCAGCTGCCTCCTCCCCTCCCAGAACTGCCCACAGAACCCAGCGTCCTGACCCCCAGCTGCCCCCTCCCCTCCCAGAACTGCCCACAGAACCCAGCGTCCTGACCCCCAGCTGCCCCCTCCCCTCCCAGAACTGCCCACAGAACCCAGCGTCCTGACCCCCAGCTGCCTCCTCCCCTCCCAGAACTGTCCACAGAACCCAGCGTCCTGACCCCCAGCTGCCCCCTCCCCTCCCAGAACTGCCCATAGTACCCAGCGTCCTGACCCCCAGGCCATTATACTCCCCTGCCCTCCCTCCCAGTACCAGCAACAGAACCCAGGCATCCTGGCGCCCAGCCCCAGCTGCTGTAGCCACTAGCCTTGGCAGGGGGCCTGGGAAGCTCCGCTCCCATGCCCAGCCCCTGAGGTGTGCTCTCTCTCTGACACAGAAGGCGCGGCCAGCCTGCTGCCCCAGGGCTGGGTGGCACCAATACCCTGCGGGTGACACCTGCACACCAGGGCTGGGAAGGGACCCACAAGGCCAGGGAAACTGGGTCAAGGGTGGGGAGGACAAAGGGCGGGTTATCTGCGGGCGGGATTTCCGCACACACCCCTGCTGCTCACACGCAGGGACACACCAGATCGTGCTGACTCAGCAGCCCTGGGAGCTGGAATCACCAGTGTGTGCCCAGAGTGGCAGCACAGAGCCCTCTGTGATGTCCCACCCCCAGCAGGTGCCTTGCCTCTGCCTCTCGGAGCCCTTGGCCTCTGTTGCTGAGGGAACGGACTAGAGCCAAGGTGGGGAGGGGACCCCCATGCTATGACCCAGCAAACTCACTTTACTCTGGCAGGCACAGAAGCAGCCATCCCACAACGGCTTTTGGGCTGGATCCAAGCTTGGGGTTTCTAGAGAAGAAGGCCCCATATTACAACCCCATACCCCGGAGCCAGCTGGGGGCTAGATTGGAACTGGCACTAACTGGAGGGGAAAGGGTCTATATCACCATCCCCCACCCCATGAGCTGCAAGTCCCTTCCTCTGCCCCATGCCCTGGGCTCTGTCCCTGACATTCTCTAGCTCCTAAAAAGGCTATGGGACATGGGAATAACTAAACCATCCTGTTCTGCTCTGCCCCATTAGCTCCCTTCTCACATAAGTAACCCACATGGGCACCCCTCTGTCTGGGCACGAGGCAAACAGTGGGCATGGCATGGCACTAGCAAGGTACCTGCCCCTCTGCCCATTGCACCAAATCAGCTGTGCTGCCTGCATCACTTGCCCCTGCTGAATGCAATGCTGGCTGGAACGTAGCTGTGTCTCCTAGACACTATTCTGCCAATCACCAATGGGGATTCTCCTAAAGCCTAAGGGGGTTTGTGCCTTTGGGATGGGAGGGCATGAGCCCCCAGCTAGTGTCTAGCCACCATGGTTAGAGATAGTACGAACTGTAAAGGCCTTCAGGGCAGCTTTGTATTAAGCAGACAGGCTGGGTGGGGAATGGAAGGGGCTATGTCTGAGGGCTAAAAGAGGTCACTTCCAGGGTGACATCGAGCCTAATAGGTACAGTCAGTGTTCCTGGGGTCTACTCCCAGCTCTGGGAGGAGGGGGAGGGGGCAAACTGATGCTGGGAGGTGAGGGAAGAAGCATTGGGACTCCTGGTTTCTCTGCTAATGACTTGCTCTGTGAACCAGGGCAGAGCCCTCTCTGGGGAGGTTGTGCCTTAGTCCTCCATCTGTAAAATGGAGATATCAAGACTTGGATTTCCCCCTGACCACCAAAGGGGTAAGCCCAATAGAAACCTCTACACTGATCATGAGTTTAAAATCCCCAGGCCAGCAGAATGGGTAAATTGACTGTAGGGAGCTAGAACCCATTTCCAGCCCCAACACACCAGCACGGCGGTGGGAAGGTGCAGGGATCCAAAGGCTCAGGGCTGAGCTTTTAAACAACCTCTTGGAGGAACCCCTGCAGCAATGGGGCCCATTCTTCCATCAGGGCAGGCCTCCGGGCTCCAGCCCTGCTGCATCACACGGGCGTGCTGCCCAGCCAGTCCAGTGCAGACAGACTCCTAGTCAGTCTTGTCCCCTCTTCAGAGACAAACGCTCCTCAGCACACATGTGCAGTGAGACCAGCCAGCCTTTTCTCAGCAGTCGCCTGCAACCCAGCACTGACACAGTCCATCTGGCCAAGGCAGAACCACACACCATCCCAGCTGTAAGTGATTCCATTTCAGGCTGCTTCTCCCTGAGCGCTGGTGTGAGCCATCTGCCTGGTCCAGAAACAGACTCTATACCCTCTGCAGGTGACCTCCCATCCTTTGTCCGCAGGCTGGGCCTAGCTGAGTTCCCAATCCTGCCTGCCAGAGTTTCCCACTGCTGTACTTCCTGTCTCTCTGACCCCTCTGTGGGTCTGGATGGTTTCAATCAGTTCTATCCAGAACTAATGACCCATTCAGTGGGACCGAGGCAGCAAGACAACACCCCTCATCCTGCACTGCCCTCTAGAGCAGATGTAAGAAACTTCCACTGGGTAGCAATGCAAAGTACAGAGGGAAACTGAGGCACCCAGACTGTTACAAAAAATCCCCATGTTGTGGGTTGAAGGGAGAGATGAACTGTCAGATCTAAGGGAAAGTGTCCAGTAATGGGGTGGGGAGTGGAAGGTTGTTAAACAAGGAACCTTCTGAGGCCTCATCAGGCACCTGAGAATTAGGGCTGACTGACAAAGAGGCACTTCACAGTGATTTAAAGTGGACTGTACCATGAGTAGCTGTATCTCCTTTCTGGTTCTCCTGTGTACACAGGCAGTGGCTGAGATGGAGAACTCACAGCCTGGCAGCTGTGAAAGCAAGATGGGATGGTTTTCTGATAGGTCTATTCTAGGAATTAGTTCAGAGTCAGTCTATGGGCTGGGCTAAGCAGGAGCTCAGACTTAACGATCACAAGAGTCCTTTCTGGCCATGTCACCTATGAAGGGTCAGAGGGGAAATGGAGGCTTTCGGAGGCGAAAGGCCCTTCCCCAGCTCAGTGGCAGGAGCCAAGAGTCCTGAGCCCCTGTGTAGGGTCTGATTTACTCTCTGAAATTGTCTCCTGTCTTTGTTCAACACCTGCAATTTCCAGACGTTTGGTGCATTTGAAGCTCCTGGCCATATAGCTCCATTAACAACATAGGGGTTTCCCCACACAATTAGCAGGAGAATTCAAGTGACTTGACCCCAGCCTCCCTGCTCTAACTCATTACACCCCATTCCCCTGGGCGGGGAACCCAGGAGTCCTGATTCCCAGTCCTTCCCTGCCTGCATCTTAGGCTACTGCTTCCACAAGGGTCTCCAAAGTCACAAGGAGACTGACTGCAGCTGGCAGGCCTGCTGACAGGGGAAGTGCTGAAAGGTGGCAGTGCAGTGGGGCTAAAGCCGGCTTCCTGCCCTCCCTCAATCTGCACCACTCCCACTCCCAGAAGCATCCAGTATCATGTCCATGCAGTCCTGGGGGGTGGCCAGGGGCAGGGGTGTCTCCTCATGCTGCCACCACACCAAGTGCCAACTCTGCAGCTTCCATTGTCTGGGAGCTGCAAGGTGGTGTTTGTGAACAGTGGTATGTGGAGACCCCCTGTCTTCCCCACCTAGGAGATGCTGGCAAAGGGGTGTGCTTGTTGCTTTCTGGAGCCACATGAGGTAAGCACCTACCTCCCTGCCCTTCTGCACCGATCTAGAGACCGCTTCCCCCCTCCCCCATCCATACTTCCTCCCTGAGCCCATCCCCTGTGCTCTCTGCCCCAGCATGGTGAAAGTGAGTGAGTGTGGGGGAGAGCCCCAGAAGGAGCAGGGGAATGGAATGAGTGGGGGTGGGATCTTGGAGAAGGGGCAGGGCAAGGGTCTTTGGGTTTGTGCTATTAGAGAGTTGACAGCCCTATGGGGCAGGGCATGTGGGAGCCTCGGCCATGCCAGAACAGGAAGTGCAGCCGGAAGTTTGCTGGGCACAGCCAGCACAGGCGCAGCACAGCCCAAATGCCAGGCAGGCAGGCAGGCAGGCAGGCCGGCCGTGTCCATCTGGGTGCAGCTTGAGTGTGCATGGGGCCCACTGACTGTTTTGCCTCAGGGCCAAGAAAAGCTGTTGGCAGGCCTGGGGGCTGGTGACCCAGGATTTGCTTCTGGAGCAATTCATTGCTGTCCCCTGACCCCTAAGCCAGGCCAGGCCCCTTCTACAGGCTGGAACCACTTTCCCCATGCTCGTGTGTCCATGGCAATGGGGATCTTCCCTCTGTTCCCAAGTGCCAAGGGCCCTTGCGATGCTGGCAGGGCTGCTTCACTAGCTGCAGCCAGAACTGCTCCCCCATTCCCAGGTGTCAGTCCTGCCCCCGTGCAGCCTGTAGTCATGGGGAACCCTCTGTGATTTCAAAGCACCCAGCTCCCCCAGAGCCTCTGGCCTCCTCTAAACTGCCGCCTCCCTTTGTCTCCATAGAAGTTCACCCCAGGCCCAAGTACAGGGGCTGGCAGCTTCATTCCCAGTCTCAACACCATCACCTCCAGCCAGGTCCTGCAGTGGATGGTTCGGCCCACGACGCTCCACACCGAGTCCTCGCCCTCCACCTCCACAGCTGCCCCGTACGCCTGCCCCTACGCCTCCTACCCCACCGGGGCCCGCCCGGGCGTCATCCGCACCATTGGGCCCACGCCTGGGATACGCCGGAGGCACAACGAGCATGTGAGTGGGGCAGCTACTGCAGCAGGGGGAGAGGGGCAAATGCCTGGCTCAGGGGTGCGGAGGCCTGGACTCAGAGCTCCAGGAAGGGAGAGGGGTGGGAGGGAGGAATCCAGGAAGGGATGTGGCGCTGTGCCTCAGTTTCCCTTGGTCCACACTGGCTGGAGGAGGTGGGAGTGGGAAGCGGGGCTTCGCCCGAGCCTGAGGAGGAAGGCGAGTCCCCTTCTCCTTTCTGGGCAACTGACACTGAGGGGACCCTCCCATTCCGCCCTGCGGCTGGTCCCCTTGCCACAAACGCAGCGGGGCAGCGAGGTCACCTAGTGGCCAACGTCGGAATCGCGAACAGGTTTCAGGGCGCTGTCCATCCGGAGCTCTCCAAATGCTTAGAAAGCCGGATCCGAGCACTCTCCTCATACAGGGAGCTGGGGATAACCCCCAGGAGCCCAGGCTGTTAGCCCTCCCGCTCTGACCACTAGACCCCACTCCCCTCCCAGATCCATGCTGCAACCACTAGACCCCACTGTGGTCTTAGAAGGGAGTCTCTCCAGCTGGGATTTGGCTAGGATGCCTGGGCTCACACCCTGGGGGCTGGCAGGAGAGGAAATGACAGCATGCTGAGTCATGAAGCCACAGGCTGACTCAGAGGGGAAGGGGCACTGGGGCCAGCAGCATAACAGGAGTGTTCCCTCCCCAACCACCCAGCCTGTGAAATCCAGGCAGCCGTCTGAAGCCAAGGAGGGCTGGCTCCCTCCAAGACAGGTTTTAACCCTTGAGAACCTTGCCATGTCCCCAGATTGTGCCCCCCAAATCATCTCTATCCAACCACTAAAGCTAATGCCCTCGCCCTAACTAGAAAACACCCTATCTAATCACAGCACCAAGTAAGGGATCACTGTATAAACAGCCCCCTGTGCCCCACCTCAGAAGTGGCTGCATCTTAATGCACCTTGAGGGGTCCTTGTGGGTATTACCCCTGGGGGTGAATGCCTGACAAGGATTGGTCCCTGGAAATTGCCCATGGACCAGCACAGCAGGGAAGATATATGGCATCATTGCCACTCATTTGAAATCCCCTGCCCCTCTCTTGCCCCATTGCAGATGACCCCTGAGGAAGAGGAGCGGCGCAGGGTAAGACGGGAAAGGAACAAACTGGCTGCAGCAAAATGCCGGAACCGGAGGAAAGAACTAACGGACTGTTTGCAAACGGTGAACACCCTCTACTGAATCTCTCCGACATCGCTCCCGCAACACCGTGTTGGGGCACTGAGGTCAAAGGTCCCCTACAGAGTCCCCCTTTGGCTCTCATTGGAGGTTGCTCATGCAAGCTCTGACCCTGCAAGAGATGGGATCAAAGCCATCTGAACTGTGAGGACTGGAGGCAGGGGCCCAGTATGTGGCAAGATAAGCCCTTCCTGCTCCTAGTGCTGGTGACAGAACCAGGCATCCCAACCCTTCCTGTGCTAACCCACCAGATCCCACTGCCGATTTTACCTACAGGTCCTGGCTTCCACCCCCACTCTGGCCACTTAGACCCCACATCCCTCCCATGCCAGGGACAGAACCCAGGAGTCCTGGCTCCCCCTGACCTGTTTCTCCCCCTTCTCCTACAGGAGACAGACATGCTGGAGGAGGAGAAGTCAGTCCTGCAGAAGGAGATTGCAGAGCTGCAAAAACAGAAGGAAAGACTAGAGCTGATCTTGGAGGCCCACAGGCCAGTGTGCAAGGTGCAGAATGAGTCCTCAGGAGAAGAGGAGGAGCAAGGGGGGCTGCCTGCCCCACCCCCTGTCAAGCAGGGGTCCCTGGAGCATCCACCAGCAGTCCCACGTCGGCAACCCCCCAGGGTGCCTCCACGGATCAGCCTTCCCCCCAGCGGGGTCCTGGAGCCTGAGGCCTTGCACACTCCCACCCTCATGGTCACACCCTCACTAACTCCCTTCACTCCCAGCCTGATCTTCACCTACCCTGCCACAGGGGAGGGGGAGCCTCCTGCTGGCTCAGCCTTCACACCTGAGCCCTGCAGTTCTGCCCACCGGCGTGGGAGCAGCAGTGGTGACCAGTCATCTGATTCCCTCAACTCCCCGACCCTGCTGGCGCTCTGACAGGCCTGGCTCCCCCCAGCCATGTTCTTCCTGCTTGAGAACCAGCCTTGTGACCAGGAACCTTCCATGTGGTTCCTTCCAGACCATTTTAGAACTGTTCCCTGTCATCTCAGATCTTTCTGGAACCATCCACCTCAGATGTGATATCATTCTAGGCCATTCCAGCACTTCCTCCATTATCCCAATTTTCTGATTATTCCAGATACATCTGGATCTCCACTTCCACTTAGACTAGTGGCTACATATACACTGTGGCAGTTTGTCAGACGAGGAAATGCAAATGGAGTGCTCTCATTTGCATATTCTCTTCTGTTCCTTTTTGTGGAAGAGGTTTTTGCGATAAAAAGCCCTGTGTAGATGGGGCCATTTGTTAGAAAAACTCCATTTTGCGCAAGATCCCTTATTCCTCAAAAAATGAGGTTTACAGGATCTTGTGCAAAACGGGGATTTTCTGACAAATGGCCCCGTCCACACAAGGCTTTTTATCTCAAAAACCTCTTCTGAAAAAAGGATAGGAAGAGAATATGCAAATAAGAGTGCGAGATTTGCAAATGAGCACTCCATTTGTATTTCCTCTTCTGACAAACTGTTGCGCTGTAGTCGTAGCCTCAAACCTTCACTGTCATTATAGATAATTCTAGACTCATCCACCCACTCCATGCCAGGCTCCCAGCTACTCTACACCCATCTGGAATTTCCCCCAGCCACCAGCACTACAACTTCCATTGGCATTCTAAAACCTTCTCTGCCATTGGTGTTTCTTGATTATTCCAGGACTCCCTGCAATCTTTCACCCAGGCGTCAGGAACATGCCCATTCGCTCCCTTTACCAGCCTTGCAGAAAAAGAGTCCTTGTGCTTCGAACCTCAATTATCCCAAGCCCTTCCCATAGCCCCTTCAGATCTATTCCAGAGAAGTTCCGCTCTCTATTCCTTCTTGGGGTGTGGCAACCTTACCAAAATTCTCATTATGCTTGCTGTATTTTCTAGAGCCTACCAGAGCTTTCTTGGGCCCTTTCTGGATAGCTCTAGAATCCCCCAGCTATTAATGATCTCATACTAGAACCTAACCAGATGTCGAGTTCAAAAGGCATTGATTCTACATGTTGTCCATTCTAGAACAACTTGTACATTCTAGAACCAGTCCAGCTGTTCTAGGCTGCCATTGCTCATTTTAGAATACTCACGGCTGTTCCAGACCTCGCTTGATGTTTCTAGACCCCCCATCTGATGGTTCCAAAATTCCCTCATTCTATAACTCATCTGAACATTACAGACTATTCCCTCCATTCATTTTATAACCCACCCCTTGATCTAGAACTATTACTAGCCCATTTACAGGAATTTTGTGCAAAGTGTGCAGAGTTTTACAGTGCTGGCCAGCCAAACCTCTGGACTTATTATATTTTATTTTTTTTGCTCCCAAAATCCAGAAGCTGATCCAGAACCGCGGGGCGTGCTCTGGGACTGCACAGTATTCATTGTTGGAGTTACCATTTCTACGCTATTTATTGTAACTCAAAGAGTATTTTTCTATCAATGGTATCTCATGTCTCAAGAGACAATTAAAAGCTACAAGTTGAGACAGCTCAGGTGTGTGTTTGGGGGCGGGGTTCAGGGGTTGGTTGCTACATGATGTGTTGGGAGCACTGGGCAGATATAGAAGTCGTGGCAGGGGCAGGTGGCCTGATGGGGACTACAGGGAGTGGGGGTATACAAGAATGTGCATGGCAGCAGTGTATGAGGTGGAGGCATGTGAATTATTGGGAATAGTGTGTGTGGAGTGGAGAGTAGGTAAAGTGTCGGGGGGCAGTGGGTACACTGTGTTGTGGTGTCAGTGGGTGTGTGTGAGTGTACATACACACACACACACACTGCTGTAGCTCAGCCACAACCCCATCTCCCTGGCACCAGAGGAATATCTTCATTAACTGGCAGCTGTACGCTGGTACCCAGTCTACAGGGGACATTCCTTTTCGCTATGGGCCACTACAGTGCCTGGCCTTCTCCCACCTCCCAGCAGAACCACAGGGGTTGGGCCCTCCTGCTCCATGAACCAATCCCTTTTTTCATCAGTGGCACCCAGGCCCCGTGTAGTCTACCCCCCCTGGACTCTGACACTGGCTGGGACTGGGGATAAAGCAGCTTAACTCTGGGATGTGCATCCACATGGAGAGATGAGGGTGCTAGGTAGCAAGTGAAAACTGAAGCCAAGTGGCTCTTTAATCTTTGGCCCTTGGGGTCCGAAGGGAAGCCAGTGGCAGGTGCTTGTTGTGAATGAACAGACTCAGCAAGGGCCTATCAAACCAGACAAGCAGATCCCAGGCCAGATGTTAACTCAACTAATTCTGAATGAGGTGGCCTCAATAGCTCAGCGGGGAGGATGTCGTCTGCCTACTCAATGGGTGCACTACAGAGCCCCTTAACCTGTCCATGCATCCCTAATGCTGGCCCATTGCATAGGGGAGGCTCAGGGCAGAAGAGTGAAGGATTGAGCCCACCCTGCACTATAGGCACAGGAAGTAGGGATTGGGGGGTGCGGCAGCATCCTTTGGCTTTGCACCCAGCTAGGGTCCCAGCCTGTACCCAGGAGCCCAGCTGCCAGCCCCTCCACTGCCTGTGATGCCAACCTCCAACCTTGGGGTCCCAGCCACTGGCCCTGGAGTTGTGAGTGCCAGCCTTGCACGCTGGGGTTCTACTAATGCCTAGGGTCCCAGATGCTGGTCTTGGGGCTCTGTCTCTGGTACTGGTCCAGGACTCTGCATTGCCCCCAGTGGTGACCCCAGCCTAGTGCAGTGAGAGGCACAGACGAGGGTATTGGGAGCACAGCTCAGCACCCCCGCACACAAATTGTCCCAGCATCACTGCCCTGCACTCACCCTGCAGCCATGGCTCCAGTCCCAGAGGGCTGGCTCCTTGCTCCGGGCCATGCCACCCTCACGGGATGGCAGCCACCACTGCAGGTAGGGTAAGTTTGGGGCAGCGGGTCCAAAGCTGCATGTGGCTGTGACTGAGAACCTGGGTCCTGGGAATGCAGTTGCACTGCAGGCTTGAATCAACACAGCAAGGCATTGAGGGTGTGACACAAGAGAGTGGCTTTTTTTGTCTGGAAGTGGGAGGCTGAAGGCAGGAGGCCCAGCTCTGCAGTAGTATGTCACTCCCAGCGGGAGCGAGGTGCTGAAATACCACTGAGAAGCTGGGCCAGATGCAGGCATGGAGCCTCCTTTTCCAAGCCATTGCTGGTGTTTCTCAAACTCCTGTGGGAAGTGTGGGCTGAGCAAGTGAATGACTGTGGAGGGGTGGGTGCCTCTTCTGCAGCTTGTCTGTCTGGGCTGCAGCTGATGGCTGGTCCAGCTCCTGCCCTGCAGACCTTGGGAACTGGCTGAGTAGCCTAATGAACAGTGAGACGGGAAAGCCAGCAGCTAAGTGCCCTGCTATCAGCCTGCTAGGCCAAGGGAGGCTTGTGAAGAAGGCAGAGGTAGGTGAAGAGTCAGAGAAAAGTAACTTTCCTGGGCTACTCAAGTTGGCCAACTCCAGTGGAGGAAGGAAGAGTAGGTGGCTGGGCCAGCCGGCCTTCCCCTCCCTCCCTATTGTGGGTCTATTAAGTGTCAGGTGCAGGTCCTAGATCCATCCCTTGCTGGGAATTTGGATTTGGCATTTGGCTTCTTTTTGTGCCTCTCCAGCGTCAGGGCAGAGGCGTAACAACTTAGCCCTTCAGAGGGAGAACAGCTGGGGTTCATTGCTGCCCGAGACTTGTCTCAAGTTGCTGTCGCTGTTTTCTCCTCTCTCTCCCCTGACTGTTCCCCAAGGATCTGTCACAGTTGCCATGGGCATCACATACTCACCAGCAGCTGTTTGAATAACCCCCCTGCCTCACCAGGGGCACCTCATCTCAGTAGAGATGTCTAATTTGATGCAGGTGTTAGTACTCACTTCTGGGAATGATGAACAAGGCCTTACAAACACCCACACTTGACACATTCACCCTCTGCTGGGACAAAGGCAGGGCACTGTCCCTTCTTGGAGATGCCCCGGAAAATAAAAAAACTCATATTTCAGCTTCCTTTCTTGGGATCTTTAACTTACCCTGGAGGAGTTAAATGGAATGTGGCAATGGCGCAGGTAGTCAGAGTGGGAACACAGGCAAGATCTCTTGGTAAGTAGCAAATTGGTGCAGTCTTCCCCCTTTTTTCTCTGTGGAGCCTGTCCTGGGAAGGGCAGGGCAGGAAGCTATGGGGGAGTGGGGCTGCTGACTTGAGAGAGAACCCCTTGCAGAAGAGAAGTGCTAAGTCCGAGGGGATGTCTACTCTGCAAGTAAAATCCCATGGCTGGCCTGGGCCAGCTGACTAGGCCACAGGGCCTGGGCTAAGGGCCTGTTTCATTGCAGTGCACATGTTCAGGATCAGGGGCCCTGGGAGCCTGAGAGGTGGGAGGGTCCCAGAGCTAGGACAGCAGCCTGAGCTGAAATGTCTACACTGCAGTTAAACAGCCCCATTGCCCGAATCAGCTGG
Organism: Pelodiscus sinensis; assembly: GCF_052426305.1. Classification (NCBI taxonomy): domain Eukaryota; kingdom Metazoa; phylum Chordata; order Testudines; family Trionychidae; genus Pelodiscus; species Pelodiscus sinensis. The sequence continues at coordinate 19,572,930 of NC_143062.1, read as the reverse complement.
TGTGGACCATCGGAGTGTAACTGACCTTTCTAGGCTCACTCTCTCCTTCGCTTCAGGAGCTGCCTCTGGAATCAGTTAGGATCTCTCCATGCTGGCTGCAGTCCGAGTAGCCCCGTTCTCTAGGCCTTAGGTCACTGTGGAAAATCCCACGGTGAATGACTCTTTCCTTGCAAAATCCATCCCAGTAACTGCCTGCAGACGCTCTTCCAAAAATACGTAAAACAGGATATGTGCGGGACCCAGGCTGAACGCAGGGAGGTCTGTCATTCGTCTGGAATAACTCAGACACGGGGGCAGAGCCCGAGACTCCTCCTCCTCTCGTGAGAGATGCTAGACAAGAAATGGTGCATCCCAAAGGCGAACTTATGTGGCATACATGGCCACACTCCCCAGGGAGTCTTAACCTAGTGGCACACAATGCCTTGTATCTTGCTGATCGGGGTAAAGTCCAGTTAATGTCAGATAATAAGTTTTCCCAGGATCAAATGGAATATGGGCCTGTGTATCTCACTGGAGATTAACCCAGCAATGTTACTCACATGACATTTTCTGTTACCATTCCCATAGCTCCCATTAGCTGGGAACAGTGATCTGCAGCCATACCTGCAGGTAAATAAAGTGGCAGCCCACCAGGGGCTAACCATAGCAAACCACCTTCCAGCCTGCAGGCCGGTTTTTACCCACCGCTGCTCTAAGGACACCCACCTTTACCCAATCCCTAGGATTCAGGGTGTAACCCTGTTAACTTAGGAACCCACCCTTGCCCTCCCATGGGCTTGAGCATAACCTTGCACTCTGCAGGTTTGCAGGATCTTTTACCAGTGAAAGAGCCTTACACAATAATATCCTACTTAACCACTATTTATTAACAGTTATAGAAGGAAATGCATACATGACACAGACAAGGCTCACCACTCCCAACAAGGCAGATGAACAAACACCCACACTTGACACATTCACCCTCTGCTGGGACAAAGGCAGGGCGCGGTCCCTTCTTAGAGATGCCCCGGAAAATAAAAAAACCTCATATTTCAGCTTCCTTTCTTGGGATCTTTAACTTACCCTGGGGAGTTAAATGGAATGTGGCAATGGCGCAGGTGGTCAGAGTAGGAACACAGGCAAGATCTCCTGGTAAGCAGCAAATTGGTGCAGTCTTCCCCCTTTTTTCTCTGTGGAGCCTGTCCTGGGAAGGGCAGGGCAGGAAGCTATGGGGGAGTGGGGCTGCTGGCTTGAGAGAGAACCCCTTGGTTCTCTACAAGGCTCACCACTCCCAATAAGGCAGATTAACTTTTCTTAATGTCCAGTCAGGATCAGGTCATTTGGGGGGACTCTAGCTTCTGCAAAATGTGGCTTTGTCTACACTATGGCTTTTGCCGGAAGAGGGAATGCAAATGAAGCTCTGATTAGCATTTTGTCACGCTTCCTTTGCATAATCTATTTCAAGCCATTTTTGTGCAAGGGGCATTTGCACAAAAACAAGCAGTGTGGACATTTCCTTTTTGGGCAAAAACCCCTTTTTGCGCAAAAACCCCTTTTTGCACAAGATCCTCATGCCTCCCTTGCATAAGGATCTTGTGCAAAACGGCCACAGCCACACTGCTTATTTTTGTGCTTGCAAAAACCCCTTGCACAAAAATGGCTCGGAATATATTATGCAAATGACAGAATGCTAATCAGTGCTTCATTTGCATTGCCTCTTCCAGCAAAAACTCGTAGTGTAGACAAAGCCTGTGGCTGGCAGGGTGTTGAGATCTGGGAGCTCTGATTTTGGAGCTGTGTCCTGAGAGTTGTATCCCAAGAACTTCCTTTTGGATCCCAGCTTATATAGTGAAACTTGAGTCTTGCTTAGCTTTACCTTAACCAATCATTTTACTGAACTTTTAGTAACCAGTCCTAGCATATTGTAACGTATTTCTCTAACTAATCATACTCCACCACCTTAATTGATTTACACTTACAAAATCAATTAAGTAACAACCAAAGAACCAGACAGAGATCATACAGACAATAGAGAAGTGGGAACCATACAGACAAAACAGTAAAGAAATTGGCATGTGATTTCTTGATGGACAGAATGCTATTTGACTAAGTTTTCTTTACCTTAAGATCTGTTTCTTTATCTGGTGATGGTACTATTAGGACAGGATTTCTAAAGCCCCACATATCCATGGAGATCCACTTTATATTCATGGGTATCTGCATCCACTAATGTTGGTGTGGATATCAGCAGCTCATTTTTGCAGATATAGATGTGGATACACATTTTATAGCTGTACAGGGCTCTAAGGATCGCCTTCTTAACAGCCCAATGTTACATTGTTTTAATGTAATTGAAAGGGAATGTGAAGATGTGACTTTCTGCTTCTTGGATAATGGTTGCTTCCCTCCTAGTATGGCTACAAGAAAAGGCCTTATCCTTATAGTGCAATTATGCTGATAAATAAAATCACTCCTCTAGCTGACAACCATGTGTTCAAGGCTATCTGGCCCTAGTTACCGCAGCATCTCAAGGTCACAGCCTTGCATGTATTTATCCTTGCAGTCCTCTGGAGGGCAGTACTGTTAAACCCATGTAACAGATGGGGAAACTGAGACACAGAGCCTAAGACTAAAACTTTACAAATCACCTAAGTGATATGAGAGCTCATCTTCATGCACGAAGCTAGTGAGGAGGGCTTTTCACTAGGTTCAAAGGTGGTAGGTGACAAAAGGTAAATATACAAAAGTGCAACCTTAACTAAGAGTTAAATGTTGCAGAAGGTCATGGACTTTACAATAGGCCACAGAAGCAACAAGAGGGAAAGTGAGGGAGTCTGCTCGACATGTTTGATGTCTAAACATATGCAAGGAGTATGAGGAAGAGAGAGGAAGTAGGGGAAGTATTAGTTCAAAAGCTAAATTAGGATTTAATTGCCACCACAGAGTCTTGGCAGGACAAACCTCATGATTGGAGTATTGGTATGGAGGGGTGCGGCTTGTTCAGAAGGGACTCGCAGGGTGAAAAGGGAGGTGGGGTTGTGTTGTACATCAAGATTATATACACTTGTTCTGTGCTTCAGGAGGAGGGAGGCTGCCCAGTTGGGAGAAGATAAAAGGGATGAAAATAGGTGTGATGTCATGGCTGGGACCTACTATAAACCCCCAAACCAGGACGAGGGGGTGGATGGGACATTTGGAGAACAAATAACAGAAATATCCAGAACACAGGACGTGGCAGTAATCGAGAACTTTAACTACCTGGACTGCAGCTGAAAAAGCAATAGGCAACACAAAATTTTCAATGCAATGCACATGGCTGACAGAAGTAATACAATGTGCAGTCCCCTCATAATTGTAATGGCCCATGTGATGGATTTGGGCACTGTCAGCATCTGATGTTTTCCAGGGACCCTTGGCAAGATGGCAGTTGCATTTGTGTTTGTGGATGACATTCCCCAGAACTCAGGGGAAGACAGAGAAGGAGGCAGGGGCAGAGCCCTGTGGAACACACAGAAAGGAGGATCCTCCAGGGGACGGCCTAGGAATGGTTAGAGAGGTTGGAGGAGAACCAGGAAAGGACATTGGCACCAAAGTCAAGAGGGTGTTGCTTCTGTCAGCCCAGTGCATTGCATTCAGCAGGGCTCCTTGGACCCTGCCATTCACCCCACAACTCCTTGTGTGCTCCTGCCCATTGACAGGGAATCCCTCCAATCTCCCCCCTGCCAGGAGGTCTGTGTGCCCACCAATCTCCCACTGCTACTTGTGCACCCTTCCCACTCACAGTGCTAGGATTCTCTTTCTTCCCCTCACGGGAGGCCCTGTTCACCCCTTCTTCATCCCTCCCCTCTACCACAGTCCCTTAACCTCTCCTCTGCTGGGGGCTGTGGATGCCCTCTCTGCTTTTCTGATTTCTCCCCAAATCCACAGGGTTCTTCCCAGTGCTCAATTTGTAATGAAAGGAGCTCACAAGCAATTCTTTTACATTCATATCTGATGCAGCAAGCCCAGACATGCCGGCTAAGCTCTGGCACAAATTAAGCATTGGATGCAGAGTTCAAAGGTTATGACATTATTGACACAAACATGCCAACACTCAGGCAGGAAGAGACAAGGCTGGAAGGGTGGATATTATTTGTATCAGGGATGCACACAGGCCCCCAGGCACGGATTAGGGGTCTCCACAGTGTTGGACAGAGCACAGTGTATGTTCTTGACACTCATGAAACACATGGTGCCACTAGGAGGTGCTTAAGTCTAAGCTTGCACCCAAGCCGGGAGTCAGTGCGGGCCAGGATCAAAGCCCAGGGGTGGAGGAACAGAAGCAAAGATTAGGTGTGCAGGAGGCTCGGGACCTCACCCTCACATTCCATAATGCATGCTGCTGTGGTGGGTGTTGGGGGAGTGGCATGTTGCCCATCTGCCAGCCAGCCCTTGCAAAGGCCAAGCAGGGCAGCACTAACACAAGCAGACAGGCACTTCCTAGCCTCCTGGGGTGTGTGCAGCCACAGCTGCTACAGCCTGAGCAGAGCTAGTTGTACCTGTTGGGAGCCTGAAACTCCCCCAACACCCTCCTTGCTGCAGAGCGCCCCCTAGTACAGGGTCATCGAGGTCATCACTGACTGTGAGGCTAGCGGTCCTATTTGCTGCACCATAGTGCCCCCTACTGCCTTGCTGGGGCGTTGGGGTCAATACTGTGAGGGGAGAGTGCCCCCTACCTCACTGCTTGCAGCCCAGTGCTTCTGTCTCCCTCCCATGTCTCTACTGGAAAAGTTTCACACTCCCAATACCTGCCCTTGCTTTCTACTATGCTCCCGTCTGACAGGTTGGGGAACAGCCCCCTCCCCTGATCCTCCCAGCCTGGAGGGTTTTGTAGAGCTGGGAAGAGGGAGCTGGGTTGCGGATGTCAGCTCTTAGTTATCATGGCCTCCAGATCCAGACATCTGCTTCCTGGCCTGGCAGCCTTTTGTCTTTGAGATGTGGCTAGGCAGGAAGGGACTATGAGATCCATCCGTTCTGAGCAAGACATGGGGAGCTAGTTACTCATGGAACCTGGACTATCCAATATCCCAGACACCTACAGCCTGTCCCCTTTGAACACAGCCCGTTATCTCAGTCCTGGGCTTCCACACACAAAGCTCTGCTTGGGCCCCTTAATCCCAATTTGCAGACATCTTCCATCCCAGCCCTGAGATCTCCCACAGCCCTGCCCATGTCCCTCAATCCTAATCCACAGCCCCCTGCTATCTCAACATCCCTCCTTTACTTTCCGAAGTCTCCCAACCATTCATCCCCTATACTGGACATTTCTATGGGGCTGGGCCATAATGGGCGTCTAAATTACCCTGCAAACATAGCTCTTCACCTCCTTCTCACCCACTCCATTCTGGGTCCTTTCTCCAGTTCAACTGGGTGTTTGCCACTTTTGTTTATTGTTGCAAACAGGGAAATCCCAGATTTGGGTGTGAAATTTAGATGGCAAGGAATTGTGAAATTACAAAAACCGAGAAAACAGGAAATTGCAAACAAAAAATCCTGCAATCTAAAAATTAAGGGATTCATGTCAGAATTGGAAATATCAGAGTCCAGGAAAGAAAATTATAACAGACTCTCTCTCCTTGCATCACGCAGACACACACACTGCAGGACCCAAAATTATGGACTCAGGAACTCAGAGAAGCAGGAAATAAGCAATCAAGCGAACCCAACACAAAGTTGCAATTTTTAAACATTTATTTTTATTTTTTGATGAATTGCTCTAATCACTCCTCCCTCCCCCCTCCCCCAAAAATCCAGGGGCAGCAAAACCAACCCAGCACAATAACCCTGTACCCCGTCCCCTGAGTCAAAAAGCTATCACTACACCTCGGGGCTTGGGGTTAGCACCTGGGGGAAAGGGAGCTGCTGTAAAAGTCAAGAAAGATGAGGCTTCTAGAGAGAGGGTGGGACCTAAAATGCATCTTTGACCTTCCCCTTGCTTCCCAACTCCAGTCCCTGGCCCCAGAGTCTACACAGAGGTCACCCCCCTCCCCAAATCTGCTGGATCACTTCTTCCTGAGAGCCCAGTGGAGAGACCCACACCTGCAGTCTGGGGGGTCCTCTGCTCTCCAGTGCTCTGGTGGGGGAAGGAAGGTGAAGTCACTGGGGATCAGGTCTCAGAGGGGTGGCTCTTGGCCCACACCCTTCCAGTCCCTTGGGGGTGAACAGTCTTGAGGGGCAGACCTCTAGTGCGGGGTGCTGGTCCCCATCCCCTCCGGCCCCTTGGGGGGCGCACAGTCCTGGGGGCAGGTTTAGTCCAGGGTCCTGCCTCCCCCCCCCCCTGCTCCAGCCTCGCAGGAGCAGGCTCTAGTCCTCGGGCGAGCAGGCCAGGTGCAGCTGGTCCGGGCTGCCCACGCTGCCGGTGCTGGAGCTGCCGTCGCCTAGGTCCCGGGGCCCGCAGGGCAGACTTAGCTCGGAGGAACCGACGGGGCTGCTGTCGGCGCGGGCGGCGCACTCCTCCTCCAGCGCCAGACACAGCGCCTTGAGCTCCAAGTTCTCGGCCGCCAGGCGCTCCTGTAGCCCCTCCAGCCCGGCCAGCTTGTGCAGGCAGGCGGCCAGCTCGTCCCGCAGCACCCGCGCCGCCTGCTGCCCGAAGAGCTGCCAGTCCCGGGCCAGCCGCTTGGCCTTCAGCCGGTCGTCGTCCAGGAAGCAGCAGAGATCGCGCAGCTCGCGGTTCTCGGCCGCCAGGCGCTCGTTCACCTGCTTCAGCTCGCGGATCTCCCGCAGATGCTCCTGCAGCTGCCGATTGACGCCCTGGATGAGCCGGCCCCGCTGCACCAGCGCCGCCAGCTTCTCCGCCTCCTCCTGCCGCAGCCGCCGCACCAGCTCCTCCTTGCTGCAGCCGCCCAGCTCCGAGTCGCTCAGCTGGGCCAGGGCCCGGCCGGCCGCCGGCTCGCCGGCCTCGCTGCCCATCGCGCTGCCGCAAGGTGGTTCCTGCTCCCCCGCCCCTTCCCCCGCCGCCACCCCGCCTCCTGCCGCTCAGCCTCCCCTGGCGCCGGCCCCCGCTCCTCCGGGGCGCACGGGCCTGGGGCCTCCGGGGGCCGCAACCCTGGGCTCTTCAGGGCGCACAGAGCCCGTCTCCTTCGGCCCCTCCCCCGGCCCTCCAGTCACCACCTGGGCGCTTTCGGGGCGTACAGGGCCCCCTTCTCCGTCGGGGCGGGCGCACGGGCCCCCCAGTCACCGCCCTTAGCTCTCCCGGGGCGCACGGGCCCCATAGGCGCTCGGAACCGCCTCTTGGGGCGCAGACCCCCCCAGCCGGCTCCGCGGCAGCGCGCGTCCCGCTGCTTTGTGGCGCACAAGCCTCAAGGGACGAGTCTCGGCTCCTCCGGGGCGGGCGGGCGCACGAGCCTTGTCTCCGAGCCCACCTTCCCGAGCGCCCCCTCCAGCGGCTCCGGAGGCTGCGGGCTGAGGCCGCTGCCCGGGGCTGCGCGCCCCCGTGCTGGCTCCTGCCGGGGCTCAGAGCAGCCGGCGCATCCTGCGGCGGGTACCCGCCGGGGCGGGGAGCGGGGCTGCGGCTTGGAGCGCTGCTGGGGGGGGGGGGGGGAGGAAGCCGTGACGTGGGAATAACAATGCGAGAGGCTCAACGCCAGCAGCGGCACCGCATCCCCCAGCCCCGGCCCGGGAGGGGGGGGTCTCCGCCTGGGTGGGGGAGAGGTGGTTAGAGCAGGCAGCTCGGGCCGGGCTGAAGGTCTAGATGGGGGCAGGCGCTGGGGCGACAGGTGCATGGGATGGGCTGGAGGAAGAGGAGCGGGGGATTAGCGCATGGCGGGAGAGATGGGCTGGGGCAGGCTAGGGTGGGTCAAGGGGAGGAAGGGCTGGGGGCACATTTCAGGGGCAGGTGCTCGGTAGCAAGGGGACGCCGGTGACCTGGTTTGGGGCAGGTCTCCCCCTGGTGTGAGGGCTCTGAGTGCGCCGGGGGAGTCCAGCCTGTCTGACAAGAAGGTCCAGGTGCCAATCTGGGCTGGTTATTGTAGGGTCCTACTCCAGTGACTCCCCCCCACACCCCACCCAGCTGCATCTGTTATAGTTGGGAGAGGAGGTAGGGAATTGATGGAGCCCTTCAGGGGACAGTGTCTCTTGTTCAGCCTAGCCCCCCCCCCCCCCAACATTGTCCACATAGCTCTGGCCTGGGCAGCATCAACCTCAAACCCTGCCCTACTCCCTGCAGCACACCCCAGCCGGCCCTGACAGCTGAGGAGAGTCCACCCCCACTCCCACAACTTCTCCCATTGCCTTGCTGGGCCCCCCTGCTTGGAACGGGGGAGGGACTGCCAGGAATCCTGTCCCGAGACAGGAAGGATGTAGGCTACAATAGAAGAGGACATTGGGGCGGAGGGGAGGAAATGCTGTTAACCGTTAAGGCCCCAGCCAGGCCTGGGTAGGGAGATGGGTACTAACAACCCCCAACACACACACCCAGGGGGCTGTGAAGGGGCTAAGGTGGAGCAACGGGGCTGGAACCCAGGACTCTGCGGGGGTTTTTTTTCCCTGTAGCAGGGAGGGGACTTGGGAGGTTGAATCCAGACGTCTGGGGGCATTGTCTAGCAGGGAGGAGACTGGTGGGTGGAATCCAGAAGATGGGGGGGATGCTTCTTAGCAGGGGAGAGCCTGGGGGTTCAATAGCAGGAGTGAGGGGATCTCTAGCGGGGAGGGGGCTTGGGATTTGAGCCCAGGAATCCTGGGGTCATTCCCTTGCAGGAAGGAAGGGTTCAGGAGTAGCGGGGCCATGGCTGGCAGATAGAGCCACATTCCTGCAATGCCAAGGCTGGTGGGAACAAAGAGCTTTTGTGTTTCCCGCTTGGGCAGTGGGGGAGCAATAGAGGCCTGGGTGGGGGAGGGAAGGGAAGCTGGGACATGGGCACAAGGCAGGAAAGGGAGAGTTAGGATGGGAGGCTGAGAGACCTTGGCACTCATGGTCACAAAATATCCTCTTTTCCCCAGGGGACCTCAAAATGGGCAGTAACAGGGCTGGCATAGGAGACCAGGAGACTCCAGCTCTGCAGCAGTGGGCGTGGGGCGTTTATTAGGAGCTGCTCTCGCCTAAGATTCACTGCTGACCCCATTGATCCAGCACAGCGCAAGGGATCCCTATATAAACAGTCCCCACGCCCCACCCCAGACGTGGCTGCATCTCAGCTCCAGGGAAGTATCCCTCTAGAAACAGCAGAAGGAAAGCTGGTTGCAACCCAGCTGCTAAAAGGAAAGCCGGGAAATCGGCTCTGTTCGCAGGCAGCCTCTGAAGGGGGAAAACCTTCCTCCTCTCTCCCCCTGCCCCCTCCTTGTAACTGCCAAGACCTGACAAAGGAGACCCCCGGGACACCACCAGCTGCAGCCTGCAAAGGGGCGCACCAGGACCTCTCGGGAGGCACGCCCCAGTTCCCAGTGCGTGTTCAATCACAGGCTGCAGCAGCGACAGGACTCCCCCCCCCCGGGAGACCCACAGAGGAGTCCTGGCGCCCAGCCCCCTGCACTAACCACTAGACCCGACTCTCCTCCCAGACCTAGGCATAGAATAGTGCCTAGGAGCCCTGGCTCCGGGTGGCTCACGCCCAGATGGCTCCGCCCCTACAGGGTGACGCGAGCAGCCATGCGGCTGCTCGACCTGGAAGCAAACAGCTCTGGGGTCATATGGAAAGTGTCAAGCGGGGGCTGCTCCGCAGGTTCGTCTTTGCGCTGGGGCGGAGAACAGCTGGGAGCCGGGACTCCTGGGTTCTATCCCCGCCTCGGCAGGGTAGTGGGGGCTAGTGGTTAAAGCAGCGTGGGGTGCCAGGTCTCCTGAGTTCTATCCCCGCCTTGGCAGAGCAGTGGGGGCTAGTGGTTAAAGCAGGGTGGGGTGCCAGGTCTCCTGAGTTCTATCCCCGCCTTGGCAGAGCAGTGGGGGCTAGTGGTTAAAGCAGGGTGGGGTGCCAGGTCTCCTGGGTTCTATCCCCGCCTTGGCAGAGCAGTGGGGGCTAGTGGTTAAAGCAGGGTGGGGTGCCAGGTCTCCTGGGTTCTATCCTCGCCTTGGCAGAGCAGTGGGGGCTAGTGGTTAAAGCAGCGTGGGGTGCCAGGTCTCCTGGGTTCTATCCCTGCCTTGGCAGAGCAGTGGGGGCTAGTGGTTAAAGCAGGGTGGGGTGCCAGGTCTCCTGGGTTCTATCCCCGCCTTGGCAGAGCAGTGGGGGCTAGTGGTTAAAGCAGCGTGGGGTGCCAGGTCTCCTGGGTTCTATCCCCGCCTTGGCAGAGCAGTGGGGGCTAGTGGTTAAAGCAGCGTGGGGTGCCAGGACTCCTGGGTTCCATCCCCAGCTCTGGGAGGGGAAATGGGTCTGGCAGAGTAAGGGGACTGATGGCAGAACTCCCTGGCCCTCCTTTACTGTACCGTGGGGAGGTCCCCATGATGTGACTGTCCCCCTGCTCTGTTAGACCAATCCTCCTTTCTCTCCCCGCAGACTCCCTGTCTCTTCTCTGGAGGCCTGCAGAGGGTAGGCAGGAGTTGGGGTCTCACTTGTAGAGCCGGGGCCAGGCCAAACAGGTGCCGCCGGCCATGACCAATGACCTGGACATCTTCGTGGGGAACACCACACTGATCGACGAGGATGTGTACCGGCTCTGGCTGGATGGGTTCTCAGGTATGGAGGGGTCAGGGTGCTGTTGGACTCCAGGATTCTGCCTGTGGGTGGAGATAGGATCTAAGTGGGTTAGAGCAAGGGATGGCTGATGGGTCAGGATTGCTGGGTTCTGTCTCCAGCTTGGAGAAAAGAGTAAATCTTGATGAATGTTTTCCCCCCCAGCAACCCATTTGTGCCTCAGTTTACCATGATGTTTTGCTTTTGCTAGTGCCTAGGTGGGAAATAGAATGTGTATCTCATTGACCCCTCCATCCTGCCTGCCCTCAACCAAACACTGATCTAACTTCTGAGCCCATTCAACCCTGAAGTGAGTGAGGTGAGGAGAGGCTGACCCTGCTGACTTCAGTCCCTTGGTCCCCCCAGTGAGTGATGCAGTGACCCTGCGGCTGCGCAGCGGGATTCTGGAACAGACAGGGGCCACAGTGGATGTGCTGCAGAGCGACACCATGGATCATTACCGCACCTTCCACATGCTGGAGCGCCTGCTGCACACCCCCTCCAAGCTCATCCACCAGCTACACTTCCAGATCCCTCCCTCCCGCCAGGCCATGCTCATCGAGAGGTGGGGTATAGCGCTGGGGGTGAAGGCCAGGAAGCAAGGCTGGGTGGAGAAATGAGGGGGGGAAGAGAGGAGGCTGGGGAAAATTTGGTCCAAAGCTGGGAGGAAAGAGGAAATTGGGCCTGAGGCTGTGGGAGGCTGCCAGGTGGAGGAGCTGGGAAGGAAGGGAGGGAAGAAGCCCCACCCATTGCTGAGGGGAAGGGAAGCTGGACCAAGATTGGGTGTGATCTTGAATCCCCACCAACTGTGTGTGTGTGGGGGGGGGGCATGTCTGAGGGTGGGTGTGGAAGGGAGGATTTCTGAGACTCCATGGCAATGGTGGGAGAGTCTGAGGCTCTGGGGACAGGGCAGTATCTGAAGTACAAGTGGGGCAGCTCAAGTGTGTGGGCTGAGGTGCAGTCTGTCTCCCCCTCTTGTGATGGCAGGTACTATGCCTTTGATGAGTCCTTTGTGCGTGAGGTGCTGGGCAAGAAGCTCTCCAAGGGCACCAAGAAGGACCTGGATGACATCAGCACAAAGACAAACATCACCCTCAAGAGCTGTCGGCGCCAGGTACAGCTCAGCCCACAGCCCCCATGAGTCTCTGAGGCAACAGTTACCATTGGACCCAAGCTGGGAGCTCCCAGTGGTCTCAGAGAAAGTGGCATCTATTAGGTCACAGGCCAGCGATTCCCATGAGCCTCTAGGGCAGTGGCTGTTCTCAGGCCCTGAACCAGCAGCTCCCATGAGCCTGTGCAGCTCCCTTATCCATATGCAGAATATGCAGCTGCGCAGGGCACCTGAAAATTTGGGGCTTTACTGGGTCTTAATGTCCACACTCTTGCCTGTCTCTATCCCTGTTCTGTGGCTGTGCTTCCTCCAGAGAGGATCTAGTTAACTTGAAAGTGAAAAAGCCTGCCAGACGTATTAGCAGAACATTGAACCTGTGAAAGAGCCATTCAAGTGATAATGAAGCCACTTAATGGGCATTTGCCAACCCCAGGTATAGCCTGTCAGTTTCTGAATTTGCAGTGTTAGTCCACAGGACCCTTTGATTTAAAATGATTTCATTAGTGTGTTGCTGAAATCACATCTCTAAAACATCATCGTAATCTCCACCCCCAGCTGCCATCAGGCTTAGGGGCCCCAGTTTAATAGCATCGCATAGGGCCCCATAGATCCTAAGGACGTCCCTGAGCCTATGAGGCAGTGGTGTCTGCAGGAACATGGGCTAGGGACTCCCACAAATCTCAGGGGCAGTGGCTTCTGTCAAGACACAGGCAGGGGATTGCCAGGAGCCTCCAACACAAGGACACCTATTTGGACCCTGGCTAGGGGATTCCCAGGAGCCTCTGACGAAGTGGCTCCCATCAGGTCCCGGGGTAAGGGATTGGCTGGCTCAGAAAGCGGGGGATGGGATACGGGGCCTTTCCCCTCTAGGACTCTGACTCCCCCTCCCTTCACCCGTGTCCTTCTCAGTTTGACAACTTCAAGCGGGTGTTCAAGGTGGTGGAGGAGATGCGGGGGTCCCTGGTGGAGAACATCCAGCAGCACTTCCTGCTCTCGGACCGGCTGGCCAGGTAACAGATTGGGAGGTGCCAGTGGGAGCACTCGTGCTCTAGCTCCACCCCTAGAATGTCTCTGCCGGGTGAGTTCAGTGCCTCCTATGCAACACAGGCACAGGGCTGGCATAAGGCTCCCTGAAGCAGTGAGGCTTGGAATTAACATCTCCTTTAGGATGCCTGGGGCAACTCCCTCTGAGCAATTAGCTCTCTGTTAGCCCAGGCTCTCTGCATATTCAGGCAGAAATGATCACAAGACTGCAGGAGCTGGAACCCTGGGCTTGAGCCTCCAGTCTATTAGCTGGGCCTGCTCAGCACAGACCCGAGCTGCTCTGAGCCATCCCTTCAGATCTGGGTCTTAGATGGGTGATCTCTGTTGGCAGCCAGTGCTGGCCCCAAAGCCATGGTAGGGGGTGCAGTGGGGCAGGGCTTAGGGACAGGAGAATGTTCTGACTCCATGTATGTTGCCCCAGGTACTATGCTGCCATCGTCTTCTTTGCAAACAGCCGCTTCGAGACGGGCAAGAAGAAGCTGCAGTTCCTGACCTTTGAGGATTTTGCTTATTGTGCAGAGCAGATGATCGAGAACTGGACATTGGGCGCCGTGGGTGAGACTGGGGCCCCCCGCTTGGGAGGACATGGGGCAAACCATAGCTAGAGAGAGCTGTGCCTGGACAGTTTCTGGCACAGTCATTACAAACCATCCACTGGTGCTGTCGGGATCTGCAATGTCAGCTTACTCCACTGTGGGGAGAGGCGGGGGGGGCGGGAGAGGCAACCTCACACGTGGCTCTGTGGGGTTGTGCTGTGGGAAATGCACCAATTGGACCTCCTCTAGAATAGGAGCTACCCACTGTGGTCCCAGACTTATTCCCACCTCTGTGTAAACAGCCCCCATGCCCGAAGCCAGAGATGGCTGCATCTTAGTACTGGATAAGGAATCTGTTATAAACAACCCCCATGTCCCACCCTAGAGGCAGCTGCATCTCAGTGCTAGGTTAGGGATCCCTGTAGAAATAGTCCTTGCACCCTAAAGCCTTCTCCCACTGTACACTCGCTGCCCCCAGACTAGGGATGTAAGCGGCTAGCCGACTGCTCACATTCCCCCCCGCCCCGCCCCGCCTCTGTATCAGAGGTAGCAAGAGGGAGGGAGCAGGAGCCAGTGCTTGCGGGGAGCCAGCTTAAAAGCCAGTTCCTGCCAGCACTGTTTCCACAAAGCAGCCTCTGCCCGCAGCAAGCCCAGGCTTGCTGCGAACAGCGGCTGCTCCACATCCTGGGAGCAGCCCCTGACTGTGTGGGGTCCTTGTGAACAGGGGCTGTTGCTCAGTCTTGACTTGCGCCGAGTCCGGGAGCTACCCCCGCTGTGGCTCTGTATTTTAAAAGTAGTAGTAGCTGGGCTGCTCTTACTACATTGGGGTGCAGGGACTAATAGCCGGGCGGCTCTTCCTACAATGCAGAGCTGCAGTGGGGGTAGCTCCTGGACCCAGCACTAGCCGGGACAGGGCACCTTCCTTCATCAATTAATTGTGTAGTCGGTACAAATTGTACGGCTACATAATTAGCCACTTACCCACCTATTAACATCCTTACCCCAGACTCCAATGTGGATGACATGGACGTGGATCTGGATAAGGAATTCCTGCAGGAACTGAAGGAGCTCAAGGTGCTGATCGCTGATAAGGACCTGCTTGATGTGCATAAAAGGTACAGGCCTGGTGTGGGCAGGGTTGGGAGCTAGGACTCCGAGGTCCTGTCCCTAGCTGCGGGAGGGAGTGTGATCTGGAATAAGGATGTTAAGTAGTGGGTAATTGAATAATCGAATAGTCAATGCATTTTTGCATTGACTATTCGATTAGTTGATAAGGGCGCCTCCGCCTTTGAAGTGTAGCACCAGCCCTTGGGCTGTGGCTACACTTCAAAGGCGAAAGCGCCGAAGCCCGGGGTCAGCTGAGAACTCCCTTGCTGACCCCGGACTCTGCCCGGTGCTGCTGCTTTGAAGTACCCTCCTCTTCTACCCACCCCTTGCTGCCTCTATCTGATAGAGGCTCCCCACGGCATTCAAAGCGGCAGCCGGAGGAGGTGACCCCTGGCTCCGTGCGGCGCTGCCACTTTGAAGTATCCCCCTCTTCTCCCCACCCCTTGCTGCCCATATCTGATAGAGGTAGCAAAGGGGCAGGAAGTGACTAGTGGACTATGCTGTCAACTATCCAATAAGCATTTGCTTATTGGAAAGCCGACTAGTCCTTCACATCCCTAGTCTCGTGGGTTAGAGCAGGGGGATTAGGTGGGATTTACTGGGTTAGAGCATGGCAGCTGGAAGCCAGGACTCCTGGTTTCCCTTCTCCATGTGGCCTGTGCTGTAGTGCATTTGGTGGACCTGGATGAAGGACCATTTTGGGGTGTGTCTATTCTGTCCCTACGAGACACCGTTTCTTGGCCTTACCTCTCTGTCCCTCTGCAGCCTGGTGTGCACGTCGCTGCGTGGGAAGATCTCTGTGTACAACGAGATGGAGGCCAACTTCAAGGTGTATCGTGGGGACAAGGAGGGAGTAAAGGGAGTGTGGAGGAGGGATTTTACCTGGTTCAAGAAGCCCCCCACTTAGTGGCCAGATCTCTGGCTGGTGCCCCCTGTTAGCACCACCTATCAATGTATTTCCCTTTTGTTACCAAATGACCTGGGTGCCCTGTGTGCCAGTGAAGGGCTGCAGCCCACAGCCTGGCGCCGCAGCCTCCTGCTCTGGACCCCCTGCACCCCCACTTCCAGCTGCACCTGCCATGTCTCAGGTGCCCACCAGAGGGGGATTCTGAGTCAGGCTGCCTGGCCCCAGCCAGTGCCACTAGCCTTCTGGGCCCTGCATGCCTGGGGGCTGTGAGGCCATGAACACCCTTCCCTCAGGTCTGTCTTTCTGGGGTATCCCCAGAAGCTATCTCTGCCCTGGGCCCCTGCCCCTCTCCCAGCTTGGAGCTGGGAGCCAGGACACCTGGGTTATCTCCCCTGCTCTGTTCACTAGCTCACTGAGCGACCTTGGTGAGTGAGTCCCTTCTCCTGTGAGTGAATTTGGGGGGGGGGGGGTTTCTAACTGGGCAGGGGCTGTGACTCTCTGCTGACCTGTCTGGGCCCCACAGAACCTGTCACGAGCTCTGGTCAATATCGCCTCCAAGCTGACCCATAACAAGGATGTGCGCGACTTCTTCATTGACCTAGTAGAAAAGGTACCACCCCTCATGTTTCCTTCCTCCCTGCATCATGGCCCCCCACACCCAAGACACAGGGACTTCACTGACTGCTGGAAATTGTATCCCCCCATCCACTGCCCCATATAAATCAACCCCATCCCCCCACTACACACACATAGTTGTCTCATATTCCCCACCTGCAGCATTTGAATTCTCGGGGTGAATTTGGGGTGGCTTGGAGCTCTTCTCCTCCCAGGCAGAGAGAGCCCCCCAAAACAAGCCCCCAGAACACATGCTTCCCTGCATGCCCAGGAAGTAACGGGGAGGGTGATTTGACCTTCATGGCCTTCACCCCCCAGGTTCCATGGGCAGGGGGAGAAGTTGGAGAGTGCCCTGGCAGGGGAGGGGAGTATATTAGGGACTCTGATCCCGTGGGAACAGGGTTGAGACCCAACAACTTGCCCCCCATGTGGAATTATAGACTTGGAGATGGCATCTAGAGGGGAAATGCCTTGGTCCCATTTCCCTGGCCCCCTGAGCCAGCTAGTTCCAATTCCCAGCAAGCAGGAGGTGAGGGCAAAGTTGTGGGGTGTTGTCCCCCAGGACCCAGTCTACCTCTGACTATTCCCCCCTTCTCCTCAGTTCATTGAGCCCTGCAAGTCAGATAAATGGACCCTGAATGATGTGCGTCTCTTCCTGACGCAGTACATGACATCTGCTCACACTGTGGATGCCTTCCGGTAAGTACTGCCCACCAGGGAGGAGGGGGCCACCACCACCACCAGAATCACTGCCCACCTATTCTCCATCCACATTCACTTCCTGTCCTAAACTTGTGAGTAGCATTGATGACAAGTGTTACCAGCAGCCACACCCCAGAGACAGCTGCATCTGAACGCCAAGTGGGGGCTCCCTATAGGAACAGCTTCTGCATCCCATTGCAGAGGCAGCTGTATCTCAGCACTGGGCCACAGAGCCAGTGTAAACAGCCTCTGCGCCCCTGCTCAGAAAAGGCTGCATCTCAGCGCCAGGCAAGGGATCCCTAGGTAAACAGCTTCCATGCTCCACCCCAGAGGTGGATGCATATTGATGCCATTGTCTGACATCCCATTTCTTTACCTGCAGGCACCAGGCGCTCTGGGATCGGTACATGAACACCATCAAATCCTGCCTGCTTAAGATGTACCACGACTGACCAGCAGGGGGCACCCTGACTATTTTAAACTCTCTGCTCCACTGCAGCTCCTCCTGCTGAATCCCTGGTTCCCTTTATCTGGGCTGCATCTTGGCAGCCCTGGTGTGATGCCCCTCCCCACACACACACTCTTCCAGGGAGCTTCTCCCAGGGCCAGGTGCTGCCTCCCCCCAAGATTTCCTCTCTCCACCTTTGGGGCGTATCTAGACTACACTAGACTTTCGAAAGAGGATATGCAGATTCCGCGAGAACTTGCATATCTTCTTTCGAGCTCACTTTTGAAAGTGGCACTTTTGAAAATGAAAGTAATTAAGATGCAGTTTTGTCAGCGAACCTTCCCGTTTGTCGACAAGCCGCGTAAACCTCATTTTTTAAGGAAAAGCAGCTTGTCGACAAACGGGGGAGTTTGCCGACAAAACCGCACCTTAATTACTTTTGCTTTCAAAAGTGCCGCTTTCGAAAGTGAGCTCGAAAGAAGATATGCAAGTTCCCGCGGAATGTGCATATCCTCTTTCGAAAGTCTAGCGTAGTCTAGATACGTCCTTGGAGTTTTAGCTCATTTTGGACAATAAATGGAAGAGCCAGTTGTTGGATTTGACTTTTTGTTCAGGTCAGCTCAGACCCTGGGCCTGGCGTGGTATCCTCACCGTCATCATCCCCCGATCGGAGCCATGGGGCCAGCCCAGTATCCTCGCCACCAATACTGCCTGGATCAGAACCACTGGCCCAGACTGCTCCCGTCACCCTACCTTGGATCGGAGTCTCAAGCTTGGACTGGTATCCCCACCACCAAAACCCCACCGGATTGGAGCTACAGGGCCAGCCTGGTTTCCCCTTCCCTGTCCTTCAGTATCCACGGGCATCGGTGTGGAGCTGTTTCCAAGAATCATCGTCTCCCCGTTGCCACAATTTGGCGTCATCTAGAACTAATCTTTGAAGCGCCCCCATGCTATGGGTAGACTGTGCCGGGGTGGGGAGCTCCCTCAGCTCTACGTAGGGTTAGGGAGAAACACAGACCCGAGCTGAACAACCCTAATGGGATCTCACCCCACGCACAGCTGCATCCCTTTATATACCGCTCTTGTGAACCCGGTTGTGGGCCAGGACTGAGGGGTAGAGCCGTGTCACCGATTCTATTTAACATACTTTAATAATAAACTAAGGGCCAAACCCTTGAGAACACCCTGTCAGCAGAGGATACGTGTGGGGGAATGTTTGTGTGAGAGAGAACCCAGGAATCCTGACTCCCATTCCCCCACCCCCTCCCTCGCCACGTCTCTGTTCTCCAGACAGCCCTGCACGCTGGCCCAGTGCCAGCTCAGGCAGGACACTGGAGCCTCTGTGCAGCTAATCCCTTCCCTAGAGGGATGTTCTGTCTGCACCTCCCCATTCCTGCGTGAGTCCCCAGGGGCACAATACCATTTCCCTGCCCCGCCCCAGCTCCTGAGGCTCCGCTGGGATCTCCCAGCTCTGGGAGAGGAGGGGGGTCTGG
Source organism: Pelodiscus sinensis (assembly GCF_052426305.1). Classification (NCBI taxonomy): domain Eukaryota; kingdom Metazoa; phylum Chordata; order Testudines; family Trionychidae; genus Pelodiscus; species Pelodiscus sinensis. The sequence goes on along the minus strand of NC_143062.1, from coordinate 19,554,348 downwards.
TAGGTTAGAGCAAGGGGAGGGCTGGGAGCCAGGCCCTTCCAGAACAGGTGTGAAAGGTCCCTCAGGAGGGCAGCCCACAGCACCCTGGGATCCCCACCATGTGCTTGTATCCAACATGGGTCCATAGACTTTTACACCAGAAGGGACTGACCAGCTAACCTGGAGGGCCCAGGTCAGAGACTGTTGCCCCGGAGCTGAGCCCAGTTGCGTGTGCATGACTGAAGGAAGCATCGTCCCAAAGGCAGTCAGGCTGAAGCTGGAGACCTGGAGAGAAGTGAATGCCCCATGGCGCTTGGCTGTTTGGTCCAAGGGTTAATCACCCTTAAAGTTAAAAACGGTGCACCATTTATCTTGGACCGTGACTGGCTTTAGCAGTGGGACAGGCTATTGGGGCACCTGCTACTCTGCAGGGGGGCCTGGGCTCTTCCTCCTTCACAAACTCACTAGCTCCTTGTGTAAGGCTACATCTACACTGCAGCGCTATTTCGGGATCTCAGATCCTGAAATAGCTATTCTGTGTCTTTTGAGCAAGCCTGTTGTTTCAAAATATAATGGGTTCGCTATTCTGACATCCGCATAAACCTCATTCCACGAGGAGTAAGGGATGTTTCAGAATAGCGCTTTATTTCAAAATACATGCTGTGTGGACAGTGCCAAATTTTGAAATAAGCTATTTTGAAATTTACTAGAAATAAGCTACACAAGTATCATAGCTCAAATTGTGTAACTTCTTTCTAGCTCTGGATGCAGTGTAGATGCACTCTAAGGCTACATCTAGACTGCAAGCCTCTTTCGAAAGAGGCTTTTTCAAAAGTATCTTTTGAAAAAGCCTCTTTCGAAAAAGAGCGTCTAGACTACAACCAGTACTTTCAAAACAGCAAGCAGGCAGTCTGGATGCTCTCTTTCTAAAAGCACAGCTTGCATTACATAGCCTCTTTTTTCCAAAAGTGCACTTTTGAAAAAATGGGGTTATTCCTCATAAAACGAGGTTTTCTGCGGTCGAAAGAATGGCTGCATTCTTTCAATTTACTTTTGAAAGACTGCAGCTGCAGTCTAGACGCAGGTTCAGATTTTTTGAAAAAAGGCCACTTTTTTCAAAAAATCCCTGTAGTCTAGACACACCCTAAGTGAGCAAAGGGACTGGCTGGAGGGTGGGACCAGACAACAGGGGCATTACCCCTCTGGAGGGAGCTGCTGAGCAGCCAGGGGTCGAACTCTCAGACACACAATCCCTGTCCCCTGAGTCAGGGCATGTGGGTGGAGGGTGTGTTTGAAGAGAGGCAAATATACCCTAGAATTAACAGTCTCTGCTCCCTGGGATATGATGAAGCTGACATGGAAAGGGGGGCAGAGGTGGAGATGAGTAATGTGGAGTCTAGGGAGTGGGAAGAGGAGAAGGCTAGGGGCAAGGAGAGAGGATGGGGTGGAGACAGGAGAAAGGTGGTGTGTGTGGAGCAGAGGGGGAAGGAAGGACGGAGGGGCGGGGGGGGTCGATGGGGTGAGTGATGTCAGGCCAGCAGCAAAAGTGGTTGGTAATGGGGATATGCATGGAGTGGTTGGGTGTCAGGGGCCCAGAGGAGTGGAGCAGGGCCCGTGAGAAGGCAGAGGTGATGGAGCAGTGAGGGCTGCAACAGAGGCTACAGGGGAGTGATGGGGGCAGGAGGTGGAGCAGGGCAGGGGGAAGGACAGGAGTGATGGGGCTGGGGCAGGGGATGATGGAGCATGGAATGGAGCAGTAGGTACTGAGCCTCATGGCTAGGGCAATGGGGGGGGGGAATGGCTGGGAGAGGATGGGGTGGAGCAGTAGGGGCTGGGCCAGGCTGCAAGGGGATCTTCTCATGAAAACAAAGTGGTATGTCCCCCCCCCCCTCCAGTACACAGCACGAAGTACGTGTGGATGCCACCAATGCAAAGTCTAATGGGAGCCTTCTCACTGACCCAGCAGTGTCAATATTTATGTCTGGCCGGGTGTATAATTAGCCTCCAGGGCCTGGAGCCCTGTGGCCTCTCCCAGTCAGCCAGAGCACAGGCGCCTAAGGGAACATGGGTGTGTCCTAGAGGAGTGTATAATTGACAGTCCCTAGAGCCCTACTTTCTGGCTGTTGCCCCAAGGACTGGTATTACAGGGAAGGGAGGGGGCAGGAGGGAGCAGACTGGAGCTGTCCAGCTGGACTCTTCAGACTCTCCTCCCTTCTACCCCAAACTCAGTCCTGCTCTTGGAAGAAAGTGGTTGAAGGAAGAGCCCCTGCATCAGCACAAGGTCTGATTGGCTGCTCTTCAACAGGAGGCGGACCACTGAGGAGGACAGCCAATCAGAGGGGGATCCCCAAAGGGCAGGCTCTATCAAGACTTGTCTCCAGTTGGGCATTCTTGAGAGAGCAGGACACAGGAGGTGGGGTGAGGGGTCAGCCAGAGACTGGGCAACAGGAGAGGCAGCTGGGTTGGGGAGCAGGCTGGGATCCCAGCCGTGGGGCAGGTTGGCAGGCAGTGTAGGGACCACAGGCTGGAAGGTGAAAAACCGGGAGGGGTCCCAGCAGTGGGGGAGAGGAGCTGGGGGGGGGGGGACTGGGGAAGAATCCCAGCACTGGGAGGGGAGATGGTGGGTGGGGGGATCCAAGCGGGGAGGGATCAAGGAAGGATTCTGGGGTCAATCAACGTGGGGGGTGCGCCAGCGGGGGGGGGGGGGTCAAGCAGTTAGGGGATGCCCGCCCCCAGTGTAAACATTGGTCCAGCCAAAAATCTTAGTTACCCTCCCCGCAGCCATCTCCGCGCTGGCTCCACTAGGGGGTCTCTCCCCCGCCCCCATCTCCGCCCCGCTTAGGGTCAGTGCGTTACAAGCGGCTTGTTTGGGCCTTGGGGAAGAGGCTGGTCTGGCGGGGTCCCGCCGGCCCAGCCCCCATCCCAGGCTCCCAGCCCGTCCCGTTAGGGTTCCCTCCCATCACTGCCAGGCGCGGGGCTGGCGCCACGGCCGGGGCAACGGGGTGAGGGGCTGGGGGAGGACGGGGTGGAGCGGTGGGGGCTGGGCCGGGCTGCAGGGGGCGCGGTCTCGCAGCTGGCCGGCCCGGGGCGCGCGGCGCCGGCTGTAAGTGGATCCAGGTGCGGGGCGGGTCCCGTTGGCCCGGAGCCAGGAATTCGGGGCAGGGGGGCCGGGGGGAGCCAGCGCGTCTCTCCCAGGGAGCCTTGGCCGCCAGCGCCTGCTCCGTGTGCGCCCGCCCGCCGTGGGGGATCGGGGCAGACCGTCCTGTCCGGGGGGCGCAGACCGGACCCCCCGGCCTGAGCACGGGGGCGGGGGGCCGAGCCAGGACGGTAAGTGAGGCCAGAAGGGATCGAGCCGCGCATGGGTCGGGGGGATGCCCAGGAGCGGAGGGGCCGTGTACGGGCTCGGGGGGTCGGGCCATGCAGGGGTCAGCGGGGGCGGGATCCTCAGGAGCGGGCCGGGCCTCCGTGAAGGGATCCGGGGAAGAGCCCGGATGGCGTTATCCTTAAAAGCAGAGAAACACGCAGGGCCGTTCTGCGCCCGACCCCTGGAAATCCCGCTTTGTACCCGTGGCGCCAGCCCCGCGCCTGGCAGTGATGGGAGGGAACCCTAACGGGACGGGCTGGGATCGGGGCTGGGCCGGCGCGACCCCGCCAGACCAGCCCCTTCCCCAAGGCCCAAACAAGCCGCTTGTAACGCACTGACCCTAAGCGGGGCGGAGATGGGGGCGGGGGAGAGACCCCCTAGTGGAGCCAGCGCGGAGATGGCTGGGGGGAGGGTAACTAAGATTTTTGGCTGGACCAATGTTTACACTGAGGGCGGGTATCCCCTAACTGCTTGACCCCGCTGGCGCACCCCCCACGTTGATTGACCCCAGAATCCTTTCTTGATCCCTCTCCCCCTTGGAGCCCCCCCACCCACCATCTCCCCTCCCAGTGCTGGGATTCTTCCCCAGTCCCCCCCTGCAGCTCCTCTCCCCCACTGCTGTGACCCCTCCCGGTTTTTCACCTTCCAGCCTATGGTCCCTACACTGCCTGCCAGCCTGCCCCACGGCTGGGATCCCAGCCTGCTCCCCAACCCAGCTGCCTCTCCTGTTGCCCAGTCTCTGGCTGACCCCTCACCCCACCTCCTGTGTCCTGCTCTCTCAAGAATGCCCAACTGGAGACAAGTCTTGATAGAGCCTGCCCTTTGGGGATCCCCCTCTGATTGGCTGTCCTCCTCAAGTGGTCCGCCTCCTGCTGAAGAGCAGCCAATCAGACCTTGTGCTGATGCAGGGGCTCTTCCTTCAACCACTTTCTTCCAAGAGCAGGACTGAGTTTGGGGTAGAAGGGAGGAGAGTCTGAAGAGTCCAGCTGGACAGCTCCAGTCTGCTCCCTCCTGCCCCCTCCCTTCCCTGTAATACCAGTCCTTGGGGCAACAGCCAGAAAGTAGGGCTCTAGGGACTGTCAATTATACACTCCTCTAGGACACACCCATGTTCCCTTAGGCGCCTGTACTCTGGCTGACTGGGAGAGGCCACAGGGCTCCAGGCCCTGGAGGCTAATTATACACCCGGCCAGATATAAATACTGACACTGCTGGGTCAGTGAGAAGGCTCCCATTAGACTTTGCATTGGTGGCATCCACACATGCTTTGTGCTGTGTACTGGGGGGGGGAGGAAGATCCTACTTTGTTCCCCTCAATCCCCTAAGGATGCCTCCTTCCCCTGATCCCACTGCTCCCACCAATCCCCTGTTCCCCACCACACTATAATGCTCCTGCCCAGTCTTGATATGTTCTGGCTCCCCACAGTTCTGATTTGCTGATGGCTGCACCAGGATCCCTACCTCCCACAAACTGAGTGGCTGACAAAAAGTAAGCTCTGGAAAATCAAGGAGCTGAGTGGGTGGCTATTCACTTAGCCACTGTTTGGACAGTTCCCCTCAATCCAGACTCTCAGTCCCCTAGGCTCTGCCCTCTGCTACTGCTCACTCAGTCCCCCTCAATCCAGACCCATGATCCCCCTGCCATCCCAGCCATTGAGGCCCAGTCTCGCAATGGCTGTTTGGCTGCATCAATGGTGAGCCCCTCCAACTCATAACACACCCTGCGTAACACATAACGCTTTGAACCTCACTGTGAAATCTCCAAGGGATCCAGAATTCCTGGAGTCTCTCTTCCATGGAGTTTAGGGGTGGAGAGGCCCAGTGGGAAGATCAAGATTCAATGTATGGTGGGGGGCTGCCACGTTTCTCCCCTTCATCCTCCAAAAGGGGCTGGATGGACACTAGCTTGCGCCCAGTGGGAATAGGAATGGGTGTGGTCTGGATGCTCTGTGGCTCTGAGCCAGTGTGTCCCTGCCAAACTCTTTGGCTTTGAATCTGCTGAGTGTTGGGAGACTGGGAAGGGGAGGGGACGATGGGGGAAGGCTCAGCTAGCAGGGATGAGGATCTGTGTTCCATCTGCTCCAGGGTACTGTGGGATGAGCTCGGCCCCATTGGAGCTGCAAAGACAGGATTGCTGCTCCAAGGCTCAGGAGGAATCACATTCGTTCTTAGCAGTACGGAGGCAATGATGCACAGTGTCATACCATGCCAATGGTCAGATTCAGTTCAGAGGGGTGTCAGATGACCTATCTGGGGGGCACTGGCAGGACTGTGGGTGGGTGATGCTAACCCCTGTCTTACCTCTGGCAGGACCATGTGGCCTGTCTCCTGCCTGCTGCTGGCAGTGCTGGTGGGCGTGGCGCTTTCACAGGAGCTGGAGGAACCTGACTCCTACACGGTAAGAATGTGCCAATGCTGCCCACCCTGCACGTGGCCTCTGGAGGGCCCCGTATGGATTGTTTATGCAGAGGTCCCTGGTCTGGTGCTGAGATGCAGCTGCCTCTGGGGTGAGATGTGCAGACTTTGTATGCAGGTATCTCTCAGCAAAACTCCAGTACATTGGAGGGGGTCCATTCCTTATTGCCCCTGAAACTCTGGAATAACAAACTGGGCTGCCCAGCCGCACAAATGGAGACACTAATGCTCTCAGATTACCTAGCAGTTACTCCCTTGCATCCCCCAGGGTTCCTTGCAGCCCCCCATTCCCCGCCCAAATCCAGCTCCCTGGGTGCTACCCTCCCCTCTATTTCAGAGGCTTCCTCCAACCCCCCCCCCCACTCACCTCCATTGGAAGTGCTGTGTGCCCTCCCCACCATTATGATTTGTCTGGTCTGGGATATCAATTCATTGTTTTGCCATGTTCAATCTGTTGAGAGTTTTGTGTGCACATGCACTGCCCCCTACTGGAAAGGATGCGCCCTGCTCTGTATGTGTGGGTGTGTCCCTGATCCCTGGTAGAGTCTGTGCAAGGCCTTTAGCTGTTTGCTTGCCCAGAGTTGACCCTGGACACTTGGGTTCCTCCCCTGACCCTGCAGAGCCCATTAATACTTTCAAGAGCAATGGGGTCTGGTTGGCTCATGGCTAGGGTTGCCAGGTGTCCGGTATTCAGGCCCTCTGCCTGGTAAAAAAATCCAGAAAATATGGGACATGTGCAGTGTCCGGTATTTCCTGGATTTCTGGGTGGGTGCCAAATGGAAGCCTGGCAGGGGCTGGGGGAGTAGCTGGGAGCCCTGGCTGCATCTGATGCCTTGGGGAGGAGGAGAAGCCCTGTCCCTGCTCCTGAGCGCGTGGTGGAACCACAGCTGGACTCACTCGCACTTCTCTGGACCGTGCACAGGACTGACAGCGCCCCGGAATCTGCATGTGCCTGGGTCAGTCCCGCCCCCGACCCTTCCCGACCAGCTCTGCTGCCCCCGACCTGGACCCCCTCCCGCCAACCCCTGCTTCCTGTTGGCCGGTTCTTCTCCTCCCGATCTCCCCTGGCCAGCTGCGCTGCCCCCGACCCCTGCCCCATCTCCCCCGGCCAACCGCGCTGCCCCGCCCATCTCCCCCAGCCAGCTGCGCTGCCCCCGACCCCTCCCCCATCTCCCCTGGCCAACCACGCTTCCCCGCCCATCTCCCCCAGCCAGCTGCGCTGCCCCCGACCCCTCCCCCATCTCCCCTGGCCAACCACGCTGCCCCGCCCATCTCCCCCAGCCAGCTGCACTGCCCCCGACTCCTCCCCCATCTCCCCTGGCCAACCATGCTGCCCCACCCATCTCCCCTGGCCAACCACGCTGCCCCGCCCATCTCCCCCAGCCAGCTGCGCTGCCCCAGACCCCTCCCCCATCTCCCCCTGCCAACCGCACTGCCCCGCCCATCTCCCCCAGTCAGCTGCTCTGCCCCTGACCCCTCCCCCACCTCCCCCGGCCAACCATGCTGCCCCACCCATCTCCCCTGGCCAGCTGCGCTGCCCCCGACCCCTCCCCCATCTCCACGGGCCAACCCCATGCCCACCAGCCCCCCTGTCACCCCCCCCCATCTAGTGTGTCCGGTATTTTTTCTAAACCTACTTGGTGACCCTACTCATGGCCAGCCCTTTGTTTTCCTCACTCCTCTATTTGTGGGTCTTTCCCTCCCCGTTGACCCCTGAGTGTAACGGTCTCCCTCTGCCACCCTTAGGAATGCACGGATGGATACCAGTGGGACTCAGACACACAGCACTGCAAAGGTATGGAGCAGGACAGTGTGGGAAGTGGACAGAAGCTGGGAGCCAGGACTCCTGGGCTCCTCCCCAGGGCTGGGAGAGGAGTGGGGCCTACTGTGATAGAGCAGGGGTGGGGCTGGGAACCAGGACTCCTGGGTTCTACCCCAGGGCTGGGAGAGGAGCAGGGGATAGTGGGTCATGGGGAGGAAGAGCTGGGACTCCCGGGTTCTGACCCTGTGTCTGTCCCCAGACGTGAACGAGTGTGAGACCATCCCCGAGGCCTGCAAGGGGGAGATGAAATGCATCAATCACTATGGCGGGTACCTATGCCTGCCGCGCTCAGCCTCCGTCATCAATGACGTGCACTCCGAGAGCGCTGCACCCCCCAGTGCCCCTCGGCCCCGGCCCCCACGACCCTCACTCACCGCCTCCCACAACACCTGCCCTCAGGGCTATGAGCCTGACGGGCTCGGCTCCTGCCTGGGTGAGTACACCGGCTGGTTGGGGGGAGGAGGGGCAAAGGGCATGGCTGGGGGGAGTGGCAGGGGCAGTGCTCCCTGTAAGCTGTGTGCTTGGGTGGCCACCCAAGAGAGATGCAAATGCCACCCAGCGGATTAGCAGTGTGCCCACAGCCAGCAGCAAATTATTTCTATTGGTGGTGCACATCCGCACTTGCCTCAGTGCAAAGGACAAACATTATTCTGCACATGGAAAAAATTTGAACATTGGCAGAGGGAACAGCCAGGAGGGGGACATTGCTGGGGAGGACAATTGGGGGCATGACAGGGGGGAAGGGCAGAGAGCACAGCCAGGAGGAGGAAATGGCGGGAAGGACAAAAAGGGGGCACAGCTCAGGTGTGTGTGGGGAAGGTGGTTGGTATCACTGGGGGCTATGGGGCAAAGGAGGGTGATTTTATGGGGCAGATACCTCCTGTCTAGGAAGCCCTTGGGGTTAAAGCACGTCCTGGCTAACCCCACATGTCCTGGTGCTGCCCCCTGCAGACGTGGATGAGTGCGAGGAAGAGCTGCATGACTGCCAGCCCAGCCAGGAGTGCATCAACACGGCCGGTGCCTTCCACTGCAAGTGCCCCGACGGCTACCGCAAGATTGGCTCTGAGTGCGTGGGTGAGTGTGCACCAGCCACTGGGGGCGCCTTGCTGCAGGGCTGGGATGCGGACGTGCTTTAACCCCTTCTCTCCCGTGTGGCAGACATCGACGAGTGCCGGTACCGGTACTGCCAGCACCGCTGTGTCAACTCCCCAGGCTCCTTCTCCTGCCAGTGTGAGTCAGGCTTCCAGCTGGCCAGCAACAACCGCTCCTGTGTGGGTAAGGGACCTGCTCTGCCAGAGGGACAATGGGGGCTGAGAGCCAGGACTCCTGAGGTCTCTCCTAGTTCTGGCAGGACAGGGTAGTCTAGTGGTTAGAATGGGGAGTGCTGAGACTCCAGACTCCTGGGTTCTGTTCCTGTTCCCATTTGCATCACCCGGCAGTTTGAACACTGTTGTACACCATCATGGCTCACCCCAGAAGCAGTCGCGTCCTGGTGCTGGGTATATTGGGATGTCTCACTGTGCTTTCCGCACAGATGTGAACGAGTGTGACATGGGGGCGCCGTGCGGGCAGCGTTGTTTCAATACCTACGGCACCTTCATCTGCCGCTGCAACCAGGGCTATGAACTCGACCATGACGGCTTCACCTGCAATGGTAGGTGAGCAGGGTACCCAGTCCTTGCCCTTCCTCTTCCTCTGTCCCTGTTTTTAGCATGGCCCTGCCCAGGCCTAGCTCCTCCCATGTATAGCCTTGTGTTGTTGTATATCAGCTGCCAGCTTTAATCTCCCTCCTATTTTAGCCCCTCCCTAAATCCAACCCTTCCCATTTCCTTTAGTCCTTTCACACTGGTAATCTCTCCCCTCTAGTCTCCAGTTCTAGCTCCTCCCACTCTGTTCTGTTCCTCCCACTTCTGTGTTCCCTCCCCATATTCCCTTTAGCTATCCCCCTTTGCTTTGCCCCACCCACTTACCTATCCCCTTGCCTTGTGGCCCTTCTTAGCTCCTCCCCCTGCTCTTTCCCACCATTGGCCAGGGGGGCTGGTTAGGGGGAATCTCTAAAGTGAGGCTGATGGGCACAGACAGATCCTGAGGGTGCAGGTGGGGGGGCACTAGGAGATGAGGGGAGCCCAGCGCACTCACATCTTTCTCCTCCCCCCAGATATTGATGAGTGCAGCTACTCCAGCTATCTGTGCCAGTTCCAGTGCATCAATGAGCCAGGGAGATTCTCCTGTGACTGCCCCCAGGGCTACCAACTCCTGGGCACCCGCCTCTGCCAAGGTACCAATGCTCCCCCACTCCCCACCGCTGTGCCTCCCTCCCCAGGACACTGCCCATCCCAGCTGACCCCAGCCCTGGCTGGCCTAAATAAATCCTGGAACCTCTGCAAGAGCCATTGGAAGGGGGTGGCCTGGCATAGCAGGAGGCTGGTGTTGGGACTAAAAGCCATGGCAGAGCTGTGTGAAATGCTGTCTGGGGTTTCCCCCTTCTCTACATTAGCCATCCCAAGAGAGAGACTCAGCTCTGAGCAGATCCCTGTTACTGCCCTAGGGCATCCAGCCTCCAGTGTAGCGGGTCATGGCTAGGAATGGGCAGGGACTCCTGAATTCTGTTCCAGACTCTGAAAAAGTTCTTTCCTTGCCTGGTGCCTCAGTTTCCCCTCCTGCCCCAAGTCTGTTCAGAATGAGGCTCTTTGGTGCAGGGCTTGTCACCATGGCTATGTCTACACTGGCGCGATCTTGCACCAGAGCTATGCAAAGGAGGCTAAGCGTGGAATATCGCCGAGCCTCATTTGCATATCTAATGAACCACCATTTTTGTGGAAGGGGCTCTTGCGCAAGAAGGAGCTGTCTACACTGCCTCTTCTTGCGCACTCTTGCGCAATGCTGTTACGCTGATTATTTTCAGGAAGAGGGTTTTTCTTGCACAAGAAGGGGCAGGGGCAGTGTAGACAGCTCCTTCTAGCGCAAGAGCCTCTTTTACAAAAGTGGCGGCTCATTAGATATGCAAATGAGGCTTGGTGATATTCCACACTTAACCTCATTTGCATAGCTCTGGTGCAAGATCGTGCCAGCGTAGACATAGCCCATGTGTCTGTGCCTGGCACAGCAGGAGCCTTGATTTTGACCTACAGGTTGTCCTGTGTGGTGTGGGGCTGCTGGGGGAGGCTGCTGATTGTGTTGGGGTTTGTGCATCTGGCACAATGAGAGCCCCAGTCTCGGTTGGGGTCTTTGCTGCGCCTGATCACTGACTCCAGTTACCCCAGTCTCTCCCCTCCACAGACATTAACGAATGTGAGACAGGCACCCACCACTGCACTGAGACCCAGAGGTGCATTAATTTCCATGGGGGCTATCGCTGTGTGGAGAAGAACCGCTGTCTGGAGCCTTACGTGCAGGTGTCTGACAAGTGAGTCTGAGTGGTGGGCGGGGCAGGGACGGGCTGGTCTCCTTTAGCTAAGGAAACACCAGGCTTGTCTGCTTTTACAGTGTAGCTAGTGCTGATCCGTGCGGCAGTGGAGGTGCCAGGCTGCAGGGCCAGAGGGCTCAGGATGGGTCGTGCTTCCTGTGCCTGGGAATGCCACTTTTTCTAAGCACCCAGTAAGTCAGTGAGACCTGGGGATAGCCCCCAGGCATCCTGCTCTCCCTTAACTTTGTCACTCCCCCGCAGTCGCTGTCTGTGCCCCACCACGAACCCTCTGTGCCGGGAGCAGCCCTCGTCCATCGTGCATCGTTACATGAGCATCACGGCTGACCGGACCGTTCCCTCCGATGTCTTCCAGATCCAGGCCACCAGCGTCTACCCCGGGGCTTACAACTCCTTCCAGATCCGCTCTGGCAACGAGCAGGGAGAGTTCTACATCCGGGTGAGTGGGGGGCCTCTGGGCAGGACAGACCACTGCCAAAGGCAGGACTTCCTCTTTTAGCTCAACCAAGAAGAGCAGGGGCTGCTACCCCAAATGCAGGACTTTCTGGGCTGTTCCCAGTACCAGGCAATGGGCATGTTCGCCTTAGCCAGAGCCCCAGCCAGTTGATCTGATCTTGGGGGCAGGAGCTCGTGAACTGCTCCTAGCACCAGGCAGTGGGTGCTTCCCAGAAGGCAGGACTTCCTGCAGTAGTCAACCCTGGTAACCAAAGAGGGGGAACAGCTGTTTCATGGGGGGAGGGGAATAAGGGTGAGCAGACTGAGCCCCTGCAAGAAGGGGAGGAGTTACAGGGAATCACTGAACTAGAGGGGGTGGAGGATGGCACCAGGCAGCTGGGGGGACAGATGCCAGGAGCCCTGACTGGGGCAATGTGCTTGAGCACCAGGAGCTGTAGATGCCCACTAGTTATGGAGGGAGCTGGAGGAGACAGACAGCGGGGGAGAAGCAGGAAGGGCAGGGACACACAGTGAATCAAAGGAGCAGGAAGTGACTACCCTGAGCCCCCTTTTTTCCTTTGCCTCCTTGAACGTGGGGCTAGGGCTAGAGTCATGTCCCTCCGCCCCTTCCCCTCACCTGGGGCCAGATGGCAGCCAATGCCCCCGGAGGTTTGCATTAATTCACATGCTTTCTTGGCAGCAAATCAATAACATCAGTGCCATGCTGGTTCTGGCCCGGCCTGTCACAGGGCCCCGGGAATACGTGCTGGACCTGGAGATGGTGACTATGAACTCACTCATGAGCTACCGCTCCAGCTCGGTGCTACGCCTCACCATCTTCGTGGGAGCCTACTCCTTCTAGTGCCCCAGCCTGGGTAAGATAGGGCTAGTTTGTGGAATTGGGGGGGTCTCTGATTACAATGGGAAGCCCCATTATCTATGGTAGCTGCCCCATCAGACCTTTCCAGACCAAAAGAGATTGCCCCCAGTTCTAGGGCACACCCAGCTCTGAGAAACCTGCGAATGAACCCCAGGTGCAGGGCCAGGTGGAGGCATGGGCAAGCCGGGCAGCTGTCCAGGGCGCCAACCAATGGGGGGGGGCACCTGATGGCAGCTGTAAGGGGTGCGCGGCGTCCCTTACAGTTGCCATCAGGAGCCACGTGCCCAGCTCCCGCAGCGCCCTTCCCCCCATGGCTGCGGGGCCCTGCACCGCCCGGCCCACACACCAGCAGCGCTGGCCTGGCCAGCACATGCGCTGTGCGCCCCGGGGGCAGGCCCTGGGCTGTGCACCAGCAGCGGTGACCGGCCCGCACATGCGCCCTGCGCCCGGAGGGGGGGGGGGCGCGCTGCGCTCCTGGGCACCAAAAGGGTTCAGGCCGGCCCTGCCCAGGTGAGAGGTGGGGGCCCCCTTGGGTGAGTTTCTCCCAACAAAGGTTCCAAGGGGCTAGATCCTGGTTCCTCTGTCCTGCAGACAAAGGCTGAGTGAAGCCAATGCCAGACACTCAGGCTATGTCTAGACTACAATGATCTATTGGAAAGAGGTATGCAAAATATGCTCCCCAATTTGCGTACCTTTTTCTGAAATTTGGCTTATCTACACTGGGCCAAATTTCGGAAAAGCCTCCTCTTTAGGAAGAGCCCATCTTCCCTGTGGAAGGAGAAGACAGAGCTTCTGAAAGAGCACGTCTGCTCTTCCGCAAAAAAAAAAAAAAAAAAAAAAGCAGAAGAGCAGATGCCGTCCTTGGCCACGGCGGAGTTTTTCCAGGATATTTCCGACATCCCAGAAAAACCCTGTAGTGTAGACCTAGCCTGGAACTGAGGGGTGGATTTGCCCTGGAAATTGGGGAGAGCAGCTTATGCAAGGGGGCAGATTATTGCCTCTGCCCCATTGAAGTTTGGCCTCACCCAGCTGTGTTCTGGGCTGGGAATCAGAAGTGTCCTGTCTGTCCGTAAAAGCAAGAAATCCCAGCACTGGTAGAGCCAGCTCAGTTGGACCAAGGAATGGCTGGGGGGTGGGGGATGTGGATTGTAACACACCCTCCCTCTCCTTTTCCTTGGGGGCTAAAGCAGGATGCCAGGCCCCCAATGTGCCTGTTTTCTGCCCCTGCAGGTTGGCACTGGTCCAAAGGGGACAGTGCAACTGGATCCAGCATCGGCACCAGCTCTGGAGAGATGCTAGTGGGGTACAGGACCCCAGGCACCAGCACTGGAAACTGACATGCAGCTGGGCCCACATCTCCCATCCCTTCAGCCTGCCCTGGGCTCTGCTCCTCCCTGGCTGGAGCCCCCGGTGCCAGGCTCCTGCTCAGAGCGGAGGTGTGATTTTGTAGCAGATTTATTCCACTTTCTGGTTTAAAAAAAGGAAAATTTCAGTAAAAGCACCAAGACCAAACCTAGAATAAGGCAAAGCAGGTTGAGTTGGGGGTCTGGGTTCTGCTACCAGCACCACAGTGAGTGTGAGTCTGTATGTGTCTGGGGCTTGGGCAGCACCACGTACAATTGCCTAAGTGTGAAGAAATGAGCCACCTGAATCATAGGCAAATGTGCTCAAAAGTTGGACAGAAGCCCTTCAGTAGGGGATGCTCTCCTCTCTGGGAGTGGGCAAAATGCTCAGGGGAGAGGTAGGGGTGTGGGGTGTGTGTGTCTCTCGCCCGCAGGCTAGAGCAAGGGAACGGGGCAGACATGGGGAGTGGAAGTGGGGGTGGGGGGTCCCGTCCAGCCAGCACGACAAGCTTAGCTCTGGGACAAGATCAAACCAAGCCTGTGTCCATTCTAGGGATGTAAGCGAGTAGTCAACTAGGCTTATTAGGTAGTCGAGTCCACTACTCGCATCTGGGGGGAGCTGGCTAAAAAGCTGGTTCCCCCCAGCACCAAGTGGTGCTGTCTGCCTCTCTTAGAGGCAGCGAAGGGGGGCAGGGGAGGCTGCTGTAAAGCAGCCTCTGCCCATGGTGGGCCCAGGATCATTGCGGGCAGAGCCTGCTTCAGCAGCAGCCCCTGTCCACAGAGGGTCCTGTGGACAGGGGCTGCTGCCAGCTGGGCAGGTAGCCCGGCCCAGTTCCTGCTTGCGCTGGGTCCAGGGCCAAATCCCACTTTGGCTCTGCAATTTAAAAGGCAGTAGGAGCCGGGGGGGCCCACGCTGCCCAATTCCTACTACCTTTTAAATTGCAGAGCCGCAGTGCGGTTTGGTCCCAGCATGAGCAGGGACTGAGCCAGCTGCCTTCCCCCATCTATTAATCGATACAAATTCTATTGACTACTTGATTCGTACATTAACCTAATTTTAACATCCCTAGTCCGTTCCTGCTTTAGTTCCCCTTCCCATGAGAGTGGTGATGAAGTAGCCATGGGATCTCCCCTCACTTCTAGGGCAAGGAAAACCCAGCAGGAAAAAAGGAGCTACCCAATTTATTGGAACAAGGAAAATACAAAGATTCATTAAAACAAGTGCTGGGGTCGAATGCCTCAGACAGTCCTTCCAGACCCTGCCTGAAACCTCCCTCCCCTCATGGCCACCATGCTTCATGGACATACACCTCACAGAGGCAGTGAGCCCCCTCCCCCACGCACATTTTCTGGTGTTGGGCTCCCTGCCCAGTGACATCCCTGTCGAAGGGCTACAGCACCCCTGTGCTACCCAGATGGGGCACTAGGTCCAAAGCAGAACCTGTGAGGAACAGGGGCTTCCTGTCAGGAGAGGGGGCCAGGGCTGCAGTACAGCTGGGAGAGTGTCCTGCTCAGGGCGGGGCCCAGGTTCCTGCGGAGAAAGCACAATGGGGTGTTAAGGCTGGGGAAAGGGGCACAGCAAGAAACCCCCAACTTCCATTCACAGCCAGAAACTGAAGCACAGATGCAGCACCTAACACACGGCCAGAGAATTCAGGAGTCCTGGCTCCCTGCCCCCCTTAACTCCAGGAACTGACATGCCCCCAAGCCAGGAGGCGGTAACATCCTAAATAAGCATTTGATGCCAGAGGGAGGTTTTACTGCCCCTTGGAGCAGCTGTGCTGGGATTGGAACTCAGGGGCACAGGCAGGGCTGTGGTAATGAGTGAGTCCAGGGCCAGGCTAGCAGGGCACTGTGGGGCAGGAATGAGGGGCAGCCCAGGGCTGGGTTAGCAGGGGGCGGGGGGTTAAAGGGCAGCACGATGCTCCCACTCACCTCTGCAGTTTGCCACACTTGATAGTGCTCAACAGCTTGTCCCTGCTCGCAGCATCAGGGCAGGCAGAGTAGGCGGCCAGCAGGCTGATGGGGTGGAGACAGACTGTGAGGGGGGGAGGGACTCAGGCTCCCACCCCCACGCTTTGTAGAGTAAGGGAAAGAGAGGCATGGGACAAGACAGGTATGCAGGCAATAGGAAAGGAACCCAGGCTGCTGGGCCCCAGCCCTTCCTTGCTCTCCCACCAAACCCCACTCCCCTCCCGGAGCGGAAGCCACAATGCAGGCAAGGGGCCCTGTACCTGGCTGGTGTGTTGTATCTCTCCAAGATGGCGGCTGCTTTCTCCCCGCTCACTCCGCTGACTTGCATGAGCTGCCGAGCAAACACCTCGCGCACAGTCTGAGCCTGGGGGGGCAGAGCCAGGGGGAGCTGTCAGGGTGTAGTCCAGCCTTAGGCAACACCCACACAAAAGGAAAGGACACAGCCAGCCAGGGCCTGCTAGGGGAAAAGACACTGTGTCCCATTCCCTGTCCTAGGGCCGGAAAGGGGGGCCCGGCCACTGACCAGTCTCACCTTATTCTTGACAGCTCCCTCATTAAACTCCTGGAAGGTCATCAAGGTACAGGAGTCGCTGCTGGGCTGCAGGGGGCTGCGGTCCTGAGACTCCTCCTTGGTGCAGCTCACCAGGGTCTTGTTCTGGAGAAGAAAAGGAACCGAGCACTTGAACAACCCAGCCTACCCCAAATGCCTGCTGACTCCCCCTCTAGCCAGGGGATTTGACCCCTCCCTGCCATCCCCACTCTGTCTCCTCCTGCCCCAGCCTCCAAAACATGCAAAACAGCTGTTTCAGGATGGGTGGGAGGGAGGGGAGGAAGTTGGTCCTCAGCCCCCACCCCCAGCAGCTGAGAGGCACTGGGGGGAGTTTGGCTGCCAGCAAGTGCTGAGCATCCACTAATTGGAGTTGGCATCTATGCTTCTGCCACACCGCCCCTGAGAGCCCAGCCCTGGCGGTGCCCCCCAGTACTCCCTACTAGCGCAGCCCTGAGCATCCTTCCCCCCCAGCTCTGCTTGGGACCCTCACCTCTGACTCAGAAGCCCAGTGCTGGGGGTGCCCCTCACGCCCAGCCCCATGCTCACCCCATACAGGCTGTTCAGGTGACGTGTCATGATGGTCAGATATGTGGCCGATTCCCGCAGGTCACGGGTGCGTTTGACGAAGAAGCCGTCTACTACCTGGGCAGGGAGGAAGAGAGCAGCAGGGAGTGGGGGTGGGGAGAGCCTGGAGTGGAGATGGGGCACGTGGGTTCACAACCTCCTCGAGGTTCAGAAGGTTCGTGAGTTTCACCTGTGCTGTTGGGGGGAGCAGCCTCAGGAGGGTGCCTGGAGCCAGGTGCTAGGAAGGGGAGGCCAGAGCTGGATGCAGGTGGCTGCTTGTTGCAGGGTGCTCGGTGGAGGCTTCGGGGGGTGGGGGGCTGAGGTCGCTGTACCAAGGTGCTGGGAAGATGGGAGCAGGGGTCCCTTTTTATGTCCATGGGTGGAATGAACATCGTTACGTGCACCAGTATGGAGAGGATGTGACAAGGGCCATACTGGGGCGCACATTCATTCTGCACACGGACGGTGTGTGGCAGGATTGAGCCAATGGGGTCATGGCTGAGGGTGTGGGCTCTGGGGTCAGGCGGGGGGTAAGAAGTTCGGGGTGCCTGAGGGGGAGAAAGGACCCCCCAGCCCTCTCCTGCCACAGCAGTTCAGGGCCAGGTGAGAGGCACCTTGCCCCAGCTACAGGAGCTCTAGCCAGGCAAGGCTGAAGGAGGGATGCTACTGCCAGACTGCAGCAGCTCTGGGCTGGGGCACCATGGCAGGGCTGGAGTTTGGGGAGAGGCCTGTCCCCCTGCCACAGCGCTTAACTGGTAGCTGCACGGCCACACAGCTTGGGAACTTAGGTGCTGGGCAGGAGTCCCCATACCTGGGTGCTGGCGGCTGCCTGCTGCAGGGTGCTCTCAGGCAGGCTCAGGTGCTGGACTGAGCCGTATTCCTCCAGCAGGTAGATGGGGTGGCGCAGGCCGCAGCGACGCAGACGGAACTGGGTGGGGCAAGGGAGGGAGGTTACCAGGGGAGGGAGGCCCACCCTGGTCTCCAACCCACACCCCTACGACTTCTCCCAGAGATCCTTATCCTCCACCCAGACAACCCCCAACTCCCCTTCTCGATCCTCAGCTCCCCGCCCCCAAGGCAGCCCCCTTCCCCCACACCTTCTGCTCACGGAAGCGCCCGTCGATGATGCTCCCACACAGGTCAGCCATTCGCTTCCGCTCCACCACGTAGTCCAGGACTAGCTCCCGCACTGGGCGCAGGTGCAGCTGCCCTGGGGGTAGATCGGGCTCAGGAGGGAGAGAGCAGGACCCCACCCCAGCCCTGTGTAGCCAGAATGAGGCAATCTAGGTGCCATGAGGCTCTGCTCCCCCATAACCCCCCACTTGGAAGTGACGTTCAGGGACACACACCCCAGTACCGTGTATCTGCATGTGTGGGGCTGGGGTAATGCCCCACTGCATGTATGGGGGGTGGGGCCAGTCACACCTGAGGAGCCCTCCCTTGCTGCTGGCTGGGCAGCTCCTACCTGGGCAGGGCTGGACCTTCTCCCGGGCGACCCACACAAAGTCCCCCACATGCAGCTTGCGCACGTCGAAGGGCACGGTGTTGCGGCGCAGCTCGGCCAGCAGGTCCTGCTTTCGAGCCCCAGGGCCTCTGAGGGGAGAGATGAGGTGGGACTGGGGCAAGCTCAGGACCCCTGCAATGCCCCAACCCTCCAAGACACTGTGAGTGACCCCCCGTTACCCCACATCTCATCCCTAGAGCCCAGCCTACCTGGAACACCCCATAATCATTCCTGCTCAGGACCCCTAAACACACTCCCTCAATACACCCCCTACACCAACAGCACCGCAGCTCAGGGCCCCCGACGCACCCCATGGTCTCAATGAAATCCACACACAGGATGATGTCAAACTGGCCGGGTCTCAGTACGAATTCAGGGTCATGGGGTCTCTGCACTCCAGAGCCACCCGCTGCCCTCTCCTGACATCCCAGGGCGCCATCGAGCCTGCAGGAAAGTGGGGCAGACAGCACAATGAGAGCAGAGCCATGGAGAGGGGCCAGCAAAGGTAGGGAAGTCCTGTTCCACCCCCCAGCCTCCCAAGAGCACATGCTGGGGGAAGCTGGGAGTCGCTGCTACAGTGAGCAGCAACGCTCCCTTTGGCTGGGTCTGGAGAGACCAACCAGCCACAATGAATGGAGGGAGGGCTCCAACCACTAGACCCCACTTCCCTCCCAAAGCAAGGACCCCGCAGTTCTGACTCCCACCACCTGCACTCCGACCTGCTAGACTCCAGTCCTGCCCCAGTGTTGCAGGAGTCCTGCCCCCTCCCTGGGGGTATACCCCGCCTCAGGCAGGCACTCACAACTGGGGCTCCAGGCATAGTGTCTCCTCTGCAGCAGGATCTGGGGGTTGGGCACCCTGGGAGATCTCAGATTCTGGGGCTCGATCCTCTGAAATCGGAGCCTGCTCTGCAGCCACAAGCCTCTGGGCTAGCGCCAGCCCCTGCGCTGTCAAAGAGAACCTGCGGGGAGCAAAGGGCATCTGTACAGTGTCCCGTCTGCCGCCCTGCTAAACCCTCGCTCTGTACCCACAGCCTGGCACTTCATGCCGATCCCCGGCCCTGCAGCACGACACTCCTACTGAATCCCTGCCCTGCTCCCTAGCAGACCTCCAGGCAGCACAACACCCTCTGCTGAACCCCCCACTGGGCCTCTGGGAGCGCGTGGGTACAATCCAGGCACGCTGAGCAGAATCAGGCACTCGCTGCCTGGCTCCTTCCCATGCGGGACGCTCCCTTGAGGTGCAGCCTTTCACCTGTTGGCCCCCATGGCAGACAGATCCCCAAGGCCAGCAGCGAAGGGGTAACAGCACCAGGCTCATTCCAGCCAACAGACTGGCCCCCCAGGAAAACTGGGTCATGGGGAACACGGGGGGCAGAAGCAGCCTGGGCAGCGAGGTCACCTGGCTGGGCCGGGCTCGCCTGGGGCAGCTGATGTCAGGGGACCCTTTCACTGGAGGCTGGACAGTTATAAAAGGGGGGAGCTGAGCTCTTGGGAGGCTTGGGCCATTTTCAGCAGCTCCAGCAGAGGGAGAAGCCTTGAGCCAGAAGCCTTGTCAGAGCCCAGACAGGTCAAGGCCTCCCCAGGGAAGGCGGAGCTAGCGGTTAGTGCTGTGGGCAGGAGGCTGGGTCTGAGCTCTGTGCTGGGTGTGAAGAGGTAAAGAGAGCAGCAGGGGAGTCTGGGAGGTGTCTGACACCGTGGGGCTCCTGCAAGCACTGAGTTGCACCCAGAAGGCTCACCCCTCAGGACAGGGGCTGTCTGCATGGTGATCAGGCTGAGGGGCTGTGCTGCATCCAGGTACTAAGCTCACAGGAAGAGCTGCACCCCAAAAGAGGGACAGGGCCTGGACACAGGTGAAGCTCAAGTAACAGGGACCCAGAGGCCGGATTCTCTTCCCTGTCGGCCGGCCGAAGGCAAGCACATGCCCAGTAACACAGACTAGGGAACCAGCTTATGACACTCATCCTAGTGTAGAATAAGCTGCAAGATTTGCAGGGGGAGACAGAGCAGTGATGTTTCAGGCAGGTATCCTCCCGCAGACCAGGGTGCACCAGCCTAGCTGTCCACCAGGTGGAGACAGAAGGCAACTTTCCCATCTCCTTTCAGTCATGGGGAAAAACTGCCCACCACCTGGAACATGCTGCCCTTGGGGGGCTTCAGCTGCCCAACAGCCCAAGCAGCAAAGGGTTAGGGAAAGGCTCATGCAATCACAGTGTCTGATGCTTCCCCCATGCCCCCAGTGGAAGAGGTTCTAGACAAGGGGATGCTTGCCCCCTTGGCACCATGGACCGCACCAAGGGCAAGAAGGGGGTGCCAGGTGCTTTCACCCCTCACCAGGACTCTAGAAGTCCCTGGATTTACCTCTGGCCTAAACAGAACCTGCCACCTTTCAGTGCCTAGTCGCTGAGTTACTGAAGGGAATGGAGGACTTGGCCTTTTGATCCACCCCATGGCCTGTCCCAGTGAGACCCCAAGACAGAGTATTTGCCTGCTGCAGCCCAAGGCTGCTCAAAATGGCTGGTAGGTCCCTTTAGGAGCTGTGCACCCCTGGTGGGCAAAGGGAGCTGCAATGATTGGGCTGGAGGCAGCGCACAAATTCTCCCCTCCCCGCAAGGGGCATGTGGTGCCCTCACCCTGTGCTGCTGCCTCTGATACAAGGGCAAGGCAGACAAATGGCTCTGTATCAAAGGGCATCCTGGGCCCAGAAAGAAACTCCCCACGGGAACAAAGGAACAACCTGTTAAGGGGCTGGTTTGAAGGTTGCTCCTGTGATCAGACAGGATGCCCGCATGGGCAGAGTGAAGATGGAGCTCAGAGAACCAGAATGTGGCAAAGCATTTGCTGCTACCAACATGGACTCTTAAGTGTGGCTTTCCCAGGCTGCTGGAGAGCCCTGCGACACTGGATCCCAGGTGACGACATTATGCTCCCTCAGCCTGGCCAAGCTGCCCAGCTTCCCTACAGACCCTGGCGTCGCTGCAGCAAGCTCAGGAGAGACCCACACTGAGTCACTAAGGCTGCCTGGCTGGCAGCTGCCCTTAAGGAAGGTGTGGGCCTCTGGGCACTGGGGTTACGCCCAGGAGACTGGGTAATGGCCAAGGTATGCCCACAAAAACCCACAGCAGCACACTACTCCCTGCTGAAGCCCATTCCCCACAGCACAGCACCCTTCCAAAGGCCAGCACTCCCTCCCGAACCCTGAACCATGCCTCCTGCAGCACAGCACCCTACCTGGCCGGTACATTGGTTTTCAGCACCAGCTCTTTGCGGATCAAGGTGCCCACCGATGCCCAAGCTGTGTACCTATTTCCCGGGTCACCCTGCAAGACACAGATACCCCATGTGACTCTTCTGGGTGGGACCTGCTTGAGCCGGAGGGCAAGACTGGGGGAAGTAGAGGCTGTAGGGAAACTTGAGGGGGTGGGGTGGAGTGATGGGCTCAGATCTCTATGGCAGGACTGATGGCTCATCAAGACTAACACTCCCCCAATAAGAGGTGCCTGTCATCAACTCCAAGCCTCCTGAGGAATGTTTGATGGTGCTGGACTGAAAGGGGCCAGCTGGGGGACGCCACAGCAGCTCTCACTCACCAGGGTGAAGGATTTGTCACACAGCGGCTGAGCTGCCCGTTGCAGCTCAGGCTTCGTCAGGAACCCCCGGCTGTGTGGGCTCTGTAATGGGGAGCAGGGAAGTCAGCAGTGGAGAGAGAACATCGGAAGCCTGGCTCCAAACCCCACTTCCTTCCCAGTGCTAAGAAGAGAACCCAGGGATGCCGGCTCCCAGGCCACTGCTCTAGCCATTAGACCCTACTCCCCTCCCAGAACAGGGGCATGGAACCCAGGATTCCAGGCTTACCATGCTGTCCTTGTAGAGGGCTAGCAGCACAGCATAGCCCCCAGAGCGTGGGGCTGGGACGTACGCCCGGGCTGGACGGTGCTTCCTCTGGAAAGAGAAGTGAGAATCAGCAGGGTCCCCACTCTGATCTCCTCACTGTACCGACGTCCTTCCAAGCCCCCACCTGTCCCTGCAACCCACAGGGACTTACCCAGCATCTCAGAGAGCCAGTTCCAGGGCTAGAACCCAGGAATTCTAACTCCACCCCCCTTCCCTAACCACTAGACCCCCCCACTCTCTTCCCAGAGCCAGATAGATCCCAGGAGACCTGGTTCCAAGCCCTTCTGCCAGAGGCTGTGCTCTCACCATCGGGGGAGGCTCCCGGTCCACAAGTGAGTCCTGTGAGGCAGAAGGGTCATCGGGGGAGTGGTGCTCTGTGCTGGGGGGATCACTTTCCTGTGCTCCCATGGAGGGGCTGGCCCCTCCCACAGTTTCAAAGAGCACCTCTGCACCTAGGGTTCAAAAAGAAATAAGTTAGGTGCTCCCTCAACCAGCCAGTCCCCCTACCCTGGGCCCGGATTGGAGCCTATGCCCCCTAAAGGACAGGTCCTTTCTCCTATTCCCAGCCTCCCTCAGCCAGACCATTCCCCCACCCTCCAGCTGGAGACATGGGGGGGACTCCTTCCCGGGAGCAGACTCTCACTTGTTAGGCTCAAGGACAGGCACCATGGGAGGGAGGGGGAGACAATTCCCTCCCATTTAATATGAGAGACCCTACAATAACAAAGCACTGGCATTTGATTTCAAATCTGCCACAGTTGTTTAGGATCTTAAAGATAGTGGAACCTGCTATCTAGGACCACTGGTGCACCTTATGCCTTCGTGTGGCTGCCTGCCCCCTGCTCATCATCCTTCAATTCATGCCATCCTGGGGACCCCTCAGCCCTGGTACCCCATCCCTGGTGCTCTGCACCTACCCTCCTCAGCTCGGTGCTTCTCCAGCTGCTCGTCCAGCCTCCGGCAGATCCCATCCCCAAAATGCTGTAGAATCGCAGCCTCACGCCCACTGCGCAGGGGCAGCGGGTACCTCCGAAGAGAGCTCAGGGCCTGGCAGAGAGGAGATACTGACACAGGGAGCCTCCAGCTCATCCTCCCCCAGTGTGATCCCAGCACAGGAGCCAGGACTCCTGGGTACCGTGGGGGCTAGCGAGATAGAGCAGGGGGCTGGGAGCCAGGATTCCTGGGCGTTAGTCCCAGCTGGAAAGGGAGGGGAGTGATGTGCAGTGGTCAGAGCAGGAGGGCAGGTCTGGGAACCAGGACTCACCCTCTCATACACGAACTGGGTCTTCCTGCCCTTCTCGGCAGCCTCATCCCTCCACTCCGTCAGCCACCGCACGAAGAGCGGGTTAGGGCAGGCGGGCACCGGCTTCTTCCGCCCCAGCCGCCGTGGGGCCGCCATCCCGCAGCCGAGCTGGGCAAGGAGCAGCGACCCCGCCCCCAGCCCCGGGACTCGCAGCCTCGCTCCTCTAGGGGGCGCCGGCTCCGATCCAGCCCGGGGGGGGGTCCCCCTCGCTCGACCTCTGCCCCGGCCGGGGGGGCCCTGGTGACTCACGCTTCACGGGGGATTACAGGCCACGCCCCCTCCCGGACTCATGGGTTACCCCGAACCCTCCGCCCCCAACCCGGGAGCGATTCCCACCTTTCCCTTAGCCCCGCCCCTCGCAGCTGGGCATCGTAGAGAGCGGACACTCCCGGGCCAGAGCGTCCGCCGCGTGGGGAACTCCAGCCCCCCCTGGCGGCCAGAGGGAGACGCGCAGAGCCCGCACTGCCCAAAGCGCTGCGGGTGCCCCTCGGAACAGAGCGAGCAGCTGGGCGCTGGCGGGGCGCCTGGAACTCGGGGCTGGGGTAGCAGGAGGCCGCGGGCCGGGAGTGGGGGACACAGGCAGGGCTGGGGGGCTATCCCAACCCTGGGAGCCAGAACTCCTGGGCTCTACTCGCAGCTCAGAAAGGGAGGGTAGTGAGGGGTAGTGTGCTCACTACAGAGCAGTGCCATAACTAGGTATTTTTGTGCCCCAGGCAAAATATTAATTATGTGCCCCCTCTCCTCCAAATTAAAAAATGTCTCTAGTTTACTAATTATGTATCTTTAAGTCAAGAAAAATCAACTAAATCAACAGTATAGTAATATAACAAATATATTTTCAATATTAGGAACATGTTTTATAATGTCTATGAATGGAAAAGTGTTGTAGGGGATCAATACCTATGCCAAGCATTAGCACCAAAATACCTTTAATATTTTGATGCAGCATTGAGTGTGTTGACAGTGTATTCGCATGTACGTGCATTGAAAAACCACTGCATCCACTGTGAACTGTTTTCTGTATTCAACCTTGGTAATGCTGTAAAGGCTCAATGTGCCCAACGCTCCGTGTAAATTCAGCTTAAAGTGAAGCAAGCTGAAGCCTGCTGCCTCTCAAGAAAATGTGTAAATGGAGACTTTGCGAGCCTTTCAGCATGACTGTTTCGTTTCCTGTCAGGCCTCGAGACAGGCTCGTGTAAACTGGGACTTAGGTTAGCACATGTTGCACTCTTTACTTTTGTATCTTATTATTTTTACTTATTGCATCTTTGTGCCCCTGATTATGATGTGTCCAGGGCAAGCGGCCCACCCTTGTTATGGTACTGCAGCAAAGGGGCTGGGAACTAGGACTCATTCTACGTCTACACTGGCATGATCTTGTGCAAAAACTCTTTCCAGAAGAGAGCGTCTACACTGGCATGTGCGTTTGTGCAAGAGATGTGCTTTTGCGCAACAGCATCCATGCCAGTGTAGATGCTCTCTTGCGCAAGAAAGTTCTGATGGCCATTTTAACCATGGGGCTTTCTTGTGCAAGAAATTCATGTTGCCTGTCTACACTGGTCTCTTGCGCAAGAACAGTTGTGCAAGAGGGCTTATTCCTGAGCAGGAGCATCAGAGTTCTTGCGCAAGAAGCACTGATTTCATACATTAGAACGTCAGTGTACTTGAGCAAGAACTCACGGCCAGTGTAGACAGGCAGCAAGTTTTTGCACAAGATCACGCCAATGTAGACACAGCCATGAGGTGTGGGGGGGTTGGTTGCAAGAGGCTGTGGGTAAGGAGTGAGGGGGACTGGCAGATCTGGGGGGGTTTCTGTGCCTACAGAGACTAGTGGCATCTCTCCCTTTTAGCTCCTTGTTTAGCTTTCCCCCTTCTTGGCAGTGTAGTGAGAGCTCCCCCAATCTCAACCACCAAGCAGGAGGGTCAGGTAGCACTGTCCAACCCCCATCCTCCCTGGCCAGGATATAGGGCCAGTGGCCCCAACCTTTCCAGAGCCTTTCAGGAGTCTTGATTTGTCTTCTTGTGTAGCCCCAAGTTTCCCTCACATATAAGAACATAAGAACAGCTGTACTGGGTCAGACCAAAGGTCCATCTAGCCCAGTATCCTGTCTACCGACAGTGGCCAGCACCAGGTGCCCCAGAGAGGATGGACCGAAGACAATGATCAAGCGATTTGTCTCCTGCCATCTCTCTCCAGCCTCTGATAAACAGAGGCCAAGGACACCATTTTATCCCCTGGCTAATAGCCTTTTATGGACCTAACCTCCATGAAATTATCTAGCTTCTCTTTAAACTCTATTATAGTCCTAGCCTTCACAGCCTCCTCTGGCAAGGAGTTCCACAGGTTGACTACACGCTGTGTGAAGAAGGACTTTCCTTTATTAGTTTTAAACCTGCTCCCCATTAATTTCATTTGGTGTCCTCTAGTTCTTCTATTTAGGGAACTAATAAATAACTTTTCTTTATCGGCCCTCTCCACACCACTCATGATTTTATAGACCTATCATATCCCCCCTCAGTCTCCTCTTTTCTAAACTGAAAAGTCCCAATCACTTTAACCTCTCCTCACCTAAAAAAACATGCTTTCTTACAAAATCGGATATAAAAATACAGAAGTGTCACAGCACACTATTACTGAACAATTGCTGACTTTCTCATTTTTGCCATACAATTTAATTGGAATGTAAATATTGTACTTACATTTCAGTGGTTGGTATATAGAGCAGTATAAACAAGTCATTGTATGAAATTTTCATTTGTACTGACTTTGCTAGTGCTTTCTATGTAGCCTGTTGTAAAACTAGGCAAATATCTAGATGAGTTGCTATACCCCCTGGAAGATCTCCCAGGATACATGTCCGCTGCTAAAGGGTTTTTAGACTGGCTGGTAAGAGGTTAAGGGAAGCAGCAGAATATGTGTGACAAGAAGAATGTACATATTGGCGAGTAGATTTATGATACAGCTGGAGCCTTCAAGGCAGGGTGACCATATTTCCCAAAGGACAGAGTATGGGCCTAGACTAAGTGCCTCCCCAGACTCCCCTCCCAGGACTGGCCCAAGCTGCTGGTTCAAGCACATGTGAATACATCCCCATGGTGCTGGCTGGGGCTCCTCACCCAAGCTGCCTTCCCCTTGCACACAGCTGGGGCTAGCTGGGGTGATGGCTTGTCCAAACCCTGCCCACCTCCTCCATGGCTGCTTGTTTGAGCCCTGACTCCTCCCCAGTGTGCACAGCTGTGGTGGCTGCCCACCTGAGCCCTGCCTCCCGCTCACACACCATGCACAGCTGGGGTTGGTGCTGGCTCACCCAAGCCCTGCCTGCTTTCCCAGACATGGACCAGGTGGCTGCACACCCAAGCCCTGTGCACAGCTGGGGTGGCTGCTTGCCTGAGCCCTGCCTCCCACCCACATGGGGGCTGGCATTGCTGCTCATTCCTCTGCACATTTCTCCCCACTGTTTTTGACAGAAGTGGACTTTTGTCTTGTTTGCTCTTGGCAACTGATCAAGTCAGCAACAGCAAATGGGACAAATGCCCGCTTTTGCCAAAAAATGGCTGGGGAAGGGCTTAAAATGGTTCTGTCCCAGCCAAAACAGCCACCCTACTTCAAGGGGTCATACTGAGAAAGGAGGGGAACCAACCTCCCCCACCATGGGAACCACTGTCCTGGCTTCATATCATCCTTCCTCTCCAGCTGTCCCCAACCCACTGGGCTGTCATACTCCCCCCCCCCCCCTCCACACACACACAGGTGGTTGATTTGATCTGTGGAGGGGATAATCTTGGAGCATTTAGTTAATACTTTGAGATAGATATTCTTCTGCCTGGAGACAGCCCTACCCCTCCTCAGTACTTGCCCAGCTTTGAGACTCAGCTGCCTGAAGTGGGGCACAGGACCTGTTTATACAAGGATTCCCTCCTTATTTCTGAGACACAGTGTCCTCTGAGGTGATGCACAGGGCATGTTAATGCTGGGTTTACTGGCATAGCAAGCTGAGCACTGGTTTTGGGGAGAGCACTCTTTGCTGAGTCATGCAGGATGCCTGGAATGGCAGCATGGAGAGAGAGGTTTGGCATTGCCTCCAAGCACCCTATCCCAGGCTACGTCTAGACTGGCATGATTTTCCAAAAATGCTTTTAACGGAAAAGTTTTCCATTAAAAGCATTTTCGGAAAAGCACGTCTAGATTGGCAGGACACTTTTCCGCAAAAGCACTTTTTGCGGAAAAGCATCCATGGCCAATCTAGACGCAGTTTTCCGCAAAAAAGCCCCGCTCGCCATTTTTGTGATTGGTGCTTTTTTTGCAGAAAACACTACTGTGCCGTCTACACTGGCCCTTTTGTGCAAAAGTCTTTCGGAAAAAGACTTTTGCCTGAATGGGAGCAGCATAGTATTTCCGGAAAAGCACTGATGATCTTACATGAGATCGTCAGTGCTTTTCCGGAAATTCAATCGGCCAGTGTAGGCAGCTGGCAAGTTTTTCCACAAAATCATGTGATTTTGCAGAAAAACTTGCCAGTCTAGACACAGCCCCATTGTTTACTCTGGAGCATAATGGTCCACTACTTATGATATGTAACTTGTGCTTGGGCTTTGGCTCAGAGAATGGGAGCAACAGAAGGCATGTCTTTAAGAGATATAACCAGAGTCTCTTGTACCTTTGGATAAGGAGGGTGGTCACTTGGCTGTCAACTTACCATAGTGTGAGGGAGTCACCCAAAACATTTTCAACCCTACCAGGTAAAATGTATAGAGTTACTCTTAGATAAACTATCCTGTGGTAGATGCCAACCCCAGCTGTTAAAAAATCAGGAGCCACACTTAATAAAAATCATGAGATTATGTAAGAATAATAGCTGGGGGGGGGGATTTTGCTTTTTTGAGCCTTTAGGATGCACAGGGGTCACATTTTGAAGCTTTCTCCACAGCAAGAGAGCTAGAAATTCATTTTTCTTTGAGAACTGAAGGCTGAAAGCACCGCAGATTCACTTGAGTCCAGGAGCTGCAGCTTTAGAGAAAACAATCAAGATCATGAGGAAATAATGAGTGAGAAAGCAGGGGTCTGCGCAGAAGCAAAGGAAACGACTAGGAAGGGGACAAGGCGAAGGATTCCGTGTAGCTAAGGATCACACCTCAATGCGTTGGGTAGGTGGGGGGGGGGGGCTTCCTCTTGTGTGCCCTAAATGTCCTTATAAGGAGAGGACGCTGCAGGAGGCGGGGCCTTTTTCTGTGCAGCTGGTTCACGCCCTTATTTGGAAGCGACGCAAGGAGAGGAAGGACAGCGCCACAATGGAAGGGGGCGGGGTCACGGCACGGCTCAGCCAATCAGCAGCCGGTCTTCGGAGTCTACTGCCCTAGAGCCTGTGGCCGCCTGCGCTCAGTACAAGCCGACCTCGGCGCTACCTGTGCTGCGTTGCGCCGCCCCGCTCACGGACACCCTGATTAATACAAGGGCTGTTTTATCTCCAGGCGCGGTTCCAAGCCGCAGCTTGGACGTCGGCCTCAGGGAGGCTCCCAATGCCAAGCCCCTTGGCTCCACTCCCGGGGCTCGGCTCCCACTCCCGGCCCGCTCTGCACCCAGAGCCAGGGGGAACTCAGGCGTGAGGGCTGCCCGCAGCCCAGCGCCCTGCAGGCGAGGGGCGGTGGTGATCAAACGACGTGTCCTACTATTTCGTGGGGGGGGTCTGTTACCCATGATGCACTGCACGCAACTGCAGGGCACCCGCACTGGGGTGTTGCAGACGCGGCAGCGTCTCCCTGATCCCAGGACTACATCGCCCATGACTCCCCTGCCGATGTCTCCCGCGGCTCTCCTTCGTTCGTGCCATTTCCCCGCGCTTTGCGGCTCTTTCCCGGCGGCGGGCACGGATTCCTTTTCTCTGCGTGCCCCGCGGCGCGGACTCTATTTCCCTGCATGCTTCGTGGCCGGCGCCGCCCGGAAGTGCCCCCTCCCCCATAAAGCGGAAGTGGGCGGCCGGTAGGCTCGGGGCGGGGCGATATTTGGTACCGTTATCTCTTGAGAGAGGAGCTGCAGTATAACGGACACCGCGCAGCCCGGACCGCGATCCCCCTGCCCGCAGCACCATGGTAGGACCCCGGCCCGCCGCCGCCATCTTATGGCCCACGCCCGCCATCTTGCCTTTGGGGCGCCTACGGGAGCCATAGGGGATGGGGGAGCCTGGCGTACCCGCCACCCTCTGTAGGGGGCGCCTGTAAGAGCGATCGGGGGCCCCGCTGTCGGCTCCTGGGCAGGAATCTGCTCTCGCCCGTGGGGCAGGTGGGGCGCTGCTCTGTTCTGGGTTTCTATGAATGGGATCTGCAAGGGGAGCCTCTCCCCGTATGGGGTCTATAGGCGGCTGTATGCTCCCTTCTGCGTCGGAAGGCCCCTGTAGGATCCATGGGCGAGGGGTTTCCTCCACCCCCTATGTAAGGTACCCCTGGGTTTCATGGGGGGGGACCTCCTCCTTTTTCCTGTATGGGGTTGGGATCGGCATCCCTATGAGAGGATTTTATAGGCTTTTTATGCGGCCTGTTTTGGCCATTTCCCTTATAGGTGCAAGTGTAGCAGGATGCTGATGATGCACCTCTGAGTGAGTCCCATGTGGGCCTGGCCCCTTCTCCTATTCTCCAATGCGGGATGGGCTAGGTATTGCTCTCTTTCTTGAGGCATGTTGTTCCGGGGCTGCTATTGCATCAGAGTGCGGGATGGCAATGGGCGATCCCCCTAAAACATGGGGTTTGAGGCTTGCCAGCTCCCCTTTGATCCATCTCTTCTGCCTGATGCCCTATGTGTATGGGATCCTGTGACTTCAGGGCTCCCCATGTCTGCAACAGTTGAGCTTTCTATCCCAGGCCTTGCCATGGTACAGATGGCCTTTGGTGTGCCAAATTTTGGGGATCCCCTGCTGGGGATGTTGGCTGGATGTAGGAGTGGCTGGAGATATCTTTGGGCCATAAGAGGTACTTCTGACATTAACATCTGAGTCTAAGATGAAACTATTTTGTGCTCCACATTGTCCTAGCTCCCCCCAGATCAGCCAATCCAGTGTCCTGCTCTCAACTGCCTCGCTCAGTTTCTGCTCCCCACCATTACCCTTTGATAATGCCATGATGGTGGGCAAGCGTGCTGCTCTGCAAAATGTCTGATTCTCTCTGCCTTGTGCTCCCAGCCCTGGTTCTCCCACCTTGCATTGGCCAAACCTGCTTCACCTAGTGCCAGCAAGGAGCTCTCATGGTGCTTAGCGCTCTGAACTGTCTGAGCGGTGGGAGTGTTCCCTTGCAGCCTGTAGAGCCCTCCCACGCGGAGGACAAAGATGCTAGGGGGATGGGGAAGGGGAGTGGTGCTTGGTTAGCCTAATACCCAGGCTCCTAGCATTGCCTGGCTGGGGATTAGTGGTGAGCAAAACTTGGGGTGGAGGGTACAGGAGAATCGGGGGGGGGGGGGGGAGAAGGGTGATCAGCAAGACCTGTGAATAGTCTCATTTCTTTGGTAGAGCCAATAGCACTGACTACTTAGGTCTTTGCCATGGATTCAAACGGGGCTTCTGGGCTAGGGAACAAAAGCCCTTTAGCCTCCTATGGGCCCACTCAATTAGGAGGCTTCGGGGGGAGGGGGGAGCTATCCTGGCTGCATCAGCCTTGCTGCAGGAGGGAAGATATTGACTACAGTATCTAGGCCTAGGCTGGGGGATCTGATGATTCTCTCACTGGTCCGTGTTCTGAGCCCTGCATTGTCCCCATGTCCCTTTCATCTCCTCCCAGAAGCGGCTGCTGGAGCACAGTGGCTTGTGCTTCCCCTGAAGCAGCCTCCCTTCTCCATATAAGAGCATATCACCCTGCTGATTTGCCGGGCCCCTCTGCTGAAGCCAGACTCAGCTGACTGGCTGGCTGGGGATCTTGGCTGGACCTTTGGTCATCCAGGGAGATCTGGGCTGGGACTTGCATGGAGCACTGAGTGGTTAGAATTTGGGGTGCCTCCAGCTACTCAGATTGGCCCCTGTGCTGTCAGGCAGTGGAGTGCAAAGTGCTATGTCAGTGCCCCAAATAACAAGGCTCTCGGTCTTAAGGTGTCTAATGGGGGGTGGGGAAAAGGGGTGGACTCAGTGTCAAGTGCTGTGCTCTGAGTACCAGGCCAGGAAGGAGGGTGGAGGCTGGCTTTACTGCACCAAGAGACAGACTGGCAGTTGTCTTGGTGGTGGTGTGGGGAGGGGTAGCTAGTGGAAGAAGGCTGGGGTTAAATGGGGAGGATGAGTGGGAGGTAGGGCACAGGGTGAACAGGGACTATGGGGTAAAAGTTGTAGAGGGGTGATTAGTCTCCTCTTGAGGTGAATGGGGGCTGGTGCTATGCTGTGTGGGAAAGGCCCGGGCTGCTGGCTGGTGATGGGGAAGCAGCGGGCACAGCCTCCTGCAGAGGTCATGTGTAGTGCTGTTTCCTGCATGGGGTTTCGGGTTCCCTTGCAGCGCCTGTCCTGGGTGCTTGTGTAAGGCACTGATGCAGAGCTTTCCATTGAGCACTCTTGTAGTTGGGGTCTATTTGATTTGCTGCGGGCCCTTGGAGTGTGTCTTCTCTGGTCCTGCTTGTGTAAGCTGCAACTCTGCATCTTGCCCGATTCCCTCTGTGCTCCAAAGCCCATGGCAGCTGCTGGGTTAAATCTGCTGGGTCCATTGGCTTGGTACCTGGTGAAACAAGTAGCCCCCGAGACCTCGTGGTGGGGGCAATGGTTGGATTACCCCAATAATCCCCCTTTGCAAGGCTTCCCTTGTGACGAGCTGCCCTTTGGAGCTAGGAAACCCCTGTCTCTTGCTTGTGGCTGCTGGGAATTGATGTGTGGTGGGGCTGGCATCCCAGTAATGGGCACCTCATTGACCAACCTTTAGAGGTTTCCCCAGCTCCTAATTCCCCCTCTTCCCCCACAGGCATCTGGCGTAGCAGTTTCTGATGGAGTTATCAAGGTCTTCAATGACATGAAGGTGCGGAAGGCCTCCACCCCCGATGAGGTGAAGAAGCGCAAGAAGGCAGTGCTGTTCTGCCTGAGCGAGGACAAGAGGAACATCATCCTGGAGGAGGGCAAGGAGATCCTGGTAGGGGAGGTGGGTGAGACGATTGAGGACCCCTATCTGCACTTTGTCAAGATGCTCCCCCACTCTGACTGCCGCTACGCCCTCTATGACGCCACCTATGAGACCAAGGAGAGCAAGAAGGAGGATCTGGTCTTCGTCTTCTGGTAGGGCTTGCCCCCACCCCATTCCCTCCAGGGTCCGCGCCCCTTGCCTTGGTCACTCCTTGGTCCCCTGCAATGGTGTGCCCCTCAGCCCTGCTAGCTGGGTCCATCCTAAGCGCACGCCTGTTCTGGCCATGCTCCTCTCCAGTATTGTGCCTGCTCCACCTGCATCCTCTTCCATTCTGCCTGCTATATTTTGAGCCACACCCATCAGTCTGGGTGGCCCCCTTTGCCCCTCCCCTTTCTGGGGCCCTGTTCCCCTATCCCTGTTCTCAAAAGTCCCCTGGTTCCCTATCCTAGGCCAGCAGTGCCACCCCTTCCCTCTGCAGAGCAGCAGTGAAAGCTGCCTTTGTTCACCCAGTGTCAGCACCCGGCTCCTCTGCTGGGTGGAGCAAGCCCAGCAGAATGCCTGCTGCTAATTTAAAGGGGCTGCTGGCTGGCTAGCTGGCGGTGGGGCCCACAGCATTAGAGCACATGGGAGGAGCTGGGCCTCTAGGAGTGACCCAGTCAGTGCATCTTATGCTGGCTCTGCCAGCCCCCTGAGCCCAGCTGGGGCACCCCCTCCAGGGCACACCACGTTCACAGGGTTTTGAACACTAGCTCTTTCCTGCCCTGGGGCCAGCTGGAGGCTGCTGGAATGGGAACTTGGGAGGCATGAGTAGATGCAGATGCGGGGGTGCTATTAATGGAGGGAATCTGAGTGGGTGCTGGGGTTAGGAGTTATGACTGGCCTGCATTTGAAACTCTGCCCAGCAGTAGATGAATCAGGCCAATGGGACAGGGGAGACTTGGCACCGTCTCTGGGAGCTGCTGCACTGGCTCGAACCTCTTTTGAAGTGGCATTGAAAGACCCTTTTTGTTCTGGGCAAAGAGCCACCCTGACACTAAACCCAGAGCTCCCCCTCTGCCTTGCGAACCCCCCACAATCTCTCTCCTGGGCCTTCCCTACATGGCTGTGCCCCTCTTGCTGCTTGTGCCTCCTGCTGGGAATCTGAATCTGCCTATGGGGTGTTATTGCTAGTGTATAGCAGGGCCCCTTCTCCACCTGCTCCTTTCAGCCTCTGCTGCTGCTCTGTCCTCTTAGCCCTTCAGTCTGTCCCCAGGTGGGTTTGTGTCTGAAACCTCAGGTGATGGCTTGTCCCTTGGGGAAGCCTCCAGTTCCTGAGGTTGGTGTGAGTCCTCCCCTTCTCCCCACAGGGCCCCAGAATGTGCCCCCCTCAAGAGCAAGATGATCTATGCCAGCTCTAAGGATGCTATCAAGAAGAAACTCACAGGTGAGTCAATTCCTGTGCCCCCAGCCCTGCCAGCTCAGGGGGCCCTGGCCTGTGGTGGGTGAGTAAGCTAGCAGCTCTGCAGCAGGATGGCTCAGTGACGGTGCTGTGTGATTCTAGCCTCATGGTCTGCCTGAGCCCAGCTGGAACGGTGCACTGGCAGTGGCCCTGGGGAGCTACCACCTGTGATACCAGGACTCCTGGCTCCTATCCCTGCTCTGGGAGGGAGTGGGACTAATGGGCTAGAGCAGTGTTTCCCAATTGGTGATCCGTGGAACCCTGGGGTTCTGCGAAGAGCCGGCACTCCCCCGTCCCCTCTTAAGTCGACAGAGCTGCGGTGGGAATTGCGGCAGTGGGGCTTTTTTTTTTTTTTCTTTGATGAAACATGGCCCTAGGGTTCCGTAGCCAAATAAAATTGGGAAACACTGAGCTGGAGCCACTTGGTAGTAGTCCAGGAGCCTAGATTTGGTTCCTTGCTGTGCTCTGAGACTTATCCCACTCCCCCCTTGGATGGGAGTATCAGTTCCCTGATGCATGTGACCAGCTGGGAGGTGCTACATAGTCCATGATCCCATGGCAGGATGGCTCAGAGTGGGGTGTGGAAAGGTCCCTGATGGGATGGGGGCAGAGCTGGGAATCCTCAGGTTCCCAACTGATCATGTCCAGGCTAAGGCTTGTTGTCCTGGATATCACACCTTCACCCTGCCCACAGGGAGTGATGGAAAAGGGTATGTCCCAGGTCCTGGCTAGATCCCAAGGGGAGGTGGATCTGGGAGGTAGGGGAAGAGTCAAGCTGGATCCCAGCTATGTTGGGATGATTGCAGCCCATTGGTTCCCGTAAACCTCCATTTCTTCCCTCCCTTTCCCCTCAGGTATCAAGCATGAGTTGCAAGCAACCTGTTACGAGGAGGTGAAGGATCGCTGCACCTTGGCCCAGAAGCTGGGCGGCAATGCCGTCGTCAGCTTGGAAGGGAAGCCCTTGTGAGCGGCTCCTAGTGCCAGTTTATACCGGAGCTTCCATGTTAATCAGTCCTGTGCTACCTTTTTTGGGGGTGGGGTTGGGAGGGTCGTGGGGGGGGGATAATTACTTAGATAATGTTCAGATTCTTTGCCTCCTAAGTCTCCTTCTCCGGTTTGCACGATCAGAGTCCCCAAGACACTCCACGGCCCGGCCGTGCCTGGTGTGCAGGGCACCTGCCAAACCCACTGCCTCCTTGGTTACCTGGAATTTCTGCCTTGGAGACAAAAGGGACCATTCCCTGGGCACTGTAGCTTCTCCTCAAGGTCCTGGGCCACTGCACCATCAGAAGGGACCATGCATTGAGCTCCCTAGCTTGGTATCTAGAGACACCAAGAAGGGACCATTCTTGGAGAATGGGAGCTCACTGTAGGTCTTAGGACAGTTTTCCATTCCTAGGGAGCCTTCCCTGAGCTTGGTCTAGTTCTGGGACCATTCCCTATTTCAATTCCAGAAAGTCTCTGACCAACCTCTGAAGGAGACAAACTGGTTTCATGGTCACATTGCCCTCTCCTGACATCCCATCTCAAATACTCCATAGGGCTGAAGCCTCAATGGCCAACCCATTGCTGGCCAGGGCTAGTGAGTGAGGGACCCTCCAACAGCCAACCCAGGTCTTGAGCCACTAGCAGTTTCTGGTGGAAGGTGACATCCTAGTAGCTCCTCTTAACTGCATCCCTGTAGCCTCTTCCTGACTCTGGAATTAAACATTTCTTGTGTGTGTACATTTTTTTAAGAGTTTTGTGTTTTTGAAACAATGAAGGATGCCGATTCTCTGTAGCCCCACCAGAAGAGCTGGGGGTGTTCCTGGAAAGCAAACCCCTGTTGCCAACTTGTCCATGACTTAGTGGCTTTGTGCTTGTCTGTAGTACTGTGTATAAATGGAATATTGTGGAGAAACTTGCAAAATTTAAGTAACTGGGGGCTGGGATACACCCTTCCAGTGGAACTTACTAATATGGAAGCAGCACCTGTAATGACCTTCAATAAAAAAAATGAATGCTAACAACCTACTGCCCTGCCTCTTTTTTTTTTTTTTTTTTTTTTTTTTTAATTTGGAAGGTTTGAGGTCACCAGGAAAGGTTAGACGGAACTAAGGAGTCCTGGGAGTCTGCAATCAGTGTGGAGGCTAGGGTGTGGCTGCTGCCTTATCAGTAATAGCAGCTGCTTGACAAGGAAGGACACAGAGGGACCTGGGAAGGTCTCTTCCCACAGTGCCTGGCTCCTGATCTAGGCAGCTGGACCACTTCCCAACCCTGCACGTATCTCAGTCCTGGCCCAGATTGCTGGCTGTCTGTTGCACTAGGCTTTGCTTCCCCTGACACATGGCTCCTTAGCCCTGGTAGTGGAGCTGCTGGGGGGGATGGGAGGGAGAGTGAACTACACAAGAGGACAATAGTGCTGCCCACTCCTTGCTCTCACAATCTGTTGGGGCTGCTACTCCCAGCAGCCACCCAGAGTCTCAATGGGGGGTAGAGCCATGCCATGTACTAGCTCAGCAGGAGATGGGGCCTGAATGGGTCCTCTGCCCTCACGGATACATTCCCTCACTTAAGGTGTGGGGGGTTGAAGCCTCCGACAGCTTGACGACCCTGTATGGATGTTCACCCTAGCTTGAGATGCCAGCACAGCTTCTCCGCTCTGAGTGTTTGGGGAGGGTGGGGAGACAGGGGAAGTAAAGGTAAGCAGTGTTTGAAGCAGGGAAGTCCTTGCAGCAGCTGTGTAGGAAGCAGGGCTAGGAAGAAAAATGGGTTTGGCAATGAGGCTGCACTGGATGGAGCTGGATACAAAATGGGCCTTTATTGGGAGAGGTTAGGGCTGGGGGCTACAGAGCTGTGAATGGATTGACTGCATTGGAAGGGCAGAATTGAATAAGAGCTGCCTGGCCATGGTGTGTTGTCTTTCTCCTACCCCTTCTCCCCTCTTTCTGCTTGCCCCTAGTTGCTAGGAGAGGGCATTGAGCCTGGACTCTTCTGCACAGCTAGAAAGGACAGGAAGGGATCTTGAGATCCTCTAATCCAGGCCCCTGCACTCAGGGATGAGTAATAGACCACTACTGCCAGCTCTCTCTCACTTGCTCTTAATCTCCAAGGTGGAGATTCCACACTCTCCCTAGGCATCTTATTTCAGCACTTAACCACCCTGACAGGAAGGTTTTTTTCTAATGTCCAACCTAAACCTCCCTTGCTGCAATTTAAGCCCATTGCTTCTTGTCCTATGCTCAGAGGTTAAAGAGGAAAAACTTCTCTTTTTAACCACCTCTCTCTCTCTCTCTCTACCCTGTGTGGTCCAATGCACAGCAAGGGAGGGTGAGGCAGAGGGGAACGGGCACATTTAAGACTCCTGGCTCCAAGCCTGCCCACTCTACCTCTCTGCCATTCCAACAGTGGGGATAGAACCCAGGAAGCCTTTCTGAAGGAACTGTGGGCTGCAGCATTGGCTGGGAGGCAAGGGAAGTCAGTTAATGGGCTGTTATGGGGTAGTTGCCCCCCAAATCAACTGGCCCCACCCATTCTGCAGAGCAGGTATCGAGGGGCTGGAATGTCAGCAGGGTTGGCTTGGGCAGGGCTGGGTTGAGGCAGCTGCAGTCGTACTGGGGGATCTCTGCACCAAAAGGCTGAGCGGCCCCTTCCACAGGTGCAGGGCTGGGTGGCAGCATCAGACGTCACCTTTCAGCACAATCAGGGTGTTCCGGAGCAGCAGGCTGCTGGCCTGGAAGAAAGAGGGGGAGTTAAAGGGGAGGGGAACACTCACCCCCACAGTGTGATGCTCTGGGGTAAACTGGGATCCCCATCAAACCTAAAATGACCCTTCCCTGGCCCTCTCAGCTGGGACAGACCCCAGGAGTGCTGGCTCCCAGCCTGACTGGGAGCAGTGTTGCAGGATTCAAGCTGTGCACAGGGCCCAAGCGTGTGTGTCTTCTGCCCTCTGCTGGCCGCCTCTGGGTATTGCAACTGAGGACAGGTTCTGTGCTAAGAGGGGCATGCAGCTGATGGGAGGGGGACTCAGATAACTCTCCAGACTCCCACCCCAGCATGCAGAGAGCATGTGGAGGTGGGGGAGGGAATAGGGCTCACCAGGGGATAGTGAAACAGAGCATATATTGGGTGAGGAGGGGACCCTGATTGGATAAGAAAGAGATGGAGGCTTCTGAGGAGGTCTGAGTTCAGGTTTGTAGGGGAGGGAAAGTGTGGGATCCCCAGGGGTTCCCAGTCAGGTTGGAGGAGTCCCTGTGTCTCCACACACAGACTGGGTTGGGGGTTCCCAGGGGTCCCAGGTTGTGGGATTTCTGAGGGGGTCCCCCCAGGTACCTTGGCATGTTTCAGCTCCAGCTCTGCCAGCTCAACCAGGTTCTTGCGAAAGGCAGAGATTCGACGGGACTTGAAATCAGTCAGTTCTGCCCAGGGAGAGAGAAAACCCAGGCGATCTGGAACCCAGCCTCCTGCTCTAACCCATTAGAGACCCCAGCCCCCTATCCTTCCTCCCCCCGAGCCAAGGACAGAACCCAGGAGCCCTTCTGTACTTACCTTGCTTGGCGGAAGTTGACAGCCGTTCAAAGCGCTGGCAACACAGCTGCTGATGGGTCTCAGCAGACTTCACTTCCTTGTTCTTCATGCGGGCTTTGTCCAGTGCTTTGTTGGCATTCTCGTAGTCAGCCAGGGCCCGCAGGCGCCGGTACAGCAGATCCTGGAGACACAGACTGTTATACATCTCCATGCTCCACCCCAGAGATGGCTGTATCTCAGGGATGAATGAGAGATCCTCATATTAACAGCCCCACATCCCACCAGAGAACTGGCTGTGTCTCAGTGCTCGGGGAGGGATCTCTGTATAAATAGACCTTGTACCATTCCCCAGAGATGGCTGCATCCCTGCATCATGCTGCCTGTACCTTGGCTGCCTGTGAGTCTCTCATGTAGTATTTGAGCAGGTCAGACAGCTTCAGATCCTCATCTGATGCCACACGGCCTTCTAGCTTCTGGGGAGGAGGGGACAGAAGGAGGTTCAGTAAAGGGGGAGATTAATCCCACAGCTACTGCCCCACCTCACCCTTCTGAACTAACATCACCTCCTCTGCATAGAACTCAAAGGTCACAAACACTCAGCCACATGGGGCACCAGCAAGTGGGTAAGGAGGCCCTCTGAGGGGTGCAGACTAAGGAATATGAAGGTCCTGCCTCCCCACTGTAGGACCTTTGGGGTGGGCTGATCCTGGTTGTGGAGTTCAGGGGAGGGTGGGAAGACACCAGGAGATTGGGTGGCGGTCCAGAGCCTGAGGAATGGTGGCAGGGTGAGGGGAGATGCTGCAGAGCAGAGGGGGCGCATAGCAGAGTAGGGGAGGGGAAAAGACCCTTCAGGACGGGACGGGGGGAGCCATCACTCACCCGCAGCCGTTCAAAAAGTTCTGCCAATTTCAAGAAGCTCCTGGGGAGCGAAGGGGAAATTCATCAGTAACCCTGTACTGCCCCACCACCACCAGCCCCCGAGAGACCCCATGCCCTTCCCCTACATTAGGGCCACTCTGAATGCCTCATTCCTACTGAGATATTCCCTCCAATGTCACATGAACAACCCCCAAGACCAGGGCACCCACTAATCCCACCCCCTTTCCTGATAGCCCCCTCATCCCCCGTGTCCCCTGCATCCTGCCCCGTCACCTGACAGCACCCCATCCCTGTGTCCCCTGCATCCTGCCCCTCACCCGACAGCACCCCATCCCCCCTCAGTATCTCCTGTATCCTGCCCTTCACCTGACAACCCCCATCAGGTGAGGGCAGGACACAGCTTGCACCCCCCAGCTCTGCCAGAGATGCTCCCTTCTCCACAGAACTCTACTGCCACACCAGGAACCGCCTCTCCGCCCACCCCCGGCTCTACACCCAACCACTGCATCAACCACCACCACCACCCAGCCTCGAATCCCCATTTGGCACCCCAGGCTGGGTTGGAAGTGCCCCCTGGTGCCCAACTTGGGTCACTGCAGGGTGAAGCTAGTGTTGAGTGCATGGGGGGGGGACACCTTATATCAGCCCCTTGCCCCCAAGCTTGGTGGAGTTTATTCAAGTCCCTGTCCCAATACCTCTGTCCCCAGCACAGCCCCTGCAGCAAGCAGTTCTGGAGGACCTAGGAGAGCTCCTCCCTGCATTTCAATACTCACATCTGGAGCTGCTGGACTTCCTGTGTGCCCAGGCTGCCCAGAGCCACTGCGATGGGGATATAGTCCTCTGCCAGGCCTATATGCAGGGGCAGCCATCAGGGAGGGGATGTACCCTTTAGCCTGGGGATTCCCACCTCCCCCCACCAAATCAGGGGTCCCAACCTCACCCCCAACCCCAGGAACCCAATGGAGTATCCCTCCCCACGGCCGCCACCACTCTGATCCCTAAGGGCTCCCCCTACTGGCTCCTGGTAGGGGACCGCTAGGCAGCTGCCATGCTCCAGGAATCCCTGGCGCTAAGCACCCCAGGGGCCCCCACCCATGAGTGCCCCTGATCACCAGGGACCTCCCTTCCCCAGGAGAGACATTCCTGAAAGGGGCACTGCCAGGGTGACCCTGGTACCAATGGGGGCGGTAGGCAAGGGATCCCCCACATACTCTTGTGGGAGCGCATGACGCGGTCGGCCTTGAGGCAGGTGTCGCGCACACGGGTGTGATACTCCAGCAGGAACGTTCGCTCATGCTCAAAGAACTCGTCCACCTCCTGCAGAGGGTGAGAGGGAGCCAGAGACCCAAGGGTGCCCCACACACGGACCCACCCAAAACAGGAGCAGGGCACTGTATATACTACACAGCTCCTCATGCCCAGAGATTGCCATTTGGCTCCTGCACGGGGGGGAAAAGGGGGAATCTACATGGGCTGGGCCAAGTGCTAACATGGTCACTGCTGCTGGGGGAGGAATCTGGGCAGGCCGTGCCACTCTTGGTGAGAGCCAGGAGGGGACGTGGATCTGTCCATGTGGCGCCACTCTCCACAATACCGTGTGTGTGTGTGTGTGTGTGTGTGTGTTGCGTAAGCTGCGCCACTTGCTGTGAGGAGGGGGGGGATCTGTACAGGCCATGTTTCTCCACACTGGGATTTGGAGGGTGGGAGAATGACACAGAAGCCTGTTGATGGTTTGCTTCTCTGACAGCCACTCCCATCAGGCCTGACACCCTCACTACACCTAACACACCGTTAGCATGAGATAGACCCAAACAGTGGCATGCAAGATCTCACTAGACCGCTAATTCCCTGCTCATTACAATGTGTGTGTGATGTAGCGCCTGGATGTGCACAAAGCATTATACATGAGCACTAGAATTACATTCTTCAAATGGGTTTGGCAGGCAGTGCCTAAGGCCAGTCCATCGTAGGCAAAGGAATATGTATGTGCTTAGCTGACCTGCCTGGTCATCAGGCAGAGACAGGGAAGTCAGCTGTGCATACAAAGGTGACCAAAGCTGGCAGCTTAGCGAGTGGAGGAGAGGCCTCTTAGCTAAGTGCAACCAGGACGGATTCAAGGGGCCAGTGCTCTTGAACCCACAGACCACTGGGTGGCACCGTAACGAGGTATTTTTTGCACCTGGGGCAAAATATTAATTATGTGCCTCCTCTCCTTAGGTTAGCAGCATCATGCTCTTTACTTTTGCAGCTTATTATTTTTACTTATTGCGTCTTTGTGCTCCTGATTATGATGCGCTGGGGGCGAGTGCCCCACTTGCCCCACCCTTGTTATGGCCCTGCCATTGGGTCCTCCAGCCAAGGGGTTGAATTCCCAGAGGAACTGGATTTAGGTGAGGACCCTGCTAAGGCAGTGATTGTAATTCTCAGAAGCACAAGGGAGGCTTTTGCTGTTGTAGCCCTTTATCTTTACTCCTCCTCTGGGAACCACCAAACCTGGGCCTTTTCCTTCACTAAACTTCCTTTAATCCACGCCAGTTCAGTAAGCGTTTGGCATTACATCTGTCAGCAGCCCTGGATTGTCTCTGAAGGAGCCCTGAGCTGTGTTACTTCTGGGAGTGTTCCAGGAGAGGGCTGGAGACTGCCCCACGGTTTGAGGGAAGCCAGGGCTGGAGGCTGGGTCACTGCGGGAGGGTGTGACCTGCATGGGGATAGCCTGGCTGTTGGTGTCAGGGCTGGGAGCCACAGCAGCAGAGCACTGGAGGCACCCAGCACTGCAGGACAGGCATTGGTCTGGCTTGACCCCCCAAATGTCACTGGGGGATCGGGACAGGCCATTCCATTCTCGAGGCTGGGGGGGAGAGAGGTCTGCACGGGGCCCATGGATTTTGCGGGCAATAGGATGAGATGGAGGCATGCACTCTTTTCCTCATCCCCAGGGGGCTCACACACCCCACTGCTGTGCAGCAGGCCCTTACT
This sequence comes from Pelodiscus sinensis, assembly GCF_052426305.1. NCBI lineage: Eukaryota > Metazoa > Chordata > Testudines > Trionychidae > Pelodiscus > Pelodiscus sinensis. Next base: position 19,512,027 of record NC_143062.1, on the reverse strand, counting down.
CACCTTCAGCCCTGACACCCCGGTGATGAGTGCCTCGTCGGCTGACTTGACAATGTTCCGGAAGAAGCCACCCAGCAGCTCCTTGCGGTTCTTTCCACGCACACTGAGCTGCAACGAGTGGGAGTGCCAGTTGGGGGCGCAGACGGGAGAGGGGCCCCCAGGACCCCCTGCACCCCACATCCCTCCCAGCCTACCACCAGAGTCAGAGATAAAATGAGCACTTGGGGAGAGGTCTATGCAGGCCGGGGTTGGAGGGGAGAGGGGGACAAGGAAGAGGAGAGAAGGAGGTGTCCCTCTTACATCTCTAGCTCCTTCCAGGCCTTGTTCTCCTCGTGTTGTGTGGGGACTATCTCCCACATGGCCCCTCTTGCTGATGGGAGGGGTGGAGATGGGAATGGTCTCAAATTGGATACCAGAGGCCTGTGCCAGGAAGGCAAACATCTCGGGGGGAGGGGGGGGGAGGTGCAGCTCAGCAATGGAGAAGGCTGGTAGTGGGGGGGGGGGGAACTCAGTGGGGAGATCAGCATGGAAGAGGAGAGGTGGGGGGATTGGGGCAGACTTAGTGGAGTCCAGGTGGGGGGGGGGCGCAGAATCAAAAAGGCCCTCAGGTGGGTGGGGGACTAGGGGGTTCAGCAGGGGAGAGGTGTTCAGAGGAGGGGCGCTAGGGGTCTCACATCTTGATTGTATTCCAGGAAGACATGGAAGTTGTGGTCCCGGCGTAGGATGGGATGGGCTGCCAGGCGCTGTAGAAACACCTCATGCATTGCCACCGTTTTCTTAAAGATGGCCAGGTACTCGCTGTGGGAGACAGCTTGGTGAGCATCAGCAGGGACAGTGCCCCCCACTGCCCTCCATACTGTCCCCAGTGAGCCCCCTGGATCACCCCCACTACCTTCCCTGTACTGCCCCCTGCAGTGCCCCTACTGACCCCTGTGTCACCTCTCACTGAACTGCAGCCATGGCACAGAGCCCCTTACTGACCCCCACCACACAGCGCCTCCTAGTGCCATCCTGGGGCATTGAGCTCAGCCTCCACCCTCCCCTGGTGTCACTCACCCCTCCAGCTCCTGCTTTATCTTGGCAAACTCCTCCCGCGTCAGGGTGCTGTTCCCCTCCCCGAGGCGCTGCAGCTTCTCCCGGGATGCCTCGAAGTCAGGCCTGGGAGGTGCTGGGGGGATCTGGGTGGGAGGTGGTGGGGAAAGAACCAGGAGAAATATTAGCTCTGAATCCCTCCTCCAGCCTCCCGAACCTCTGTGACCCCAAGCGCCCATGGTCTCCTGATACTAGCAGTGAGGAAGGCTAGGGGAAGGGGGAGGACTAGGGCAGTCTGGAGGCATGGGGTGGAGCTGATGGGGACTCATAGTTGGGGTATGGGGGAGAGCAGAGCTGAGGGAAGCTCACATTTTTGGGGAGGGGATTGAAGCTGTGGGGGGCAATGCTTGGGACAGGAGGCTGGGAGGTGGAGCTGGAGAGGCTGAAAAAGGGTTCATAGCCAGTTGCAATGTGTGTGGAGGGGCAGGGCTCAGGGAAGGCAAAAGGCTCACACACACCTCCTGGACAATTTCCAGGCCATAGTTCTGTTCTCCATATTGGTTCCCACAGACTGGGATCAAGTCACCCCTAAATCCTCTCTTGGTTAAACTGATCAGATTGAGCCTTGGAGTCTCTCCATTTCCCAGTTCTTTGATTCTTCTCAGGGCTCTTCTCTGAGCCCACATTAGCAACATCCTTCTTAAGCTGTGGACCCCAGAACCTGACATAATGTTCCCCCTTATGACACCCCTCCCCATGTCCCCCCCAGACACCTTCCACATCATGATGATCTCCATATCTCATCTGCCCCTTCTGGAGTCACGTTTTACAATGTCCCCCCAGGCTCCCCTCCACTCCCACAATACTCCCACTTACAATGATGCCAGCGTATTCATCATTTTCAGAGAAGGTGTCGTGCAGCCACACAAAGTCCTCATGCTGCCGGACCACGGATAGTGCTGGGCGGGTGAAGTGGGGCAGTGAGCTCTGCAACAGGGATGGGGCAAGAATGATACACCCCAAATCTGGGACCCCCCCAGTATTCACTTCAATATAAAGACCTGCCAGAGACCTCCTCAAACCAGGGACCCCCCCCCAAGACTACCTCAAATGGGGATGCCCAAGCCAAGGATCCACAAACCTCATTACATTCTCCAGTGACCCCCAAACATCAGAGCCCCATGGTGGGAGACCCCCCCATAAGGTCCCCTACCACCCTGTCTCTCCAATCCCCTCACCCCATATTCCCCCCTCACCTTGGTCTGGACAGTGAATTTCACCTTGTCCCGCTCGCTGACTGCGTCTGAGATCTCAACCTGCAAGGAGGGGTCTGCGGGGAGCTCCCCTGAAAATGAGCAAGGCTGAGGAAGAGAAGAGGGTTAGATGTACGGGCACCCAATCCCGCAGAGGGGGAGGATGCAGGGCGATACCCGACCCCGAGCACCAGGGTGGGGGGTAGCAGGGTGCAGGGTCCTGCCCCTCTCGGGTGGGGAATGCAGGTTTCAGCTGAGGGCACGGGCTCACCTTGCTCTCCTCCCCCGGCGGCATCTCCAGAGGCTCCTCCATGCGCCTCCGGGAAAAGAGCAGCCCAGGATGCCCTGTAGGCGGACCCGGGCTCAGGCCTCATCAGCTGACTAGGAATAGGGAGGGGGAGCCGGCGGAGAGTGTCGCCTCTTTAAATCGGTTGTGACAGCTGCTCCACGCCCCTTCTTCTTATTGGGCACCAGGCACGGAGTCCTCGCTCCCATTCGCTAGGATTCCCACCCATCGGCCACCAAGCGGCGGGGACGGGGGCGTCTGCCATAGAGTCTTAAGGGGGCGTAGGGGAGATGAGTGTGCGTGTGCCCCCTCCCTGGCGGGCTGGTCCCGGCTGCATGGATGTGTGTGTGTGTGTGTGTGACCCCCTGGCAGCTGAGGAGATGGGGGCGCGGGGGACTCTGGGATGCTGCAAGCGTATCAGCTGGATGTGGTACCCTTTGCTATTTTGGGAGCTGGGGGAGCAGGGGGCTCTGGGAGGCTGCAGGCATGGCAGTGGGAGGCTAAGCAGATGGAGACAACACCCACCCCTTGTTCTGGCTCAGGCAGCTGATGGAGCGATGCCAGCACTGCTTGCCCCATTGCTCCAGACCTACATCCGCAATGAATCCTAGTGCCTCTCAGCCCCTTATGGATGCCACCCAAGGTTCTACAGTCGTGATGAGTTCACTGCTCCTAACAGAGCTCTCACCTTCACAGGCCAAAGAACAAGGCCTCTCTGCCTGTCCTTTGGCCTTATGGAGGCAACAATCATACAGTTGCTTTACAGGGAAGGACACCCAGGCAGACCTGGGCACAGACCCTCCCGGATCCAGGTCTCAGTCACTTTGCCTTTCAGAGGGAATGGCCCGCAATATGTGCTTGTGTAAGCCCTGCTAACACTGCATGAAGCATTCCCACAGATGCTGCTCCCTCTGCACCCTGTTCATTGCTCTGTATGTCACCATTTTAAATCAGGGTGTTCCCAGGTTTGCTCCGTACCTGGGACCCTGCAAGAGGGCACATCCTAACGCCATGTCCTCATGGTGACATCAGTGTAGCGTGGTTTGCTCACTTGCAATGCAGCAAGGTAAGCATAGTGAACTGAAGTGCATCCACACCCCTTTGCTGCAGTCCTTTGCTTTGTAGCCATACAGCACTGCATCAGTTCAAATTCACCATGCAGCCTCCTATGCAGAGACCCAGCAATGTAGCATTCCACCCCTTAGCTCTTGGCCCCCTCTCCATTTTAGCAACATCCTTCTGGAACTGTGGATACCAGAGCTGGCTGCAGGACTCCAGCAATGGCTGCACCAGTGCCAAGTAGAGAGGTAAGAGAACCTCACTTCTCCTACTTGAGATTTACAGCTATGCATCCACGCATTCTGAGATGTCTACCAGAAACACCAGGAATTTTGGGAGGGGGGGGTGTCAAAAACTTCCAGGGTTCCTGTGCTGACATCTGTTCATTTTGCAGCTTTTCTGACCTAGTGTCAGCCAACACAGATGCCCCATTCCTGAGCACGAGGAACTAGTCACTAGTATAAAGAAACATAAGGGGGTGAGGTAATACCTCTTGTGGGGAAGTCCCCTTGTGTCCCTAATATCCTGGGATTAGCTTGATAACTATGACAATGGGAACACTAGTCTATTCAGTATGAGCTTTTGCTTCTCACAGCTCAGCCCTCTACAGGGCCCAACAATCTGTGGTTGGTTCTCCTGAAAAGGCCACCAGCCTGGTAAGGCCTCCCTAGAGTCTGGGAGAAAACCTAGGGCTATGTCTACACTCGCAGCTTCTTGTGCCAGAAATATGCAAATGAGGCTAAGTGTGGAAAATTGCTGAGCTTCATTTGCATACCTAATGAGCCACCATTTTTGCAGGAGAGGCTCTTGCGCCAGAAGGAGCTGCCTACACTGCTCCTTCTTGCGCAAGAAAACCCCTCTTGCGCAATGCCGTTACGTCAGTTATTTTCAGGAAGAATGGCATTGTGCAAGAGGGTTTTCTTGCGCAAGAAGGGGCAGTGTAGACAGCTCCTTCTGGCACAAGAGCCTCTTCTGAAAAATGGTGGTTCATTAGGTATGCAAATAAGGCTCAGTGATATGTCACGCTTAGCCTCATTTGCATATTTCTGGCACGAGAAGCCGCAAGTGTAGACATAGCCTAGGAGTCCTCCTAATGCTCTGGATTCTAGCACCAGCTTCTACACAGTTGTAGGCCATGATGAGGGGAACTCTGTCCCCTCTCTAGTGGCTGATCCTCTCAGACTCCGTCTAGATTGCACTGTTAAATCGGAAAAAGGTATCTTTTGTGTGTCTTTTTCTGATTTACTTTCAAAAAAGGCTCTTTTGAAATTTGGCACATCTATACAGCACCAAATTGAAAAAGTGCTCTTTTGACACATCCCTTATTCCTCATAGAACAAAGTTTACAGGGATAGTGAAAGAGTGTGTCCGCTTTTTTGAATTTTTTTCCGAAAAAGCGGACGCGTTCCTTGGACGTGGCACTGCTAAAAAGCACTACAGTCTAGACATCGCCTCAGAGAACCAGCATTTACTTGTGGAGAGAGCTGACTTTTTCCAAAGTGCTTAGAAGAGGGAGCGAGACCTCCCAGGGTGCAGATACCTCCCTGTCCCACCTTGGAGAGAGGAGGGGGCACCAGCCCAGTTGGGGCTCAGAGAGGCAGGTGCTGGAGAGCAGGATGCATTTGTACCAGGGGGCCGGGAGGAGACTGGAGCTGCAGTGGAGTGTGGGCACTGTTAGGAAGAGGGTTATAAGCTAGTCCCTTGGTGACTCCAGGAGAGTGGAGGAGTCATCAAAGATTAGGGTGGGGCTTGGGGCATAAGAACCAGGTATCCCTAAAACACCCACCTCTAGGGAGATATGGAGGGGACTCAGAGCACAGGGATGTGTGTACTCTTGTGCAGGAGCAGTCTGCAGGGGAATGGAGACAAATTACCAGCTTAGGCCAATGAGGGTTGGAGAGAGGTGGACTCTCACCTGGGCAGGGAACTGCCATAGGCCAGGCCAGGGAAAGGAAGAGGTTGAGGGATGTAGCCCAGCCAATGGCGCAAGTGTTTGGGACCAGACCCTGCAGCTGTCAAGGACCCCACAGCTCTTCACAAACACCCTGACAAAGCTCTCCCCTGGGAGGGGCCATGGCCCTTTCCTCCCTGCAGAGATAGCAGGGGAAGGAACTTGCTAAAGCAGGGGTGGGGAACCTCAGGCCCAGGGACCCGATGTGGCTCCCAAGGCTCAGGGCTCCCCCACAGCACAGGGGAGCCTGTGCTGGCACTTCAGCCTCCTCCCCCTGCGGGGCTGGAGCACACAGAATCTACTAACCTGGGCCCCACTAGGCTCTGGTGTGCAAGGGGAATGTGGGGAGTGTCATTCTCCTTCTCAGTCAGGGGCCACATCTGTGAGGGTTTTTTTGTTGTTATTTTTTGCTTCTCACTTTTATAAGGCCCCAACTGATTTTTCTGGAGGCCAGTGGCCCCTGACCCAAAAAAGGTTCCCCATCCCTGTGCTAAAGTCTACACGCACAGAATCAGTGGCAAGTTAGGGATAGAACCCAGGAGTCCAGGCCAGCTCTGTTGCCTTCTCCAATAAGAACCACACCATTGTAAATTTCATTCCAAACACAAAAGGATTCTAATGAAATCAGAACTTTATTGAGTCGATACAAAAATCAAATGTGTTAAAAGTCGCAACATCCCAGCTCTCAAGGTGGCTGCAAGCCACCCAGTGTTCACCCCTCATGCTCCCCACCCCGATAGCTTAAAGCACCCCTGCCCTGAAGGGATGCCAAGGCCCACCCTTTCATGGAAACAGCCTATGACAGATGGGTGTGAAAAGGGCCTGTGGAAATTTCTGTCCCTTAGGGCTACACTTCACAGCAGTGGGGTGGTGGAGCCCTGGGGTTTAGTAACAATGAAATAATGGAGACTGTATCCACTAAATATCCTGGGAGGGAAAGAGAGACGGGAAAGGGACCCAGGAGTCCTAGTTCCTAGCACTTCCCATTCCCTTCCCAGGACCCCTGGCTCCCAGTCCCACTTGGAGGATGGAGTGCAAATGGCATGAAAGAATGAGAACATACAGAGCCCAGGACAGCTGTGTGTGTGGCATTCTGATGGGCGAAACCACAGGACTATCTTCCAGTGGCAGATGCAGTTAAGTGCAGATTAGACATGTCCAGAGACACTAAATCCTTTCGGGGGGGGGGGGGGGGGGAATCCCTCTCCAGCCCTAGTTACATCCCCTACTTCAGATTCATCCCCAGTCAATCATTAGAGCTGAGTCAATTTCACATGCAGTGATGGGGGCAGGGAGAAGAAGCTGCCTGTGAGAGTCACTGTGTCCCTTTCCTCTCCAATGGACTAGGACTCGCTAGTACAAAGAGCCCCCATCTCAGTATCAGAGAGCGCCCTGCCGGGAGCAGAGAAAAGGGGGACGTTGAACCAGGGCTGGCGTGGAACCAAATGTCCTGCTTCAAATGAAAATGAAGCTCAGCCCCCCCATCACAAGCCAGAGTTGCTGGGTGGGGGCATACCGGAGGGTGCCACTTCAAACAATCCTACCCATCACCAAAAAAGCCCCTGTGACCTGACAGCCTGACCATACTGAGGCCTGGAATGGAACAGAGTGTCCTAGACAAAGCATGGATCACACCCGGAACGCCAACAGAACCACTAGCCTTAGATTCTCTGGGATTCCTTCGGGCTGAGGAAGGGAGAAATCAAGCCACGATGCAAAGTCGGGGGAAGGATTCACAAGCTGGGGTTGCTGTTTTGTACCCATTCCCATCTCTGGAGACATCTGCAGCTAATCACTGGGTTGGCTCAGTCATGCTTGGTCCAGTAGGGAAGGCGCCACAGAGAGGAATGACAGAACAAGGCCAGCTGGGCTCTGAGAATCAGGGGGTTCGAACCCACCCCAAGGACACAATAAAAACAAACCACATGGAGGTAAAATGCTTTTCTCTCTTTTTTTAATAAATTTAAGAACCACCCCTCCCCCGTCGAATGCAGCAACTAAAATAAACTAAAAGGAATCAGGGCTACGAGTCATAATCTTCCTCCTCCTCGTCCTGCGCTGGGACAGGGGGTGCTGGAGCAGAGGGCATCATGGCAGGCAGGGCTGGGGGCACGGAGACAGGCATGGCCATGGAGGACTGTGGGGGGCAGGTGAAGTGCAAATATGGCGCTGGAGAGCTGGAGCCAGGGCGGGGAGAAGGAAGAAAATTAGTGTGGGGGAGGGAAGATCATCTACCCCATATCCCTCACCCCCGCCGTTGGCCCAATCACATCCATGGGCTCTTCCAGTATCCCCATTATCCTATCCAGCCTGGTGTCCACCCCCTCTATCAGGGCAACAGGCCCATCTGGCTTGTTATGCCCCCAGCTCTGCCCCACAAGTCAGGATCCATCCAGAGCATATGTTCTGCTATGAGGGTTCCAGCGCCCACTCCCCGTAAGTAGCTAAAGTTCGACTCTAACCCCTCAATCCCACTCCCATCCCTCAGTCAGGGACAGAACCCAGAAGTCTTGCCCCCTAGCCCAAGATCTAAACACTAGCCAGCAATGCCCAGTCCCTCAGCCCTACTGAGGTAGTGCCTGGCTTGGCAGGCCATGGCTCCTGACTGGACAGCCTCCGATTCATACCTGGGGAAGTGAGTGGTGGGGCGGCTGGGGGGTGTAGACTGGGACGTCTCCTCTTCCCCATCGCTCTCACTGTCCTCAGAATCATCCTGTGGAAGCAGGTTAAGCAGGGGGCTCAGCATGGAGATGGCACCACCTGAGGGACACAGTGACTCATGCTCCCCAGAGCTGGCCCCATGGACACTGAGCAGGAAAAGGGGAAAGGGACTCAGCCCCACGTCCCACAAAAGGGAAACGATAGAGCTGAGAATAGAACCCAAGAGACCTGGCTCTCAGCACCCCCTGCTGTAGCCACCAGACCCTACACCCCTCTGTGGATACCCAGCTCATACACCATACAGGGAGGCAGCCAAGATGGGCAACCTCTGAAGAACCTTCACCATCTATCCCACACAAGGACTTAAAACCTCTCCCCCGGCCCTCAGTGTCCCATGCACGTCAGCAAAGCTCAGCCAGCAGGGGGCAGTACTGCATGCAGGAAGGAGCCTGCGGGCTGGGAGACACCTCCTGCTAGATTCACCTCCTGCTCAGAGTCTGTGCCTGACTGCTTCGGGTCCTTTCCTTTGCTGCCAGTGCCACCGTTCTTCCGCCCACTGCCCGGCTTCCGGCCCCTGCGTCCAGAGAGAGACCAAGGAGTAGTCAGGGCTCTGTCAATGGATCGGGACTCCAGCAGAGACTGATGCAGAAAGCATCCCTTGACCCCTCAATCCTGGGTCACTCAGTCCCCCTGGCTTCACGCCAGGGCTCCCCGGTCACATCCCAACCCCAACACCCTTGAACCACACTTTGGGGTTCCACTTGTCAAGCTCCCAAACTGGCCACAGCACTCCCTACTGGGACAATCACCGGTAATGTGTTCCAATCCCCTGGGGGTGCAATGGGGAAGAGGCATTTAGGAATCACTTTGCAACAGGGCTGGAGTGCAGCCATCTCTGGTGTGTGGTATGGTGGCTGGGTAACAGCACACAGCAACAACGCCCAGGTTCCGCTAGGAAGCATGAAGAAGGCCCATGCCTAGTTCTGAGGGCAAAGCAGGGGTTTTGGGAGGCAGAATGAATTGGAATTGAGTTGGACACTGGAGTTTGTTCTCAAATTCTTAGTGAAGGGTGAGAGCATCTGTGGTAACCACCGTCTGTCAGTGTCTCCCTGCAACACAGCACTCCCTAGTGCTGTGCTAGAGCTAGCAGTGACTAAGAGGAGGCACACCCCTCTTGAGCCCCACCACACTCCCTGCAGCACACTGGGGAATAAAGGCCAGCGTGGGCTGTGAGGGCAGAGTGCCCTCTACTGAGCCCCAGCCTCATTCACTGTAGCACAGTGCCTCAGGGAGCATTCGCCAGCAGCAGGGATGTCAAAGTGTAGACGACTACACAATTGATTGATAAGCCTGGGCTTATCGGTTAATCCTGCTGATTACACACATTCCCTGCCTTGCTGCCTCTGTATCAGAGGCAGCAGGGGGAGGAGAGGTGGGAGCTGGTGTCTGCCGGGCTCCTCATGTTCACTGGATCTGCCTGCCCGTTCCACCCACTGCCTGATAGAGAAGCAGCAGTGTGGAGGGCGAGGGGGGCAGGCGGGAGCCAAGAGTGCAGCTCTCCATGCATACCGGCTCTGTGGAGCCACCTGTCCCCCTTCCCCTTGCTTCCCCCTACAGAGGCAGCAGGGGGGCAGACAGGAACTGGTGCTGGAGGAAGCCAACAACTGGCTCCGCGGAGCTGCCTAGGCCCTGTCCCCACATCCAAGGTCCCCACAGGAAGGGGCTGCTCCAGCATCCCATGGGGCAGCCTCTGTCCACAGTGAGCCTTGGAACACCGCAGACAAAGGCTGCTCTGCAGCAGCAGCCCCTGTCTGTGTGGGTCCGAGCTCCCCGGACAGGGGGCTGCTCCATGCCGGAGCAGCCTCGGTCTGCAGGGTGCTTGGAGCCCCAACAGACAGGGGCTCCTGCCACCCGCACTGCTGCCTCTGTGTCAGAGGCAGCAGCAGCAGGGGGCAGCAGGCGGGAGCCCGTCTGCGCAGGGAGTTGGTTTTTAAACAGGCTCCCCTTGTGGACTGGCTCTTGCCTGCCACCTTGTGCTGGTGCCTCTGATAGAGAGGCAAGAGCGCAGGATGGCAGACACCTCCCCGGGAATGGGGCCGGGAGCACGCTGGCTGCCAGCTCTGCCCCCGGGGACTATCAAATAATCATGTAACGGCTAAAATTTCATGTGGTTACACGACTATTCAATTACACGGTCTCTAACATCCCTAGCCAGCACTGGCTGCAAGGTACAAACCTCCCCACTGAGCCTCTCACCCCCCTCCCTGTAGCACAACGCCGCCTACTGCCCACCTCCTAGAGACCTTCTCTCCCTCAGCGTGGTTGTCCTCCACGTCTCCCTGCATGTCGGGCACCGAGGCCACCAGATCCTTGAGGAAGTCGAACTGCTGCTCCAGCTCTATACACTGCTTCCTGCAGGGAACGGAGAGCAACTCAGATTCTGGGGGAGGGGACTGCAGCACCCCCACTCTCAGAAACCTCTTCCCCAGCCCTCAATTTCCCAGACCCTATTGGCTTCCTGAGGACTAATAGGGATCCCCATGGTGTATCCAGCCCAGCTGGGGATGCAGGGTTTAAAGTCTCTCTTCCGCACACAGTAATCATCATTGCCTCCCTGAGCTTCAGTCCTGCTAGGGATCAGTGACTCAAACCCACCTACCTCCCCATTTGAAAATGGGGAAACTGAGGCACAAAGGAGGGGAAAGGACTATCTAAAAGTGCTATAGTGAATGGGTGTCAAAGCAGAGAATGAAACCTAGGAGTGCTGGCACCCAACCCGCTGTTCTAAGTGAGACAGGTCTGTCTGTAGCTGTGCTGATCTGGTTGTGGAGTAGATCTGGCATTTCTTTGTTCCAGTACTGCAAGAGTTGGGTCACAAAGTCCCCAGCTGGGCAGAAGAGGGGTGCACAGGTGGAAAGGGGTACTTACAGGTGGGAGGTGGTCATGGTCTTGGCATTTCTGGACTGTGTCACCTGACAGGCCTTCCTGAGGAGCGACTCCAAGAACAGCTCCAGCGCCCGGGCTAGGGCAAGCCAAGGGTTAAGGGAACTCAGCACTGGGATCAGAACCCAGGAGTCCTGGCTCCCAGCCATCTCCCATCCTGCTCTGACCCAATAGCTCTTCTCCCCTCCCAGAGCTGGGGATGGAATCCAGGAGACCTGGCTCCCACTCCCTCTCACGACCCCGGTCTAACACCACTTTCCTCCCAGAGCTCAGACAGAACTCCGGAGTTCAGAACTCACAGCCTCCCCCTGCTCTAACCACTAGACAAGCTGCCTCTGATCCTTTGTGTAACCTGCTGCTGTAATTAGCCACTAGCTGGGACAATGAAACCTCTAGGATGATGAACCAAGCCTGGCTGGGAGGGAGATCCCCAGGACTGCCCAGACCACAAGGTGGCATTTGGGGTTCAGGAGTGGGAGCTCAGCACAACAGCACTCCCAAGGATACATATAATGACGGGAACAGCAGCGGCCACCTTCCCAATCTCCTCATCTGTCTGCATGATCTTCTTGATCCGGGCCTGGGAGAGAGATGAAAGGAAACAGTTACTATCAGGGATGGGGTCTTATGAACTGCCCTCAGGGCTCCCCACTCCCGTCAATACTAATGCTAAGACCATGACTGTGTGGACCAGAGAGAGCACCCCATAAAGAGAAAGGCTTTCTAGTCCCAGCCGTGGCACTGACCACATCTCATCCTCTGTTCCCCTGAACCGCCCTGTCTGCTGCCCTAACAGCAAAAGGTCCCAGATTCTATTCCCTACCCCTGGAATTAGCCAGGCCCAGACCTAGGGTTGGATTTGTACAGCTCTTGTGTATTCCCAGCCATGTGCTCTAACTACTGGACTCCCCTTCCTTCCCAGAGCTGGGATAGATCCTAGGATTCCTGGCAAGCAAGCCTCTGCTCTAACCACTAGCCCCATCCACTCCTCTCAAGTGATTTTAGATCTCCAGACATAGGTGCCATGCACCTCTTAATTCCTGCATGACGCTGCCACCCTTTCTCTAGGCCAGTGTTTCCCAATTTTATTGGGCCACAGAATCCTTTTCAGCTTGAAAGAATTTCAAGGAACTCCTAGGGTTGCCAGAGTAAAATTTGTCGAGGAAAAAAAAAAAAAAAGACCCTCCGTGCCCCGCCGCAAAAAGGCTCTGTCTCTTTAAGAGGGGGCGGGGAGTGCTGAGTTCTCACAGGACCCTTACTTTCATTTCTCGGAACCCCAGGGTTCTGCAGAGCACCAATTGGGAAACATTGCCCTAGGCCACCCTTCACTGAGAACAATCAGCACATGCTGTGCCCCTGGGGAGCTGGTCACTCCAGCAGAGATTCCATGGGTCACTGGCTCCTTTCTTTGGTGACTAGGTCCTTTGGGACAGCCAAGGCTGAGAGGTCAACTCCTTCCTTGCTTGCCCAAGCTCCAAGGGCACTGGTAGTCTCACCGAGAGCTATTCCTGCCCGTTATGGCTCTGGGAACCCTCCCTGTGCCTAAGCAACACAGCAGCGGCCCCCTTCTCCCCTCGCAAGCTAGGGTTCAAACTCACCCACCCCTCCAGACACAAATCAACACTTTCCTCCACTGGACTGGAGCATGCTGAAACCAAAGGATGTTTGTATCCATGTCACAGGGCAATAAAATCCCCTACACCCAGCCATGGGAGCCGACAGCTTCCAGGGGACCCAGTTCCATGCCCCCACAAGGGGCAGAGCTGGAGGCAGCAAGTCCTCAGTGCCACATGCATGGTGTTGGGCCTCCGGCAGGCCTCAGTGCCTCACGGAGCAGTGTTCCAGCAGCGATTTCAAGGGCCTGGGACTTACGTCGCTGCAGTATCAGCAGCGGTGGCTGGGAGCCCTGGGCTCCTTTGAGTCACTGGGCCCTGGGGCGATTGCCCCCTTTGCCCCTCACCCTCATGTCAGGGGGCCTGCATCCAGCTAAGGGGGCAAAGCATAAGGTGTCAGCTGTCACAACCCAGGTGTAAAATAGCGAGGATCAAAGCTAAGTCACAAGTCTTGCCTTTTCTGGCATGCCAGGTACTGCACAGACTCTGAACTGAGATTGGGAGCTCCTTTGTTGTGCCTGGCAATGCACAGATCCCAACCCAAGATTAGGGGCCCCCCACTGTGCCAAGTTCTGCACAGAGCCTGACATGAGACTGGGGGGCTCGACTGTGCCACGTACCACACAGACTCTAACTCAACACCGGGGCCCCTATTATGTTGGGCACTGCATGGATCCTGGCCCAAATTCAGGGCCCTGGCTGCACCAAGTGCTTCACAGACTGAAAGTGAGACAGTCATTGCCCTATGAAGTCACTCTTTAAACAGAGAAAATTTTATTACAGATGGGGAAACTGAGGCACCAAGAGACATATCTTGCTCAAGGTCGCAGGGAGAACATGTAGTACAGCCAGGCACTGAACCCAGATCTCCAACTTCACCTGGTGCCCCAACCACAAAGTCAGAGCTTTAGCTTTGGGAACCAAAGGGGCATAGAAGCTAGAGTCAGTGCTGCCAGCTCTCACAATCTTACTGTCAACTTCACTCTAAAATCCCCAGCTTGTGGATTCAAGAGATGCAGATAGAATCACATCTTGACCCTTAAAAGGTCCTTTTCACTAGGGATGTGAATGACTAATCGACTATCCAATAAACAAATGTTTATCTGATAGACGACACACTAGTCGACTAGTTGCTCTCCCTCTTGCTGCTGCTATCAGAAATAGGCAGCAAGAGAGAGAGGGAAGAGGAGGGGGTGCTTCAAAGCCGCAGCACTGCGTGAAGCCTGGGGTCAGCTGGGGACTCCCCCACTGACCTTAGGCTCCAAGTGGCGCTGAGCTTTGAAATGCCTCATGGAGCCTGAGACCAGGCTCCCTTTGGTGTTTCAAGGTGGCAGTGCTGCATGGAGCCCGGGGTCAACTGGGGACTCCAAGTCCCCAGCTGACCCCGGGCTCCAGGAGGTGCGTCCGCTTTGAAATGTCATGGGGAGTATGGGGCAAGTGGGCGACTGCTTGAGTCCCCCCTTGGCCCCGTGCTCCCTGCAACACTTTTGCCTTTGAAGTGTAGCAACAACTTTAGGGCTGTTGCTACTTCAAAGGCGGAGGTGCCCTTACTGACTAAGCAAATAGTCAATGCAAATTGCATCAGCTATTCAATTAGCCAATTAATCTAAAGTTAACATCCCTGCTTCCCACCAGAGCAAAAGGCAAATAAAAAAAACCCTTGCACCTCCCAATGATTCTCTTTTTTAAATCATGTTTTTAGGATCTGATGAAGGATTTTTAATCACTTGCGGATGGTAATGCCGATTTCAGTGATTTTGTGGTGGTGGTCAGGATGGTGAAGGTTCCCCAATTGGCATCAGGGAGCCCAACATAAGAAAGGAGGAACTGAAACTGAGAAGAGGTGAAATTGATCAGGCAGCTTTCATTTTCCATACTACCCCAACTCGGAAGATGTGACAAAGATAGAAAAGGAGGGCTTTGTGGTGCGAGCACACTGTGGTGAGAATTCCATGGGGAAAGGAGACCTATACAATCAGTAAATATATCCCCTTCTCATACAGTAGCAGTTTCTTCCTGCCATATCAATAAACAATCTTTCCCCTTTTCACTGAAGCCCTCAGGTACTACAGTAGTGTCCCAGGAGAGGCAGGTCCAGAATTAATTCATTTTATAGAAAGGAGAGCGGAGGGAAGTGTCCCTTCCACCCTGAATAGGACTGCATAGATGGCACTGCTGGGGCTAAAACCCAGGAGTTTTGGCTCTTGTGCACGCTGCCTGCTCCTCCCCCCAACCCCATCCCTATTGTAACCCACTAGACCCCACTCCCCAGCCAGAACAAAGCATAGAATCCAGGAAACTTGAGTCCCCTTCATCTGAAAGACCATAATCCCACCAGACAGAATAACCTGAACCACACATTCTCCCCCATTGGCCCACCAGAGCTGTGGGTCCCAAAGGATTGGGGGGAGATTCATCATCCCTTGGGAGGGGGTGCATGAAGAGAACCTCTGAACGGGGGCCAAGTTTCATTACGGTTAAGGGGTGTGTGTGTGTAGAGCCCTTTTATGGTTGGGGGCCTTGACCAAAGAGGTCAGGGAGGGAAGATGAGGCTTCCTCACGAAGGGAGTTATCCTAGGATCCCTGAAGAGGTGGAAGATTCAAATGGAGGGCTACAGAGGGAAGGGGCATCCTTCTGGGGATTAGCAGTGGGCAGTATTGGAAGGAAACTCTATATGGGGTAGGGATGTGAAGGACTAGTCAACTATCCGATAAGGAAATGCTTATTGGATAGTTGACAGGATAGCGGACTAGTTGCTTCCCCCTGTCTCCCTTGCTGCCTGTATCAGATAGTTGCAGCAAGGGAGGGGAAGAAGGATGTACTTCAAAGTGGCAGCGCTGCACGGAGCCCCGGGTCAGCTGCTCCATGTGGTGCTGCTGCTGCTTTGAATGCCACAGGGAACCTGATGTGAGGCTCCTCGCAGCATTTCAAAGCGGCAGCGCTGCATGGAGCCCGGGATCATCAGGGGAGTCCTCCCACTGATCCCAGGCTTTGGTGCTTTTGCTTTTGAAGTGTAGCAAAAATGCATCGACTATCCAATTAGTCAATTGCCCAATGCTTAAATCCTTAATATGGGACAGAGGGGATCCAAATAGAGGGAAGCAGGTACATCCTTATGGGAGAGCAAGGAAGTCTTGAGTGGGGCAGGTGGGCATGCACTACAGGGAGAAGTGGATAATGAAAGTATGAGGGGCACATAAAAGAGGATGCTGCAGGAGTATCTCTATGTGAGCACTATAGAGGAAGACAATATTAGCTTGGGGTGGGTAAGGGGAGGCAGAGGCAGGGGGATGAAGACTGGGCCTGGTGGACTGGACTGGGCGGAGGAAGGAGGGAGCTAGGTCAGACAAGCCAGTGGGGACGAGGATGCAGCATTCACAGAGGCTCAGGCTGACCTAGGCTGGGTCCAGAACTTTGGAAGATCTGGAGAGGGGGGAAGGGGGTGTGAGAAGGTGGTAGGCTGAAGACAGACCGGGGTGGGGTTAGGGGGAACCCATGGAGGGAGCTAGGCTGGGCTCAGGGGAGTTAAGGGTGGAGGGCAGATGAAGGAGATGGGGGAGTGGCTAGGCCAGGCCCAGGGGGTTAAGCGGTATCAGAAAAGGGACTAGGTGGCCCGGGAGCTGGGTGTCAGGGTGACTAGACTGACCCGGGGGAGTTAAGGGGTATCGGGGGAAGGGGGGGCTAGGCCGGCCTGGTGCTGGGGGGGGCTTAGGAAGGATGCCGGGTGGAGCCAGGCCAACACAGAAGGTAAGGACGGCCCGAGGAGTTAAGGGGCATGGGGGGGCCGGCCGGCCCGGAGGGCGGGGTGCCGGGGGACAAGCAGGCCGGCCTGGGGACGCTACGCCGGGCCGGGGGCTAGCGGAGGCCCCGGGGCCGGCCCGCACTCACCGGCGGGAAGCGCGCGTTGTATTTCTTTTTCTTGCTCGGCATCGCGGGGCTCAGGCTCAGACTCCAGCAGCGGCAGCAGCGACCCCAGCCCGCCCCACTGCGCCCCGCCCCTCCGGCTCCCTGCGTCTCCTGCGCCGCCCCGGCCGCCAGTGTCCTAGCGCCGCCGGAACACGCCAGCGCTCATCCATTGCCCTTCCCCCCCAAAGCACCCTACTCAGCGCAGGGCCACCCCAGCACAAACGCCACCCTGCGTCTCCCCCTCCCCGCCCCTAGCACTGGCGCCCTCTCTTCACAGCAGTTCCTGTCTCGGGCTCATCCTCCCCGCAGAACCGGGACGTGGGGCCCGTAACTCTGCTCTGTCCACCTCCTTCCCCACTGGTGCCTTCCACCTGTTTTTCCGCCTCCCCCTCCCAGCACCCCCAGAGAAAGCAGGTATGCTCTCCAAGAGTCACAGTTCCCTGGGATTGCCTGCTCTACAGCTACTCCCCACTCCTGGAAGATCCCTGGTGTCCTAGGTTAGCCCCCAGTACCAGAGATGGGGGTCTGTGAAGTTCCTATGCCCTCCCCATTGCCTTATGGAGGGTCTCAGGCTACCCCCTCTCCCTAAGCCCATAGAGTGAGTTATATGCAGATCACCCTCCAGGGGTTTGAGGTCTTCCTTGCACTACGGATGGCAGAGGGAGTGCTTGTGCACTAGCGTCCTTGGTTGTTTCCCCCCCTCGCAGCCATGGGCCCTCCCTTGCTACATCTGAAAGCTGGGCCAGGGAGCTCTGTAGCAACAGCCCCTGTGCCCATCCTAGAAGTGGATCTATTTCATCACCGGGTGAGGGGGCCAGGGCCCCTGTGCTCTACACCAGAGGGGACTGGACATAAGAACGGCCATACTGGGTCAGACCAAAGGTCCATCTAGCCCAGTGTCCTGTCTTCCACAGCCACCAATGCCAGATGCCCCAGCGGGAGTGAACAGAACAGGGAGTCATCAAGTGATCCCTCTCCGGTCGTCCATTTCCAACCCCTGACCAACAGAGGCTAGAGACACCATTCCTACCCATCCTGGACACCCATTACCCCCCAGAACACGGCTCAGGGTCACACTACGGGCCCGCCACTGGCTCGGGGAGGCCGTGCTCCACTTTCTGACAGGGGCCACCGCAACACCAGCTGCAGCTTCCTGGCAGGAGCCAGGCCCCACGAAACTTCCCACGCCCAGAGACACCGGAACGCCTGGGCTGGAGACACAGTCACCGGCCGAGGGGCGGGGCTGGAGTGGATTGGTGGCTTTTAGGCCCCTCCCACCCTCTTTCGCTCTCTAGCCCCGCCCACTCAAGCTTCAGCCTTCCCACATCCCGGCTCCGCGCGTTTCCACATCCGGGTGAGGCCGAGGCCCCGCCCCAGTGGCCGTTATCCGTCGCGTGGGCGGAGCGCAGCGCGCCGCAGGATGGGGCCGGCCGGGAGCTGAGCGCGGGAGGGGGCTGGTGAGGGTGAGCGCGGAGCGGGCGCTTGCGGAGCTGTCTCGGGGTGGGCCCCGCCCGGGGTCAGAGGCGCTAGGGGGCGTGGAGGGACCCGCGGGCGTTAGGCCCGGCCCGCGCGCAGATGGTTCCTCCCCGTGCAGCCGGGGGCATGGCCCGTCTCGTTCCCAGTTGGGGGCTGGGCAGCGGGGGGCTGGGTCCTTTCCCCGGCTCTTGGGGGCGGCGGGGAGACTCCCGGTGTCTTTCCCAGCTTTGCTTCGGGCCGGCTGCAGGGCGAGTCCCGCCCCCTTTCGGCGTTTCACATGGTCCCGTCTGCGGGATGGTTAATGAAACTAACTCCCCGAGTCGCTTCCTGAAGCCGCGTGTCCCGCTCGGTGCCCCCAGCAGCATCTCCCAGGGTAGCCGAGTCCTGATCCTCTAACCGATATTGTGCTGTGGCAAGGGAATGGATGCTGCTCGTCTCTGTAGATGAGGGTGTGTGTAGTGAAAGCGTTGTGCTCTCGCTGTGCTATATGGGGAAGGGTCCCAGTATGGAAGCAGCTGAGTCCAGCTGGTCTAGGAGAAGTTTAAAAGACACTGTCAGGGGATCTTAAGTTTATACCCCTCGGCATAGGCGTGTTTGTGGGCTCCCTGGATCATTTAGTGTTCTCTGCTCTTTATCCACAGTGAAACCTGATTTTTCTCTAATAGGAAAGTCAAGGCAGCATCTTTGTGGGGTGCATACAGTAGGCAGCCTGCCAAGAGCAACAGATAAATCCTCAGTTGAATTTCCATGTGGTCTTTATGTTAGCGTTGCTCATTCTCAGCCCTGATCATTCATCTTGCGTTTGAATACCTATCCTGCATTGTGTTCACTTCTCCGGCAGCCCATGAGCAGCAGGTAAATTATTCTGGTTTGTGTATGGGAACTAATTGGGTGCCTCAATCAACAGAGGACAATGGGATGGGCTACAGGGCATAGTCCTGCATTGGGGACATGGGAGGTAATGGGGGTTCCATCCACAGTGGCCAGAGTCCTGTAGAAGACTGGAGTAGTAATGGATGTAGAGCAGCAGTTCCCAACCTCTTCCAGATGGAGACCCCTTTTGACAATTCAGGAATACTTGGTGACCCAAGGCAATTCAAGAACAGGGGGAGGCGAGGGGGCAGAGCCACCTGCGAAGACACTTGGCGACCCTTTTGAAATGTAATGGCAACCCATATTTGGGTCCTGACCCATAGGTTGGGAAACACTGATGTTGAGGAATCTCTGTTATTACTGGGTAGGGTACTCAGGGATGGACACTAGCAGCTGAGTGTATCCTGGGCTCTGCTGTGGAGATTGGATTAGATGGTGCTTCATAATTTTGCTTCCCATCTCCTTGACCCTTCCATCCTAGGTTCTTCTCCTTCAGAGGCCAGTGAGTGATGTCAGACCAGGATGATGGGGATGCAGGAAAGGAAGGGGCCTTCTCGGCCGAGCACCTGGCCGCTGAGTCCATGGCAGCTGACATGGACCCCTGGCTGGTGTTTGATGCCCGAAAGACCCCCCGGGCTGAGTTTGAGGAGTGGCTGCAGACCTATCAGCCCTCACGGGTGTCTCGCTTTGGAGATCCTGAGCACCGCACTGAGCCTGTGGGCTGGATTGCCATCTATGGCCCAAATTACTGCCCAGAGTCAGGTGACGTGGTGGGGCTGCAGGAGGCTTGGGAGCGGCTTCAGATCAGTGGGCGCCATGTCACCTTCAACACTATCCGTGAGCTGGCACTCAACCACCGTGTCCTCACTGGCAAGTGGTTGATGCACCTGGACACTGGCTTCAAAGTGGACCATGCCTGGAGTGGCATCGCCCGCTCAGTGCTGGAGGGGCGCTTTGGGGTGGCCAAGGTCAGCCCCTGCTATCCTAGCTCGGACCGCAAGCATGTCATCTGCATCTACACAGATGATTTCACTGACGAGGAGAAAGTGATGGATGCGGATGCTGCCATCCGGGGAACCGGCGTCAAGTGCCTGCTCTCTTACAAGCCTGATGTCTATACCTATCTAGGCATCTACCGGGACAATCGCTGGCACCTCTGCCCCACCATCTATGAGAGCAAGTTCGACTTAGAGTGCATCCCCCGCCGCTCCCGTATCATCAACAAAGTCAGCAACACTGAGGTGACTTAGCTGGGGAGAGGGGCGCAGTCTGGCAGTTCCCCCTTTCCCCTCTCCAATATGGGCATCTGGCACCAATGCCTCCCAACTGTGCTTTGAAACTGGTTTCCTCTGGTTTGTTGGAGGTGGCCTGCACTTGATGTACATAGACGTGAGAGTCATTTGAAGGCCTCACACAGACTACAAGCCCAGCATGTAATGTTCCATGCTTCTGTAATAGTCTTCCTCTTCAAAGGGCAGAGGCTCTGCTAGAATCTGCAGCTGGCTGAGATGTCAAACAGCAGGGAGGAGCATTGGCCGCTGGGAGATGTTGTGTCTGCTGGTCATGCTTCTTAAAGATGACAGGTGACTATCTTGCAGTATTCTCGGCCACATTTGGTACACTCCAGCACAAGCAAGGCTTGTATTAACATGGTCCTCTCTCAGTTTCCCTGGAAAGACCCCTTTGCTCTTTTGAGCTGCAGTCACTCGGATAGAAGACCGTGGAAGTTGTTGCAACCAGTTGATACTGTCTCTTTATATTCCCAAAGCCCATGGGGTTTGCTGCTGTCCCTTTGGCAAGCTTAACTCCATTGTGCTACCATATAGCTGAGAGCTAGGGCTGTGAGTTCAACTCTGTGCTACCACCTTCCGGTTCTGCTCGTATGTTGTAAAGTGTCACAGGTCCCAGCAGCTTGTCTCTTAGGAAAGCCTAATCTGATGGAGCTCACTTAGTAGAGGCGATGTGCCTAAGCTCTGCTTGTATGGCAGCAGCTGGCTGATGTTATTGAGAGGGTTGTTGGAAACTGGTTCTCCAGCCATTGCAGCCCTTGGTGGACAGAGCTGCCACATGAAAGAAGCCACAGTCGAGTCTATGCAGGGCCCATTAAGGTTTCTCATGATCACAGAAACAGGACCATGCTGCTTGGAAAACAGGAGGCGCAGGTGTTCCATTGACACTCTATGTAGGCCCTTCACTGAGCCTCTTCCCTGAAGAACTCTCAGAACATACAGTCTGTGTACACCTGTACACACCCTGGAAAAGGGCTGTGCAATGAGTCCCCTCAATAGTGCTGTTTATTAAATGTCCTAAAGGAGGGTTTAACAGTCAAGGGGGGGGGGGGTAGATACAGCCTGGGAGCCCCCCTACCTGATCTAAGAGTTAGTGCCCAGGTCTATGTAAAAGTTGTCTTTAAAATGCCTCTCCTGTGGTCTTGATCATATTGAATCCTGACCCACTCTGGTGGGGAAGGGGAAGCAGGAAGGATCTTCTCTGAACTCTCAGGACTCTTGGTGATGAGGATGGAGCAAAGGGCTGCTGGAGGGTTTGGGTCTTCCTTGCTGAATGTTTTTCTCCCAGCTGCCCAATGGGTGTTTGAGGTGTAAACAGGCTTAATAAAACCCCATTCAGTGGACAATTGTTTTTATTTCCTGGGGTGAGACCACAATGCCCTGGTGGGGCAGACCCAATGCCAGTTGGAGGCCCAAAGCACTGTTAGCATCTCCCCTTCTGTGCAAAAGGGGTGGGGGGAGACATGTCCTACATTGCTGCAAGTAGCTGTCCTATGGGGGTGCTGAGCAATAAGGATGGTGAAAAAGTGCCTTACCTTCACCCTGGTGTACTTGAAAGCTTTTCTCACATAGCCCTGTCCTCTCATTTGATGCCTGGCATTAAGGCAGCCTAGAGCAGACATCTCTGCCCAGAATTGTAGAGAGACTCAAATAGCTGGGAGTGCCTGCAGGGCTGCACAGGGGAGGGAAAGCAGTGCATGGAGTACCTAGGGGTCGCCAGAGGCATGTAGATTAGGCTACCCCCCATAGGAAAATGGATCGGCAATTTAAATAATCGCCACTTCATTTAAATTTAAATGGCTGCTGCGCTGAGTTGATCAGCTGTTTGTCGGCTCAGTGCGGTAGTCTGGACACTCCGCGGTCGACATCAAAGGCATTTGTCGACCTCCTAGGTAAACCTCATCCCAGGAGGCATACCTGGGAGGTTGACAAATGCCTTTGATGTCGACCGCGGAGCGTCCAGACTACCGCACTGAGCCGACAAACAGCTGATCATTTAAATCGCTGCTTCATTTTCCTAGTGCAGGTAGCCTAATCTACATGCCTCTATCGCCAGAGGCATGTAGTCTAGACGTACCGTAGAAGTGCATAGCTAGCAGGGGGCAGCACTAGCACCCAGAAAGATGTGCTGGAAAAGGGAGGTGGATGAAAGGATAGCTTGTGGCTGGGAGCTCCCTTTAGCTACAGTCCTGGATGGTGTGTTTTCATCCCTGCCCACAGGAACCTAGCATTCTTCACTAGAGCCCAGAAGTCCTGATTTGCAGTTCTCTCCTGCCCCGCTCCCCCAGGTTCTCTGAACAAGTAATGGCACCTCCCAGCTGGCCCAATTAGCCACAAGGGCAAAAGTCATTTCTAACTCTTATTTCAGTCACAGCACCTCTGCTCTGACCCCATCTCACCATGCCTACTACTAACTTGGGATGGGGGCTAAATGGCATTAGGGTGGAAGCAGAGAGAGGGAATGGGAATCTCTAGTTTTTCACTTGGACTTCAGCTTTAAGCTCATCTCTGGGCCAACAGCCAGCAATTCTTAAGGTCCAGAAGCTGGGGAAGTGGTTGCTCCAAAACCAGACAACCCATCACTGCCTCTCCCTGAGCTGCCTGTGAATCAGTTCCCTTAGGTCCACTGTGTCATAGGGAATGTGGTGGGTGAGATCTACCTAGTTCTCTGTGCTTTCTTTTGCTAGTTGAATGGGTGGGGGGGGAGCTGGAATGGTGGATTTCTACTTGATGTTTGATAGTTCAAGACCAGGAAGGCCCATTAGATTAGCTAGTTTGATAGTCTTGACTATTACAAGCCATTCACTTTCACCACTCCCCTTGTATTGACAATTACTTTAGTTAGACCAAAGCATTTTAATCAGGATACTAACCTGATGTGGGCCCTGGAAAGAACAAGAGGGGCTGAGGGTTCCCCAAGGGCCTTGCAATGGCAGAAAATAAATGATTGTGTAGCAGGTGACCCCATTCCACAGAAGGTGAAAACTTCCAGGGTCCCTGCCAATCTGACCAGGGGAAAATTCTTTCCCAGCCCCCAATCTGGTGATTAGCTGACCTTGAGCAAGACCCTCCAGCCGGGATGCTAGAGAGGATTTGATTTGGAATGCCAGGTTGGACCCTCTGGGCATATGGGAATGCCCACTGAATTTCACTGCAGAATTAAAGGGTGAGAAGAGATGAGCACAATCTGGGCCTGGTGGAAGGAAGGTTTGGAGCATTCATCTTCAAGAGGGAAGAAAAGGATATCAAGTTATGGGAGAGAGTGTGGCACTTTGGGCCATAAGGCAGAGCATACCAAGGAGCTAACCAGTGAAAGCAGAAAGGTCTAGTTAGCCTGTGAAACGATCAGAGGACTGCACATTTGACAGAGCAAGTGGTCATTTATCTGGGTAAGAACAGCTAGTCACACTAGTTACTGCTAACTACAAGTTTTGTATGGGTTAACAACTTAAGATGCTCAACAATTAGGGGTCAGGATGACTTCCAAAGGAAAAGATTATGCCACAGTTGCTACTAGCAGATTCTTGCACCTAGTACTGGCTGTGGTCAGGGCCAAAACCCAGGCCTACATGGGACTGATCTGGCACTTCCCACAAAGAGTGAAAGTGAATCCTTAAGGGGTTTTTTGATTAAGTAATTGCACAAAACTTGGATTACACACTGCCTGACACTCTAAAGCCTGTGTAAGTGGTCAGTGCTGTGACACCATTTCCAGTATGTACACTACATTTCCAGTATGTACACTCCACGGCACCCTACTGGACTAAGACCAGAATTTCGAGAGTAAAAGTGAAGCAAGTCTTTTTGTTAAACATTTTCTGGTCCCCTCCTAGAACAACAAAACCAGGGTGAAGCCTCTTTGCTACCCACACCACAGGGAGGGTGCATGGTCAGACACTGGAGGTGTTAGCCAGATCTGGAGTATAGTTGGGAACAGCTGGGTTCTCAGAGAAAGGGCAGAGCAGAAGATGTGGGGCTAATTTCACCCACACTCCTTGGCTATGTCTAGACAGTGGGGCTTTCAGAATACTGGAAGTATTCTGAAAAAGCAATTCTGCATCTTTAAATACACCTGTTATTTCAAAATAATGGGTGTGCTATTCTGGTATCCTTGTAACCCTTAATCCACCAGGGGTAAAGGAGTTGTCAGAACAGCATTTTATTTCGAGGTAAGAGCGCTGTGTAGATGTAACCACCACCAGGCAGATTTGAACCCCTCTGGAGCTGAGTATAGGAGCCTCTACCCTCTGAACTAAAAGCCAGCTGGCTTCTAGCCCATGCTGTAGAGGTCTCTTGATCTTAACTGTTGCTGTGGTCTAGGTACCACTTGCAGTGCTCAGTAACCGCACTAGGGCTGTCTACACTCACGGCTTCTTGTGCAAGAACGGCTGTTCTTGCGCAAGAATCCGCAGAGCATCTACACTGCCCATCCGCTCTTGCGCAAGTAAATGTACAGTATGGCATGGTAAGAGACGGCTCCTTGCACAAGAGCTATGCTGTTTTCGATCAGGCTTAAGCTCTCTTGTGCAGGCAGTCTTGCACAAGAGGGCAGTGTGGACGTTCGGCAAGCACGTGCTTGTGCAAGAATTGGCCTCCAGTGAAAAACACAGGTGGCCTCTCCGACACTCCGTACAGGCAATCACCACTCATTGGTTCCCCCTAATTGCCCCCCCTTAAAGACACAGGCATGGAACACAGCTATTTGCCATGTGCCGCCCAGGGAGCAGCCAGAGGGAGGAATGGCAGCTGCCCAGCATCAGCCAGCTCCCTCACACCCCATGGAGGAGCCACCCCAGAGCACCCAGCAGGCCCGAAGGGGCAGCAAGCGGTGGGCTCCATGCTGGAGCACCACCCAGGTGACTGCCCTCCTGGACCTCTGTGGAAAGGTGGAGGCCCTCTGGGACCCCAAGTCCCAGAGGAGAAATGCACACATTTTTGTCCAGATGGCCCAGGCACTGGCCACAAAGGGACACCCGGCCTGGACCCTGGAACAGGTCCAGGCCAAAATGAAGGATCTGCACCTCACCTATGTGCGGGCTAGCGAGCATGGGGGTGGCAGAGCCACTGCCTGTCCCCAGTATCACCGCCTGCACTAAATCTTGCGGGACAAAGGGGCCACTCCCCTGCTGTCCCAGGTGGACATGGCGGTGGCCACCCTAGTGGTCCGACCCAGGCCACCGGAGGAGGAGGGAGACTGGTCCTCGGACAAGGAGGAGGAGGTGGCAGAAGATAGCAGCCAGACCTCACCATCCCGGCCCAGCACCACTCAGGATGTGTCCCAGGCATCCTCCGAAGCCAGCGACAGATTGTCTGGTGAGTGCAGTGGCTACCAGTTGCAAGTGTGCTGGTGGGGGGCAGGGGGGAGAGGGACCACAGGATGGGGGAGAGGTAGCAGCACATTGCACAGCCTGGCCACATGCTGCGCAGAGGCATGCAGCACGTGCAACCTCGTACAGCTAGGGTTCCTAGGTGTCCAGTTTAGAACCAGACAGTCCAGTATTTGAGCTCTCTGTTCAGGAAACAAATTGAGAGGATAAAAATGAGAAAATATACGTCTGGGATTTTTTAATAAGATGTAATGTAGATTGTCATGTAATGTCAAGTGTGTCCGGTAATTTTGTTGAAACCATCCAGCAACCCTACGTGCAGCCTGACCAAGTGGCACAGAGAAGCAGCAGCTAGCCCCAGCACATGCCTAGGACCCCAGGGATTCCGCTCAACCAGATTGGGGGGACGGGAGGTTTGGCCAGGAGTAGGCCAGCCCCAAGGTTGCAGGCCTAACCCCACACAGCCTAAAGGGTGCTCCACACAACACACATCCATGGCCACCTCTGGGACACTGTAGCTTCCCCTGGGGAAGGCACAACAGGCCCCACCCCACCACATGTGGCCTCCCTGGGGGCTCCTGGGCCACCTTGGGACCCCCCCTCCACCCCAGGGGAATTCCCCCTCACCAGCCACACCTGTCCCCGGGCATCGTAACATGCTGGGAGGAGGGCACGGGGCTCTGGAGCACCATTGGGGCAGGGCTCACTGACCATGTTGCTCTCCTCTGCTTCTCCTGCAGTGGGACCCACAGCAAGGGAACCTTCCAGCCCCATCCCACTGGTGCAAAGAAGCCAAGTGGGACTGCCACCACCTGCTCCGCCGCCACGTCTGCACGATTGAGCGCATGGAGTGCACTCTGACAGAGAAGATCCGCACAGATGCGGAGTGGCGGGAGTGGGTGTGGGGCCAGTACCTGGAGCGCTGCAACCATGTCTGTACTCTCCTGGGCACCACTGCCAACCAGATGGGCCCTGTGCAGCAGCCCAATGCTGCCAGGCTCCCCTTTGCCACTCCTGGTTCTCCACCTGCCTTGCCTATGCCCCCTCCCGAGGTCCCCCACCCTCAGCACCTCCTAGTGCAGCCTGCCCCGACCCGGCCCAAGGGGCAGAAGTGCCCCCGCACCTGTGGGGGTGGGAGAGGCCTCCATTATCCATCATGAGGCCCTCCCAGTTCAGGGTCCCCTCCTCCCTCCAGTGCACTCCCTTCCCCATGTAAATAAAAAAGTGCCTTATGTACAGCAAGTGCATTTTATTTATTGGGAGGTGAGGGAAGGGTGGCAAGAAGGGGTGGTGATGGGAGCAGGAAGTGGGGGCACAGGGGCATCCCTGCAGAGGTGTAGGAGTGGCCTATTCTGGGGCCTGGTCCAGCATCACCCAGAGGACTTCCCGGACCCGAACCCTGTGGCAGTTGGTCTGCCAGGTGGCAGCTATGTGGAGCAGCTGGTAAGCTTGGCCCTCACCTACCATCCACCCCAGGAGGAAGGCCTCCCCCCTCCCTTCAATAATATTGTGGAGCATGCAAGATGCCGAGACGACCTCTGGGATGTGGTGCACCCCCACGTCCAGGCAGGTCAGGAGGAACCTAAACTATCCCTTCAGACGGCCAAAGGTGCACTCGACGGGATTGTGGGCCAGGGCCAGGTGGCTTTTGAAGGTGGCCTGGCTGTGGTCCAGGTCGCTGGTGTATGGCCGCATCCCCCAAGATGCACACGGGCATCCTGACATCCTCAATGGTGAATTCCCACTGAGGGAAGTAGGTGCCCGCCTCCAGCCTGTGGCACAGGCCTGAGTGCCTGAAGATGCGAGCGTCATGGGCCCACCTGGACCACCCCACATAAATGTTCTGGAACCGGCCCTGGTGGTCCACTAGCGCCTGGAGCACCACGGAGCAGTAGCCCTTCCGGTTTATTAACCAGGCCACTTGGTGCTCTGGGGTCCGGATGGGGATGTGGGTCCCGTCTATAGCTCCCCCACAATTCGGGAACCCGAGGCTGGTGAAGCCGGTAATGGTGCTGTCCATGTCCTGGGGGCGGATCACCCTCTGGAGCAGCACGTCATTGATGGCGTTGACGACCTGCAGAGGGATGTATGGAATGAGAGACAGTGCGTACATGGGCCCCTGGGGTGTGCTCACCCTCCCTTTGATGGCCCCTCCCCCCACACAGGGATCTCCCCCTCCCCCACCAGCGGGGCTGTGTGCAGGAGGGACAGCGTGACCCCATGTGCGGGGCTTCCCCTTTCCGGGACAGCCTTCCCCCACCCGGTCTGGCCCCTTCCCTCCCCCAGGTTGAGCCCATGGTCCATGGAGGGCCTTACCTGCCAGATGACCACGCTGATGATGGACCTGCCCACCCCAAACTGGTTCGCCATGGAGCGGTAGCTGTCCGGTGTGGCCAGTTTCCAGAGGGCAATCGCTACCCTCTTCTCCACGGGGATGGCAGGGTGCAGGCGGGTGTCCTGCTTCTGGAGCGCAGGGGTGAGCCAGGTGCAGAGCTCATGGAATGTCCCTCTGTGCATCCAAAAGTTCTGCACCCATTGCTGGTCTCCCCATTGTCCCAGCACCAGGCGCTCCCACCAGTCCCCACTGGTGTCGTAGCTCTAGAGGCGCCTGTCAGTGGTGGGGTACGGCTGCCCAAGCCCAGCTGCAGCTGTGGTAAGGTCCTGCACCTGCTGCCCAGTCTCCAGCTCCTGCAGGAGCAATGTGGCTCCCTGGTGGAGCTCCGCAGCCTCTGTAATGGCCATGAGGAGCGGATGTTGCTGGCTGGGGTCCTCCTCCGGCTCCATGGCTGTGACGGTGGCAGCGAGGGTGCCCGGGGCACTTGCCAGGATCAGAGGTGACAAGTGCTGTTCTCAAAAGGGTGCGTGAGCATGCAGCCACAGGGAAACAGCCATCGAGGAGTCCCTTTAAGTACATTTCCCAGTGGGGGTCTGGCGCATGTCCACAGACGCTGCTGGTGACCTCTTGACATGGCCAATTTGCTTCCGGAGATACATTCTTGCGCAAGGGCTTCCCGCCAGCGTGGACACTTTCTTGCGCAAGAGCTCAGCGTTCTTACGATGTGGTTCTGGCCAGTGTAGACGTTTTCTTGCGCAAGAGATCTTCCTGCGCAAGAACCCGCCAGTGTAGACATAGCCCAGGTGTGTGGGTTACATAGACACACCCCTAGAAGTGTCTGGGCTCAGTGAGCAAGATCTGATCTGGTCCTAGCTTCCTGGAGTAGCTCCCGATTCAGGTGGCAAGATCCAGCCCATAGTCAAAATATTTCCAACCTGGGTGTGTAAATGAAGCCACTTAGTGAGCCAAGACACTCCCAGGTGTTCCCGGTAGGGATTGCTTGAGTTACTGTAGTACAAACTGTTGGAGCAATGCTGAGGGAATGGGAAATAGCAGGATGCTTAAGTGCTGGCAGGGGCTGTTGATGACAGTTGCCTGTGATAGGAGACTGCATGACTCAGGAGGTCAAGGCCCACCAGGGACTGGTTTCAGTAGATGGCACTATTTTTATGTGCCAATAAGAAGGAGGCGCTGTTCTTTGACTAGTTTTATTAGGAACATAAGTCAGCAGAAAAAGTGGGCATGGAAGCAAGTCCCCCATGCCCCAGAGTTAGCAAATACATTAATAGTACATCACTCATTGTTAAAACCAACCCTCTATTTTTAGCCAATAGTAAGACACAGGACAGAGGAAGCCAAAATAGAGAGTCAGGTACACTATACAAGCCTTGTAATGGTGAATGCACAGAGAGGCCATGATGGGCCCAGACGCTCTGTAGCGCTCCTCTCTGGGCATTCCTACTGTGGGCTGGAGCCAGATGGAGGAGTGGCCCAGGGCCTCTGAAAGGTCCATAGTCTCTCTTAGGACATCTAGCAGAGCCAACTTTGTTTCACAGACCCAGGAGGGTGCTCCTCCTGACTGCTTTGGGCACTGCCACCACCCCAACAGCAGGCCCAGTGGAGTCTTCTGAGCCATGGAGTACAGATGAGAGGGATCCAGGGCACTAGAGGTGAAGGGGCAGTTCTGTCCCCTCCCACCACATGGCAAGGCACATATTACAACCTGAGGTCATGCCAAAACAGGCTGCAGCAAATATACAGCAGCAACCCCTATCCTCCTTACTCAGCTTGTAGAGGGCAAGGAGTACCTCCCAAAGCCACTGTGCAACAGAGGGAAGAGTCCCCCCTAGCAAGGAGGTGCAGAGTAGCCCACAGGTCATCCCTGCCTGCTGCTGGGTGGGAGGAGCCCGGTTTACACTCCCCACTCCAAAAAGGGGGGAGTTAATATTGCTTCTGCTAAGGCACCTTCTGGGGTGAGAAGAGAATTCTTTGCTTCCTCCAGCAACACAGAGCCAGTCTGGTCTGGATGCCAGAACTCACTGCCCTGTCTTAAGGAAACCCCTTGTGATTGGCTGCCTGCCCCAGGAGGCTGGAAATGGAAATGGGCAGCTAATCAGAACTGTTACAGGAGCTGGGGTAGAGCTCCCTCACACTAGCCAGCAATTTTCAGGTAAAGAAGAAGGGAGCAGAAAGAATCCAGAATCAACATTCCCTCTAATTTTTTTCCACCTATGTGGAATAAATTTTGTTATATGCACCAAGATGTGACGTACACCACCAGGAAAAAACACGTGTTCCCGGCTGCAGGAGTTCTGCTAATCAGCTGGGCAGCATTTGAATCTCTCCATGGTAGTCCCCAAGCGCTCAGCTTACAGGGAACACTGCTCCAAGCTCGGGGCAGCTTCACCCTCCACCTCCCCCATCCTGTGAATGAATCAAGCCTGTCCCGACCATAGATCAGTCCATTCTCCGCCCTTTCCCCCTCCATTACTGTGAAAAGAGGGTGGGGCTTTTCTTTGCTCCTGCCCCCCAACCCCTGCAATGGGGGAGGAAAATAACTCCTGGCATTACCCACTCTTCCTGACAGATGGGAGACACCCACCAGTGGGTAGATACAGAGCAGGGCACGGGAGACATGTGGGGAGAGGCGGACAGTGAGATCTGAAGCCAAACAAAGCCAGTAATATAAGGCCCAGGCTGGAGGGAGACCTGGGCGGATTGAGTCCAGAGCAGAGTCTGATCTTTCCAGGGAGGTTCTCAGCAGATGAGCAGTTGCCCCGAGTCCTTTGTGCAAAGCCACACAGAGGGTGTCACTGTCAGTCTGTCTTTCCTAACATCCCCTCTAGGAGGAGCTGAACTGGCTGAGCAAGGCACTGAAGTCCAGATCTCCCATGGAGGTGAGGCTCTCTTCAGGGAGGGTGCCTAGGACCCCGTTGATGAAGCTGTTGGCACCGCTGCCCCCCCCACCCCCACCGTCACCTTGTGACTCTTCCCCTGTCCCACTCACCACACCACGCTGGCTGCTCATCAGGCGGGTGATTGAGTCGGGATAGGTCAGGAGCATGTTGTGCCCATCAGCCCCCTCCATGGATGACCCCTGGCTCAGCAGCTGCCGGAAGTCATTAGTGTTGATGGACTCTAGGCTGGCGTAGGTGGTGTCATCCAACAGGGCTCCCAGCTCCATGGTAGCGGAGTCGCTCCCACTGTCAAAAGGCAGCTGGAACAAGGCATCAAAGCTGGGCTCAGTCTCAGGAACAGGAGGTGGGGGCTGGGCCCGGCTTGAGATGCCCAGGCTGGAGAACTGCTCCAGGTTGACTGTACTGAATCTCAGCTGGGGGGCGGGAGGAGCTTGGCTGGGCCCAGTAAAAGGTAAAGAGGAGTGCTGGGCCGTGGCCTGCGGTTTCTGGATTGGTGGCAGCTGCCCCATGGCACCTGCCATTCCGGGGAGACCTAGAGGAAAGGAGAGGTTAGTGCGAGGAGGTAGGGGGGACCCAATGAACAGAGACCAATATTCCCTCTAATTTTTTCCATCCATACGCAGATTTTTTTCCATCCATAAATTTTTATGGGCACTGAGGCATGTGTGAATGTGCACCACCAGTAGCAACAAACCCACTTGTGGGCACTCTACAAATCAGCAGGGTGGCATCTGAATCTCTCCTGAGCAGCCACACAAGCGTGCAGCTTACAGGGAATGCAGCAGGGACCCCAGGACCTTCCCCCAGGATGGCATGGTACAGAAAAGCATTAGAGGGGACTGGGCAGTCCCCACACACTGGAGCTGGACCAGAGCTGGTGCTCCCTAGCGGGAAAGCCCCCACGCTCCCTTCCCCGCCCTGGTGCAGTGTGGCTGACGCCCCCTTACCGCTCATGCTGGGTAGGCTGAAAGTGGGTTTGGGAACAGGAGCTGTGCGGCTAGGGACAGCGATCCGACGTGGTGAGCGTGCCTCTGGAACTACCACTGCTGGGAGGAAGGACCGAGTCAATGACCGGGGGGTGGGGCTGGGGGTGACACAGCAGAGGATCCCCTCACTGCAGCTAGGCCACCCTCAGATCCTCCCGGGACAGGAGGCTAATGGATTCCATCTCCCAACACCACAATTATAACCTGTACTAGGGGCAAGCAAGCTCAGTTGGCCCCCAACCCAATTGTTTTCAGGGCCTGAAGCCCAACTCAAAGCCCTCCCACTCCCAAGAGCTACGCATGCTCCTGAGCTGCCCTCCCACAACAAAGAACCCCTTCTCTCCAGACACTCCCAACTCCCTAGCTAAAATCCTCTCCATGTCCATCTAAGAGACCCCACACAACCTCCTGTCCATCCCCCCACATACTCTACTGCCCTGTCCCTGTTCAGAGCCATTAGCCAACCCCAGCCTCACCTGCGAAAGGTGTTTTCTGTACAAAGTTCTTGAAGGTGTCCCGTGTGCGCTTGCGCTTCTCCTCGATGCGATGGAAGTCACCTATGAGACAGCACAGCTCTTTAGCCCTGGGGACTGATTTCCCCCTTCCTTTCCCCCCTACCACAGAGCAGGGTACCATTCCCCGCTCCTGAAGCCAGCTAGTTCCCCTACTCTATGGCCAGAGTAGAGCCAACACCCCTTAAAGGAAAGTCCTCATGGTACCTTCATCTGGCAGGTAGCGGAACTCCATGGCCTCGCTGACCTCCTTGTCAGATGGGCGCCGAAGCTGCATCTGGACCGTCACCGGCTCCCTGAGTGCCTGGTCCTGATAGGGGGGGGTTTTGAACACGATGGCGACCTGCCGGTGCACATCTGCTTGCGAGAAGGAGCCCTTGGCTTCCCATGAGTCCTTGAAGAACCGGACTTCAATGTCCTCTGGAAATAAAGGGGTGGTGAAGGGGCTGCAGGCACCAGTGGGAGAGCTGGAGATAGAACCCAGGAGTCTGGCTTTAAGGATCCCCCCTCCTCATTATCCCTACAACTATTAGACCTTTCTGCCCTGCCAAAACTGTGGACAGACCCCAGGAGTTCTGACACCAGGCCAACCCACTAACAATGTTCCCTCTAATCTTTTCCATCCACGTGCGGATTTTT
Organism: Pelodiscus sinensis; assembly: GCF_052426305.1. NCBI lineage: Eukaryota > Metazoa > Chordata > Testudines > Trionychidae > Pelodiscus > Pelodiscus sinensis. The sequence goes on along the minus strand of NC_143062.1, from coordinate 19,478,967 downwards.
TGCATCCATAATTTTTTACGTGCACCAAGGCATGTGTAATTGTGAACCACCAACAGAACCAAAACGTGCTGTGGAGGCTCTGCTAATCAGCTAGGTGGCATCTGAATCTCTCCCAAGCATATACAGCTACAGGGAATGCCCACACCCCTCACTAACCACTGGCTTCCTCATCTGAGAGCAAGAGAACCAGCTGCTCAGAGGATGGGTATGTGGGGTGGGGGGGAGAAGTGCAAGTCACAATCCCTGTGCGGGAAGCCAGGCTAGAGATCCAGCTTTTGGAGAAAAAGCCAACTGTGTCCTGATGGAGGGAGAGACACCCCTGTACTCACCCCTCTGGGAATGCCCAGGTCCCCCATTCATCCTCTCATGCTAGGAGTCCCAGGGCTTCCCCCAAGCACTCACCTTTCTGCACTTTATCACAAAGCAGGAAGATCTCGTCTCCCCCCAGGCAGCTCCCTGAGTTGCGATTGACCCGGCAGATCTTCAGCTCAGCTGTGTTGGGGGCACCTGGAAGAGGGGGAGACAGTCAGAGTCCCCAGTACAAACCCACATGTGGACACAGGTGGGTCTCTTTCCAGGGGCTCCTCTCCCCACAGCATCCCTCGGCCCCTCCATTCTTCCATAACCACCCCCTACTGCTGCTCCAAGGACCCCACCAACTCCCTCAATCTCTGGGTCAAGGACCTGCTCCCAAGTACCCTCTCCCCTACTGCTGTGCTCCCCAGCTCCTGCAACTGGGTCAGATCCCCTCCCCACCCTGCTTCCAATCTCCCTCTCCCCACCCCCACCCTCCAGCTAGGCCTGGTCCTCTCTCTTCAGGCTCACGGTTGTCGTAGATCGGCTGTGACACCACAAGGGGAAGTGGCACAAGGTGTCCAGTACCCACAGGGTCCTGCACCCACACCTGGAAGCAAAGCCGCACGGCGTTCAGGTCATAGTCCCCCTTCTGGTCGTCCAAGGGCACTGCAGGGGTGAGAGGAAGGATGAGACTCTGGGGAGGGCTGATCCCCAATTCTACCTCCCCTCTCCTAGGAGTCTTGGCTCCAGCCCTCTCCAGGCAAACTCCTGCCCCACATTGACTGAAAGAGTTGTTATGGCTCTGAGCCCGGCCCATCAAAGAGCTCCTGTTTGCTCTTTCCCAAGGGGTTCCCCCCTCATGTCACAGGGGCTATTGTTGTTTCTGCCTCTCCCCTCCCGTGGGCAGTTCTCCCCCCGAAGGGGCCGTCCTTGGTTCTGCCCCATGCCCAAACAGTCCTCCCCCCATGAAGGGCCGTCCTTGGTTCTGCCCCATGCCCAAACAGTCCTCCCCCCATGAAGGGCTGTCCTTGGTTCTGCCCCATGCCCAAACAGTCCTCCCCCCATGAAGGGCTGTCCTTGGTTCTGCCCCATGCCCAAACAGTCCTCCCCCCATGAAGGGCTGTCCTTGGTTCTGCCCCATGCCCAAACAGTCCTCCCCCCATGAAGGGCTGTCCTTGGTTCTGCCCCATGCCCAAACAGTCCTCCCCCCATGAAGGGCCGTCCTTGGTTCTGCCCCATGCCCAAACAGTCCTCCCCCCATGAAGGGCTGTCCTTGGTTCTGCCCCATGCCCAAACAGTCCTCCCCCCATGAAGGGCCATCCTTGGTTCTGCCCCATGCCCAAACAGTCCTCCCCCCATGAAGGGCTATCCTTGGTTCTGTCTCCCCTCACCATTGAAGGGGTTGTTGTTGGTGCGGATGCGCTGTGCCACTGCCTCATCCAGCTCCCGCTTCTTCACACACTGGATGCCCAGGTTCTGGAAGCTGAGATGCAGGCAGCATTATGCACATGGGTGCCAGCCCAGCCCGAGTTGGGAGCCCCCAGCCCTGCCCCAACATGCTGATCCTCACCCCTCGCGATGCTGCAGTTTCCCCAAGGTCACAAAGAAATCAGCAGGGGAGCTGAAGAGCCTTGATGTCCAACTCCCCCACCCCACAGCTTTAACCCACTCCCCCCCAGCCTTCCCCCAATTCCAGGGACAGAACCCAGGAGCCCTGACTCCTAGCCCCCATCTCTCATGCAGTAGAACCCACACGCCTACCAAACAAAGCTTCGGACTGAACACAAGCATTGGGGCTCACCTGTGGATGTTGCGCTCAGGTGACAGTTCAGCCTCATAGTAGCCATCCTTGCAGTCCTTGCCCACCAGCTCATGAGGGTGGGGTCGGTGGGGAGCATCTTTGGTCACCAGTGAGATGCGAACCTTCCCAGGACCTGTGTAATTATTGATCTGGGGGTGGAAGATGGTGGCAGAGATTAGGGGTGCCACGGATCCTCAGCTTGACAAAAAAGGTGTCCCACCCCCACTGGAAATCAGGCTAAGACCTTCCAAACTCACTGCTCCCTCCTGCTTTCCTGGGGGCAGCCGCTGCAGGGCTCTGGCCCCTTAGGCATAAGGCTACATTGGGCACAGGAGCGTTAACACTCTGACACCTTCCTCCAATCTCCTAGGGGGTGGGGAAATGAGTCAGAGTGAGGAAGCAGCATTCCCTGGGATCATGCAGCAAATCAAGAAAGCGTGAGAGAGACCCTAAGAGTCCTAGCTCCCAGCTCCCCCTGCCCCCTCTTGCCCACAAGCCCCCACTTCTTTCCCAGGAATCCTGGTTCCCAGCTCTCTGCTCCATCCACTAGGCAACCCCCAGGATGTCAATTGCAGGTCCAGGCCACCAGCCAGAGGTGAGGGACTGAGGAGATGCAGGAGTGGGGACACTGAAGGTGCACAGACCTGGTTGGTGAGTGTGGGGAGGCGGGCTGATCGGTGTGGTGGGGGATGGGGCTGACCTTGATGGTGGGGTGTGTCTTGGTGGTGTCGGTGCTGCGCTCCCCGGGGATGCTGCCGGCAGAACGCCCCTCACACTTGTAGCGGAAGCGCATGCCACGTTGCTTGGGCTGTTCGATGATCTCCACATAAGGAGTGCTGCTGGGAGGGGGCTCTGGGGACACAGAGACACAGACATGAGTGATGGACAAACTGAGTTGCAACATCCCCCACCCCACCCACAACTCTGCAATCAGCAATAGCTTTGGCTTGCAGGGCACAAGTACCATAGAGCATGGAGGGAAAGTCAGGCACATGGACTGAATGAGGGGCTGACTCCCAGCCCTTCTGGCCCTCTCCACTAGATCCCACCTGGATAGAACCCAGGAATCTTTCTGAACAGCCCCACACCAGAGATGGTAGCAGTGCTGCATAGGGCCAGGGACAGCACCCACTGCCACATCTCAGCATAGTCCTGGCAGTTACCCCTCTTGAGGATTTCCTGATTGGAGCTTTACAGCAAGAGGACAATGTCCAGCTCCTCACATCACTCTTGCTGGCAGGCCAGCAGCGCTGAAGGGAAAAGACGGAATCCCCAGGAGAACTCCTGCCAGAATCAGGCTTGAGCGTTTCCCAATCATGCTCTGGGCCATCACCCAGGGCCTAGCCACTGACTGCAACTTCCACTGCAGGAATCCACCTCAGAGTGTGACTAATCCAGATTCCACCATGAGTCATCCCAACCCCAGTCAGACGGGAACCCCTGGCACTAGGAGCCCAGAATGCTGAGATGCAGCTGCCTCTGGGGTGAAAAATAAGGCCTGTTTATACACAGATCCCTCACCAAGTGCTGAGAGATAGCGTCACATTTGTGTCTCATGCAGTTAATGGCATTTCTAGCAGCATGGCACGCCCTAGTGACAAACTACAATACTGGGGGGGCAGGGAAGAAGGCACTTACTCAGAGTATGTCTACACTGCGGCACTATTTTCATTCTGCATCTTTGAAACAAGCCTGTTATTTCAAAATACAATGGGCTCGCTATTCCGATGTCCCTGTAAACCTTGTTCCAGGAGGTTTAAGGGACATTCCGGAATAGCGGATTATTTCAAAGTTTGGCGCTGTGTAGACCGTGCCAAATTACAAAATATGCTATTTCAAAATTAACTCAGAATAAGATACGCAATTTGCATAGCTCAAATTGCATAGCTTATTTCAAGCTAAAGGTGCAGTGTAGCTGTCCTGAGAGAGCACCCCCTAGCGTCCTACTGCTCCACTCACTGCAGCACAGCAGCCTCCTGCATTCTATTCCTGCTCTGGGGTGAGAGCGCTATCTAGTGAGCTAGAGAAGGGGGTTCTGAGAGCCAGGATGTTTGGGTTCTACAGAGATAATCTCTAGTATCTGATATGGTTTTGTGAGGGACTAGTGCTCCAAAAGCCCTAACACCTTTGAGGGCAATTAGTAGTGAAATACATTAGTAATGATCATACTTTTGTTAATTACATTCATTGACTCATGACTCACCCTGGAGTGCCCAGTTCTGCTGGAGTAAGACAAAAGGCAGCATGTCTGAAAGGCAACAATGGGAGTGGTTATTTACATGACTGAGCCAGAGTTTTAGCAACTTCCTGCAGCACAGAGTTCCACAAGTGCAGCATGCAGATGGGGCCTTTGTATGGTCCCAACTAGCAAAACAGCTCTCTTGTCAATCAGCTCCACCTAGTGTCCATACCTGGTATTACACCTCATCACCACTCTTCCCCCCGCCCCCCCCCCACCCCCCAATGTATTACATAGTTCTTACATAGTTCTATGAGGCCTGGCCTATCTGCTGCCCAGAATCTTGACTTCCCCACAACATAGAGCTTATGCTGCCCTAGGGAAGAGTGGTGAGATGCAAGTGCCTCTGGGGTGGGAACAAGGCTGGCTAGAAGTTGCAGAATAACATGGAATTACAAATAAAACATATTCAGGCAGGGTGAGAATGAGGAGGGGAAGGAAGTAGTGCAGGGGCTCATGACAGGGAGTTAATGGCTCTCGATCTAGAGGACACCAAATTAAATTAATGGGTAGCAGGTTTAAAATTAATAAAAGAGAGTTCTTCACACAGCGTGTAGTCAACCTGTGGAACTCCTTGCCAGAGGAGGCTGTGAAGGCTAGGACTAGAACAGAGTTTAAAGAGAAGCTAGATAATTTCATGGAGGTTAGGTCCATAAAAGGCTATTAGCCAGAAACAGTGTCCCCGGCCTCTGTTTGTCAGAGGCTGGAGATGGATGGTACGAGACAAATCGCTTGATCATTGTCTTCGGTCTACCCCCTCTGGGGCACCTGGAACTGGCCACTGTTGGCAGACAGGCTACTGGGCTAGCTGGACCTTTGGTCTGACCCAGTACGGCCATTCTCATGGTCTTATAATCTCAGATCTGTCCCAGAGTTGGGCAAATCCCAACTCCCCTACCCTGCTATTCTTTCCTGTAACACACATGGGACCGTGCCAGCCTAGCACCACACCCAAATGTCAGAGGGGCCCAGGCTGCAGACATTGCCAGGCGAGGATGCAGCTGGAACGCCTCCAAGAGATACACTGAGTGCTGAAGGGAACAGGCTCCCTCCCATGGCAGTCAGGGCTGGTCCAGATGTCCCAGTGTAGCACTAAGAGGCTGTGCGCTGAGCCTAACCTCTCAACCCCACTCCCCTGGGGAATTTTCAGCTCAGACAATTCCATTTGCTCTCCTGAGATGCTCTGGCAATTCCAGATGTTCTTATTTGCCTCAGACACCCTTATGCAGCACTGCTGGGTGGCTGTTGTACATTGCCATGCTCCACCCCAGAAGTGTCTGGATCTCACTGGAAGATGAAATGATGGTTTCTGTAGTAATTACAGAATAGTCTGGACACTAGACCTGTCATTCCTACAGGACCAGAGACGCCTCCAACTCTGGGTAACAGCAAGGACCAGAGACGCCTCCAACTCTGGGTAACAGCAAGGACCAGACAAGCCCTGTTACAGAGACTATCCCCTCCCAAGCACACATCCTTCAGAAATACACCCAAGGGATCCCTGGCCTGGTACTGAGATGCAGCCACCTCTGGGGTGGGTTGGATGGGGGTGTTTATATATCATATAGCCCAGGGTTCCCCCACTGAACTCCTCCAGACACCTGGCTTCTGGTGGCTCCTTTGGGAAGACAATCCCGTGCCTCCACCTGAGCTCCCTCAACACACACTTAAGACCCCAATTCTGCAGCCTGATTCCGCCCAGCATAGGGGCTCCCAACTTCCATCAGACCAGCAGTTAGTTAATGCCTTTGGTTTGTTTGCAGAGCTGAGAGCTGCACCCTGGTTACTAAGGGACACAGCTCACTCATTAACCAGGTACCATTGTCCTAATAGGGCTGCTAGTAGGAAGTGATTTATGGGGCCTATGCATGGACCAGGACCAATGGAAGCAGCAGTTTACGGTATCTCTTATCACCTCAAAATCCACAGGTGTGTCTCCGTGTAGAGAATAGAGACCTAGGACTGGGTTAGCAGGGGGCTGCAGGGCAGGATTGAGGGGGCACTAGAAGAGGTGTGGGGGTGGGGTGAGCCCGGGGCTGGGGTAGCAGGGGGCTGCAGGGCAGAATTGAGGGGCACCTGAAGGGAGTTTTCTGCCAGTTTCAGCACTAAAGTATTTAGAATGGAAAGGCTGAGGGGTGGTGGGGCAATATTCTAACCAGTGACCCCAGGCCTGCCAGCTCCGGGAATGGGGAATCCTCATCCCCATGTCCTGCTGGAAAGCAGGGGGAGGGGCAGAGAGAGCAATTCCTTTCCCTTGATGTCATCTGTTTTGTGCTGGAATCTTGCCTGCCACAGGCTGGGCCAACAGCTCTCCCAGCCAGAAGAGTGGCAACAGCTCAGCACAGGGAGGACAGAGAACTGGAGTTCTGGGGACCAATCTTGCCCTGGGTGCTGGAGTGGAGGGGAAAGAATGGAACTAGATGGGGGACTCATCTCTAAAAATTATGGGCATTATAACAGTGCCAGGCTCTGCACAGACACCGATTGAAATCAGGGGCACGGCCTGCTGAACCCTGCACAGACCCGGACCAAGACTAGACTCGCTGCAAATGCACAGTGAGGCAGTCCCTGCCCTGGAGAATGAATAATCCACAAAGAAGTGTTGGGCAGGAAAACTGAGCTACAGAGAGCGGAAGGGAGGGTGACAGGCCCATCAAGGTGGCAAAAATAACCCACAAGTCCTGCACACTATGTACTGGGTTGGGCTACCTCCACATACAGGTCCATTAAAGTTTCAGGAAACCTTTTCTGATGTGTAAAACTCCTCCGCTCTAGCGGCAGCTCTTAGAGGAGAGAGGGAACTAGGGGTCTGGGAGGCAGCAAGGTCCTGCTGGTTTTCTTCCCCCACTCCGGAGACAATCCAGCTATGCCTCCCCACTGACCGCAGAGGCCTCTACCCCATCTCTCCCCAAAAGCCATTGAAGTTGGGACGTTGGCAGGAGCCGCCTTTGTATATTGATTGTCTGCAAAGCAGCTGACATGCACATGTACAGGGGAGCACGTGCAGATCCATCATGTGTAAGGCCAGAAAGGCCCACTAACATCACCTAGTCAGACATCCTATATAGCACAGGCTGGCCTGGCTCTGTCCTGGAGGAACTGCAGCAGATCTTCCAGAAAGCCATCCAATCTTGCTTTAAACGTCACCAGGGATGCAGAACCCACCACAGCCAACGGCTGGTCCACTGGTTAATTCCCCCTCACTGGTAAAAAGGGATGCCATATTTCTATCTGCATTTGGTAAGCTTTAGCTTCCTGTAGCTGGATCATGTTAGACCTGCTTGTCAGTCTGAAGAGTTCTCATGTTAGCCAATTTCTGTTCCCCCTGTAGGTACTTTCTGTTCCCTGTGCACTCACCCGAGAGAAATGCATACAGCAGCGGTGGACAAAGGGGCCTCCATGGGCTGGATGTGGCCCACCAAGCCGATAGATCTGGCCTGTAGCTGCCCTGTCACTCCCCAGGCCAATAGAGACCTGGAGACAGGGGGAGCACACAATGTCTCCTCCCCTCCCCTGCCAATCAGCTAGAGAGAAACACATTTCTCTCTAGCTGCCGTGTGCCCCTGGCAGGGTTAGAACAGGGGGCAATAGACTTTGCCCACTCCCCAGGCCCTGATTGGCCTGGGAAAGCATGTGAGGTCCACTCCGGTTGAGGCATCTAGAGAGAACTGCCATCTGTTTTAAAACTGCTGATGATGCTCTCTGGGGGAAAGTGAGGGAAGACTTCATGTGCTTCTCCACCCCCAAGCCAATCAGGGTCAGGGGGGAGGAAGGGGGGAGCACAAGAGGTCTCTTGGCCCCACTTCTCCCACCCAAGGCCCAGCCCCCTCTGGGGCAGCCTGGGGCCACTTCAGAAATTTATCAAGTTGCCCCCTTTTAAAAATTATTGCCCACCCCTGGCATACAGGGAGGTACGTGTGTCAAATTCAAAAAGGCATGACAGCCACAGGGACTGAACTGGGGACTTCCCGAGCTACAAGCCTGCAGCCCGATTGAAACTACACATTTGCTGGTAAAAGCACGGTCACTTATGGGTGAGATTGGTTAGCCTTTTATACTAGCAAAAGCTCCAAAGCAAACTCAGGGCACTACTACTAAGGATACTAAAGCCTTTTGCCATGGCTCATTTTGCTTGAGGCACTGGTACAAAGGAGTGTTTTGCTACTATAAATGGAGACTGCTAGGAAGGTTTGCCAGTATGACTGCATTGGTATAGCCATACTGACATCTTTTACTAGTTCAGGACAGCATCATTACAGATTAAGCTAGAGCTAGGCTGGGCAGTTGGGGGCTGGGAGACTCCCATCCTCTGTGGATCATCACAGAGGAATGGGAATATTACATATAGACCTGGTAGTGTGGCCAGGTGGGTAGCACATAACACTGGGGCTCTGGACTCCTGGATTCTGTTCCTGGCTTTGCCACCAGTCTACTGGGTGATTTTGGGTAAATCTTCCCTGCCAGTGTCTCAGTTTCCCTCATTTGTAGAACAGGGGTAATTGCAGTTCAGTGCTAGGCAAAGGGATCGCTGTGTAAACCACTCCAGTGTCCCACCCCAGAGGCAGCAGCATGAGAATGATATTCCCCTGTGTAGCAGGCTTTGAAATCTGATCAAAAGTACAGAAAGAGCTAAAATTACTATTATACACACACTAGACTGACTACAGGGCAGAGTGTGTCATGTGTGCATCATCTGCATATACATACAAACACACTCCCCTGTGCACGTATTTCATGAGGGAGTTTATATATCTTCATGCATAAGCATCTTGTGTGTTGTAGGTGAACAAGCACATGAAGGGAGCTGGAGCCACACAAGAGGTGGTCACTGTGAACTAACCCGTATTGTGTAGCCAGAAGTCAGATAGTTGGGCCACAGTATGGACTGTAATGCACCTTAGAGGGTAAGGCCACAAATTCCTATTACTCTGGGATTAGGAACAGAAGCCCCGGTGCTGGTCCAGGACCCTACTGCAACAGATAATGTGTGAACACAGAATTCAAAGACTGTCACTTTAGGGAAGGGACTATCTGTCTAAAGAGCCAGACAGGATCAGATCAAGGGGCCCATCTAGCCTGTCTCCATAGTGGCAAAGATGCCTAAAGGAAAAATTATGGGAACAATCCCTGGACTCCTATTATAGATGCCCAGATTCTGAGGTCAGAAGGAGTCACTGTCATCATCTAGTCTAATATGACCTCTTGTATGACAGTCCATAGACCAGCCTTGAATTAACTCTTGGAGGAACATCAGCCGGTATTTTTGAAAAAAAAACATCCCATCTTGATTTTAAAATTGCCAGGGATCCACCCTGGCCCTTGGTAGTTTATTCCATTGGTTAATTCCCCACATTACCTCCTGATTTCCACTCTGAATGTATCTGGTGGGAACTTCCAGCCATTCACTCTTCCTAGACTAGGATCAAGTTCTCCCTTAGCCTTCTCTTGGTTAAACAAATAGATTGAGCTCCTGGGGTGTCACTAAGTCATTATTTAGCAGGCAGCTTGGGGCCTGAAGTAGAAAGCTACAAAGCCCTGCCTGAAGGTTTGCTTGCTTTATTTAATCTTTTCTCTGGGTAGTTTTGATCTCCCACTAAACTTTCGGTCTCTATGCAATGCCTCCTGAACTCTTGGCCACAATAAAATCCTCTGGCAGTGCCACCCACAGACTAATTGTTGCATGGGGAAAGCCCCTCCCCCCCAAAAAAATCAGTTTTAAATGAATGAACGTTCCGTTTCCAATGAACATACTGAAATCAGACACAGATGGGCTAGATTTAAATCTTCACAGCAGCGGTTTCTAAACTGATTTCATGTCTATGACTGCAAAAAGACAGACTACATCAAGACAAATGTAATCAAATCTCATGCCTTAGGGCTTCAGTCAGGAGCTAAGTAGAGGTGTTTAGTTAGTTAAGATGGGGACTTCACTGCTTAGAAAAGAGACAACTAAGGGGAGATAAGATAGAGATCCATAAATCAAGACATGCGTGGAGAAAATGTTTACTCCTACTTATAACACAAGAACTAGGGATCGTGCAATGAAATTAATAGGCAACAGGTTTAAAACAAGCATAAGAAAGTATTTATTCACATAATATCAGTCTGTGGAACTCTGCCAGAGGATGCTATGAAGGCCAAAACTTATTAGTGATAGAAATTTGATCTGAGGAAGTGGGACTGGCCCACGAAAGCTCATCACCTAATAAACCATCTTGTTAGTCTTTAAAGTGCTACATAGTCCTGTTTTTTGTTAAAACTTATTAGAAGATTCAAAAAAGAACTAGATATATCCATGGAGGATAGGACCATCAATGGCTATTAGCCAGATGATTACCTGATCTCTTCATTCCCTTTGAAACACCTGGTATTGGCCACTGTTGGAAGACAGGATTTTGGGCTAGATGGACAATTGGTCTGACCAGCACAGCCATTCTTATGTCTGGGTTGGAGGGTTTTCTGTCTTCCTTTGAAACATCAGAGATCAGCCCATGTGGGACACTGGATGGGGTAAGCTACTGCTCTGAAATGGTATCAAATCCTCTCTCTAGCTGCCTGGCTGGCGGGTCTTGCCCAGATGCTCAGGGTCCAGCTAATCATTAGATGGGGGTTCAGGAAGGAATTTCGCCCAGGTCAGATTTGCAGAAACCTTGGGAGATATCACTTCCCTCTGCAGCACAGTGCAGGAAACATGCTGGGATCAACTGGGCACAGCTCACCTCAGCAATTCTCTGCCAGCGTAGGGCACGTGGGCACTGCAGTCCCTTTGACCTCCCCTGTTCTCTGCCTGGGGCTCAAAACTGTTTAGTCTCCTGAGAAGTGAAATGCACTGGGCTCAACACAAGTGGAACTGGGTAAAAATAATCCCCCATGTTGGACAGGAGGTCAGATTGCATGATCTGATCATCTCCGGTGTCCTTAAACATTAGAGAACCAAGTCAACCGATTTAAAATGAAAGCAATTTAAATCACCAATCGGAAAGCCTGAATTTCTGTCATCCATTTTCATAAACCTTTCCATTTGTTCTTTAGTAATTTTCAAAGAAAGGATGCCCTCATTAAAAAAAATGTAGTTACAATTAAATAGTCTTTATACTAGATTTGCTACATCTTTTTACTGCCTAAGAGAATGAACTAACAATATGCATTTATTTATGTGATTACATAGCTTAATATTTTCAGATTCTTATTAACATCTTTAGCATGTTAGAAAATGGCAAAAGACATATGGCTTATTTACTAATTAACTTTTTGTTCATTATTTGTGTCAACCTGCATTAGGGTGGTAACTGAAATTTAATTAAATACACTAAACAGTAGCTAAAATTCATTTTTATTAAACAAAATCTTAAGTGTTTTGCATCCACAAATTTCTCTTATGAAGACATGTTTCACGTTTACAACTAAATGATTTATTAAAGGAACAGAGGGATTAACTGTAGCCAGTGAATTCAACTGATAATATCAGGTCAGCCTGGGAAAATTTTCAAACATGCTTATGTGACAGAGAATGGAGTTTAAATTCCTAGTCAGAAGAGATTTTTAAATCTCTTAAAAATGAAACAGGCTGATGTCCTGTGCCATATTTCTAAACTCTGAACTCAAAAGTTAGATGCCTCCTCCCTCTTTTTCTTTATACTGAAAGGCAGCCTTGAACTCAAACTTTTTAAATAGAATGTCATGGATTCAGAATATTTTTTATTTAAACGTTTTAAGAGATTATAAGAAAATTATAGGTTATACATATTTTAACTATTTTTTCTTTTAATTTAAAAGAACATCTGTAATTTAAATATTAAAAAATAATTTAAAATTATTTTTAAATAAACCCTTTGAATTTTATCCACCTGGTATGAAACTAAGAGATCAATCCGACTGAGTCTAGAAAGCTGTCCCCCAAACAGACACTTGAGAATGACTTGATCATGGGCTTTAAGCACCTCTGTGCAGAGGAGTTTTCTGAGAGCAGAGGATTCAATCCAGGAGACAAAGGCAAAATCAGACCCAGTTGCCAGGAGCTGAAACTTGACAAATTCAGACCAGAAATAAGATGCAAATTTTTAACAGGGAGGGGAATTAACCATCAGAACAGCTGACTCCATGACTGATGCAGTGTTTATACCTTGGGGTTTTTCAATCCAGATCACAAGTCCCTCTAAAACCAATGTTCTAGCTTGAAAATCAGATCTTGGCTGGAGGTAGGAATGGCTAGGAATGGTACTCTTGGCTGGGTTATGCAAGAGTCAGATTAGATGATCACAAAAGTCCCTTCTGGCCTTGAAATCCATGATAATTCTTTAATTCTGGTCAATTTTGTAAGCAGCAATGTGTTCTAGTTAGAGATGTAAGAGTGCAACGGTGTAGTGTAAAGGCTACTGGTCCGGCTCCCAGGGAGTCATGTGCCACCCGATGCTGCTGCCTCTGCTCCAGCCAACTCCCTGCATGCAGCAGTGGCAGGCGGGAGAGCAGTTTTAAAGCTAGCTCCCAGCATACAATGGCTCCCAGGGAGCTGGCTGCCACCCCAGGTGTAACTGTTGAAAGTTTCTGCAGTTACATGGCTAATCAATTACATGAATTTTAACATACCTAGTTCTAGCAGATAGGCGCATTGGTCTGGGAGTCAGAACTAGGGATGTAAAATGCCATTTAAAATGCTAACTGGTTAAACTGTATGTTTAACTGGCCTGCCATGTTGCAGGTCAGAGAGCCACTGGAGCAGCACCCCACTCATGGTGTGGTGCAGCAGGCCCAGCCAGGATGGAGGGGCAGCCCCGGCCTGCAGCACAGCCCATCGTGAGCTGCTCCAGCCAGGCCAGGCCAAGTCTGCCACACTGTGCCATGGGCAGGAGCTGCTCTGGCCAGGAGCTGATTAACTGATTACTCTGGTAAGCATGCCAGTAGCCTCTGTCTCCTCATCTACTTTCATCTATTCATACTGTGAGCTCCTCCAGAGCAGGGACTGTATTAATGTGTGCCTGTGCCTGGCACAACAGAATTGGGCCTACCCTTCTCAGCTGGATGGGGGCTCTGAGCACAAGGGAGACCCCGATTTCAATTGGCACCTTGAACTACAACTATAATACAAATAATATTAAATAAATGCATTAAACCAGAGTCTGAGACATCTGACAAGACAGATTAAAAGCAGCAGTAAAAAAAAACTAATTTGGAATGAAAGATCTTCCAATGCGAGCATATAACCCAACAGTGCTGCTGCACACAGCACCAGACATGCCACCTCCTACAGGGCCTGGCAGAATTGCAGGAGGCTTCAAGAATGATGGGCCTGGAACAGCAGAGAGCAATGGGGACTGCTCACTTCTCAGCTGAGCTTAGGAGGAGAGGAGAAATAGGGCACCTCCTTTGCTTCCTCCTAGCACAAGGACATTTGTAGATCCTAGGGCCAGAAGAGCGCCTGTGACAAGCTGACCTTCTATATCATATGGGCCATAGGCATGTCCTGAATAGAGTCCTAGCTGAGATCATAAGGCAGCAAATTCAGAAGTGATCAGAGGAAAAGATTTCTATGCACAGCACGGTTCACCTACCAAACTCATTCCCACAGGCTGTGACTAAGGCTGGGGGGGCCAAACAGGAATCCAGAAGGGAGAACGGAAGGGTGAAGGCTGGAAAGCCAGAGTTTTGGATGGGACATCAAACCTCCCGCCTCAGCAATGAAGCTGATCTCTAGCCAGAGTTGGGAAAAAGACATTGAAGGAGGCCAGATTATCTCCCCTCAGCTGCTTCCACCACAGCAGTGGGAAGGGCCCTCTTGTGCTGGTCTCTGAAGCAGCTGGTCTCACAACCATGACCAGAGACTGGGTTCTTTGGGGGTAGGGAGTATCTTTGTTCTCTTTGTACAGTGCCTAGCATAATGGAGTCCTGCTGTGGGCCGGGGCTCCTGGTGCTACCAAGACATATGTAATACACAGTAATACTGATACCCATGAAGGGTATAGAATTACACACAAGCACTCTGTTGGATCAGAGCCTAGGGCTGGGTGTGTAACAGAGAGCAGGCTCAGAATAACCTGTTACGTTACTGTAATACAAGTAATAATAATGTCCAGAGACCTTGACCAAGACTGGGAACCCCTTGTCACACCAGGAGCTGCACAGGGTCCCCCCCATCAGGCCTAGTGCTCCACAGACACACACTGAAAAGCAATCCCTGCCCTTCATCAGGGCTAGTGGCTAGGGCACCAGACTGGGACTCAGGGCACCTGGGTTCTATTCCCAGGTCTATCACTAATCTTGGGGAAGTCCCTTCTCCTCTCTGTGCCTCACTTTCCTGTGTCATTCAACATCCTGTCTATATTAGGCAGGGTTTACTGGTATCACTTCATCATCAAATCCTCCCTATCCCAGGAAAGATGTCTCCATTGTGGCTTTTGTCAGCACTACTGTTGATCATGGTTGTGGGTTCTACGCTCCTAGCCAATACAGGTAACTGGAAAAGACTTTTACCTTAAACAAGATCTCACCAGGGAGCTCTTTGTGTTGAGCCTGTCCATTATGTGTCTGAGCAGTGCCCAGTACAACTGGGGCACTCTAAGCCAGAGATCTGAGCAGCATCCACCACCAATCTGTGGGGAAAGGGGATCCTTCATGCTATCACAATACACCTGGTTGCCCCAACTGGGACTCCAACATACTAGTGCAATACAAATAGTCAGTAATTTAATGTCAGAAACAATCACAGTGATAATTTAGTCTGAACTCTGGTATAGTAGCCCTGAAGTAATTCCTGATTAAACTAGAATAGATCTCTTAGAAAAAACACCCATTTTAGTTTGTAAGTTGCCAACAACAGAGAATCTACCACACCCCTTGGGAAAATGGCCCAATGTTATTAATTCCCCTTGTTGTTAAAACAGAAACACAGTATTTCTGCTATGAATTTTTCTAGCGTCAGCTTCCAGCTATTAGATCTTATGAGATCTTTGCTAGATTGAACAGCCCATTATCAAGTGTCTGTTCCTCTGGTAATTATCCATAGTCTGATCAAATCACCCCTTCTCTTTGTTAGGCTAAACAAATTGAGTTCCTCAAGTCTAAAACACATAACAAACAAACCACTTCCGGTTTTAGTAATTTACTGTGTGTCTGTATTTCCGCCCCAGATGTGGCGGGACAGAAGAGCTCTGGGTTATGGGATAATATGGAAAGTGCCACACTACATAAGAACTAGGTGTTAATGGTTACAGGCCCAAAACATCAAGTCAGAGATGCCATTTCCATGGTGTAATGTCCAGTCAGCTCAAGCCCAGCCCTTCCTCCAGTCTGAAGGATCCTGCCACCTGTGTTTTTCCCAGTGTGTTGGCCTTTCTTAAGAGACACCAATTCCCCCTCTTCTCCTTTTCCCACATTTCAGATCCCAAATCCACTGTGCCTGCCTTACCCCCAAAGCAACCAGGGAAATCACTGCCAACCAAGGCCTAGGAAGCAGTTTTCACAAGCCACCATCACAATACTTTTCCAAAACAAAACAGAGGCCCAGTTGAGGAAATAATGGGTGGGGTGGGGGGAGAAGGGACAAAGTGGGGGAAACCCAGACTCCTGGGGAATCCCAGCTTCTCTTCAAGCCCCCCATATTCATAACCAGCACTCCAGTAATGGGTGCTCCCCCCACACTCACATCTGTATGAGCTCAACTGCATTTACACATCCAACTGTCCCAGTAACTCGCTGTATGAGTATTTCATGCAAACCCTCCAGAGATGAAGGTAAGGAGAAGAGATACCCCAGAGTTAAATGGGGGTCCTGAATTTGAGGAAAGTCCCTATTGCTGGGGTGAGCGTATACACTTACCTTCCATTTCTGCCATAAGTCAGGCTAGGTTCCAGGCTAGGAATACAGGAGGTACTGCGGTGGGTGCTCCCTGGCTGGAGGGAGTCAAGGAAGGGGGCTCCCAGCTTTGGAGCCAGAAGAATCCAGGGAATACGAGGCTGGGGAGGGCTCCTGCGCGGGGCTCAGGAAACAAACCCCAGTCCACAAGAAGGACGTGTGCGAGCTCGGGGGGGTGTCTCAGTACAACGGCAGGCGGGGGGGGGGGGGTTAGACTCCAAGGGGATGGGGGCCTCTGTGGGGCGAGGCCCCCAACGGAGAGAATTCTGAGAGGGAACGGGAGGATTGTGGCTCCTGTGCGGGTCCTAGGCGGGAGGGGGATCCCGACCCCGTGTCCCAGCCCCACTCGGGAGAGGGCTGCTGGTGGGGCGTCCCGAGGAGCTTGTCCGGGCGGGAGACGAGTCCAATCGTGGGCGGGTCCAGCCCCTCGAAGGGTTCCTAGGCGGAAGCGGTGCTCCGGGCCCAATCGGGGGTCCGCGTCAGGGGCGGGGCCAGGGGCGTGGTCCACGCGGGGTCCTCCGGCGGGATCGGGTCCAGCACCCGCCGTATCCGTTCGCAAACTACGCCGCACGCGGAAATGCCCGCAGCACGTGATCCGCCCCGCTGCTGGGAAAGCCCCGCCTCATGCAAACGAGCGCGGGGGGGGGGGGGGGATTCCACGCAGGCGCAGAAGCGACGAAGGCAGCCAGGGCAAATTGCAAAGCCAAGAGAGGCGGCGGGGCCATGTTGCAGCTGGGAACGTGGGGGCTATTAAGAACCTAACCAAGAGTGCTCTGGGGTCATTCAGGAATCACACACGGGACCATTATGGAGCCCTTGACTAGAGGGACCAATTCATGAGACATAAACCATACTACGAGTAGGGTAGGGCCTACTTCATTATACAGGGACCAGAGTGGGGGTGATACAAGGCTACATATGGGGCTGTGCATGGACATTATAGTGCCCTATAGGCTATGAGAAGGCCACAAAGGAACCAGGAAACATGTGTCTTACAGCTGCTGTGGCCTCCCCATTGGGTTTTTTAGGCCAAATGTCCACAGCAGTAAATGGTTGAATAAATGGCCCTGCAGTTGCCTTTGGGGATTCAAATCCCAGAGGTGGCCCATTAAGGCTATTTCTTAGCAACACTGTTGTTCTGTTCCCTGTTTATAGGACACCATAGGCACCATTAGCTAATAAACTCATGCTGCCTCCCTTAAAGAGGACACAACCATATCACCTTACCTCTGCCCCCAGCAAATTCTTGGGCTATGTCTACACTGGCAGCTTCTTGCACAAGAACATCTTGCACAAGGGTTCTTGTGCTAGAACTCTTGCACAAGAACACGGCCACACTGTCATGTGCTTTTGCACAAGAGCATCCATGGCAGTGTGGACGCTGTCTTGCTCAAGAAAGCTCTGATGGCCATTTTAGCTATAGGGCTTTCTTGCACAAGAAACCCCTGCTGGGCGTCCGCACTGCCCTCTTGCGCAAGAGAGCTTACATTTGTTAGAAAAGAGCATAGTTCTTGCACAAGAAGCCCTCTCTTACCACACTTTACTGTAAATCTTCTTGTGTAAGAGCTGGCGAGCAGTGTGGAGGCTCTGCGGAAGGATGGCTGTTCTTGCGCAAAAACCCGCCAGTGTAGACATAACCTTGGAGAGATTGTGCTTCATTTCCTTTCTGGTGCAAATATCATTCTTCAGGCTCTCACTTTGAGCATGACATACTTCTCTTTGCTTCCCTTCCTTGGCCCTCCCTTTTCTCCTGTATCAGTCTAAGCTGCTTCTCTTCCCTTTCAAGGCCCTCCATTGCCAATCCCCATCTGACTCATCTCTTACAGGGCTGCTGGAACAGTTTTTACAAGAAGGTGCTGAGAGTCATTGAACCAAACTGTAAGCCACAAACATAATGGAAACCACTTCAAGCCAAAGAGTGCAGCAGCACCCTGACTTCCAGCACCTATACATTTTCATTTTCAGCCCATGCTGCCAAGCATTAACTGCCTAAAAGGGATGTTACACAAATAAACACATTTTAAATCTATAACCATTGAATTTTCCAGTGGCTACACATTTACATGCAGTGGGAAGGAAGGCGGAAGCCAGTGCTGGCAAGGAGCTGGTTTTTAAGTCAGGTCCCTGTCGTCAGCAGCAGCTCCTGTCCTCCCTCCCACTGCCCCCCCCCCCCCCCCCCGCTGCCTCTGTATCAGAGGAAGCAATGCAGGGGGCAGGAGGCTTCCTGTGAGCACTAGCTCCCACCTCCTCCTTATCCCCCACCGCTCTGTGGGAGGCAGCAGTACGGGGGGGGAGGCTAGGCTACCTGCACATACCAGCTCCCACCCACTGAGGCAACAGTGCGGGAGGAGGTTGGTTTGACAGGAGCTGGTACACATGGGAACCATCTTAAAAGCTGGCTCCTCCCCCCCTCTGTTGCCTATGTGTCAAAGGCAGGGGGGGGGGCGTGTAACACAGTGTTAAGCAATGAGCCCAGACTCATTGATTAATCGTGTACTTGGATACACACTCACATCCCTACTGCATACTTATTATATTTCTACTAAGCCTCTTCATCCTTTCTCCTATGCTATCACTCATGTTTATGAGTTCCCTGTAAGTGCATGCAAAGCTATCTCATTGAGCTCCTTCAAACTATCCTTTGATGGGATGCTTCAAAAAGCATGACATGTAGATTGTTGGTGGTGAACCCATTGCCCAGCATGCAGACCAGATTGTCTCATTGTTCATGGCTGTATCCACCTGTCATTTCTGGATTTATAGGTTGTGAGGCAGGTTCTATGTTTTTACAGCACCTTGCAACAAGGGGATCCTAGGCAAGCATAGAGAAAAGGCTACCTATTAACAGCCTCTTTAAGTCTGAACTTGATACGAGGGTGATTTACAAGACAGAACTAGAAAGCCCTCTAAAAGAAGATTAAAGATTCCTGGGGTCATTGAGGCAAGGCAAGTGGTGCCACAGCAAACTACTGGAAATCTATGGAGACAGATGCTGCCACACCAACTTAGAAAGCTGGGCTCTAGTCCTAGTTCTGCTTTAAGCTTCCTACCTGGACACAGAAAGGGTGTTTTTCGCCTGCCCCGGCAGCGATACGAGGTCAATAAGGAAGGGCTGGGAAGCAGGTGGACATGTTAGAAGCTTGAACTCCTGAGCCCTGGCTCCGAGTCTCTGGCTACTACAAGTTAGGTGGCTGTGGGCCCCAGCAGCTGTCGGGCCCAGGGCTCCAGGGGCCCGTGTCACGCGGCTCCACTGAAGGCCCCCCCTCTACTTGGTTGCGGTTTTAGAAACTGGGAGGGAGGGAAGGCGATGGGGAAGCCGAATCTCGGGGACCCCTCGAAACGCTGCCGGGCCCTCAACCGGCCTCGTGAGGCTAAACGCTCCAGAGGCCTCGTCACGTCCGAGTCACATGATTTTCTCCCATGCGCCCAGCTAGCTGCGCACGTACGTGGGGCAATCTCCCGCTGTCGCCATTCGTGCTTCGCCCGCTAACTGCGGTCCCGCCAACTCCTCAGATTCCTTTCCGATTCAGGCGAACGCCACGAACAGCCCCGGAGCGGGTCCTCGCTGGGACCGGAAGGAGTTAATCATGCTGCTGGAAGTAATTCTGAGCAGGGCTGAACGCTAGCAACATATACTGAGTGGACCGGAAGTAGCTATAACAGACCGGAAGGGCCCCCACGCGTTCCCGGAAACGTCCCGGCACGGGGAACGGAAGAGAAGACCCCGCTCGCCGGCGAGCATTCAAGATGGCGGAGGTGGTGAGTGGGATGTGTAGGGTGGGGTCCGGCGGGGGGATTCCTGTGGGTTCCTGTTTAACTGTTCTGCATCCCGCCCGCAGGGAGAGGTGACCGAGGGCTGCCGGCTGCCCGTGCTGCGTCGCAACCAGGATAACGAAGATGAATGGCGTAAGTGAGGGGGTGGGGCTAAATGATGGGGGTGGGATCTAAAGAGGAGGGGCTAGAGGGTATATAAGAGGCACGGGGGATATCTTGGGAGACGTAGGGACATGGGGCCGTGTGGAAAGGGAGGACGGGCGGGAGTCTCAGAAGGCTAATGAAGAGACCAGTGTATAGGAGGAAATGGGCCCAATGCAGAGGATAGAAGAATCGGCCAATGGGGGACCTCAGTTGGAAAAAGGGATAAGGCTGCATCATTTATGAAAGGGGGAAACAGGGAATGTGAGGGGGGGCAGTAAGCACGTGGAGCTGGGCATCTCTTTCCTTTTAGAGGCTTTGAACCCAGATTGTAGGAATGATTGGTCATCTCTAGTGCTTGCCATGCTTTTGGGATGCATCTTAGGTTCCCTAGGGAGGGAAATGTTAGCCTGTCATTTTGGAACTGCCAACTCATCTCCTGGTTAAAGGGAGTGCCCCAAAGCTGTGGGATAATCCCTTCCATTTCAGGTCATGGTCAAGGATCCCAGGGCAGCATTTGAAGGCGAGAGCTGTCACACTCTGGGTGGGAGAGACTCTGGATCAGTGTTTCTCAACCTTTTTTTGTATAAGGTAGCCCCTTTAAAAAAAAAAAAAAACAAAAAACCATAAGTACCTTGAGTACCTACAGTTTTCAGACATGCAATGTTTTCTACCATTG
This sequence comes from Pelodiscus sinensis, assembly GCF_052426305.1. Lineage (NCBI taxonomy): Eukaryota > Metazoa > Chordata > Testudines > Trionychidae > Pelodiscus > Pelodiscus sinensis. Next base: position 19,458,189 of record NC_143062.1, on the reverse strand, counting down.
CAACACATTTGTTTAAATAATTTAATCGTAGCTAAGCTGGCGATGAAATTTTTGGGTGTAAAAAATACAAAAATAATAAAGTGCTGTAAAACTTTTTTAAAAAATCAGTTTTCTCCAAATTTCAGTTGTTGATCTACCCCCAAACTTCTCTTGAGTACCTCTGAGGATACTTGTACCACCGATTGAGAAACACTGTTCTGGATAATACCCAGGGCACTGCCCCAGAATCAGAATGATCTCCGGTATCTATATAACTGTATTGAGGATCAAGTTTGGCCTTGGTGTGGACACATGTTGCAGGGATGTGCTGATCTGCGAGTGTGGCCCTTGGTACCTACAAATATAAAGGTACATTTTTGTGCATTTTTCTCTCCCAGTATATCTCTCAAATATACTTGGGGAGTGAGCTCTTGTGAGCAAGGATTTTTTCTCACTCTGCAGTGCTAGGCACAGAGGAGAGACCTCCTGACCCAGAAAATGTTGGTTCTACTGAAACACTGCCAGAGTTGGAGAAAAAATCTCTAGTATGAAAAATGCCTCATTCTAGTGCAAACATCATGTATTTTTCTATACACACTTTATTGAAATAATAATCTCTCATATGTCTATATTGTCACCCTCCCAAGTTCTGCAGAGATTTCACCTGCTAGATTTGGTAGAGGGTATTCTTAATTTATACTCTTCAAAGTGTTCCCACTTAAACAATACCACAGCCATAGGAATTAATTGCCACACTAGATCAGACCTGGGTTACATGCAGCTGAGTGTTTCAGTGGAACGTGTAAAAACTTTTACATTGTTTTGGAATAACCTGATAGGAGGTGGGTTCCCCCAATACTTAGAAGATAGCTTAACTTTTGAAATGGGAGGTTTCCAAAACTCCTGTTCTTTTTTTCGGGTTGACCCTCGATGGTCTCCTCCTTATGAGCTTCCAGTCTCCTTTGAGATCCTGCACTTAACTGTGTCAAGTGCCAGTGAGTTCCAGAGGCTGGTGGTGTATTACATGAAAAAGAATGTTGTTTGATTGGTTTTGAAGTGTTCTTGAAATTTTCATTGCAGTTATGCTACAAGACATGGAAATGATGTGCCCATCCCCATTCTCTATCCCTGTCATTTTTCTATATACTTTTATCATGTGTCATTTCTTCATCTGCTCTGTAAACCAGACAATCCCAATAACTTATTTTTCTAGGAGAGTTCCTCTTCCCCCATCCCCACCCTGGTGCCGTCTCTGAATCGTGGACCCCCCCCCCCATCTAATTCTGCTAAATTCTTGTTCACCTGGGAGATCAAACCAGAATGCAGAGTTTATAGAGACCAAGGCCAAAAAGGATTGACCATCCAGTCTGATCACCAGCATTACCTAAGCCTGAGACTCCATCTCCGACATTCCTGCATTGAGCACAGATCTGGGAGTTGAGCTAGAGTGAAGCTTTTAGAAAGAGATGTCTAATCTTGATTTAAAGATGCATTTCCAAGTCATTTCTAGCCTGAATATCCAGCAGTTGGATCAACTTCTAGCTTTATCTGCTGCATTAACAACCCCTCTGTTGTCAAGAATCTTTTTCCCATGTAGCGTCGTCCAGCCATCTTTTAACCTCCTCCTGTCACACAGAGCACACGTTGTCAGGCGAGTCTTCCAAACACTTGAATCATTCTTATATCTCTTTCCATCTTGTCAGCTTGTTTTTAGAAGTGTGGCCATCCAAACAGGACACAATATCCAGTAATGCTGTTACTTTTGTACATAGCCCATCCTAGCTTCTGCCTGAAATACCCCTGTTTATCCATCTAATGTGCATTCACCCTTTTAGCTACAGTGTCACATTGGAAGGTCATATTCAACTGTTTATCTACCATGACCTCATGTCATTTTCAGAGTTGCTGCTTTCCACAGTACAGTAAACATCTTAAACAGTTGACCTGCACTCTTAGCTGTGTGACCTTGTTCTTTTGGACTTCCAATAGTTAAAAGTAATGCTCCAGATGACTAGAACTGAAAGAAATGAATCAAACTAATGTACATATTTTTCTTTTCTCACCAGATTGCTCATTGTGTGCATTTGATAGTTCAGTGCCGTTTCACTTTTAACTTTCCACAGTACAATTTTTCGTTGCTGGAAAAAAAACCCGTTATAGGCATCAACGTGAGGTTAGGAAGAAAAATCCTTCTAAAAGTGTTTTAAAAGGAATATAAATATTGGGAGATTTCTCCAATCCTGCAAATGCCCAGGACATTCCATGGCGTCCCTCTAGCATGTTGTAGAACACAGAATCAGAACCAGGATGTTTCCTGGAAAACTGTTACAAACTGAGGTCTTTTCCAAATATGGCAATTTTAAAAAATTGTAGTTTCTGTCTAAAATATATGCTGCCTTCACCACTTAATGTGGGTGGTGTTTATAGGGAGGCAGTTGGGTCTAGTGACTAGAACTGAAGGCTGAGAGTCAGGACTACTAGCTTCCAATCCTGGATGTGGAATGGGAGTAGAACACTAGGGGCTAGCCCACCTGTGTTCTGTTCTCAGCTTTGGAAATGCTGTGGGAGAAGCAGAGATGTGGCGGGCGGAAGAGATTTGAGCACGACACTCCCATCATAGCATGTTAAAAAAGCAACGTTAAAAAGTGGTTAATAAGATAACTGCGTAATCACTAACAAAAAATCTTAGTGGTTACTTGCTGCAGACTCCACAGTATCTGCAGCACAGCCAGCTCCCCGGGAGTGGAGATGGCAGCCACTGTATGCCAGGAGCTGACTCCCAGCCTCATTCCTGGGGAGCTGGTTGTACTGCATACACTGTAGTATGCAGAGCACACAGTGTGGAGCAGCAGATGGTTCCCTGGAAACTGGTGTGCACTGAAAACTGGCTTTTAAGAGGACTTCCACTTCCAGCCCCACTTCTGGAGCTGGCTGCTGCCCCATGCTGTGAGCTCTGATACAGAACCAGCAGCATGGGGTAGCAGTCAACTCCCCAGGAACAGGGCTGGGAGTTGGCATGTAACCATTACAGTAACCAATAAGTTCATGCTTATCGGTTAACAATTTAAACAGTTACACTGTTACATCCCTAGTTGTAACTGTTCCCCCTGCCCATTCCTGGTGTCCTGCAGTGACCCTGTTCGTTCTGTTGCTAACTCTGGATCTTTGTGGAGTTTAAGCATCACAAGGGAGGTTTCCTTGCATCTCTGCTGTGAGTGGAAATTTCCTCTGAAATGCTATTTCTTTCCCTCCTGCAGCTCTGGCTGAAATCCTCAGTGTTAAGGACATCAGCGGCAGGAAGCTTTTCTACGTACATTACATTGACTGTGAGTAAACTGACTGGCCCTTGGGTGACTAATTTCCTAGTCTCACTCCCACTGACACAGGCTTGTTCATGTTCTGAACCAAAATAGGGAGGTCATCTGAGTTCTGGAGAATAGGATGCGGAGTCTTTTCTTTCTAGTGGACGTAGTCTCCGGTCTGGCCTTATACCGTGGGGACTGGCTGGCTCATGGGGCAGGGAATGGAGCATGGGGCCTTTCCCCTCTAGGGGGTGCTGGCTCTGCCCAGCTCAAGGAGCTCTGGATCTTTTGAGGTTTCCCATGAGAGTGCAGTGGCAAATGGGGTCAGAGACTCAGGAGAGGGGGGCTTTTTCTTCAGAATCAGAGCTCACCATCTAGACAGGGAGGCACTGTGTTCTCTAGCCTGTTTGGGGGCCTTCTCCTGCACGCGCGCACACACACACACTCGGGGGTATTATGTATATGACCATAGTTATGAATACAGATGTGAAGGGTTAACTGGTGAGGCTAGAGCAGCTCCCTGCCTGTCATGGGCAGGGTGCTGCTTCAGCTCCGCAGTGGGCTGGAGCGCCTAGCCAGGGGCTGCTCCGATCAGGATGCTGGAATATCCCCTGCAGCTCCAGCCCCATTGGCTAATTTTCTGGGCTCCAGCCCAACAGTGGGTGGGAGGGGGGGTGCTTCAGCTGGACTGCAGCCCCGCCCCACCCCATGCTGCTCATCCCCATTTAATCCGTTAACCAGTTAAACAATATGTGTAGCCAGTTAAATGGAATTTTACATCCCTAGTTACAAATATCCTGAGTTCTTGGGCTTGTTACTTTCCCTTCTGAAGACCCTTCCTCTCTCACTGTATGGAGGAAGCCAGGACTCCTCCTTCAGGAGCTGAGACTGATGGAGCTAAATGTTTTGGGTTCAACTGTCCAAATGGCCAGAGGGTTCTGCTGTTTACCAGTGTGAGGTATTGCCTTCCCCTCTGTAGCTTATCCATCCTTTTCCAGCCTTGGGCAGTCTTAGCACCACTTTTCTGCCTTGACTGGCTGTCCGCAGGTGGTACTTTCCTCCTCTCCCATGACCCTGACAGAGAGAGCTGCTAACCCAGTCTCCTCTTGTCCGCAGTTAACAAGCGTCTGGATGAATGGGTTACCCATGACCGGCTGGACTTGAAGAAGATCCAGTTCCCCAAGAAGGAAGCCAAGACTCCCACCAAGAATGGGCTTCCTGGCTCCCGGCCCAGCTCTCCAGAGCGGGAAGTGGTAAGGGGCTGGGCGCAGGCCATGGAGGATGCTAGCGCTGCTTTCGGGGATGTTATGGGGGGTGGGACAGGATGAGAGTGCCAGCCTGAGGATCAGGAGGAGGACACTAGGGATTGTTGGAAGGTCTCGAGATTGCAGGGGATAAAGAATGGGGAGATCTGGATGTTTGTCCAGAACAGTGTTCTTTCCGATTGCCCAGGCTGGCTCCCTCTACCTGATCTCGACCCAGGGGTTGTAGGCATACAGATTTCCAGGGCAGGAATGCTAGAGTATACCTTATCCTAAGAGCAGGGCCTAGCATTGGCCCTAGCACCAACTCATCACATCTATCTGGGCCCATGTACTCTTCTCACTGTCTGGCCTGTGACAAGCTGGGACAGTGGTGCCATGCCCCCCCATATCTGACCAGCAATGCATCTTCTCCCCAGCCGGGTGTGTTGGTAACCCCTGCCCCCCATCTTCATCCCTACTCAGAGGAAGACCTTGGATCTATCTCTACAACCTGCCTCAGCTCCAGCCAGCGGTAAAACCCTGCCCATCCCAGTGCAGATAACGCTCCGCTTTAACCTGCCTAAGGAGAGGGAGGCTGTTCCCGGGGAGCCTGACCAACCCCTCTCCTCCAGCTCCTGCGTCCAGCCGAACCATCGGACAACGGTACGCACCGGCGCCGGGGATACCTCCCCCATCTCGTATCCTCAGCATGGTCTGGGCGTGGCCACAAGCTGGGATCGCGCCAGGTCGCACAAGCTGGCCGGGGTCGGGCTAGGTCTGGACTTGCATGGGAAGCCCCCAAGGCATGGTGCTGGGGATTCAGTAAGTGACATTCTTCCCATATACAGAGCTTGCTGTCCTGTCATATCATGATTTTAGAGAGTACTGTACAGCCTGGAGCAGGGGCTCAATAGGGGGCAATCTTCCCTCACACTCAGTATGAGACCTTAGTCAAATGATGCCGATACCGAAGGTTGTGACCCTTCTTGATCATTAAAGATCTCTTGGCCCTTCCCCCCGCGTTTTGGTATGAATGGCGGAGTGCTGGCCAAATCAGAGCTTGGACAGCTACGTCCTGCCTCCCTAGAACTTCTTGCAGTTTTAGCTGGAAAAGAGATTCTCACCCTCTGCTCTCCATTGCCAGGCAGTTCAACAGCCCTCGTGCCTCACCTGAGAGGGACCTCTCTCGGCACCGGGCGAGGGATCTCTGTATAAACAGTGCTGCGCCCCATCCCAAAGACACTAGCAGGGCAGTGCTGGATGAGGGATTCCCATACAAATGGCTTAGAAAGTTCTTTTGAGATTACAAGACTTTGTGTTGCATGTTCATCTGTAGATGATCCGCTGCCCCTGCTGGGGAATCTGTGCGGGGGGAGGGCAGGGAAGTTTTGCAATGTCCCATGTGGATGAACCAGTTTTTGGGTTTGTTTCAGAAACGGAAGGTGGAGGTGGTTTCCCCTGCAACCCCCGTCCCTGCTTCGACAGAGACCACTCAAGCCTCTGTGTTCCCCCAGGTAATAGCAGGGGATGGGCTATGCTGGGGGAAGGGGTATTTCCATCCCAGGGGAGAGCTTATTTCTCCTTCCTGCCCAGGGCTAGGTGTAGACCCAGGCACTATTACCCTGAGACTTGGGCCCGAGTTCCTGGAGTCATGTGATCTGCGCAAAATCACAGCTTCTCTCCCTCATGCTTGGGGACAAAACGTAACCCAAATGCAACCAATGCAGCAATGTCTGAGTGTGCAGAGAATGAGTCAATACCTCCAAGAGAGGAGAGCTGTTCTGGGCATCTCCAAGGGGCATTAACTCTGTGCCACTGCTTGCAGTTCCAGCAAGGGACTCTGGAGCAGAAAGGGTTCACCCGCACTTCCCCAGTGGAGATGATTCTTTCCTGGGCCAGCTGAGGGATGTTCTGATATGTCCCTGTTTCCAACTCCTTGGCTCCACGTAGGGCTGTGGTCAGCCATTTGGTATTGGATTGCCTTAAAACTAGAGCCCTGCATGGATACAAACATCTGTATCTTCAAAAATCAGTCTTAAAACCTACTACTTCCTAGCTCCATGGTACTGGTGAGGTGAGGATGAGAGACAGAGTCCCTCCCTGTTCCGCTGCGAGATGGCTCCCCCCTACCCCCTGGCTGCATATAACATCCCATTCACCTTCTCTTCCAGAATGGCTCAGCCAGGAGAGCTGTGGCTGCCCAGCCTGGTAGGAAGAGGAAATCCAACTGCCTGGGCACAGATGAGGTAAAATCTGCCTGACTTGAATGAAAGGATGGAGCGTTAACTGCCCTCTGCCAGGGAAGCCACCAGGCATAGCCAGTGATGGAGGAACTCTCAGGTTCCCAGGGTATCGGGCAGGGATCTGCTCCATGGATGATCAATAAGGTCCCTCCAGGATGAAGCCTGGAGTAGCTATGGGGCTAGACATTCTCTCCCCCTTTCTCTGAGGAAGATACTGCTGACTCAAGAAGCAGTCCTGAGCCCAGGACGTGAGGGGTGGGTGACAGGTGAAGTTGTGGTCTGCCCAAGGCCAGGGCTACAACACTATCAAAGTTGGGGATGCTGGGTGGGGAGAAGTGGGGTTGGGGGCTCTCCTAGGCTCCATCTCTCAAACCTGGAAGACCTGTAGGATCTGGGAGAGCTGCCAGGAATCGTTTCTGTGCTATCGCATATGCACCACCACCACTAGCAGCCAGTCGTTGGGTTCTGGAGGCCCTTGGGAAGGGCACAAGGAGTCTGGAAGAGTCCAAAGTGGAGGGTCCAATAGCTCCTGCCCCTGCACTTTCTACAGGACTCCCAGGACAGCTCAGACGGTATCCCTTCAGCCCCGCGCATGACTGGCAGCTTGGTGTCGGACCGCAGCCATGACGACATCATCACGCGCATGAAGAACATAGAGTGCATCGAGCTGGGCCGGCACCGCCTGAAGCCCTGGTACTTCTCACCCTACCCGCAGGAGCTCACCACCCTGCCTGTGCTGTATCTCTGCGAGTTCTGCCTCAAATATGTCAAGAGCCTCAAGTGCCTGCAGAGGCACCTAGTACGTATCACCCTCCCCGTGCCCCTGCATGGCCCCCAGCAGGCACAGCCCTCACTCCGTGATCCCAGGGCTTCTGTCCCAAGTGTGTTCCCTAGTGTGGCACTAGGGGTTCTGGCCTGCAGGGAGCAGGGTGGGTGACTCAGTAGGGGCTGCTTTTCTTTCCAGGTCAGTGCTGATCCTGGGCCCACTTGGCACCAAGCAAGGGCTGCCTGTATAAATAGCCCCCTCACCCCACCCCAGAGCATGCTGCATCTCAGTGCTGGGTGAGGAGTCCCTGTAACTGTGTAATTCTCTAATCCTAGTTCTGCCATCTGGAAGGAGAGGAGGTGGCAGATTGTCTTTAGGGGAATTATGCTTTGGTTCCACTAGCCTGTTAGCCGCTCCCCTGTGCTCTGCTAGATGCAGGCAGCTCTTTCCCTGTTCCCCTTGAAACTCAGTCCCTCTGGTTCCATTCTGCATTCGAGGTGCCCCATGTGCAAGCTGCGGGGTCTGACTGGCCACATGTGATTCTCTCTCCCATAGACCAAGTGTGACCTACGGCACCCACCTGGGAACGAAATCTACCGCAAAGGCACTATCTCCTTCTTTGAGATCGACGGGCGCAAGAACAAGGCAAGAGGCAGTTCCGGGACAGAAGTCCCCTCACTCAGGCATGGCTGTAGCGGGGCTCTCTGTTCCACTTTTCACCCTTAGGAGACTTCCTGATTCCAGGGTGTGGGAGTTTGGGTCTGTGACAGGGAAAGCTGGCTGTGGGAGGGGGTTCTACTGGCCAAAACAGAACGGTGCTGAGAGTCAGGACTCCTGGGTTCATTCCAGCCTAGCTACTGCCTCTCTAAGTAGCCTTGAAGAAGTTTCTTCCCATTTCCATGCCTCAGTTTCCCCATAAGTAATTCTTTCTTACATGCCCTCCTCTGTAGAGTCATAGAAATGTAGGGCTGGAAGGGGCCTCGAGATAATCTAAGGCAGGACCAATAAACCTCGACTATCCCTTAATGCTCTAAGCATAGACTCCACCCCATTAATGACTTTAGATATTGACAGTATTAAATAGTACAGGCCCCAGGACTGGTCCCTATGGCATCTCACTAGCTCTGCCCTCCCAGTTGGACACTGACCTTAAGTGCAACCTTTTAACCAGCTGTACATCCACCATATAGTAATTTCATCTGTGCCAGTGCCAGTCTGAGATCTAATTTCATCTATGCCAGTGCCAGTCTATAAGATCTTCCTGCCAAAGGTGCGACAGGCAGCAAGCCAATCGCTGGTATCCTAAAGATTGAGAGAAACCGATTGAGACATCATTTGCACATGCAAATTTATTCTGCACATGGATGGAAAAGATTAGGGGGAACATTGACTGAGACCACATTTTTCTAGTTTGCTTTATGACAATGTCCTGGGCCATGTGGGGCTTTAGTACGGTGGCCTGAGCCACTCCGATGAAAGGAGCTGGAGATAGTCTGAGTGTGGCTCCCCATTGGGCCGGGGAGCTGGTGTCTAGAACCGGGGCCTACCCTCTTCACAGTAGCCTTGAAGCTAGCTGACCCACACACCCCAGCAGCAGGGTGGGGATGTTAACATTTCTGGTTTATGCTGTCCCTACAGAGCTACTCACAGAACCTCTGCCTGCTGGCGAAGTGCTTCCTGGACCACAAGACCCTGTACTATGACACTGACCCCTTCCTCTTCTATGTCATGACAGAGTATGACTGCAAGGGCTTCCACATCGTGGGCTATTTCTCCAAGGTGAGGGGCGCTGTACTGTGCTCCCTGCTTCCTGAATGGGACCCTTCTTCCCTACTCCTTTCATGGCCCTGGCTCTCCAGCCAACCAGAACAGTGGTATGATGGGAATCCTCAGGCTCCCCATGGGAGATTCCTAAAGGGTCATAGAAGCTAGGGGGCATCTGAGAGACTTAGCCTTCGGTCAGGGAATCACTGTGCCGTATTGCAGCTGCTCCCCCATTGACCCGGCTCTGTCTGCAGGGTGCTGTGGCTCTCTGGCATGAAGGAGCAGGGGCCACTGTGACTAAGGACAGGTATTTGTGACTGGAATGGAGGAGGGGAACTCGTGTGACTTTGGCCACTGATGGGCATTGAAGGCCCAAGACCGATGTGGTCATGGCTGCAGTCTGTGTAGGGGGCCATTTTGGCTGAGTGGCACTGGATCCGTGGCAGGCTGAGAGAGCAGGAATCAGTGGCTAAGAGCAGGATTTATGGAAAGGGATATGAGCAGGAGTTTATGGGGGCTGAGAGGTGGGGGGTGGGGAGTTGATAGAGGGCATGGGGATCTGGCAGAAAGGGGGCAGTCTTGATGGCACAGGAATCACTGGGACACACAACATCACAGCACTCTAGCCACTTACTGGGGTGTGAAGCTTTTGCTGTTTGCTGTAGGAGAAGGAGTCCACAGAGGACTACAATGTGGCCTGCATCCTAACCCTGCCTCCATACCAGAGGCGAGGCTATGGCAAGCTGCTCATCGAATTCAGTAAGTGGCAACCACTTCATCAGTGTCTCCTTCCCCTGATCTGCAGCACCCTCACCCTGTCGCATTTCCCCTGGCAGGCTATGAGCTCTCCAAGGTGGAAGGGAAAACAGGGACACCAGAAAAGCCACTCTCAGACCTGGGGCTTCTCTCCTACCGCAGTTACTGGTCCCAGACCATCCTGGAGATCCTAATGAACCTGAAGTCTGAGAACGGAGAGCGCCCACAGATCACTATCAAGTGAGTGCCTTGCCCACAATCCCAAACTCCACGCCCAACCCTAGAGCCAAGATTCTGCACCAATCAGTGAGAGGGAACACAGAGCCACTTGTCATTGGGAGTCAGCTAACACTTCTTGGAGGGCTGCTTCAAAATCATTCCCTCTACTGCGATTCCAGGGCTGGCTGCAGACAAAATAGCCTCAGGGCATATGGGGAAGATACGGTTGGCTCCCATAGCATACCCTCTTGACATGCCTCCCCCATCTCCCTGCTGGTGACCCCTGGCCACTGCCTTCCACCCTTTCACCACCTATTGTCTTTCAGTGAAATCAGCGAGATCACCAGCATCAAGAAGGAGGATGTGATCTCCACACTGCAGTATTTGAATCTCATCAATTACTACAAGGTACCCACCCTGGGGGGAAACACTGATGGCAGGCAGAGAGAGATTCCTAGAGGTACCTAGGAGGGGCAAGTGGCTTCTTTGTACGTGCCACTAGCCTGGAGAGACACCAAGGCATTAGGGTAGCTGAACTAAAGGGGGTTGGGAGGCAAGACTCATGACATCTCTTCCTGGCTTTGGTAGGGGAGTGAGGTCTAATGACTTGGAGTAGATGGGGTTGGTTCTATCCCCACTGGCAGAGATCAGTGCAAGGAAACTGAAAAGAGACGGGGCTGCTGCTGGGGCTGCCACATGGGACTGAAACACACCAGTGGAGATGAGCAGCTAGGTTGACTTGGGCCCCTTGGCTGGTTTTCTAAGGGATCCTGATGAGACATTTCTCTTGAACCCCATCATTAACCTTGGTCCCTTGCTGTCCCCCTTCAAGGGCCAGTACATCCTGACACTCTCAGAAGACATAGTGGATGGGCATGAGAGGGCGATGCTGAAGCGGATCCTGCGCATTGACTCCAAGTGTCTGCACTTCACCCCCAAAGACTGGAGCAAAAGGGGGAAGTGGTGAGAAGCAGGGCTTGTCTGCCATCAACTCCGTGGTGGCCCTGACATGGGGCCTCCTAATCATCCAGCTAACATGCAGCTCCTGGGAGCTTACCCCAGAGCTGGGACAGACCAGACAACAGCATCTGCAAGGGTGATCATGTGCTCAGCCATGGGGTCAGGCTGGAGCTGCATCGTTCTCCACCCATGGCTGGACTCCATTGAAGGGGGCAGAGGCCCCTATGCTGCTCTCCTTGTCTCAGCGCCAGAGCGAAGGCCCCATTTGTATCTAAGACTTGCATCGTGCCAGGCCACCCTGTGCAATGTGGGCTGTGACTAAGGAGCCCAAAGGCTGAGACTGGGTGGCCCTGGGACCCCGGCAGCTGGCCGGCTTCTGCGTTTCTCTGTCACTCACTCACTCTTGAGTTTTTTTATAAAAGACCCAGGACCTAAAATGATTGATCCTGGCCCTTTTTAATCAGCTGGAGGAGGACAAGGAATGTTCTGGCTGCATTACCCTCCCCAGGGCTGTGCAATACCCTGAGCAACAACTGCGCTCTACTCCAGAGACTCAGGGGCAGCCACTCCAGCTGCAGCATTCCCTGCACAATGAATATGTCCCAGTCCTGGAAGGGTGCAGGCTGGGGCTGTGGCCAAACACAAGGTTAGGGCCTCAAAGTTACTATGCTCCCTGTGCCCTGAAACAGCAGGTGTCCCCTAGCACCAGAGGCTGCAGCTCTGAGCGGTGGTCTGACTGTTCAGGCCAAGACACTTAGAGCTGCGCACTAATCTCTGCTCCTCCTCCCCTCCATTGTCTGAGAGACTCCTGGTGCTGATCCCCATCCTGCTATGGTGGCCAAGCCCCTGCACCTGACGAGCTCTACCCTACCCTTACTGACCTGGCAATGGGCCCAACTGCTGTCCCCAGCCATACTATGGAGTCAAGCCTTGCAAACAGCATGTTCCCCCTGTCAAAGTAGCAGTACTGAACATTGGGCAAGAATGGTTCTGTGAGGGCACAGGCGTGGGTGCAAAGCCTGTGGCAGGCTGGAGAAGGGATTAGGGCAGGAGTGGGGAACCTTTTTTGGATCAGGGCTGCTGACCCCCAGAAAAATTAGTTGAGAGCTGCACACAAGTGAGAAGCCAAAAAAACCACCACCACAAACCCTCAATTGATGTGGCCCCTGCTGGGAAGCAGAAAGACAGTTCCCACATTCTCTTCACACCCCAGAGCCTCAAGGGGCCCAGGCTGGTAGATTTTGTGTGCTCCAGCCCTGTGGTGGGGGAAGAAGGGGGGGCTGGAGTGCCAGCACATGCTCCCCAATGCTGGGGTGGTGGCTTAGAGCCGTGGGAGCCAAATCCAGGCCTTAAATTAGGGGAAGAAGAGGCTGCAAGCACAACCCTGCTGCCCTAACTGGTCAGTGCTGCTAGGGGCTCTTGAATGTGCTAACTCTGTTCCATTCAGAGGGGGAAACAAAGGCACAGTAGGGAGGAAAGGGAAGAGAATGCAGAAGTCCTGGCTACGCTTGCATTAGAGTCCTTTTGGGGTAGCAAGAGACCATGGAGACTCATGACCAAGTAGTTTTAAAGAAGGGCTGTGAGTAACAATGCCTTAGTTGTATTCCACTCAGCTGCTGTGACTTGGGCCAGGGCTGTGCCTCAGTTTCCCCCTCTGCAGGATGATGAAGCTGCCTGTCCCAAGGACCTGAGCAATCAGTATTTGCAAGATTAGGTCCATAGCACTCAGGTCTCCTCTCCCCAGTCTCCAGCACAGAGGGCAGACAGACAGCCAGTGACCAGGGGTGATGCTGTCCCACCCTAGTTTCCAGGTGTTGCTTCAGCAAACTCTAGAATAACTTGGACCAAACAGGTATCTCTGTGAGATCCATGTATTCTCAGCATGGCGCTACTGTGCAGGGTGGTGGGGCCAAAATGCCCAAGAATGCAGACCCCAGAATTAGCCAGTGACTAGCAGGCTTAAGATTGCTGCTCACTGTTCCTTCTTCAGCACTGGTGCGTGGATCTGCAATGAGAGGTGACACGTCAAAAATCGCTGCCCTTCACACTCATGGGATTCCAGCCCTCCAGGGACAGCAGTGCAGGAGCAGCTCCCCAAAACTGAGACAGGGACTCTTGTTGGGCCAAGTATAGCAGAGGCACCCAATGAGACTCACTGCTTTAGGAAGCTCTGTCTAAATCAGAATGGGAGGGGAAACAGGCACATATGGGGTAAAATCTTGCCCAACAGCAGGAGTACTGAGCCCCAGCCTTGTACTGCAGTCACCTTCCCCCATGAGGGCTTCCATTTGCCCCCATCAAGAACATCCTGGCAGGCCAAGACAGCTGAAGGAGTTGTCATCTGCAGCTGGAGGCTTGCAGCAGAGAGGCTGCTCAGTGGGATTCCAGCACAGCCTCTGTCCATGGGGAGCTTGGGACCCCATGCAGGGTGGCAGGGGGACTCCCCAGGACTGGGGCCCAGAGTGCACTGGCAGCTGGCCCTGCCCTCAGAGACTATTGAGTAATTGTGTAACCACTAAGATTTGATGTAGTTACATGATTATTAAATTAATATCGAACATCCTTAATGGGTGGTGGGCAGGGCTGGTGGAGACAAGGTGGGCTGGGCAGGGCAGGACTGGGGGAGACAAGCCCCAGCCCTGCCCCTTTCTGCCAGGCTGCACCCCCCCCCAGCACAACTCAGGGAGGTGGGGTGGCATGAAGCCACAGCCTTCTTGTCCTAGGAGCACCTGGTGTCAGCAGTCCTCTGTCCCCAATTTGCCTATAGTAGGTGAGTAGTGTCTTTGTGGGATGAGGGGAATCATGGCCTCCTTGCAGTTGCTGCTGCTCCTGCAGCAGCAGCATCAGGCTCTACACACCAACGCTCCCCTCCCCCCATTCTGAGATGGGGTGGGGGTATGCAGCACACCAGTACTTACAGCCTCTGCAATCCCTGGCCAGCTCAGGGCCAGGAACAGCCCATCATCCGCACTTGGCGGCTGTTCCAGGTTCCACACCGTCAGCGCTGAAAAGGTTGATTCCAGCCGCACAGTGCGCTCCTGCATAGAGGGCTGGGAGTCAGGGACACAGCCAGTGGGGCTGGGGGTCTCCCAGCCAGCTTTCACTCATGCCCCCTTTAGCTGTTCCCAAATCTGATGGCCTTGCCCCAAAGCAGTAACCACACCTCTTCCACCCAGCCCCACAAGGGGCATGTTTCTCCAAAAGAGCCCCGCCTGCTGGATTGCAGCCCCACAGCCTTCCCCCAGGCCAGTGCTAGTGTCTCCATGCTGCTTCTCCCCTATCCACCTCAATCCATCTCCATCGGGCTCACCTCCTCTGTGCAGGGCCTTTGATCCTCCTTCAGCACCAGCCCCACATAACCTTGGGGCACCGGCACATCCTGCCCCTTGAGGCTCCTGCCCCGGAAGGATACAGATTTCTCTGCAGGAAGACAGATCGACACTGAGCTTGTGAGACAGAACCCCTTGTCCAGGGGGTGAGCTACTGAGAAATGGGCACAGCAACCCTAGTGCCGCACTGGGTCCCGCCCCACCAGCGCCCCCACCCCCTCGCTGCAGCAGCCAGCGCCTCCTCGCACTGCACTGACTGTAGGGGGCGTCCCCCGCACGGACCCCTGCCATCGTCCCGCTCCCTGCAGCGCCGCCAGTACGGCGGGATTCACCAACCCTGCGAGCGCTGGCGGATGGCCGGCGTGAAGTATCTGTCCACCGGGGCGCGGCCGCTGTGCTCCACCGCGCAGGGCAGCAGGTGCAGGACATCCCGGGGCGCCGCCCGGAGGGAGCTCAGGTCCAGCCGGATGGGGCCGCTGCTCTCAGACATCTCGCTCCGGAGGCAGGCGCGGCGCTGGGGGGAGAGGCCGGGGGGTGCCTTGTCAGGAACCCGTATCCCCACGTGGGCAGGATCCTCTCGGAGAGGGAACAGTAATGAAGGGGGAGGTGCCTGCGGGGCCGATATGCTCCACGCGTGCGCGCTGGGCGTGCCCACTCCTGCCGCTCACCGCGCGGGAACACTTCGCACCCCGTGACAACCCACTCCGATTCCGGGGCATGCTGGGGGTTGTAGTCCTCACGCTCGTGTAGGACCCGGGAAAGCCTCGCCTCCGGCGCATGAGGGGCGTGGCGGCCCAGTCCCAGTGCAGGATGGACGCGATAGTTTCCGGCCAGAGTGAAACCCCTGTGGCATGTCCATGCTGGAAGATGGAGAAGCAGCCTCTCTCCCCCTGCTCCCGGGAGAGGGGCCTGGCTGGCTCGGGGGCAGGGATGGACGCTGGGTTGCCAGCTGGAGGGAGTCTGCCGGGGAAGCTGCCAGATGGCCGCTGTTATCGCCTGTGGCGTGGCGTGGCGTGGCGTGGCGTGGCGGGGGGGACTCACATTCAGACCCTGCTCAGCAGTTGTCCTGGATTTGACTCATTGCCTTCTCAGTTGTTGGGTTCCAAGCAGGGTCCCCTTCCCTGCACAACTCTGCAGAACCAGGCTTCCACAGGCAGGCAAGCAAGGTGGCCAACGTGGGCACCAACGTTGCAGGTTCAGGGACACGGCTACCTTACCTCATTTGGGAGGACCACAGTCCTGGCAGGGGACACTGAAAACCTTTTCCAGCTCGGTGACAAGACACCTAGCACCAGCCCTTGCTCACCAGCCCCTGTACCAGCAAAGTAGACAAGCACCAACGAGGCTTCAGAAACCAAACCCGTCCTTCAGCACTGAGCCCACACAGCAGGCATGGTGTCCACCACATGTGAGGGTGCAAATGCACCCCCAATTGTCCTTTCACTCTCTCACTTCTCCAGAGCCACTCCATTGCATCTCCCTCCATCGCACCTAATTTACCACCCCTACCCTCACCCCAGTGCACGTTTCCCCATATGCACTAGTTTGTTCATTTCACTACAAGTTTTACTGGTAAAAGATATTTGTACAGAACTTAGGAAAGTCAGGCTACAGTCCTAGTCACAGCTTGCCTTCTCAGGGGACTGAAGATGTGTCCCCACTGCTGACTCTCAAATCCCCCCAAATGGCTGGAGATATGTCCCCTTTACTCCTACTCACAGAACCCCCTTCCCAGGAGATGCCTCACTCACAGATACCCCTCCATCCCTATTTGAGGCTCTGTCACCCCACCACCTCCTGCAGGTAGGCACTTAAGTGGGGGAGCACTTTCCAGTAGTCTGTGCGGAAAGTGATGCGTGCTGTCCCCTGGGTCTCCTGGGCCTGCAGCAACATGTGATAGTGAGGTGGCAGGGCTATGGCAATCTTGTAGGTGCCTGGCTCCTCTGCCACTAGATAGCTGGCAAAATGAGCCTGCACCAGGGCCCCCAAGGGCTGTTGGGTGGAGGGCCAGCAAAAGAGGCTCTCAGCGCAGTCACCCTGCCCATCTGGGCACAAGGAAGACCAGAGGGCATCAAAGAGGTGGCAGCGGCTCTCAGGGTCCCAAGCTGCAGGCAGTGCCAGAGGCAGGAAGATGTCTGGAAAGGCCACCTGCAGTAGTTCTAACTGGCTGCAGTAGGTAAGGCCTGCTTGTGTGGTGTACAAGGCGCTCACTGCCAGCTTGGTGGGGTAGGGGCAGCGGGGCTGCAGATGGAGCGTGAGGACGGGTGATGGGCAGGAGGTGGAGAGGCAGGGCACGCACATGTCAGGCACTGGCTCATAGAAGTTGTCAGAGCGCTCAAAACGCAGCAGGAGGCAGAAGAGTCGCTCGGGCGGGGACCCTGTGTGGAGCAGACGGTACGACAGGCTGATCTGGGCTGGAGAACGCAGCTCCAGGAGCCATCGGCAGCACTCCTCCACCTCCTGAGCATCAGCAGGGCATGGCTGGGAGGCTGGCATTGGCACCGAGATGGGCTTAGCTGGGGCCTCACGCTGCAGTTGTAGCAGGCATTGTGGGGCTGGGTGCACAGTCAGTGCAGCAGCAAAGTTCTCACTGTCTGCCGTGATGGACGAGGAGAGAGTTCGGGCTTTGAGGCGCCCACCAGGGGCCAACACTGCCCCCAGCTTGTCCCCGGACAGGCACAACAGGAGCGTGTAGTAGAAGCGGGCTCGATCCTGCACATCCACATCAGGGTAGCTCAGTGAGACGACTTGGAGCAGCTCAGCCAGCTGGCTGCTGTCAGGTGGGGGCTGGTGATGCAGCAGGTTGCGGCAAACGCTCAGCAAAGCTTGGCCAATGTGCCAATCTCCCAGTCGTCCAGCACCTGCCAACCGCACCAGGCGCTGTAGGAACTCCAGCGTGCTGCCCTGTGGGACCCCGCTCTCCTTTGCCACGCGGGCCAACAGCTTGAGGTGCCAGCCTAGCTCTTGCTCCCAAGGTGGCAACAGCGGCATGCCCACAATCAACTCCAGCAGGGCCTTGCTCAAGGATGTGGGCCAGGCTGGGTCATCCAGCACCACTTGGGTCTCATTCAGCAGGTTGATGAGGTTGGGGGCCAGGGAGCAGTGCTGACGATACAACCCCACAAGGGTGTCCGTCAGCTCTGCCATGAGCTGTGGCCTTGAGCCAAAGTAGCGGGCAAAGAGGTAGGTGGCTCGGAAGAAGAGTGCAGTGGCCTCGTGGCCACCCTTGCCTGCAACAGTGTCTGCCAGTGCCAGGACATGTTCAAAGATATACCCAACACCCCGCTCAGCCTCAGGGCCCTGGTTTTCCAGGCACACCAGGCTCAGCAGGTTGAGACGAGCCAGCATGGTGCCTGGGTCATTGAAGAGGGAGGGGAAGAGGGAAGAGGCCAGGCGAGGGGTGAGCAGGACAGGCAGCCCCTCCTCAGAGCCAGAGCCCAGTGGGCGGTTCTCGGGGAAGTGCAGCAGGCAGTCGACATAGAAGAGTTTGAGGGGTGAGGGCAGTGCAGGGTGCTGGGCCATGCCCACCAGGCGGCGCAGCAGGAAGGCCTCATCCTCGGCTGTGAAGAGGCTGTCGGTGAAAAGCCCTTTGAGCTGCAGGCTGGCGTGCAGCAGTGCCACGTGGGCCGTGCCAAACAGCCGCACCAGCTGCGCCTTGAAGATGGCAGGTGACTGGGTGCGGATTACACACAACACCTGGGCCAGGTGCCACAGAAGCTGGCTCTGGGCAGGTGGTGTCAGCAGATAGGAGCCATCCAGCAGCTGGGACAGCACCGACTTCAGCTCCTTGGTTTCAGTGGGGGTTGGAAGCAGCAGCAGGCGATCAATGGAGGCCGGAGAGACTGTCCCAGCATTCCCCACTGCCTCCCAGGCCAGCCCCTCATTGCCAGCCAGCAAGTCACTCAGGGTCCCCTCACCCTGGCAGGCCAGCAGCAGCACAGCATTGCGCAGGGCCAGGCTGTACAACAGCGTATAGCCCTGGTGGACTGGTGTGAGCTCCTGCTGCTGCATGGAGTGCAGTGAGTCCAATCGCCGGGAGAACAGGCCAGGGTAGCAGCACTCCAACTCCCTCAGACTCTCGCAGGCAGCTGCCCGCACCCCACGGTCACCCGGCCCCTGCCGCTGGTCGTTGAGGTCCGAGGCCAGATGCAGCAGCAAAGAGAGGTAGTCACGGGAGGCCTGGGAGCCCTCCCCAAAGGCGTCAGTGGTGATCAGCACAGTCCCCAACACCAGCAGCAGGTGGTGCCGCAGCCAGGACAGCTTGGGTGAGTGGGGCAGTTGGGCAAAATTAGCCAGGAGAGAGCTGGCCACCCGCTCACCCACCTCGGGGTCTGGACACAGCAGCGTGGGAAACTCCAGCAGAAGGGTCAGCATGGAGACCTTCAAAAGAGAGCAAGAGCAAGAGAGAGGAAGGAGTGCAATCAGGGTGCCATGCACAGAGGCAGAACCAGAAGATAGAAAGGGAGAGCCATTAACACGAAGCCTTGCCAAACATTCAGATCTGGCCCACCACGATACTCCGGGCTGCAAATGTCCTGTGGCCCAATAGGACCCTCGGGCAGGCTCCCTGACTGCTGCAGTCCCACATGCTATTCAAATTGCCCGGTTGCTGGGGCCAGTGTGTGTCACTCTTAGGGAAGGAGGGTCTCTGTGCCCCGCCCCTGCCCCAGCACAATCCTTGTAGCTCTGACCAATGGGAGCTGCTTGGACCGTGCTTGAGGGCATGTGCAGCATGTGGAGACCCCCCCCCCAAGGGGCATGCTGCGCAGAGACGCACACACTGGCCCCAGCTGCTGGGCGATTTGAGCGGTGTGTAGGGGCACAAGCAAGCAGGGAGCCTGCCCAAAGGTCCTGCTGAGCTGCTGGCCAGGAGCTACCTATGGTAAGAACGTCCAAGCCAGAGCATGCACCTTGCACTCCCTCCCACACCCCAACTCTCTTTCCCAGGTCACAACACATACCCTCTGCACCCCCTCCTGCACCTCTGCCCTTGGTCCCAACTCCCATCCAGACTCTGCATGGCCTGTACCCCAATCTCCTATCCAGAACTCCCTCATTTACCCAACTTCTGTCCCAGACCACAAACCCTCTCCAATAATATCACAGAAAAGTGCGACTCTTGACAATTTACAACATTCTTGGAGTGGCCCCCCATCAAAAATTATCGCCCACCCCGGCACTAACAAAATCCAGGAGTCTTGACTCTCACACCTCAGCCAAGGATAGAAGTTAAGTGTCCTGACTCCCAGCCCCACTGCTTTAATTACTAAACCCCACTCACCTTCCAAAGCCAAAGAAACCTGGCTTTCATTCCCCCTCAGCTTTAACCACTAAACCCCACTCCATTTCCCATTCAAAGCAGAAGACAGAACCCAGCAGTCCCTGTCCAAACTTTCTTTAGTCCACTACACCTCTTCTCAAGCCAAGAACAAAACATCCTGCCCAGCCCCACATACCTTGGTCTGCTCACTGAGCCTCTCGCTGCTCATGTCTTGCAGCAGTTCAGCCAGGAAGGTATCATCACTCCCACGGGCCAGAAGGAAAGCTGTGGGGCCTGCTCGGAAGGAGGTTATAAGCTGGGCCCAGCTCTCCCCACTCCGCACACTCATGGCAACCCTTGGGAGGGACCACCTGGGTGGGAGAGAGCAGCCAATTAGAACAAAAGAGCATCCTACACCAAAGCCACAAGCTCCCCCTTTCACACACTCCTTGCCTCAGAGATGGCAGCACTGAACAATTATCTTTGTATAAGCAGTGCCCATGCCAGCCCCATCCCAGTCGTGGTCACATCTCGGTGTCAGGCAAGGGATATGTATGTATGTAATGGGAGTTACTGAACTAAGAATCAGGATGCTCTCGGGGGAGGAGGGGAAGCTGCAACTAACCCAGTTGTAATGCTGGGGAAACTGAGGCATCAAGAAAATGGCGCCAAATAGCAACCCAAGACCATGGGAAAACCCCACGGGGCCCGGGTTGGACCCAGAGACAAGTGGAGCCCTTGGCCTGTCTGAGTAAGAGCGAGCAGGGGCTGGGGTCAGGCAAGCTGGCCAGAAGATCAGGACCCTGGAGCACAGACAACTGCTGGGATCCTTCCGGGCCGCAGGGGACTATGGGCAATGAGGGGCCCATATTGGCCCGGCGCCCCACGCAGGGGATTGTGGGCAATGTGGGGGGCTCCGGGGCCCGGCGCCCCACAAGGGGATTGTGCGAAGCAGAGAATATGGCGATGCGGGGTCGGGCCCCGGGGGGTGTTGGGGCAATAGCCGGGGACTGTGGGTGCCGGGGCGCTGGGGTGGAGGGAGGGGTGTCCCGGGTCGAGGCGGCCCGAAGGGGGCCCAGGGAATTCCGCCCCAGAGAAGAGGGGGACCGCGGGGCACCCCTCCGTCCCAGCCCGGCCTGCTCACCGCCCGGCGCAGCAGTCGCCTCGGCCCCCGCCCTTCCTGCTTCCCCGCCGGCCGCTAGATGGGGCCAGACCCGCTAGGCGGTGTTCCCGTCTGTCCCCGCGTCACTACCCGGCTCCTCCCCCGGGTATCCCTCTCCCCGCGTCAGCGCCCGGCTCCTCCCCCCGGGTCTACCCCTCGCGCGTCATTGCCTGGCCCCTCCCCCCGGGAATCCTCCCCGCGTCACGCCCGGCCCCTCCCCCCGGACATGCCCCTCCCCGCATCACTCCTCCGGGCTATTCCCATCGCTTCCCAACATTACCCATCCCCCAGTCGGAGCTTCCCCTCTGTCACTGCCTGCTCCGCTCCCCCCGCCCCCGAACAATGGGCCCATCCAGCCAAGGATCCCTGACCCTCAGGACTGTCACCCACATCACACCCACAGCACAGGGTCCTCCTCAGTTATGGGGCGCTGAGTGGAGGGATATGAGGGCTGCAAATCCAAGCTGAGGGGCACTGGCAGAGCTGTGGGAAGCCCAGAGCTGGAATAACAGGAAATTGGGATTGAGGGTGACAGGCAGGGCTGGCCTATGGGATAGAGCAGGGAGGAGTGGCAGGGCTGTGTCCCCAGAGCACCTAACGGAGGAGGTGCTGGCTGAGCCCTGGCTCTGTTGCCCCAAGGGTCTGGGATGAGGGGGCAGAAGCAGGTGCGGACTTGCTTCAGTTTCGTTGTGTAACCTCTGAGTAACAGTCTCATGAAACCACCCCCATCTGAGCTGCAGCAGAGATCTTGGCTAACAGGTAGCAGGTACCTAGGGGCTGAGAAGTGCCTCCTACTCTGCTATCCCAGTCTGACCCCCTAATCTCTGCTGATACCCCTCAATCTCTTGTTACCTTAGCCCTGGATTCCCCCAGCTCTGCCAAGGATCCAGAATCCTGGCCTGCAGTCCCCTGCTCTTCCTGGGGTCCCGCACCCTATACATAGTTCTATGGGGCCAGAGAAGAAGACACACAAAGGTAGTTTGTGCCCACTGAGCCTAGTGCATCACATGGGTTGGACAGAGGGGAGAAAGGAGGACAAGGCAACCTGTGTATCCCCTGCTCTTCCTACTCCTCCATCCCCCTCACTGTTTCACCCACTTGCCCCGATACAACTCCTGCCCTCTGCCTCCCCCTCAGCCAACAGCCATGGCAGTGCTGGGTTGGAGGTACCCTCTAGGCCTGGGGCTCAGGCACTGGCATTGATCAAGGAACCTTGGTCAAGCCCAGATACCCCAGCATTGGATGAGGAGAGGGAGTTACTTGCACATGGAGCCTGGAATAGGTTGGCGTGTGGGCGTGTGGTGAAACTAACTGTATTGCAGCAGCAACAGGGCCTGCCTGGGGCACAGGGAGAGGCCCCCACATGGAGATTCCTGCTCCCCTAGCCAGGCGCGGGGGCGAGAAGGGAGGATCCCAGCATCAGGAGCAGCAACCAGGCTCCGAGGGAAGTGGGATGGAGTCAAGAATACTGGGTTCTGTTTGTGGGTCAGAGAAGGGAGTGGGAGCTAGTGGTTAGAGCAGGGCACTTCTTCCCAATGCCCAGACAAATCCCACCTCTGCTGTTTATATTCTGTCTCAGTAAACACTGTAGTTTCAATCAGATGCAACTTTTTTAACTTCCTGTCCAAAACTGTTACATGCTGTTGCTGTGAATTGTTAACAGCCCCAAGGTGGCTGCATCTCAGCACCAGGCAGGGGATGAAAAGTATTAGTTGTGTATATTAAACATGGATCCAGCTGGAGTGATTCAGTGTCTCTGGGCAGCCTCTCACAGACGCCGTGCTCATGAGGAGTTGGGGAAATTGAGGCAAGGAGCGGAAAGGCTCACACAATGAGTCAGTGGTAGAGCTGGGGACAATTCTCCCTCCCCCTCACCCAAGGCTCCAACCGCACCTCTCCCATCCACATCCAGACTGGTTCCCCAGCGTCGGCCCCATCCCTGACACGAGACTCATTGCCCCCTGAGGCTGAGGTTGGGAGGCGTCCCAACACCAGGAACTAGCGCGGCCGAAACTCTAGCTGGATTTTGGGAGCACCCCAACCCAGAGAGCTTGGCTGGGAGCCAGGACACCTGGGCTCTATTTGTAGCAGTAGGAGGGGAAGAGAGCCTAGTGACTGAGAGGGCTGGGAGTGAAATTTGGGTTGTAATTCCAATGCTGCCCTGATTCATGCACTGGCTTAGAGGAAGTAGAGGTGCCTCAGTTTCCCTGTGTGAGCAGTGCTGATGCTGCTTCACCTGTGGGTTAATTAGCCAACTTCTTTGAAGACATGTTCTAGACCCAGGCAGTTCTACAGTACAAGCTGCCAGACCCATGAGCCTGGGCGAGCCAATGTGCCCATCCCAGCTCATCATCAGCCTCACAGCTTGTCTACCTGCTGGTGCCCACGTTTGCCAGGGAAAGTGTCCAGCCAGGAGACTCTTCCAATGGCGTGTGGGAGACTAATGCACAGAGAGGTTCTGGGGTTCTGCCTCAGAGCCCCCCCTTTGTTCTGACCCCCATTTCCCACCAGAAGCAGGGCTAAACCCCAGGAGGCTTCACTCCCCTTGTCACCCTAACCACTAGTTACACTGCCCTCCCAGAATTCCTGTTAGTTGTCTTCTCCTCCCTGAGGTTATTCACCCCGGTATTTAGTTGAACCCGTTGGGCTGGCACCACCTGCCCAGCCTTGGGTGTTTCCCACATCCCAGACATGCTGACATCCGCTTTGCCTGTGGGCTGAGGCTCAGGAGGCAGCAGGGGCCCTGCCTATGCTGGGGTGGGAGGCGATGGCGTGCTAAGCAGCAGCACTATCAGTTGGAGTGGGGGGCAGACCACTAAGGAGCTGCAGGGAGTGGGTAGTGGGTGCTCTCCCCTCACATTCACCGCTAATCCATTACAGTGCGGAGCGCCAGTTACTGTGGTGGAGAGCTCAGTAGAGGGTGCCTTCCTCTCACAGCCAGTGCTGACCCCAATGCAGCACCGCTGGGATGCAGGGGGCAGAGCAAGGAGCTCAGGAGCGGGGCGTGTGCCACTTCCAAGGGTGCTGTGCTGTTCCAATTCGCTGCTTTGAGGGAGATGTAACCCTGTCACCCTGCCCACTGATGGTTGTTAGATTGTTAAACCACCTGGCACTCTCCCTACATGCTAGGGTGTGCACTCTGAGGTCCTGGTCAAATCCCAGCTCTGTGAACTTGGTTCTGTCTCTCTGCACCCCAGTTTCAGGCTGAACCTGGACTATCTCCACTCCCTTTTCCCTGCCACCCACGCTCAGTAGCGTTGCTGTGCACTGTTACACTCCTCTACCACCCCAGCATGTTCCACCCCAGGGTTGGCCGCATTGCAGCTGGGGGTGGGTTGAGCTCTGCCTTTCTTTGGCGTGCCATGAAACAGGTCCACGAGAGGAAACATAGGCAGGATAATTATATGTTTCAGGCGTCACACTTTTCCTTGGGACTAGTGGTGAGCAGGGCTGGACAGATAATGAATAGGTCCACACCTTCCCCGCCCAGATAAGGGCCATATATCCTGGATCTGTTGCTCCAATCCAGGTTGGGAGGAAGAGGAGGCAGGAATGGGGTCTTTCCCCTCTAGAAGGCAACAGTTCCCATCTATCCTCATGTTGGAAAGAAAGAGGTTGTGTCCCATCCCCCACCCCTCTGAGCCAGCCAATCCCCTCCTCCTGGGCCTGGATTTGAGCCAGCAGCTGTTGAAGAAGTCCCTGTGTTCCGCTCCCAGGCTTAAGTGTGTCAGGGCCTGGCTTGCGGGACTCTGGGCCCCAGGAATGTGCTGTGTGTGCCAGGAGCAGCATCTCGGCTGACAGGTGCCAAGCTGGCTGCAATTAAGATTCTTTGGAGCTGGGCCTAGCGGGGCCCGCAGCTTTCAGCCCCACTCCCCTCTCACCCGCCAGGCGTTGGCTTCCAGCATCCGCCCGACGCTCCGGTTCTCCTGAGCAGCGGGTGAATCACAAACAGTTCCTTTCCCCTCCCAGGCTGGGAGCTTCTGGGCTGCACGAAGCAGCCACTCAGTGTTGGATGGGTGTGTGTGTGGGGGGGGGGGGGGAGCAGTGGCCATGGACACACAGCTGGAAGGAGCTATATGGAATAAGGTGCTGTGTTGGGTGGGCCATGGCTAAACTTCTTCACTACTCTCCTGCTTCTCCCAGTGCTCCTGTTCTAGCCCAGTTAGCCCCTGTACTTTCCAGGGCAAGAAATAGAATCCAGGGGTCCTGAATCACAGCCCCGCTATTCAACCCCACTCCCCTCCCAGGCTTGATGAAAGAACCCAGGGCCCCCGAGTCCCAGTCCCAACCCTCTGTTCTAAGCCACCATAGATCACTTCCCTCCTACAGCCCAGAGCATACAGATCTCCAAAGCCTTGACTGTGTTGGAGGGGGGATTTGTGGGGAATATATGGGGCTAGGAGATGAGATGTTCTGAGGGATGTGTGCTTCTATTTCCGTGTGGAAGGGGCAGACCTGCTGGGGGTAGGGAGGGGTTGTATGCAGGCATTAACATTTGCTCCCTTGACCTTTCCAGATGCCCTCCCCATGCCTGTGTCTCAATGGGTAGACCTGCCATGAGTGCAGGGGCCTGGCCTAGCCATAGATCAATGTTTCTCAATCATTGGTACAAGTACCTTTAGGAGTACTCGAGAGATGTCTGGGGGGTACATCAACACAACTGAAATTTGGAGAAAACTGAAATTTTTTTCAGTGTTTTATAATTTTTATACTTTTTCCACCCAAACATTTCATCACCCACCCGGCTATGATAAAGTTGTTTAAATAAATGTGTTACAATGGTAGAAAAAAAAATTGTGTGCCTGAAAACTGGAGGTACTGGAGGTACTTATACTGTTTTAAGGGGGTACTTTATAAAAAAAAAGGTTGAGAAATACTGGCCTAGATGACCTCTCTAGGTCCCTTCCAATCCTGTAATTCAATCATTCTAAGAGTCCTCCCAAGTTGCTTTTCCAGCCTGGCTAAGTGCAGCCTGGCTAACATCCATCCAGTGAACGCGCACCATGTGACATTCCCCTCTAAGGCAACCTGCACCGCCCCACTGACTTGTCCCTTGAACAGGAGCAGACGCCTGCCTGGAGTAAACAGCACAGCTTCTCTTTCCCACCCCTGCCCCTGGGGCTCTTGCAATTGTCTGTTATTGGCTGCTGGAGCCCATCCTGAGACACCTTGGGTCTGATTACCAGGGCTTCAGAGCGGCACCATTGGTGGGGAGGCTTTTGTCCAGGGATTCCATTCCGACCCACCAGTGAGGTCTCATTTGAGGGGAGGTTGTCATAAGAAATCAGTGCAAAAATCTGTGGAAAGATCTGAGCTTCTTCTTTCTGTGCCTAAATGAGAGGGGAGCTGAGCGGGTTACGGGAGCTGGGCACTGTTAGTAATCAGGTGCACGGCGTCCCTAGTCCAGTAGTAATTAATCCAGGCTCCCCTCCTATGCATTGCAGAATCTAGTGCTAGCCAGAGTGGGGGGTCCTTGAGACCAGCGAGAGCTGGGCCTGGTAGTTAATGGAAAACCTGGGAGTGGGGCTGTGGGTCCCTGCTGTCATGCCCAGCGCTGGTCGTTTTTGCACCAACCACGCTTGTGCAAATCACCTTGATACATGCACACTAGAGTCTGCATTACACTAGTGCAACCCACTATGAATTCTGGTGTCTTACTTTCCACCCTCACTTTTACCACCATCGCCCCTGCGATGTACGTCGATGTCCACAGCAGTCCAGAGTTGTGCGCATTCAGGGGTGATACACTGGGGTAGATCAGTGTGTTCGTGAGGGAGGGGGGGAGTTACAGGAGTGTGCCAAGTCTTGATGGTTAATCAGGGACTTTCACCTTGAACCAAGAAAACACCTTTCCCAGTGTTAAATGTAAGGATCCGGATCCAGCTCTTCGGGCCACCCTGGCTTGGACTGATCGGCACTTGTAAGCTCAGCGTCTTCGCTGCCCCCCCCCCCCCCCCCGCTCTTTGCTCTCACTCCCGCCGAGCTTTGGGAAGTTTCCCTCCAAGAGTCTGTGCCTCACGCCCCTGCCCAACCCCCTCCCCAAGCGGCTCTCTCTTCGGAAACTCTGAAGGATCAAGAAAACAAAGGGGGGCGTCCCCGCCCCAGCTGTGGGTTCTGCGTGTCACAGTCTCCTCCTGGCAGGGAACCGGTTGGGCAGGTAGCGCACAGGTGGGTGACACCGTTATTTCCAAACGCATGCGCCATCCCCACCCCTTCCTTAAAAAACAAACTCCCTAATGAGCTCAGCGCAGCGCGCAGGTACAGTTCTTTTCCCTTCCCGATCCGACCTGTCCCTCCGGATCCGAGCCCGCAAGAATCCCGGTTATCCCGGCAGGGAAGCAGCTATCGAACACCCCGGGGAGCCTGCCTGCTCCGTAGCCAGCTCCGACACTCCCTCCCTTCAGCGACTGTACCTGCTGGGAGGCTGAAACTGACCAGAGCGCAGCCTGCGCGCGAAGGAAAGGCGCTGCCTGAAATTGCCCAGAACCCAATGATCCATCTGTAGAACGCTGCGGTCCTGACTTGTTGCAACGTTCCCTCCTCAGAACGTTGAGGAAACTTTGTTCCCCGGTTTCCTTGCAAATTTATATACTCCCTGGAAATTCCTCGGCTGCTGATTTGTTTTAATTTTATTTGAAAGGAAAAGATTCTTCCCAAGTTGGGTGAAAGTTTCCCCCTGATTTTACGCTAAGAGGGAGAAGTGTATTTCGTTATTGATCTGTTTATGAATCCCAGACAATTCATTGATCTCAAAGATGCCTCGGGCTTTCTTAGTGAAAAAATCCTGTGTGGCTGTGGGCAAGAGGAATTGGAGTGAATTGCCTGATGAAGAGAGAGGAGAGATCTATGTACCAGGTGAGTCTGATTGAAGGGAGGGTGCTATTTCTGTGCAGATGTTTATCTGGTCCCCATCACCCAGTATCTGAGCACCTCACAATCCTGGTGCTCTCCTTCCCATTGCTCACATAGGGAAACTGAAGCACAGAGAGGCTAAGTGACTTGCCAAGGTCCCACGCGGTGTGTCTTTGGCAGAAAGAGGATTAAACCGGGTCCTTCAAATTCTAGGCAACTATTCCTTGAAATAGTGCCATTCATGCTTTCTGAATGACGTTTGTTGCTGGCGCGTCCCCTGTTCAAAACTCAGCCCAGACTGGGGGACAGTAACGCTGGGGAAACGGCTTCTCCTGGTGGAAGGGGAGCCCGACAGACAGCTAGAATGTGGGGCCAACGGTTCCGTGCTCCCCTCTGTCCAGCCTGGCTCACTGAGGATTCACAGCTTCCAGGAAGGGTCTACAACGGATTCTCGGCTCCAGGAGGGTGACCTTCGGACCCGGCTCATTTCCTTAACTGATCTGCCGAGGGCAGCCTGTGTGTCAGCCTAGGGCCGGATCCGGAAAGGGGACCCATCAGGGTTTCCAGGTAGCATTTGTTTTGGCTCAGCTCTTCCAAGGGGAATCTTTGGCACGCCAGGCTCCCGTCTAGCTCCTTGATCATTGTGCCTTGCCCCTGAGCCGCTGGAGCCCCGGGGGGCTGCTCAGGCGGGGGGAGGGGGAAGCGCAATGGTGCGGAACTCTAGCGTCCATGCTCGGGAGTAGCGTTTAATGTTTAAACTCCCTCGTGGGCGGGCCTGTTCCTTAGGGGAGGGCCTGGGAGGTGTGTGGGGATGCTGGCTCCATTAGACTGTCACAAGGAGCCCTCAGTCCCGACTCCATCTAACCACTAGGCCCCACTCCCCTTTTTGAGCTGAGGATAAAAGCCAGGGGTCCTGACTCCCAGCCCCACTTCCTCCCCAGAGCTGGGAATAAGGTTACAAGTCAGGGCACCCGAGGTCGCTCAGCTCAATCAGTTAGGAATTCCTTCTAAGGGTGTTGGTCCAGCTAGTGCTGTTCCAGCCCACTTCAGCAGCAAGGCTTGGGTTGTATTTAGGTCCTTGCATAGACCTGGGTTCAGGTCTTTACTCTCCCACCAGTCTATCATGTAAAGTCTCTGTGCCTCAGTTTCCCCATTGTGAACTGGTGGTGATAGCCATTAAGGGTGTGTGTGTGTGGGGGGGGACCTCTAGACAGTGAGGCCTGCAGGTACCACAGTGATGGGAGGGCTAGACAGGTACTGGGAGAGTGTTTTGTTTTCCTGGAGGCTAGTGAAATATCTTTGATCTTAAAGTGCTGGATCTGAATGCTTCAGTGAGAGAGACTGTGGAAACCAGGGCAAGACCTGCCCTAGGGAATATGGCACCCTAGGCAAATTTGTGGTTTGATGCCCCTGACCCTTCTGAGCATAGCACCACCCATTTCCCCAGCACCCATGGGCTTCTCAACCCCTGCGCCATCCTCCTGTGCACCCTTTACCACTAACCCTGCATTGCGCCCCCTTTGCCCCTAAATCTCTGCACAATGACCCCTTCATCCCAACCCCAGCCCTGCACTTCAGGCATGCCCTGCCACGCTGCTCCCCTGCTCAGTACCCTCCACTGCCCATGCCCAGTTGCTCCTCACGCTCTGGCTATAGTGCCCTGGGCATGGCCAGCCCTAAGGCCAGCCTGGCAGGAGGGGGCCTTAGAATTCCCATCCTCCTGTCAAAGTTTAATTGAATCTCTCTTTAAAGAAAGAACCCCATGCAAGCAAAGAAATCCCAGATTGGACCTACTCTTCACCTCACGTGCCCCAGCACTGCATCCCCCAGCCTCCTGGGCTGTGCTTTGTAGAGGGGGACGAGCTCCTCCAGCATTGAGCTCCAAGGCTGGAGCACATGAGCACAGGGCTCTGGCTGGAAGGTGAGCTGGTTAAACTGCTCAAAAATAAAGTTGATAGGTAACCTGATGAGAGTCTAAAAGAGCAAACAGGCCTTGAATCTAGCGGAGAGAGAGGCAGAACCAATGAATGGTAAAAGTCAAACATGTTCAAGTGAGAATGGAGGCCCCAGTGTGGGTGTTGATAAGGGGGATCTGGTAAGTGAATAGCATTGGCACAAACAGCCAAGGCCAGTAGTGGCCTCTTCTCCCTTGGAGAAGCTGGCTGCTTTGGGGAACTTTGGTCAAACAGGAGTGACTGAGCTCAATGCAGAGGAAATGGGGTCACTAGGTGGTCTAAAGCTCCCTTTAAATCTCTGGCTGTTGGACTAATCCCCATTTTACAGACAAGAGAATGAGGCCCAGGGCAGATGAAGGGAGTTGCCACAGATCTGAGCTGGGAATAGAACACAATCCAGCGCCTTAAGTGCTTGACTGCAAACTGGGATGTCACTTGTTTCTGGTTGGGTCCAGATCAGATCCTTCCCCTGCTAGTGCCATCTGAGCACCCCTTTGGTGTTGGGTTCCTCTGCAGATTGGTGGCAGGAGAGCTCCCTTCAACCGTGTGTCCCCCATTTCCTCCAATGGGGGAAGAGAAGACTGACTTTTGCCCCACTTTTGCCCCCCATGCACAATAGGAAGGGGTTCAAACCACTAGACCTGACTTCTCTTCCAGAGCTGGGGCTAGAAGCCCTGGGGGCTGCTGAAGATGCTCAGTGAGAGGGGACCTGTAAATCTGATGGCGGGAGGGAAATCAGGACTGATGAGTAAGGACCCCCCAGTGAAGTCAACGGGACACTGAGTACCTGGCTCATGACCCACCCTGCAGCATGCAGGGAGTGTGTGTTAGCACCCTGCCTGGGAGTGCCTGGCTCTGGAGTCTGTAATTAGCCAGTAATTAATACCCGGATACTGTATGAGCAGCTGTGTGTGGATTCCAACCTGCTGATTCCTGGCAGAACCTGGCGTCTGTCTGGGTCACTAACTAATCCAAAGGGGCCTGACTTCAGTTAGACGCTCCCCTTGCCTGGTCCTGACCTCAGGGTTAATGAATCTCTGTTGTACAACAGAGGGAAAATGTAGGACCAGTGAGGGGAAGGAAACTGACCCTTCCTAGGAGGGCTGGCAATAGACCACAGGAGTCCTGGTTCTCAGCTCTGTCCATTACTCTCTCTATTGTTCACTTCTCCTTGGACAGATTCCTCCTAACTCATTGATTGGCTGGTCCTGGATCCCTTTAACTCTGGCTCATACCCCTGATGGGTCAGGCATTGCTGCCCCCTCTGGTCTGATAAACCTCAGCTCTGCTTAAATACCTGCCAGTGCAGGTTAGCCCTTGCAGAGAGGGCTGGGTACTAGGATGCCTGGGTTCTAGCCCAGCTCTGGGAGTGGAGGGAGCGCTGGAGTCTGGTCCTAGCTTTCCCTCTGTGAATTCTGGCCTGGCTAACTGAGGCTGTGATGTAATGGGGGCTCAGGGGAGGGCATGAGACAGGTGGGCCCCAGTGACTCCATTCGCACAGCAGGTGGAGGGGGAAGTGCTGCTCCTGGAAGCTGTGTCTCTGCATGTAAAACTCCTCCCCTCTCCCTTGCGCTCAGCGAGGCTGTTTTGTGGGACCAGCTGATCTGGCATTGGGACTAAGGACACCTTGTTCTATTCCCAGCTCTGACCCTGGGCCTCAGGTTTCCCTCCCACGTCCCACCCTTTGAATGTTCACACCTGGGAGCAGGGACAGTCTCACTGTTTTCAGGAGCAATCAGATGGCTACTAGGAGCCCCAAATGAGCCAGGGCTATGGAGGCTGCTGCATGACACAGGCTCTGAGGCTGTGTGTATCTTACCTCTGACCTGGTGTTCCTGCTCCATAGTCAAATGGGGGACAAGGACAGGGGGAAGGGAGGAAGGTAGAGCCCAACATCAGTTCTTGGGGAATTATCTGGGGGAGGGGGAGAGGGGAAGCAGTGTTATTTGCTGCCTGTATTCCTGCCCCCCTTTGTCTTAAGCCCTGGCCGCTCCATCCCAAGCCACTGCAAGGGAGAGGGCAGATCCCTTCTCCTCTCCATTGCCGTGTGAGCCACACTTGGTTTTCACCCCACTCCTCCTTTCTCAGGGCAAGGAATTAATAGCTCATGTGAGAGCCAGGAGCCCTGCCTGCTCTAACCCACTGCACCCACCGCTCTCCCGGAGTCAGGGGTAGAAGACTGGGCCAATATTCTACAAGGGTAAATGGCACAACGCAGTAGGTTCTAGGCCTGTTGGCCATTTTTATTTTAATGAAGCCGGGGATATTTAAATCCCGGCTTCATTGACTATGTTGGGTAGTCTAATTTACATGCCTCTGGTGACAGAGGCAGTCTAGACATACCCTAAGTGCCTACAGGGGGAGCCAGGATGACACTGTATAGTGAGGGTCCAGAGAGACACTGAACCAAAGTGCAACCCCTGAATGTGATGGAAACCACCTCTCACCAGGAGGTGCAGCAGCACCCCCAGTTCAGCACTCTGGGAAGAGCAAATATTTGCTGAGGGTCTCTTCAATCAAGCAAAGGTCTAACAAGATGCAAGGGCTAGAAATGGAGGTTGGGCAAATTCAGACTAGAAATAAGGAGCAAATTGGGGAATTAACCATTGGAACAACAGACCAAAGACTGCCGTGGATTCCCCATCGGTGGCCAGTTTTAAATCAGGACTGGCCAGCTGTGTCCATCTAGAGCAGGGTTTCCCAACCTATGGGTCGGGACCCAAATATGGGTCACCATTACATTTCAAAAGGGTCTCCAAGTGTCTCCCCGGGTGGCTCTGTCCTCCTTCACTTCCCCCCATTTTTGAATTGCCCTGGGTCACCAAGTCTTCCTGAATTGTCAAAATGGGTCCCCAGCTGGAAAAAGTTGGGAACTGCTGATCTAGAAAATCTGCTCTAGTTCGGCCAGGCATTAACATAGGCCCTAGGGCTTCCCTGAATTGCACAGGAGGTCAAACTAGGTGACCCCAGCAGTTCCTTTGGATCTTGGGATCCATTTATGTACACAGGCCCTGATTACCAGGTGGCTTCAGAAAAAATACCAGACATACTTGATCTCAGATGGGGGCGGGGACACCAGCCCGGGGGGGGGGGGGGGGGGGAGAGCAGGGCTGTCTGGGAGGATATGTGTGTGTGTGTGTGTGTGTGTGCGGGGGGAAACTGGCTTGTGGGAAGCAGAGCTGGTGGGTATGGGGGGTTGGGAGCAGCGGGGCTGGCCGGGGAACATGCGGGGGAGACCAGCTGGCGGGAAGCAGGTCTGGCCGGGAGGGGGTCGGGGGAGCGGAGCTGGCCAGGGCAGATCAGGAGGAGGAGGGGGGGAGAACCAGCTGGCGGGAAGCAGGGCTGGTTGGGGGCAGTGGGGCTGGCTGAGGTGTGGGGGAACTGGCCAACGGGAAGTGGGCCTGGCCAAGAAGGGGTCCGGGGGTGTGGGGCTGGCCATTGTGGGGGAGCAGGTGGAGAGAATCAGCTGGCGGGGAGCGGGACTGACCCAGGCACAGGCAGATCCCGGGGCGCTGCCCATCCTGTGCATGGTCCCGGCGAAGCTTGAGCGAGTCCGGCCCCGGGGATTCTCGCCTGCCCTGGCCCTGGCCCCGTCCCCGCCCTCCTCTCACATAGGTGCGTACTGCCTGGCTGGTAGACACACTCACACACTCCTAATAATAATAAAACTTACCTAATTAGAAAATACTGGACATTTGATGTGTCCGGTATTTTCTTAATTTTTTCCCCGGACAGAACCGTCAAATACTGGACTGTCCGGTTCAAAACCAGACACCTGGCAAACCTAGCCCTGATCCTGCAACCTCCCCAGGGAGGGTGGAACATCCCTGTTCTTGGGGGCAGGCTGACACTTGCCAGGGCTGGCTGGGGTTTACTTGGTCCTGCCTCAGCAGGGGGACTAGACAATGCCTCGTGGTTCCTTCCATCCCAACCTTTCTATGTCCATCCACACATGTGCTTAGCTTTCCTCTGCTGGCTGTTTAGGCCCTCTTGTGCTTGGTACTGTTCAGGCAGGGACAGTGCTTGCGGCAGGGACATACATATTGGGGTGTCATTGCTCAGGGGCAGACAAGCAGAAGGGAGAGCTCTGGCTTTATCAGTGGATGTCTCCAGGAACAGCCCCCAGCTCTAGCACCTTCAGTGGAGGTGTCAGAATTTCAGGCCATTGTGGGTGAAGTGGTGGGGAGAACTGTGGGAAACTCTACAGAACTACTTGAGAAAACACAGAACTTCCCAGGGCCGAGGGCCAGCTAATCCCCTGGGTATCTCCAATAGCAGCAACAGATCTGCTTTAATTCAGCCAGGAATTAAAGCCCCATGGCCTGGTGATACAGGAAGTCAGACGAGATGGTCACACTGACTCCTGGCCTTGGTATTTGTCACTGAAGCTGCATGTGAAAATGATGCACAAGCTCCAGCTCAAACAGAAAGCAGCTGCCTCCTTTCTCTATAGCTCCCCCTCCATTGACTCCCTGCCAGCCCTGGGGTCAGTTTAAAGCAGGGGTGTCCAACCAGTTCTAAAGCAGTAGCCACTATAGTAGCTACTGCTATAGCAAACTAGCCACACTCAACCAGCCAAATAGCCACATGTGGCTAGTGGCTAGTGTGCTGGACACCACGGGGTTAAAGTAGTGATCCTGATTTTCAAAGCCATTTGTGGATCATGCCCCAGCTGCATCAAAGCCGGTAGTCGATCTATAAACCCCAGTGACTACTGCTCTCTTTGGGGAAGTGCCCATCCATGAGCCCAGAGCAATGGCTGTGAGAGCTGGGGACAAAGCGTTCTCCAGGGAGAGGATCCAGCGGCCCAACAGTCCTCCAGAGAGCAGGCTAGCCCAGAGTCTGACCAGCTGTAGGAACGGCTGCTAAGTCTCCCCTTCAAAGGGACTTCCTGCACCATTGTGGCCAGGCCCTGCTCTCTCAGCTCTGGTGTAATCCCTGGCAACAACGTGTCCAGTCAGCACCTCCCTGAGTTGGGTTGGGCTGCGAGGGTTGGTAAACGCAAAGTAACACATACTGGAAAACATAATCCCAACTAGCCATACAAAATGCGGGGTGTGTGTGTTTGTGTCTAAATTAGCTGTTACCCCTCAGGAAAGAGGGGCAGTTCCCTGACAACATCCGCTCAACGCACAGCGGGAGGCACAAATGCTAAGAGCATGTTTAGGACCTGTTAGGGAAAGAGCTGGGTCAGAAAATACCATAATCCTGCAATAGAAAGCCCTGGGGTGCCCCCCTCCCCAATACCACGGCCATTCTGGGCACCCACAGCTCAAAAGAGGTACGTTAGAGTTGGTACCGGTACAGAGAAAGCCAATGAAATGCTGAGGGAGGGGGGTGAAACAGCTTCCCTCTGAGGCGAGATTAACAAGCCAGTGTCTGTTCAGTTTAGAAAAAAACCTAAGAGATAACTAGGGGTGTGTGTGATAGAAGTCTATAAAACCATGATTTATTTGCCCCGTCCCTGTAACACAGAATCACGGCTCACTCAAGGAAAGTAAGAGGCAGCAGGCTTAAAACAATCCGAAGGAAGCATTACTGTGCAGAGCACACAGTCCGCCTGCGGAACTCATTGCCAGGGGAAGTTGTGAAGGCCCAAAGTATAACCGAGTTAAGAGAGCATGAGAGAAGGGGCGGCAGGGCAGGGGAAGCAGGGCTAGGGGGATGCATTGAGGTTCTGCCGTGTGCTTTGGGAGGGGCATACTGGGGTGACTAGCTGGACTAGTTCTGCCCCCTCCCCACCTCCCAGCTGGCCTAGGGGCAGGTGACTCCCATCCGGATATGCTCAATTAAGTGCCTGGGCTGGGCCGAACTTTTCAATAACACCCCGGGGAACCGGTTCCAGGGGCTTGTTTACTGCAGTGCTAGGCAATAGGGTACGGGGAGGTTCCCCTCTGGGGGCACTGGCTTCAGTCTGGTTCCCCTCTACAGGGCGCTGGCTCTGATCTAGCCCAGAGCTGGAGGATTAGCTGGCTCAGGAGACTGGGAACTGGAATGGGTGGGGGGGGGGGGTTCCTTCTGTGTTGCCCTGGCCTGGGCCCAGTTTCCTGCTCTCTTCAGGCTGCTAGGGCACACCTCTCCCCAGTCTGTGGCTGCCAGCTGTCACAGGGTCTAGAGCTGCTCCAGGAGGGGTCAGTGCCAGGTACCTGCTGGTCCAGAAAGTGTGGGCAAATCAATGGCATGACTCCACTTGATGGGGGACAGTGAATGCTGCAGGTGAGGGTGGGGTGGAGAGCTTGCTGGGAGAAGGAGGACCCCCGGAAACTACCCCCGTTGCATGCAGTGTGGGTTGGCAGGATGGTGGGTAAGGCCCACTGGTGGGGTGGGGGGTTTACAAGCTTATGGGGCCATGCAGAGCCCTGGGCTCATCTCCTGTGTGGCCCTGGAGGGACAGGTCTGACTCCCACCCTCCATTGCTTGTACCCCCCCTAGATCTTAGGGAGCAAACCCATAATCCCCTCCTGTACTTTCTCCTAGTCTGCTTGGGGGGCTGTGCCCTGGCAAAGGACTTGGTGCCTTCGGTGGCTGAATCTCCCTCATATCCAATGCCCCTGGACATGACCCTGCGTAACTCCAGCTACACGACTGCCCAGCTCTCTGGGGAGGCACCCCCCACTGGACAGCACAATGGGTACCTGCGCCCCAAAATGAAGGTATGGACTGAGGGCCAGGGGAGTCCGTGGGGCTCTTCCATAGCACCCCCGTGTGGCCAGTCTGGGCTGTGCAGGCTGGGAGCCCAGAAGAACCCCAGAATCTATCTGTGCCCAGCAGCCTCGCCAGAGAATCCCTTTCTTGCCTATCGCAGCATGGCTGAGCACAAGGGAGGCATGAGCATGGCCATGAGCTCCTGGCCTTATGCCCCTCGATCCCAATGCCCAGTGGCTCTGCTGTCCCAGCCTTGGCTCCTCGCCCACACACGTCTGCCAATGGCCCTCGATCGCACTACCCAGCTGCCCCATGGTGCTGTGGGGGGCGTTTGTGGGAGGGGAGAGCGGATCCCTGTCTGGAGTGTCCAGGGAGGGGGATGTAGTGGGCAGGAGACTGGGGCAGTGAAGGAGCTGGACTTGGGAGGGGCTCTCCAGGGCTGCTGCAGCTGCTGGTGCCTCTGGGCCTGGGAGAGGAGAGAAAGCCCCATCACTGCCCCCCCTGTGGGCTTCATGTCTGACAGCTCCACCCCCACCCTGGTAGGTGACGCTGGGCGAGGGGCCAGGCGAGCTGTTCTCCTGCCCCGTGTGCCAGAAGGGCTTCAGCTACCAGCGCATGCTCAACCGGCACCTCAAGTGCCACAGTGAGGTCAAGCGCCACCTCTGCCCCTACTGCGGGAAGGGCTTCAACGACACCTTTGACCTGAAGCGCCACGTCCGCACCCACACAGGTGAGAGCCCCGTCCCCTGGACACGCCCCTGCCAGCCCCACTGGGACACGCCCCTGACAGCGCTGCCAGCCCCGCCCCCACTGGGACACGCCCCTGCCAGCCCCACTGGGACACACCCCTGCCATCCCTGCTGGGATTCGCCCCTGCCATCCCTGCCCCCTCTGGGACATACCCCTTCCAGCCCCGCCCCCTCTGGGACACGCCCCTGCCAGCCCCGCCCTGATGGGACACGCCCCTGCCAGCCCCACCTCTGCTGGGACATGCCTCTGCCAGGCCCACTCCCACTAGCCCCACCCCAGCACAGTCACAGATGAGAGCCCTGACCCCCCCGGGACCTGTCCCCACCAGCCCTGCCTCAGCACTGACGCAGGTGAGCCCTGGCAACAGACCCCATCCCTTACCCCTAGACCTATGGTCTGGGGGGATTTCTTACCCCACCAGCCTCTGCTCTAGTAGAATGGGAGGTGCTGTGTCTGCCTGCCTGCACACACCAGGAGGGTTGTGGGGTTCCTGAGCAGCAGGGTTTGGGGGGCTGGCAGGTGGGATCCGGGGAGGGGTGACG
This sequence comes from Pelodiscus sinensis, assembly GCF_052426305.1. Taxonomy (NCBI): domain Eukaryota; kingdom Metazoa; phylum Chordata; order Testudines; family Trionychidae; genus Pelodiscus; species Pelodiscus sinensis. The sequence goes on along the minus strand of NC_143062.1, from coordinate 19,420,461 downwards.
GCAGACGTGGGGGGTGACTCAGCACAGGGAGCGCTAACCCTTCCCTCCCTCCAGGCGTGCGCCCATACAAGTGCAACCTGTGTGACAAGGCCTTCACGCAGCGCTGCTCGCTGGAGTCACACCTGAAGAAGATCCATGGGGTGCAGCAGCGCTACGCCTACAAAGAGCGGCGGGCCAAGCTGTACGTGTGCGAGGAGTGCGGCTGCACAGCCGACAGCCAGGAAAGCCACCTGCTCCATCTGCGGGAGCAACACCCCAACAGCCCCCTGCTGCGCAAGGCCTCGCGCAAGACAGCTGCCTCCCTGCACAGCGCCCTCCCCACCCTGCTGCCGAGCACCCCGCACCTGTGAGGCGGCACCCCCTGCAGAACACTCAGTGCCTGGGCCACAGCGCCCCCTGCAGAGCATCCAGCATCTGGGTCATGGCGCCCCCTGCAGAACACTCAGTGCCTGGGCCACGGCGCCCCTGCAGAGCACCCAGCATCTGGGTCATGGGCCCCCTGCAGAGCACCCAGCGCCTGGGCCACAGCGCCCCCTGCAGAGCACCCAGCGCCTGGGCCACAGCGCCCCCTGCAGAGCACCCAGCATCTGGGTCATGGGCCCCCTGCAGAGCACCCAGCGCCTGGGCCACGGCGCCCCCTGCAGAGCACCCAGCATCTGGGTCATGGCCCCCTGCAGAGCACCCAGCGCCTGGGCCACGGCGCCCCCTGCAGAGCACCCAGCATCTGGGTCATGGGCCCCCTGCAGAGCACCCAGTACGGGGGCCAGAGACCCAACACTGGGGCAGGGTCAGTGACTGAGCCCTGCTTCCTGGAGACCGGACACATCCGGTCCCTCCCCAAAGTGACCGGGGACATGGGCAGCAAGTGGCAAATGCTCCGAAGAAGCTCCCACCTCCTATGGAGAAGTCCCCAATGCTACCCCTGCTCTCTGGGGCAGCCAGCAATCCCCAGGCACTGACTTTGCACTGCTCCTTCCCCCAAGCCTCAGGAGAAGTGGGGGCAGCTCCCTTCTGTGGGCCACGTGGTGCCCCACACCCTCCCTGGGCTGGTTCTGCCAGTGCCCCAAGGCCCTTTGCCCACAGGCCGGGCGGGCAGGAAGGACTTTTTGCTATTGCTCTTCCCTGAGGGGAGCCGGTCAGCAGGTGCATTTACCTCCCTCGGCTCCACCTCGGTGCTGTTCCAGCCCATCCTCACCCCCACCACTCACACTCAGGGAGAACCCAGGGGTGGCTCCATTCCCTGCCCCCACTGCTCCCAGCAGGACTGTTCTGGCCTGGATTTCCCCGGCCTCGTTGGCTGGAGCCCCGGCTGTTCCCATGTGAAGTGCAGGCTGCTCCTGGGCCGCTGTTGCTTTGGCAAAGGGGTTTGTTACAAATCCCAGCTGTCCCCACCCGGGAGGCTCCCTGGCTGACTGGAGCCCTGTGCTGGGGGCCTGAGAAGGGAGCCAGGGCAGTGCACGATCCTCGCCAGGGCGCCAGCCACACCTGGGAGCAAGCCGCCTGCCCTTCAAATCTGGCACTGGCTTCCACTCAGGGTGGAGACCTTGGACGCATCTAGCAATGGGGGGGGGGAGCCTCTATTTCTATAGCACCAGTTCTCCAGGCCCCACCTCCCCCGATTGCAGCTGACACTAACCTGGACAGCTGGTGCCCCCCTTTCTGTGCCTCAGACTGATTGGTGGAGCCCCTCCTGACCAGATCCCCCTCCCCCTGCCTGCGCCTCTCCCACACCTTTACACATCACAGAACACCTGGAATTTGGGGGTCCAGGATCCAGACAATTGCAGACCCCCACCTGCTCACTGTGAGTGGGTGTTGTAGCAGAGACCCCAGGTCAGAGGGCCCCACCAATGGCCTCCCAGGGGGCTGCTGCACCCCACATATAACAAGCTGGGCTGTATTACCCCCCATCTGCACCTTTGTGGATCCATCATAACTGTAGCAGGAAGACCCAGCACATACCCTGCCCCCAACATACTAACTTCCATCCCTTTAAACCTGGGAGTGGGGGACTCTGCCAACCCCCCGTGCCAAGAGGATGGGCAGAGGGCCCTGTTTCCAGCTTGGGGAGGAGCTTCCTCCCCTGCAGGCAGCGGAGACCCCTCACCCCACTCAGCTGGGCTGCTCTAACTGCATCTGTCCTTTCCCTCACCCCCTGCATGGCCTGGCTGCCACTGAGTTGGGCTGCCAGGGCCGGGGGCGCATTCAGTTTGGCTGTGGGAGACGAGCCAGTTTTAGTCATTGTGAGTTCGTGTCTTTGTCTGTTTGTGACTCTATTAAAATCAGGGAATTGAACCAGCTCTGAGCAGTGCTCCTCATTACTATCCAGCAGCCCCCTGCTGCTACCCCAGCCCTGGGTCCCCCTTCGGCTCTCCCAGTGCTCACCCTCCTGCCCCACAACTGCCCCCTCCAGCTAAGTCTTGTCTATGGGAACACATGGTATGGTTGCTCCCTCCCCTACCCACGTGCCACAAACTATGACCCTCCTCCCCCCACCGCACTAAGCCAGTAGGCCCCACGTCACTCCTGGCATGGACACCCATGCCCCAGACCAGTGCTCTAACCCCTATTCCCTTCCCACAATTAAAGGGAACAAGGCAGCTGTGTCAGCAGGGGGCAAGGGCTCTGTGTATATACAGCCTCTGTGCTCCACCCCAGAGGCGGCTGCAGCTGTGCACCAGGTGAGGGACCCAATGACTTTGGGAAAGTGCCCCTGACTCACAACTTCCCTGAGTGCATGGTGCATTGGGCATGTTACTGACTGGGTGTTGCTGCTGCCTGACAAGGCCCGCCAGGCCAGGGAAGGGCACGGGAAGCTGGCAAACAGGGGAGTTTCTGACACAGCCAGGACTTGGCACCACGACCCTGGCAATCCAGAAACACTGGTCTCTGTAGCGTGAGCCGTCGGGGAGCCTGCTGGGCTGCAGCATTACTAGAGCTGGGTGCTGTGTTAGCACCCCTGTGCCGACTGCCAGCCTGGGGCAAGTGACCTGCGCATGGGGCTGGGGGCTGCAGTGGCGCTGGTGCCCTCTAGAGAGGGCAGGCCTCCATGTCCCAATCCCCACCGCCCTGAGCCAACCAAGCAGTCCCCACGGCCCTAGGGCTAAAGCAGAGCCGCCCGTCAGGGACAAGGCCCCCATCTCCCTACTGGAATAAAGGCCGTTGCCAGTAGCGATGGGAGGCAGGCGCTCTCTACACATGGCTGCTCCCTGTGGCTGCAGCGTCTCAGCGCAGACGCCTGAGGGGCACCAGCCGCCCATGAAGAGCTGGGGGGCCCCTGGAGTGGAGTTTAATTTACCAGCCCACTGGAGCAGGGGCTGGAGGGGTGGCATTCAGAGCAGTGCAAAGGGCTGGCAAGGCTCATGGTGGGGAGGGGGGATGCTGGGCGGTTTCAATCTCGCCGTGAGGCTGGGCCTGTGGTAACTCAGCCAGGGATGCTGGGCCTCCCATGGGAGTGACTGGGGAAGGGCTGTGGCTTGCGACGACCGGCTGAGCACACTGGCCCCTTCTGGCCTTGAAGTCTATGAGCCTGTGCTAGCTGGGCTGGGGAAGCAATGGTAGGCCAGGGCTAGTGGAGTGTGGGGGGGAAATGGGTGGCCAGATCGGGGGGTAGCTCTGTGGTGAGGGTGTGTGTCAGAGGATAGCTATAGAGAGGGGCATGTGTGGGGCTAGACAGAGCAAGGTTATGGGGCTGGAGAGGGGGGCTATTCATGCACTCACCGTGGAGGAAGTGCCAGGCTAACGGGAGCCAGTAACGCTGCTCCTGGCAGGTCGCCTTTCCAGAGCTTGGACCCAGCTGGGTCATCACTCGGCACCGACCTAACAACATTCACAGCCACAGCCCAGCCTCGGCCTCTTCAGCTAAAGGCCTTGCAGAAGTAGGTTATTTTCCTCTGTGTAGGGTAGCTAGCTTGGAGGTGGGGGAAGCTCTCACGCCCACCTGCCTGTTTGTGACAATATTTGGCCTCTTGGCTTCTAGCCTCAGCTCAAGGCATGGCTGGTAGTCTAGTGGTTAGAGCTGGAGTGAGCTGTGAGTCAGGGGCTCGGGGGTCTCTCCCATTCTTGGAAGGGAGTGGGTTATAGTGGGAGAGGGGATGGACTAGGAGTGAGGGTTATAGTGGGAGAGGGGATGGACTAGGAGTGAGGGTTATAGTGGGAGAGGGGATGGACTAGGAGTGAGGGTGTGTAGGGCTATGTCTACACTGGTGGGTTCTTGAGCAAGAACACATCCACACTGCCATGTGCTTTTGCACAAGAGCGTCCATGGCAGTGTGGACACTCTCTTGCGCAAGAAAGCTTTGATGGCCATTTTAGCCATAGGGGTTTCTTGCGCAAGAAACCCCGGCTGCGCGTCCACACTGCCCTCTTGAGCAAGAGCTCCTGCGCAAGAGGGCTTACACCTGTTAGAAAAGAGTGCAGCTCTTGCGCAAGAAGCCCTCTCTTACCACGCCGTACTGTAAATCATCTTGTGCAAGAGCGAGCGGGCAGTGTGGACAGCCATTCTTGAGCAAGAACCCACCACTGTAGACATAGCCTAGGAGTCTAGTGGTTACAGACCACAGATCCAGGTGCATGGCCTGGGCAGAGCTGTGGTGGATGGTTTGGCATGTGTTCGAGATCTTAGATATGAGAGGAGCCAGTAGACACCAAGGATGAGCTCTGCCTCTAACCTTATTATACACAAAATAGTAAAGCGAAGCAATGCAAAGTTACATAGAGCTAGTCCAATAAATGGGTAGTTAGCATAGACAATGCCATAACACCTGCACCTATGACAATACACAAGATATTCAATGGTAAGGATATGAATATACACCTACTTATTTCAATAAATCGTGCGCAGTTCCACCGCTAACAAACCTACAATTGTCTGACGGGAGGTTGCAGCCTCGGTCTTTTCCCACGCAGAGAGGTGTCCACAATTCGGTTGCTGGTATGAACTGCTCCAGTGTCTAGTTGCAGTGGACAAGGTACGTGGAAATCCCTTGCCCAGTCGCTCCCACTGATTATCTCTTCTTCGCCTTTATCTTGACTAGGCTTGACTTGGTCACCCATGACTATGATTAACCACTCGTTGTTTAGAACGATGTCATTCTTTAACCTAAACGACACTACTGATTAACTTATCCATCACTATTTCCTTTTGTGACACGCTGCTTTTGTAAATTGTTTTGCGTCTTCGTGGCTAACGGCTTTAGGACTGCCAGGTCACGTCTTGTACTTATGCTTATCGGTTGGAATGTTCTGATCTAGTTCATTGTGTTTGCTCGTTGTGGTCAGGCTCTGCCCAACTCCCTTAAGCAGAGGAAGCCATATTCTCACATGTTTGCGTCAGGCCTTGCCTGCGTTCACGTATTGCACCAGACTATCGGAGGCTAAGCTTGCCTGCTCACATGACCACATTTCAGTCGAGACAGGGCTGTGCAAGTTTCTCCAGAGGGTTCCTTAATGTGTGTGCGTGTGATAGATAGGAGGAGTGCTGGCCAGCAGTCGGCGACAGAAGTGTTAAACTCAGGTAGCTGGCAGGGGTGTTGGCAGAGAGCCAGAAGAACCAATGGGCTACGGTTTTGAAATTTGAATGGCATAAGACACTTTGCCTGCTTTCTTTGTGGGGGCGTTAGGCCAGAAGTTGGAAAACAGCATGCTTTACACCTGATCAGGACTACCATGCCTCCAAGGAATTCAGGGCATGGAAGTGGACTGAACCAGGAAGGGACCAAGAGTAAATAAAGGGAAATATATCTTTAGTTGTGATAAGGCCATCTTTTTTTGTTTGGTTAAACTTCTCTGTGTGAATCTATGCCTTCCCTCGATCATTCACTATCTAAGACAGTGGTTACTGACCAATAGATCAGGATCTACTGATAGATCTTGGAGCCTTTGACAGGTGATCCTGACAGGTTTGGCCTGGACGCTAACAAGTGCTGGCTATCAAACCTGCCTTAGTCCCCTACACCACCACCCAGAAGCCACCTGTGGTAAGCGGTGTCCAGCTGGAGCCTGCATTCAGAACCCCCACCATTGTCCTGAACCTTTCCTGCACCCCAAACCCCTGCTCTAGTCCTGAATTCCCCTGCACCTCAACTCCCTCCCTCATGCTCAGCTCATAACCCCTCCCACATTCCAAATCCTTTAGCCCAAGATCAGAGTCTGCATCCCCCTCCCTGGAACTCCAGCCCTCTGCCCCAAACCTGATAAAAGTGAGTAAAGGTAGGGGAGGGAGGGAGGATGGAGTGGCAGGGGGTGGGGCCTCAGAGAAGGGGTGAGAAGGAGGTGAGGCAAAGGTGTTTGGGTTTGAGGTAGCTCCTGAATTGCACTTCAAAAAAGTGATCTCATGCTTAAAAAGATTGGGGACCACTGATCTAAGAGCATACCCAGAGATGTTCTCTGTATTTTAATTTGTTTTACTCAGTTGCTCTGTAACACCTAGCAACCGAATATGCTTTACCAAGTATTTCTTTTTGCTTAGTTAATAAAATCACCCTTTTTAAGGCGATGATTTGATTCGTGTGTTCTGGAAAGAAACAGGAGGTCTGTCTGGGTGTGTCTACACTGCACCCTTATCTCAAAATAAGCTACGCAATTTGAGCTATGCAAATTGCATAGCTTAATTCAAGTTCATTTCAGAATAGCTTATTTTGAAATTTGGCTTTCAAATTTCAAATTGGCCTTCACAGCACCAAATTTTGAAATAGAGCACTATTCCAAAATGTCCCTTAATTCTTGTAGAACGAGCTTTACTGGGCTGTTGGAATAGCGAGCCCATTATATTTTGAAATAATAGGTTTGCTCCAAAGATGTGGAATAGCTAGTTCGGGATATTTCGGGGACTTAGATGGTGGCCTGTAGTGAGCCCCTGCCTCTCAGCTCTTCCAAAAGGTCCAGGTAGCCAAAGAGACTTTTTCTGGTGGGCACAAGAAGGACTGGCATCCTCACAGACAGTTGGTAGTTCCAACTAAGTACAGGGAAAAGCTCTTGAACTAAGCCCACGATCACCCTAATGGCCATGCTGGGGTAAACAGAACCAAAGACTTGTTGGGAAAGTCATTCCACTGGGAGGTGATGGGCAAGGATGTGTCTAGGGTATTTCCAGTCTTTTGAGGAGTGCCAGTGAGTGGGAAAGCCCAAGACTGGGTCAAGGTACTTCTCCAGACATTCCCTATAATAGAGGTTCCATTCCAGCATGTGGGCTGTGGATATTCTGGGTTCTTTCCTTAAAAAGACACCCAGAAGAAAACAAAATATCCTGACTTTCATGGATTTTGCCACCCCATGGAAGCAGTAGCTCTAGGGAACACCACTGCCAAGAGCTTGTGCCAGGCACTAAGAGATATTTTTGCCAGGGTAGGTTGGCCCTCCAAGATCCTTATGGATTCAGGGACTAACGTCCAGGCTTGGACCATGGAACTTCTTTGGGAAGCTCCTGGAGTGAACCACTTGGTTGCTACCCCTTACCACCACCAGACAAATGGCCTGGTGGAGAGATTGAATGGAACTTTGGGAGCTATGATACACAAATTCTTAAATGAACACTCCAGTGATTGGGACCTGGTGTGCCTACAGAGCTGTACGCCAACCCTGTTTGGGATTCTCGCCCTTTGAACTTATTTATGGCCACGAGGTTAAGGGGCCATTGCAATTAGCAATGGGAAGGGGCTACCCCTTCATCAGGGACTAATATAGAGGCTTTTGTGGGCAACTTGCAGAACATCATCAGAACTCTTTAGCCCTTGCTCAAAAAACCTTACCGAATGCTCAGCAAGAGCAGAAGGCCTGGTATGATGAACATGCCAGACAGCCTTCCTTCAGGGTAGGGGAGCAAGTCATGGTCTTGAAGGTGCTCCAGGCCAATAAGATGGAAGCATCTTGGGAGACCGTTCACAGGCCGAGAGCACATAGGAGCGGTTAACTACCTCATAGTGTTCCCAGACCCTAACCTTAAACCTAAGGCAGGGGTGGACAATAAGTTTTGAGCAGGGGCCACTGCAAAAATTTTTGAAGTGGTCACGGGCCTCGAATGGGGGGAGCGGGGCCTTGAATGGGAGGGGAGGGGAAGGCGCAAGTCCCTTAAATAGAAGCAGATAAATGGGCTCACACTTGGCTCTCAGAGAGCACAGTAGCAGCAAGGGGTAGAGGTAACCCTCTCCGTGGGCTTCGGATATGAGCAGCGATAGCAGATCCAGGAGCTGTGCGCCAGCTTTGCACTGATGTTTTCAGCTAGCCCAGGCTGGACTGAATGGGCTTACCACTCCATTAATACAGGTGAAGCTCACCCACTCAGAGCCCAACCTTACTGGATGGTTCCTTCCGCCAAAGCTGCTGTAGAGAAGCTCGAGGACATGTTAGAGATGGGTGTAATTCACCCCTCTGAAAGTTCATGGGCCTTTCTGGTGGTCCTAGTCCCCAAACTGGATGGATAAATCCATTTTTGTGTGGACTATTGTAAGTTAAATGCTGTAACACACTCAGACAACTATCCAATGCCACGTACAGATGAGCTATTGGAGAAACTGGGATGCACCCAGTTCATCTTCACCCTAGACTTAACCAAGGGATACTGGCAAGTACCTCTGGATGAGTCAGCCAAGGAAAGATCAGCCTTCGTTACACACGTGGGGTTTTGTGAATTGAATGTTCTCGCTATGCACCCACAACCTTCCAAGGACTTTGTAGATAATTTGCTAGTGAGATTTGGCGAATGTGCAATGGCCTATCTGGACCATGTGGCTGTATTCTGTGATTCATGGACAGACCATCTAGAACACTCCAAGCTGTCTTCCACCACATAAGGGAGGTCATGCTGACTGTTAGGGCTAGGAAATGTCAATAGGCCTAACTGGGTAACTTACATGGGACATCAGGTGGGTCAAGGGACTATCAGCCCTCTACAGGCTAAAGTAGAGGCTATCCAAAACTGGTTTGTCCCGCAATCAAAGGAACAGGTCTAAACCTTAGGCTTGGCAAAATATTACAGGCGATTTGTATGGCACTACAGTGAGATCGCCGCACCACTGACAGAGCTAACCAGAAAGACACACCAAATGCAGTTAAGTGGACTGAGAAGTATCACGAAGCTTATAAGCAGCTTAAGGCTGCTCTTATGTCTAACCCTATCCTAAGGGCCCCAGACTACAACAAATCTTTCTTCATCACCACTGACGCGTCAGAGTGTGGTGGGGGGCAGTTTTGATGCAAACTGGGCCAGATCAACAAGTCCACCCTGTTGAAAAATTCAGTAAAAAAACTCTTGGAGAGGGAAAGCCACTGGTCTGTTTCCAAGAAGGAATACTACACCATTGTATATGCTCTAGAGAAGCTACGACCATATATTTGGGAACAACACTTTCATCTGCAGACTGACTATTCTGCTCTGCAGTGGCTTCACTCGGTAAAAGAGATTAAAAGAAACTTCTTTGGTGGTTTGGCTCTTCAAGACTTTGACTTTGACATACAACACATCTCAGGAGCTTCTAACAAAGCAATGGATGCACTCTTCCATGAAGGTTTCGCAGATTAAGCCAGTTAAAACTCTCCCTATTGTATTCCATGCATTTGGGGCATTATGTTTAATCTTTGTGTATTCAGTAATAAATGTAGTGTGTCCATGTACATTATTAACTATATTTTATTCTAGACCTCAGTGGGGGCCAGCCTGTCCAGCATCATCTGTGACTTGGAGTGTGTGTGTGATGGATCTGAGAAGCGCTGACCAGCACTTGGCAACTAAAGGGCTAAACTCAGGTAGCTAGCAGAGGGATTGGCAGAGAGCCAGAAGAACCAATGGGATTACAGTGCTGAAATTTGAATTGTATAAGATACCTTGCCGGCTTTCTTTGTGGGTGAGTTAACACACAAGTTGGAAAATAGCATGCTTTAAACCCAGGCAGGACTACCATGCCTCCAAGGAATTTGGGGCATGGAAGTAGACTGACCCCGGAAGGGACCATGAGTAAATAAAGGGAAAAAGTTCAGTGTTTTAATTTGGTTTACTCAGTTGCTCTGTAACACCTAGCAACCAAGTATGCTTTACCATGTATTTCTTTTGTTATTGTTAATAAAATCACCCTTTTTAAGGAGATTTGGTTCTTATGTCCTGGAAAGAAACAGGAGGTCTGAGTGTGTGTCTGCCTAGCCTGAGTATGTCTACACTACCACCCTAGTTTGAACTAGGGTGGTTAACGTAGGCAACTGAAGTTGCAAATGAAGCCCGGGATTTGAATTTCCCGGGCTTCATTTGCATCTTGCCGGGCGCCGCCATTTTTAAAGCCCCGCTAGTTCGGACTCCATGCCCGCGGCTACACGCGGCACGGAGTAGGTAGTTCGGATTAGGCTTCCTATTCTGAACTACCGGTACACCTCATTCCACGGGGAGTAATGGTAGTTCGGAATAGAAAGCCTAATCCGAACTACCTACTCCGTGCCGCGTGTAGCCGCGGGCATGGAGTCCGAACTAGCGGGGCTTTAAAAATGGCGGCGCCCGGCAAGATGCAAATGAAGCCCGGGAAATTCAAATCCCGGGCTTCATTTGCAACTTCGGTTTCCTACATTAACCACCCTAGTTGGAACTAGGGTGGTAGTGTAGACATACCCCGAGAGGCCAGCTATCAAAGCCAGTTTGTTTTTTCGTTCTTTTTTCAAACTCTCTTGTGGCAGAGGAGCTTGGGGTATCCCTGTGGTATCCCCAGGTGCTTTCTTCCTGGGTTCAAGAAAAAAGGGGTTTGTTTCTCTTGGTGGCGGCAGCTACCCCCCAAAGTCAGTAAATCTGTGACGCTGGGGAGTTTTTGTAAGGAGAGGCAAGGTATTTAAGGTCTACTGTGGGCCCCCGTCTTCTGCATTCGGAGTGCCAAAGTGGGGAACAACCCTGACAATGACCAATGTAAGTGTGACTCAGTTTCCCTTTGTCTGTCTAACTATAGGGGTAACATTACTTGTCCTGGTACAGGGGGATCAGCGTTGGGTCTGGCTAAGTCAGGCTCTGGTGAGATTAATATGCCAGCCAGCACTGACAGCATCAGCAGACATGACTGCAAGGGCCAATGCTGTCCCGTTAAGCCCCACTGACCAGCAGCTGGGCAGAGATGGGTGGGTAAGACTTGCGGGCTGTACAGTGTGGTTGTCAAGGTTCAGTCTGGGACACCCAGCAACAGAGACACCTCAGTGACATCCTGCCTTGCTGAGCTCTGCAGGAACTAGCTTCTGTGCTAGAATTAGCAATGCAGCCATGGTAGCACCTGCAGCAGCTCTGAGTGCAAACCTGTCTCCCCCTGGGATGTACCCAGCATGGCTACCCCACGCCCCAGCTTGTGTTAGCTCACTGGCTCAATGTGTTGGAGCAGTAAGCAGGACTCACATCTGGTTTTAACCACACAGTCAGCTTATTGGGGATTTCGTTCCCCATCTGGTATCAGAGGACGTCGGTTTTAACAGTGCTGCTGCTCCTCCTTCAACGTGGCCTCCTGCACACCATGCCCAGCAATGATGCAATGCCCAGGATTCCAGGACCACGTGTGGCCACCAGAGTTGGCCTAGGTGAGCTGTGATGTCACCCCAGCCCCAAGTGCGGATGTACCCAGCTGCTGCAAGCTGAGAGGGTGCCCCGCTAGCATGTCAGTTGGCAAAGCTGCGTTGCTCCGGGCTGTGACATGTCCCCAGCTGTGTGACAGAGCTCTGCCCACCTAGCCCCTGGGGCAGCCTCAGCTAGGGTGATGGACGCATGCTTGTTGGTAGCTCACCTGAGCTTGGCTTGACCATGCTGTCCTAATAGTCTGCCCAGGGGCTTTGCCATGGAACTAATAAACCCTGGCTTGCTCTCACCGGGATACACTGTGTCCCTGCAGTGCCACCCTGGGTGCCCAGCTCCCAGAAGGGTTTATCTGTGCTGTGGAGAGCACATGGTGTGATCCAGGCAGCTGGAGCCAGGCTTGGAGCTGAAGAGCTCACCCTTGGGGGTACCTAAGTGGTGGGCCTGGAAGAAGGGTGGGGATCTTGCTGTGAGATGTGGAAAGGTCAGGGTGGTTTGTGCCCTGTCAACTGGGGCCATCCCTTGAGAGAGGAAGTGGCAGGGTGGTGGCACTGACCTTGTAAAGTGTGTGTGTGTTTGGGGGGGTTAGCAGCCTCCCTCTATGATGGGTTTTCAAGCGCAGCGGGGAGTAGGAAAGGGGAGATCAGAACCCACCAGTTCCTAGCCCAAAGCCCCTTCCCCTCAGCAGGGGTTGGGTGAGCCGCAGGCCATAGGCCGGTGCGATGGGGCTGAGAGTCATGCGGCAGGCACAGCTGCAGAGAATTGCATTAATTCTGTTACAGCACAGAAGGAGATGAATTATTAACGATCCCGGCAGCGTAACGAGCTGGTGGGAGCGACTCAAGGAGCTTGGAGCCGACATGCGGGATTGCTATATCCTTCAGATGGCAGCTCCAACCCCTGCTCCTCAGCCACAGGCTCCCTCCATGCACCGCACACGGGAGCCCTAACCTGGCCCCTGATGGGCCACGCCCCTGAGCATTTTACTGGCATCCCTGCTCAGCACCGAGCTGAGACCTGTCACCTCACACCCCTGCCAGGTGCCGTGAGTGTGGGGACAAGACAGGGCCAGTCTGCTGGCATGCAGGTGAAGGGAGCCCCCCACCTTGCCAGGGTGAGCAGTGCAGCCTGGCGGATGGAGGCCAAAGAGACAGCAGGCTCTGGAGCCCCTGCCTGCCTAAGCCAGCTTGTCTCCCACCTTGGGCCTTGCTCTGCTAGACGTCCCCCTCCCGCAGAGAGGAAAGAACCCCCATGACTCATTGCCCCCGTTCTTTATACTCTCACCCTTCTGTCTGCGCTTCCTGAGTTGACCGTGGCAGCACGCTCCTGTTCGCACAGCAGCTGCTAGTCAGCCACAATCTTCCTTTTACACAGAGGCTGAATTTTTAACATTGAGGCTGGAGCCAATGCAAAAGTGATGCTGTGCAAACTGCACCTGCAGCCCCTGCTATCCCAGACCTGGACACTCCTGCCCCTCAGTCCTGACCCACAGCCCCCTGCAATCCCTGTTCTGGACTCCCCCCTCCCTACCTCTGCAGATGCCCTTTTATCCTGCCCAGATATAAAAGGCACTAGCTCCCCACATACACAGGCAGCCACATCAGCAGCAGTTCGGAGTCTCTCCAGCAGGGGGCAGGCTGTGCCCAATTCTCTGGTCTCACAAACTCAGCCAGGTCAGTAGGGAATGGTTAGTGAGATGAGTTTTATTGCCCAGTCAGGCCAGCTCCTTAGGGGCCCGAGTCACTGAGTCCTTTCCAAAAACGGCCTTGATCCTTCCAGCTTGACAGGGCCCTCAGGACTCCTGCACCACAGACTGGCCTCACAGCTGTGAGGTTTGTTCCCGTGCCCTTGGGCAGTGAGGAGGGGATCTCTCCCTCTCCCCAGCTCTGGGCAAACAACCCTGTAAACATCTGAACCGCCCTCCTCCACCCCCCAAACCCAGCATGATTGCTTTGGTCACTACCCACTGGGTGCCCCCTCTCACCCTATGGAAGCCCCACCCAGACCAACACTGGGGTGGGGTCACTGGGAAGCAGGGGTGGGGGAAATTCATGGCTAGAAATGCCCCTTAGCACCTATCTGCTCTGAGGGGGGAGGGGCATCCATATTTAGGGGCAGGAGTTGACAATTAAGACAATAGACACAAAACTTGATTATGGGCTGCTAGACTAACCCAGGGCTGAAGCAGAAAGAGGGGCCCCCAGAAGCAGCATGGCAGGGGAGAGAACCCCTCTCCCCCAACCAGGGAGAAAGGAGTCATGGTTAAGCCTGGGGGAAGCAGCAGCTTTTTGGGGGCACAGAATGTAGTGGCAAGGTGTGTAGGGACAGTGCCCCCAGAGTTGAGGGGTACCTGGACTGGAGGGTCAAGGGGGACAGCACCCCCAGGTCCACTGATGAAGGAGGGAGATCAAAGGGGGCAACTACCCTGGGACCCGGATATTCAAAAGGGCCCACTACTTCCCTCCAGGCAGTACTGAGGACTGGCTGAGAGGAGGAGGGGGAAGGGGAGTGGCCGTGTGACACAGAGGGCTGGCTGCCCCAGCTCTGCCCCCTTCAGGCACACAGAGCTGCCCCTCCCTTTCCAGGGGCCTGGCAATTCTGTCAGCCCCACTGAACACCCTACATGGTGCAGGGGAGGACCTGGCTGAATAGTGCCCCCTGGCACTTGATGGGTATAATGCAATTGGTAGCAGAGTAAGTGGGATGGCAGGGGGCAGCAAAGCTTAGCCTCTGAGATCAGCTTCCCCCTGGCAGAGGAAGAGGGACTGCACCTGTAGGCTGTATGATGCTATGGCACAGGTGGGACTTCTCTGTAGTGATGAACTGTCTCTGTGACTCTGGACTGGCCACTTTGCATCACTGCCCACTGGGGGGAAAGTGCTGATCATATCTGTGGTCTAAGGAGCTCAGGGAAAGGGTCTGCCAAGCCTGCTGCCTGGGCCTCACCAGCGATTCTCCCTGGGCACGTCGCTCCCGGAGAAGAGAAGAGTCTCTCCAGGGGTCTGACTGCAGCTGGCCAGGCGGAAGGTGCTCACAGGGGAAGCAGGGGGACTGAGGCCATGGAGTTGCTGAGGCCATCTGGCTGCCTGGGGGGAAGCGTGGCTCTGGCACATCAATGGGGTCACTGCCAAAAGACTGCGTAAAGGCTGGGCCGTAACACAGCCCTGTTAATCCATGACATGTGCATAGACAGTCCCTGGTGGTGGCAGAAGGAATTACACCGCTTGATGCATGTAGTGGTGGAAGGAACTGCACCTCCCCCAAAAGCTGGGTGACTCTGAGGCTAAGCAGGACTCCGATAGCTGAGATGGTGGGGTGGGAGAAGAGAAAGAAGCTGGAACATCTCCTCTAAACAAAGGGTTAAAAGTGGGCTGTGCATGCCCTTAAAGTGACAGTGTGCCGTCTGCATCCGACACATTGTGGGGCAGTTCTCTGTCCGGGGTGGCGGAGGAGAAGCAGAATGCAGCAGGGGGTGGGGCCTATTCAATTTCCAGGATGAGGTCGTCTCCCTCTAGGTGCATGTCGGGTTTGACGTGGATCTTTTTGATGGTGCCGGCCACAGGGGAATTGACCACCGTCTCCATCTTCATGGCACTGAGCACGCAGAGGGGCTTCCCCTTTTCAACCGTTGCCCCCTCCTTCACCTTGATGTCGATGACCTTGCCAGGCATGGGGGCCCCGATCTGGCCCTTGACGTCCTTCAGCGCCTTGGGGTGGAAATGCATCTCCTGCGGGTGGGCCAGAGAGACACAGTCAGGCACCACTACTCACACAACGAGGCCTTAGCTCAGGCCAGACCCGTGTGCCCAGCCCGCAAGGTCAGGCCCAATGGGTGACCAGCCCGATATCACCCCCAGGCACCTTCATGGCTTGTGTGTCTTTGACCAGGATGGAGCGCAGCTGGCCGTTGAGTTCGAAGAAGACCTCGCGTTGGCCAGCCCGGTTCAGGTCTCCCAGCGCGAGGGCTTTGATGTGCAGAGTCTTTCCACGTTCCAGCTCCACCTGCAGGGGGAGACAGAGAGCGGGGAGGCCCCGGAGCTTCCTGAGTCTGCAGAGAGTCAGTCACTCGCTCTGGGGGACTGACATGGTGACGCTTTCCTGGGTCCCAGAGTGGGAGCCACCCCACCCGGAGCTCCTCCCAGTGTCCCACTGGTCCAAAAGGCCCCCCAACACAGTCTCCTCTTAACCCTATTCCCAGCTCCCCACAGACCCCAACCTCCCACTTCAAACTTCTCCTCTCACTCCCTCGACTCCTACTCCCAGGTCCACCCAGAGCACACAGCCCCCATACAGCCCCCCGGGCCTGGCCCGACTCTCTGTCTCCCTCACCTCAAACTCCTCGGCGATCTTGGGCCCCTCCAGGAAGAGGCGGGTGTTGAGGCACTCGACGGGGCCAAAGGTGGCCGTGAACTCCTTGAACTCGTCGAACACTTTGGGGTACATGGCGGCCGAGAGCACGTCCTCAGGGGTGATCTCGTCCTCCTGGTGCCGTGTGCGCAGGTCCTTCTCCAGCTGCTGGAAGTCCAGGGGGGGCAGCGAGGCCCCTGGGCGCCCCTCAATGCGGGGCAGGTCCTTCAGCACCTGAGGGGAGAGCATCAGAATCCCATGCTGGGGGGGCTGGAGCAATGGGAGCCCCCTCCTGCTAGGGAAGGGGATACCCCCCCATAGCTCCGCCCTGTGGTCCCCATGGCTCACCTTGGAGTGGAAGGGCCCAGAGAGCTCCCAGCACAGGAACCTGATCTAGCCCTGCCCCCCACAGCCCCACCCCACCCATTGCCCAGCCGCACCTTGGAGCGGAAGGGCTCAGGGAAGCCACCGTAGGGGATCCCGATGTAGCCCTGCAGGAACTCCACCAGGGAGCGCGGGAAGGAGAGCTCGTCTGCCATGGCCTCCACCTCCTGCCGCGACAGGTTGTTCTGCACCATGAACTGTGCCAGGTCCCCCACGATCTTCGATGACGGTGTCACCTGCACAGGCAGGAGATGGGTCAGTGCGGGCAGGACCCCCGTCCTGGGGCCAGTCAGATCTGGTGCCCCCAGGTGGGGAAAAGCCCCATGTCCCATTTCCCACCCTCCCGGGCCAGCCAGCCCCCCTCCCCCCCGCACAGGGCTGGCGGCCCCCTGAGGTCTGTGCTCTGACCTTGATGAGATCCCCCAGAAGCTTGTTGGCTTCTACATAGGCCTTCTTGACCTCCTTGAACTTGTTGCCCAGCCCCATGCTGTGGGCCTGGAAGTGCAGGTTGGTGTACTGCCCCCCGGGGATCTCGTTCTCATACACGTCGGCGTTGCCCGACTTCATGGTGGCCGTGCAGTCGAAGGCGGCGTAAAGGCCCCGCGCCATCTCCCAGTACTCGCTGTAGTCAAACACCTTCTCCATCTGGATGCCTGAGACAGGGGAAAGGGAGGAGATGGGGCTGGGCTGGGCTGGGGTGCAGGGGTTGGACTTGGCTCATGCTGGTGTGTGGGACAGAGACGGGCTCTGGGACTATCCGCCACCCTGAGATCTTGGCTCCGCAGAGCATGGACTTCCGTTGCTGGATCCGCTCACGTATCCGGGCAGAGTTCCAACGGGCAGCGTCTGCTGGATCTCTCTCGACCTTCGGGGGGCAGTGGGCGCTGTCCAGGGTTCTCTGCTCAGTATCCCCATCCGGTTCCCTCGTTTTAACCCTTTGACCCTCACACCCATACCTGTTTTTTCATTATTTGTCCCCAGTAATTAGTTGGTTCTTCCAGGTTCTGTGGACCCTCCCCGCAGGCTGCGGGGAGGTCCTTTAGATGTGGGCAGGCTAATGCCCGCCCGCCTCCCGGACACCAAATAGTTGAAAAAAAAAAAAAAAAAGCAGCATGGGGGCAGCTGGGCCATGCACCCCCTTGCTGCTTGCTCTAGCCCAGTGTTTCTCAACCAACGGTACGAGTACCCTTAGGGGCACTTGAGAGAAGTCTGGGGGGTACGTCAGCACAACTGAAACTTGGAGAAAACGGAATTTTTGTTTTAAGTTTTACGGCGCTTTCTTATTTTGGTACTTTTTACACCCAAAAATGTCATTGCCTACCCAGCTACGATTAAGTTGTTTAAACAAATGTGTTGCAATAGTAGAAGAAAATTGTGTGTGTCGGAAAACTGTAGGTCCTGGGGGTGCTTACAATTTTTTTAAAGGGTACTTTATAAGAAAAGGTTGAGAAACACTGCTCTAGCCCATCTCATGTTGTTCTTTTCAAGGGGGCAGGACAGACACCATGCCTGACTCTCAGCCCTCCCTGTGCTAGCCACTAAGTCCCGTTTCCTTCCCGGAGCCAAGCACAGACCCTGGGCGTGCAGGCTCCTGGGGGCGATACCTGTGTCCTGGTTGGTGCCCCGGGTGCAGGCCACCAAGGCGCCCATGCTGGGCTGGGAGGTCATGCCGGACATGGAGTCCACAGCCACGTCTACGATGTCGGCGCCGGATGCAGCGCAGGCCAGCATGGAGGCTACGCCTGCCCCCGAGGTGTCGTGGGTGTGGATGTGGATGGGCATCTCAGGGAAGTGCTGGCGCAACGTCCCCACCAGCAGCTCCGAGGCACGTGGCTTCAGCAGCCCAGCCATGTCCTGCAAAGGAGGAGTCAGAGTGGGCATGGGGGGCAGGAACAGGTGAAGAGGGGGGCTGGAAGGGGTGAGTGGGGTAGGGAGCAGGGAAGGTGCAGGGGAAATCAGGTGGGGGGGGCAGAGATGAGGGCCAGGTCTGTGGGAGGGCTACAGCAAGAGGGGCTAGGGAGGAAAGTTGGTAGGGTGAGCTCTCTCCAGACACTCTCCAAGTGCCAAGATGCCCTCAAAGGGCAGCTTCTCAACTCACTGATATCCTGGGCTATGGGTCCCTCCTCCCACTGGGCTCTGCTCCCCAGTGCTGCTAGTGCCCCTCATCCACCTTCTGCAGCCCCTGGGCTCCCCGGGGTACCTTGATGCAGAGGATGTGCGTCCCAGCTTTCACCAGCTCCTCAGCCAGCTGGACATAGTAGTCCAGGGAGTATTTGGTGCGGGTGGGGTCGGCCACGTCTCCCGTGTAAGAGATTGCTGCCTCCACCACCCCCCCGGCTTGTCCCGCCGCCTCCATTCCCAGCAGCATGTTGGGCAGGTAATTGAGGGAGTCAAAGACGCGGAAGATGTCCATGCCGTTCTCCTTTGCCACTTCACAGAACCTGGGGGATCAGGGGAGTCCCGGTGAGTCTTGGGGGAGAAGGAGCCCCACCTCACCCCAGGGCCCACATGCCAGCCGGCCTTGTGGAGTTATCCCTGCTGAGCAAGCCCCACAGGGCTGGCGTCAGGGTGAGTCAGTCAGGAAACTCTGGAATCCCATCCCCCTTTCTCATCCATAATTCTCCTCCCCCGGGGGGGTCTGAAGCCCTGGCCCTCAATCCTAGCTCGCAGCCCTCTGCTAGCCCAGTGGTGGGCTCCCCTCCCCACAGCTCCGCTGCCGCCGTGTCACCCCGCCCTGCGGCTCACTTGAAGACGGAGTTGTCGGGGTAGTTGGTGTACCCCACGGCGTTGGCCCCCCGCAGCAGCATCTGGAAGGGGATGTTGGGGATAAGCTCACGGAGCTCCTGCAGCCGCTGCCACGGGCACTCGTACAGGAAGCGCATGGCAACGTCAAACGTGGCACCTGGGGTCAGGGCAGAGAGGGGAGAAGGTGACACCTGGCCCTGGTGTTGCCCACAAGTCCTCCCCTCCAGTCCCATGGGGGATGTTTCCTAGAGGGGAAAGGCCTAGTGTCCCATTCCCCACCTCCCTGAGCCATCCAGTCCACCTGCCCTGGGTCTGGATCAGAGCCAGTGCCCGCTAGAGGAGAAAGGCCCCAAGTCCATTCTCTGTTGTGTCTCCGCAGCCCACCAATTCCCACCCTAGGGCCAGGTCAGAGCCAGCGCCCCCTGGAAGGGGAAGGCCCTGTGTCCTGCTCTTACCTCCCCAGTTCTCAATGCTGAAGAGGTTGTTGAAGTTGTGGGCCACAAAGGGTGAGATCTTCTTGAGGTCATGTGTACGGACGCGGGTGGCCAGCAGGGACTGGTGGGCATCCCGGAAGGTCGTGTCCATGAGCAGCAGCCCTGGGTGCTGCCGCACAGCCTTGGCAAAGCCCTGGGGTCCTTCCCGGAGCAGGATATCTCGGAAGCCTATGGGGGCGTCTCCTGGAAAGGGGGCAGGGGGTTAGAGAAGTGGATTCAGCCTCTGTAGAGTTCCAGAGAGACCCCTGCACCACTCCCTGAAGCACCCCAGGGTACCGTTAGTTAGTCTGCGAGGAGTCACTTGGCCTCAGTACTGCTGGGGCTAGGGGGTGCTCTTCTGCAAGGAGTGGGTGGGGATTCGGGGGCACTATTCCCCTCCTCACAGTCAGTGCTGACTCCAGCACGGTGCTAGAAGGGGTCAGGGTCTCAGGTGGCGTCTCAGCACCAGCGAGGGGTCCTTAAATAAACAGCCTTCATGCTCCACTCCAGAGGTGGCTGCATCTCAGCACCGGGCCAGAGATCCCTGTATGTGCCATGCTGACACCTAGCAAGTCTTTTCTGACTCTAACTAGTCTGGAACAAGCACCATGAAGTGGCTTTGACAGCTGAGCTGTGGGCCTGATGTTCCCAGCATGTATGTGACTGATGCGCAGGGCTGGCTTTAATTAGCCAGCATCGCAGCCACGTCTGGTTATTATCGCAGTTTATTTCTTTGTCGGCTTCTAATCCCCAGCCTGAACCAGTATTACGAGAATGAACTACGGAGGCTTAAATCTCATTAAGGTTCTCCCGAGCAGCCTGTTAAATCTGTTTTAAGAGCTGATAGACCCTAACTGCTCCCTCCCCAGGCCGGGGAGCAGCCGGGAATAGAATACAGCGCAGCTAATGATTTGCTGGGCAGCATGGCTAATGGGGCAAGCAGCCTCCGAATTGCGAACACTGATTTCTAACCCTTCCTGCTCCACCCACTAGATCCTACTGCCCTCAGGAGGGACGAACAGGGCAGAGAAAGGCCCTGACTCCCAGGAGTGGGGAAGAAAGTGAAGTCCAGCCACAAGGGGAGAATGGAGTACAGACTCCATAAAAAAGCCCCATTTTCCCAAAAAAGCCCCATTTTGAAAAAAAGCAGTGGCTGCCTTTATGCAAATGAAGCACAGGAAATTCAAATCCCGGCTTCATTTGCAATATCGATGTGCCTAATTTACATCCCTTTACTGAAAAAGGGATGTAATCCAGACACGGCCAGAGAGCCCAGGCATCCTCCCCCCTCACTCCATCCATGGGGAATGGAGAGGGGTGGGGCTGAGGAACAGAATGGGATGGAGCTGTAGGGTGAGGGAGGGGCCCTGCGGGTAGCCTCCACGGAAGGCAGTCCTGGAGCAGGGAAGGCGACTCACCCAGAGGCACAGAGGGCACGACCGGGTCAATGGGGGATGGCCGGGCCTTGACGGGGATGGGCGTGGTGGGGCCGTTGACCATCACGTGGCCTGGAGAGAGAATGGCAGAGTTACAGAGTGTGGTGCATGGATCATACTCAGCACCAGGTATCCCACCCTGCAGAACCGACCAAGGATCCCGACCTCATGCCCACCCTGTAGAATCAGCTGGGGCCCACTATGGCCCTGACCCTCCAGAATCAGCTGGTGAGCCCCACCCTGAACCTGACACTGTGGTAAGGGATGGACATCATACCCCTGGCCCTGAATCCCTAATAGGTGGGAGCTCTGCCCACTGGGGCCGATCCTGCAGGACTGGACTGGGACCCCACAGATGGCGCCGACCAGCATTCCCTGTAAACTGTGCACTTGGACGGCTGCCCAGGAAAGACTCAGCTGCCACCCAGCTGATCGGCAGAGCACTCACAGCCACCCACAGCTGCCAGCATGTGTTTCCACTGGTGGTGCACATCCGCACATGCCTCAGTGCACAGAACACAACTTATTCCATACATGGATGGAAAAAATTAGAGGGAACATTAGCCAACCCACAGTACCAGCTGAGGATCCCCCTGGGGCATGGTACTGGCTGGCTCCTGCCTCCTGGGCCTGCCCCGCAGTATCAGTCGGGGATCTTACTCCTGGTGCTCACCCTACAGAGCCTTCCTATGGCCCTGTGGTACCACAGCTGCTTGGGGCCCAACCCCATGGTACTGCCTGGGGATCCCAGCCATAGGCCTGAGTCTGTGGTCCCGGCGCAGGCCGTGTACCAAGATAATGCAGCAGCTTCTGGGCCCTGTTCTGGCCGGGGCGTAGGTTGAAGAGGTCGGGGTTCTCGTCAATGAACTGGGTGTCCACTGTGCCCCGCAGGAACTGGTCATTGCTCAGCACGTTCTGCAGGAAGGGGATGTTGGTCTGCGGACAAACAGTGACAGGCTGTGAACATGGCTCCGCATCTGAGGGGTTAAATCCCAGAGACAGATCCCCCAGCCCACGGCATTACTCCTTTCCCTCCTGGCCCCAGCAAGCCCCCAGCTGGAGCTACCGGCTAGGGTGGCAAAGATGAGACCTAGTGCTGTTTATGCTAGGGCTGTCTCAGGGGTGTGGATTTTTTCACTCCCTGCCCCACGAGTGATGCAGCTGGTTCTGCTATGTTTTAGGTGTAGCCCAGGCTGGAGGCTCCAGGAAGAAGGGAGCTTCCCCGAGTGATGCTGCCTGAGTGTGCAGGGAGACTGAGCCGATTGCTCTGAGGTAGGGAAGCAGAGCCAGCGATGCCTTCCTTCCCCAGGGGATGCTGCCCAGGCCTGATGCCAGGGTGATGTACCCCAGGAGAGGTGGGCTGGAGGAGAAGCAGGGTCTTTGCAGCTGGGTTATTAAAACCGTGTGCTCCCTTGGAATCCGTTGAACTCAGTGCTCCCTGCTCCCTGCACTCAGCTCTCACTGCACTGTGATTACGGCTCAGACAGCTAAAGCCAGATCCAGGCCCAGCTAGTGCAGGAAGTGACAATGGCTGCTGGGCTGGAGCAGAGGGTGCAGAGCATCAGGACTCCTGGGTCTCCCCAGCTCTGGGAGGTTAGTGCTTAGAAATGGGAGGAGGGAAGGACCCCTGGCTTCTATCCTTGGCCCTGGGAGAGGCTCACCATCAGATTGGGGGGAGGAGGATGGAAAGCAGGATGCCTCGGTTCTATTCCCAGCAGCACAGCCGTCCAGCTGCCTGTGACCTAGGGATGGGGAGGGGCTTGTGCACTGGAGCGGGGGGGGGGGGGGTTATGGGGATTGGCGGCAGGATGGGAAAGGCTGGTGTAAGCTTAGCCCCCCTTTCCCCGAGCGCTGTCAAAGCTGTCAAGAGGGATTAGACTCAGGGAGCTGGACTGTGTCTCATGGGCTGGATGGAACAGCTGCTGCTTGAGGAAGGACAGCGGAGGGGGTGCAACGTGGGATCTGGGCAGTGCAGCGTGAGGCTCGGGGGTCAGCAGCCACACTGGGACGTCCTGCCCCATTAAGAGAGGCAGGGCAGGCTACACTCCTCAGGGGCCCAGCTCTGAGTCGGGGAAAGCGGTTGGGCTCTTGCGGGCCCACAATCACAGCATGGGCTGGAAGCAGTAAAAGATGCAGGACCCAAGATAGCCAGCAGAGGGCAGTGCCTCTGTCCCTGGCTCTTGGAAGGGAGGGGTGGGCTAGTGTGCTAGTGCAGGAGATGCAGTTAGCAGATGGGACCAGCGAGTTGTAGGGTCTAGTGGTGGAGGGGAGGGTGCGGTTGGGAACCAGAACCCCAGTTTTATCCCCATCTCTGCTGCGTGGCCCTGAGTGCACCTTGTCCCCTTCCTGAGCCTCCATTTCCCGCTCTGCCATGGTGACTTGCCCTGACCTGCAGAAACCACGCCCAGCCCCCTGGGATCAAACCCCTCCTCCCCAGCAGCTCCCTTATTTCATGTGCTGCTCAGACCCTCAGGCAGCCTCTCCTCAGCTATGCGGGCACCTGGCACTGTGCGCTGGGCACGTGAAGGGCTCCTGATACCATGGCCAAGGGGCAAAGTCTTCATCAGGGCTAATTATCCTGCTGCGAGCTCATCTCCCCGCTCGGTGTCATCTCTCAGGGGCAGGGACATGGGTACTGGTGCCCTCCTTTCTGCACCCACAGGCCCGCTCCTCTGCTTGCTGGGCACTGCCATGGCTCAAGGGATGCTGTGCTAGTTTTTTAAGGCACCAATGATGTTGTTTGCAGATGCTGCCCAGAAAGGGGCCTCTGCGGCTGCCTTACCCACTGCCTGATTGCCAGGGCTCCTGGGTTCTACCCCAGCTCTGGCCCTGACTCGTTATGTTCCTGGCAGCCTTTAGGGCAGCCTTCTGCAGGGTGAGATGGAAAAACCATGGACTCAGAAGAAACACAAGGCAAAAACTGAAGAGCTGGGAAGTCACATCCACAGAGCAGGGCTGATTCTCTCCAGCAGAGGGCAGCAGGACAGCTAAGAACACCTGCTGCAGGATGAGCAGTGGCCAGTCAGTGGCAGCACTAGACATAGAACCCAGGAGCACAAACTCACAGGCCCTCTGCTCGAGATCCCATTTCCCTCCTAGGGCAGGGGACAGAACCCCCAGACCTGGATTTTCAGCCCCTGCTTCCCACTCCCTTTCCTGAGCCAGGGCTAGCCCCTTTCCGTTAGCTCCCCCAGAGTGCTGAGGAAATGTCCACTCAGCCCTGGCACTCAGAGCTCTTCCCTGGTGGGTACTGATGCCCAGCCCTCCTCCCGCAACTCAGGAGCGCTCTCCCCTCCCAGAGCTGGGATGGAAGGGAACCCAGGCATCCTAGCTCCCAGCCTCCCAGTCTCTTCTAGTTCTAGTCCCCCCTCCCAGAGTTGGGACGAGAACTTGGGACTCCTAATGCTGAATCACTACTGCTCCATCCATGCCTGTGAGTCTGAGCAATTGCAGCTCTGCTCAGAATGGGGCAGTGGGGTGTTTCCCTCCCTCCACCGTATCATCTAATTTAATCCTAAAACTCCTAAACAGAAGCCCCTCTTCATTGCCCCCACCCTCCATTAAACCTCCTTCACACCCAGGCCTCTTGCTCCTATTTGCCTAAGTGAACATCCTGTTCAGCATCTGGCAGGAGGGGAAAGACTCAGAGCCCCAGTTGGCACAGGCCAGTGCTCACCGTGGAGGTGCTGGCAGAGAGCACCTTCCCCTGCACAGCCCTGCTGATGCCCCACACTCCTACTCTGGGCTCCCCCCACCAGCTCTGCTACTGCCCTTCACTTCTGACCCTTAGCCCCCTGACTCCGAGCCCCGAGGTCTGCGGGGGCAGTGGTAAAGTCTGTCCATAGCACAGCACTGCTGGGCATTTGGGTCCCCAGGGCACGACAGTGATCCCTGGTTTGTGAAGCTGCAGCTCAAAAACTCTGGTCTTAGCCATGTGAATTGTGACAGGAGTCAGGAAGCTACAAACTTTGTGGGGAAATCCCAGCTCTGGATTGAGGCAGCTGCAAACAGCTGGGCATTACAGGGTATTGGGAGGGGCAGTACGGTCTAGTGATTACAGTGAAGCACAGCTAGGAATCAGGAGTCCATTGGCAGCTCCTAGAGAGGAGTGGGGTCTAGTAGTTAGTATAGGAGGGGTTGGGAGCCTGGACTCCTGGGTGCTATTTGGGGACTGGCAGTGTGACTCTGTTTCCTGTTGTGCCTGCTCTAACCCTTAGATCCCACTTCTTACCTACAGCTGGGTCCAGGCACCAGCCCTTTCTTCCCCCCTCCTGGCAAAAAGGAACCATGCACCATCATCTCTACTCCCAAGCCCAGCTAACAACCCCCCACTCTGATATATGCACCAGCCTCCACTCTCCTATGGGGTCAGGCACCAGCCTGCTCACCCCCATCTGCCCCATCCCACCAGCTCCCAGTCCCCTTTTCCCCACCTGCTGAGTCGTCTCCCCCCCATCCTGCTGGGAAATGACAATGCCCATCCCCCAGCCTCGCCCCTTCCCCCTTAGCTACCAGACACCCCCGCAGTTGCCGATCCCCCCCTCCCTCAAAGGGACCGCGCACGACAACACTCCCCCCCCCCCCGCCAGGCGGGAAGGGGCAGAGCCGGCGCCGCGCTGGGGGAGGGGAGCAGGAGCGAAGCGGCGGCTGGCTCCGCGCAGCTCTCCCATCCCCCACCCCGCGGCACAGCTCCGGCGCCCGGGCAGGGACCGGGGGCGCGCGGTTCCCCCCTCCCCCGCGCTGTCTGCAGGGGGCTCGGCGGGGGCTTTGGGGCTGGGCGCCAGGAAGCGGCGGGGCTGGGGCAGCTGATGCCCCCCAACCCGCAGCGGACTCGTGCGCCCCCGAATCGGCTCCAAGGCAGGGCGCGCGGGTGCGGGAGGGGCGGGCCAGGGCGAGCCCGGCCGCTGCGGGCGATAGAGCCCGGGAGCGAGAAGGGGCGCAGGGGGGAGGCTGCGCTGCGCTGCGCCCTGCCTGGGACCGAGCCATCAAGGGGGTCGCACCCTGAATGCTACAGCGGCTGGGACCCAGGCGTCCGGGAGCCTGGATATGGCAGCGGAGCTTGTGCACGGAGCCCCCCCGGGGGTAGGAGCCAGGCGCCCGGCGGCCAGTGCTGGGGGGCGCCACCCCCCCCGCCCGGATGTATAACTTGATGAGACAACACAGACTGCACCCAACCGCGGGCGGATAGAGCCCGGCACCGGCCATCCGGGGGTGCCCCCGCGAGGATCCACCCCTCCCCCGGAGACTGGACTGAACCCGGATTGCGGCCCTTGCCGGGGGCCAGAACTCAGGCGCCCGGGGAGCCGGGGGGGGCCGCATGTGACCCCCCGCGGGGAGCTGTCTGGATTGGACACCCCGGATTGCACCGCCGGTGGACAGAGCCCAGCGTCCGGGGGGCGAGAGGCTGCCCCGAGTGCCCATGCCCGCCCCCCTCGGACACAGAACCGCCTTGGACACCATCCATCGCGCCGGCTGGCCGGAGAACCCAGGCGCCCGGCGATGGGGGAGGGGGTCCGAGCTGGCGCTGCAGGGGGCTGCTAGCCGCGGAGGGCGCTCGGATCGAACCGCACACGCGTGTCCCCCTTCATGCCACCGCCAGCCCGGCAGAAGTTGAGCCGCGCCGCGCCGCAGCCGACAGGGGCTCCCGTGGGAGAGCGGGGCCTGCTGGCCCCCCGGGGCAGGAGGGCGGCGGGGATGGGAGGTCCCTCTGGCCGGGGCGACCCCGGGCCCCGGGCATGAGCAGCCGGCAAGGACGCGCGGAGGCGGCGTGGGGGGAAATCGCAGCCCCGGGGATGAGCCAGGGAGCGGGTGGGGGCCCGGAGACGAGCGACGCGGCCCCCCCTAGAGACAGAGCGCAAGGTAAAAGCATCGGCCGCTGCGCATGGCGGAGGGGTGGGGGGTGCTGGAGCGGGGATGGGGGGGGGGGCTGGATCAGAGCTGGGGGGGCTGAGAGGGTGGCTCAGGGACGTGGGGGCCCGGAGGGATGAGCGGCTTGGGGCTGCACTGGAAGAAGCTGGAGAGGCTGCAGAGGGCTGGAAGGGACAGGGGTTGGCCTGGGGCAATGGGGGAGTGGGAGGGGGCTGACTGTGTCTCATTAACTCTCAAAGCTCTGGTTGAAGGACACCAGCGTGGCACCGTGGGGGGGAGGGGAGGAATAGTGATCCGCTCCTAACCTCCCCCCTCCCCTGAAACTGTGGTGTTGCTGACCTTTGCCTGGCTGAGGACAGGGCCTGTGGGTGGGCTGGTTTTGGGATAGGAAGTTTTTTTTGGGGGGGGGGGGAGGCAGCAGTGACCTGCTGTCCCCCACCCTGCTGCCATAGGCTCATCCAAGTCAGGCCACTGGGGATGGGGGCAGCTGGTTGTAGTGACCCCACCCTTCCAAAGAGCCCACCCCATTCACAGCAGAGATGGGCACAGCTCCCTTCACTCAGCAACAGGGGGGCATCCTGCTTCCCAGGCTGGCGCAGGAGGGGTGGTTCGGTGCAGAGCAGTGGGTGTGGGGAGACATGGACCCACATCCCACTGCTCCCCATGGTGTGCGCACACACACCACTGTGCCCACGCTTACCCACATGCACAAGCACAAGCACACTCAGGCAAGTGGGCACTCAGAAGGGTGCACCTGTGCACACATGCAGAGCAGTGAGCACACAGCAGAGCTCCAGCCCCTCCACACTCTCAGGATCCCCCAGTAATAAACAGGCACAGGCAGAGCATCTCTTCCCAGCTCCCTTCTTGCCCCCGGCTCAAACCCACTAGGCCCCACTCCTGTCCCATTGCAGGCTCCCAGGCCCCAACGCTCTAATCCCAGAGACTCTCGTCTCTTTCCCAGAGCCAGGGCTCACATGCAGCTTGCCAGCTCCACCCTGCTCTAACCCACTCGATTCCATCTGGAAGTCTGCTCCCATGGGTATATTCTCCCAGGGCATCTTCCAGTCCTCTGACCTAGGTCAGGTGCAGCTGCTTTTGCCTGTTCTGCCTGATCTTATGTAATGTCAGAAGAGCAAAGGTGATGACGGCACCTTCCTTTGGAAGGGCCAGATAGAACCCAAGGGTCCTGACTCCCTTCCCCTCTGCTTTCATCCACTTAGAACCTACTTTCCTCTGGGACCTGGGGATAGTCATTGGAGCAGAATCAGATTAGGATTCAGGACATCTGAGTTCTGTGCCCAGTTCTGCCGCTGTCCCTTTGTCTCTCTCTGTACCTCAGTTTCCCTTTAGTGAAGTGGGGGAAGTGATTCTCATTCCTGCTTTGAGACTGACTCAGGGAGCTGCAGGCCCAACAAGCTCTGGCTGGGATCACTGCTCTAACACCGATAATTCGTTTCCTGAGACACACTCACAGGTCTCTTTGGCTGCAGATTTCCCCCCTTAAGCCCAATACAAACATTGCTCGAAATCTCTTCCCTTCCTTTCTTCAAAAGCACTGGAAACAGGATTGTGAATATGTTTATCCAGCCCTTTCCCCTGCAGCCCAGCCAGGGCCATGGGCAAAAACAAAGCTGACTAGGAATGCACAGAGCAACCAACTAGTCCCTTTCATTGCTCAAGCTCAGTGAAACGGAGGACCCCGAAGTCCTGACGCCCAGCCTCCTGTTCTCAGTGCTACACCACACTCCCTTCCAGAGCTGCAGAGGGAACCCAGGAGGGAACCCCAGTCCCCTCCTTTGCTAGCCTCTGTGGTAGGAACGCCACTCTTGTTTATTTGAGGGATCTGTTTCTAGAGCACATGCAGGACAGGGGTGTGGGTGGAGTTGGCAGAAAGTGAGTGGATGGGGGGGGGGAATGGCTAATGGCTAATTCTGTTTTACTCAAAGACAAGGTAAGTGAGGTAACATCTTTTATTGGCCCAACTTTTGCTGGGGGGAGAGACCAGATTTGGAGTTACACAGAGCTCTCGAAGGCAGACCTGAGATAGTTCTCCTTGCACAAAGCTGTACCTAGAGCCCCCCCATCTGTCATAGTTAGCCAAGCACCCCCCCCCAACATCTCTCCACCCATGCACCAGGGCCTTGGAGAAAGATGATCTCACCTCATCTGCCTGTCCCTGCCAATCAGGTATGTGCCCATGTCAGTGGCTTTATCAGTATGCCCTGAATGCTGGCACTTGTTAAATCAGTAACTTAGATAGAAAGGGGTGTTGCCAAGGAAATGGAGTGCTGGCTCCCAATCACCTCTGCTTTACCCCACTGCCCATCCCCAAAGCTGGTATAGACCCCAGGAGTCCTGACTCACAGCCCCTCTGGTCTAACCACTACACACCATGGTCTGTCTGTCAGGACTCCTCCTGGGGTCTATGCCCAGAGCTGGAAGGGGAGCGGAGTCTGTCTACAGAGGCGGGAGAGCCAGGAGTAGTAGCCAAATCTTCTGTCCAGAAAGCCAATTCATACCCCTCAGCTCCCCTTTCTCTTCACTCCTCCTCCCTCAACTGCCTGGCCGGGGGTAGGACAGCTAATGCAGCAGCCTGTCCAGTCTAAGCCTCCTGTGAGGAGGTTTCTGGGCTCTGGGACAGACACAGGAACCAGGCAGCTCTTTAAATATTTAGTGGCTGAACTATCGACCTGGCTGGTTCCCTGTCTGCGGGACCTGGCTGGTTCCCTGTCTGCAGGACCTGGCTGGTTCCCTGTCTGTGGCACTAATGGGTGGGGGGGGGGGGGAGCAAGATTATGGAGGGAGCAAAGCAAGTGGCCCAGGGAGCACAGGCCAGGGGAAGAGGGAGGTATTGTGGGGAGCATGCTGCAGGGAGGAAACAGTGAGGGTTCCCAGCAGTGGGGAGCACAGGCCCAAAATGGGCATGACGGGGGGATTCCAGCAGTGGGGGAGGAGGGGAACCCTGGGCGCAAGGCGAGACTGGCAGCATGGGGAAAAACCATCTATTTAGTGTGACAATTCAGTGCTTCTAGTGAGAGCCTCCTCCACGCCCAGGTCTGGGTCTGGGCTAGAACTCAATGCTCCTGACTCCCAGCTCCCCTGCACTAAGCCGCTAGACCTCACACCCCTCTGAGTGCTAAGAACAGACCCACCAGGTTCTATCGGCCACAACATCACAGGCCCTATGCACGTCCTATGCCCCCGCTCCGTGAGTCATGGGAATGTGCTAGAACTGGAGCTTCCACTTCTCATCCTTGTGGTTGGGGAGCAAAGTAGGAAAATAAAGCCCAGGGCTCGCTAACCCAGCCCTGCCAGCCTGAGTCTGCAGACAGCCTGTGCTGATGGCTCCAAGACAGGGCAGTGGACCTGGGCATCTCACGGGCGTGTTCCCTCTGATCCCACTGATCTGGGGGTCCTGTCAGTTCCAGCAGATCTAAGCAGACATACCCCAGCTACTAGGGGTGGCTGCTGGCAACCCATCCTCTGCGTGCAGCTGTCAGGCCCCTCTGCTGGGGTGGGGTCACCATTTGTGAGGAGGTCCAGTGCAGAGCTGGGAGCCATAGGGTGTGGGGTGAGCCTGCAGTGCAGGAGGGGCCATGGTGTGTGGGAAGGAGCCATGGTGCAGGGATGGGCTCAAGGGGGGTGTTGGGCTGTGGAACAGAGGTTGGGCTACAGAGCAGGATTGTGGTGCAGGGGTACAGCCATGGTGATGGGCTGTGGCTATGGTGTGGAGGTGGGGGAATAATGGGGAGGTGTGGTCATGGTGCAGCAGGCAGGGATATGTCCCAGGAGTACTGTCCTGATGTGGAGCCACAATTCTATGCAATAGAGGTGGCGCTCCAGTGCAGGGGCATGGCTACGGATTGATGGTGGGGCAATAAAGAAGGGGGCGTGGTTATGGTATGGAGGTGGGGCTCCAGAGCAGGGGCGTGGCTATGGCATGGAGGGTGGGGCTATGGAATTAGGGGTGTG
The DNA here is from genome assembly GCF_052426305.1 of Pelodiscus sinensis. Lineage (NCBI taxonomy): Eukaryota > Metazoa > Chordata > Testudines > Trionychidae > Pelodiscus > Pelodiscus sinensis. The sequence continues at coordinate 19,389,712 of NC_143062.1, read as the reverse complement.
GCCTCAAACCCCTGCTTTTGGCTGCCCCCTGTTCATTCCTTTCTCTGTTCCCCTCTCTCCTCACCCTTCTAGGCACTTCCCACCCACCAACCATGGCTTGCCTGCTGCTGGTGCTGCTATTGATGGCAGGGACCCTGGTGTCCTGGGCTGCCTCCTGCCCCTTCCACTGTGTGTGCCAGAACCTCTCCGAGTCACTGAGCACCCTGTGTGCCAACAAGGGGCTGCTCTTCATCCCAGCCAACATTGACCGACGCACGGTGGAGCTGCGCCTGGCTGACAATTACATCCGCGTGCTGGAGCCCCATGACTTCCTCAACATGAGTGGCCTGGTGGACTTGACCCTCTCCCGCAACACCATCGACAGCATTCGGCCCTTCGCCTTTGGGGACCTGGAGAGCCTGCGCTCCCTGCACCTGGACGGCAACAGGCTGATGGAGATCGGCGAGGAGGCTCTGCGTGGGATGCTCAACCTGCAGCACCTCATCCTCAACAACAACCAGCTGGTGAGCATCTCGGCTGCTGCCTTCGATGATTTCCTGCTGACTCTGGAGGACCTGGATCTGTCCTACAACAACCTGCGCCGTGTCCCCTGGGAGGGCATCCGAGGCATGGTCTACCTGCACACCCTCAACCTGGACCACAACCTCATCGACTCCATCATGGAGGGCACGTTCTCTGAGCTCTACAAGCTCTCCCGCTTGGACATGACCTCCAACCGGCTGTACACCTTGCCCCCGGACCCGCTCTTCGCTCGCTCCCAGATGGGCGTCATCAGCCCCACCCCCTATACTGCCACCATCGTGCTGAGCTTTGGGGGCAACCCCCTGCATTGCAACTGTGAGCTGCTATGGCTGCGGCGGCTGGCACGGGAGGACGACATGGAGACTTGTGCCTCGCCATCCCACGTGGCCGGCCGCTACTTCTGGTCAGTGCCCGAGGAGGAGTTCACCTGCGAGCCGCCCCTCATCACCCGCCACACACACAAGCTGTGGGTGCTGGAGGGCCAGCGGGCCACCCTGAAGTGCCGTGCCATTGGGGACCCCGAGCCAGTGATCCACTGGGTATCACCTGATGACAAGATCATCTCCAATTCCTCCCGGACTATCTCCTTCCGCAACGGCACCTTGGATGTGCTGGTAACCACAGTGCGGGATGATGGCCCCTACACCTGCATCGCCATCAATGCAGCAGGTGAGTCCACTGCCCTAGTGGACCTCAAGATTATCCCTTTGCCCCATCGAGGCAACGGGAGCAGCAGCACAGTGCTGCGCCATGACCCAGGCTCCTCCGACATTGCCACCAAGACAGCAGCCAACACCACTGACCTGGGGGTGGGTGAGAGGAGCGTGGAGGTGTCTGACGTGACAGCTGACTCGGCCTTGGTGCACTGGGCCATGGACAGGTCGGCCCTCACCGCCTGGATGTACCAGATCCAGTACAACTGCACCGTGGATGACACCCTGATCTACAGGTAGGGGGCACAGCACCAGTGAGATGGAGGGAGTGGGTGGGGCAGATGCCATCGCCAGGCTCTGAGAAGAGAGACCAGAGTTGGGCATGTCCCAGCCACATCACCGAGCCACGGGGAGTCTTGAGGAGGGGTGTGTGGCTGCAGTGCATTGCATTATGGGTATTCTCCAGGGTAGGGGTGTGCCTGGAACACATTGCATTGGGGATTTTCTCTCATGTGAGGAGTGGCCATGCACCGTATTATGGGCATTGTGCGGGGTAGGGGGCATGGCTGGAACCACTGCCTGTGAGCAGCTTCTGGCAGAGCAGCCCTGGGGTTGTTCTAAATCTTCGGGGAAGCAGAGAGAGGGCACTGCTGGGAATCAGTCTTTCTGCTCTTGACACGCGCAGCTGCCAACCCTGCCACAGCGGTGCTGGAACACATCCAGCAGTGGAGGTGCTGTCCATGCACCTCCGCCCCTCAGCTGGTGCTGGGAGCAGGGAAGTGGGGACCCAAACAATATTCCCACTAACCTTTCCCATCCACGCGCGGATTTTTCCCATCTGCGTGTGGAATACATTTTTCTACGTGCACCACCAGTAGAAACAACCACCCAGCGGTGGGCACTCTGCTAATCAGTGGGGTGGCACTGGAATTCCTCCTGAGCGGCCGCACAAGTGCATAGCTCACAGGGAACACTGGACCCAACCCGGAGTGAGGGGGCCAGGGCTAGAGCCACAGCTTGGGGCAGGCACAGGACTGGAAGGGAAGCTCTGGCCACAGGCCAGTGGCTGGAGCTGTAGGAGTGGAGCCCCGGCTGCAGGATCCCATTAGCAGGGCCAGTGGCTGGGGTGCAAAGCCAGGAATGGGGCTGGTGGCCACGACCCAAATCGTGGACCCAGAGGACCGGGAAGCAGTGTCCTGTGCACAGGCCCCAGCTGCAGGGCACTGAGTGTGGGGTTTGGGGTGGGACACTGAGCACAGGGCCAGGAGTGGGGCCCTGGGCTTGGAGCCCAGGTACGGGGCTAGTGGCTGGGAAGCCAGGGAATCAAGTCCTGGGCATGGGGCTGGCAGGCAGTCCAATGTAAAATAGGGGGTGCTGCAGCACTCGCTGCACCCCTATGTCCTGCTTGGGCTCGGAGCGCTGTGCCCCAGCCCAGAGGCAGCTGCCTGGGACCCCTCTACCAACAGCCCACATGCCTCAACCCAGAGGTGGTCACGGCCCAGCCCATTATAAATATATAGACTAAGGAGCAGTGTCTGAAGCAGCAAGCTGGAAAATTAGGTTTGTAGGAAGTGCAAACTAACAAGGTTTTGCCTGGACCCTGTGGCTAATCCAGGACCAGGAGCTCGTTGGAGTGGCAACACCACGTCCTTTGGAAACCACACGATGGGCTTGGGGCAATGCACCCTCTAATTTTTCCATCCTTGTGTGGAATAAATGTGATGTGCACAGAGGCATGTGCAGATGGGCACCACCAGTAGAAACACATGCTGCTGACTAGGTGCTCTGCTAATCAGCTGGGTGGCATTTGAATCTCTCCTGGGTGGCTGCCCAACTGGTCAGCTTACAGGGAACACTGCTCGGGAGCTGGAAGAGGCCATGCCATCCCAGTGGTTTAGGATGAGGCTATTATTTCAGGCTAGAGATGGGGGGGGGGGGGGGGGGGGCAGAGGCAAAACAAAGTCAGCAGTGCCTGGGGGCCAGATGTAGGGAACCTGGTTTCAGAATTCCTAGTTTCTATCCCCAGCTCCGGGAGGGGAGTGTAGTCTAGTGGTTAGGGCAGTAGACTGGGAGCTAGGACTCATGGGTTCTACCACAGCACCCCTCTTGGTGCCTCCATGTCCTCTTCCCACTCACTGCTTAGTTAGACAGCGAGCCCTTCCCTGTTTTGTATGTAGAAGTGACTCAATCCAGGTCTGGAAACCCCTATGGTGGGAGGAGACTTTGGAGGGCAAGAGGGCTCTTCAAATCCAGCCAGCAAAGGCAGCTCAAGATCCAATGACTGAAGCTGGGCAAACTGAGGCTAGAAATGAGGTCACATTGGTAACAAGGAGGAAGATTAAAGACTGGATTAGCTGACTCAGGAAAAGGCAGATTCCCCAGCACCTGAAGGCTTTTCCAAAGTGCCTACATGCCTTAGGAATTCATCTCCTCTTCAAAAGCGAGGTGGGTTCTGGGCTCCAGAGGCAGTGTGGCCTGTTGGTTATAGCACTGGCCTGGGACTCAGAACTGTGGTACTGTATTCTTGGCTTGGCCACTGGCTGATCCTGGCCAATGACTAACCCCAGGCCTCAGTTTCCCCACCTGTAAAATGGGGATAGGCTACTGTCCACCTCTGTAAAGTGCTTGAGCTCCAGCAATGAAAAGTGCTGGATAAGAACTAGGTGCCCTAGGAGCTGAAGCTTGAAATACAGCCCTGAGTCTGGGTGTCGGGTTTGGAAACCTGGCCCTTCTCAGGGGTCTCAGTGTGCGCCCTCCAAATCACAAGCTGCTTGAGGCCTGTTGTCAAAGAAGCTTGGGGAGGACCCCGACACTCTGGCTTGGCTGGAAACAACAGGGCAGGAGAAAAAGCCAAATGTGTTGGCCAATCACAGCATGACTGCGCCTCCATGAAAACCAACGTTTTTAGGCTGGATCAGGCGAGGGATTTCAGCTGAGACAGAGAAGCATTAATGTCACTGGCCAAGGCGGTAGGAAGCCCTCGGTGGGAATGCCGTGCATGGTGCTGGCGTGAACCAGCGGGCAGAGAAGGGCTCCCAGGCTGACTGGGGAATGGAGAGCTGGTCTCACGAGAGGAGACGGACACGGCCGAGCAGTGTAGCCTGCCTGGGCGAAGGCTGAGTGGGGATCTGACTGCTCTGCTGCACCAGAGGCGTTAACCACAGGGAGAAGAGCTACTGGAGCTGACGGACAGCATGGGTGGAAGAACAAATGGGAGCAAACTGGCTGGGAATCGATGAGACGAGAGATGAAAAGAAGGCTTGTGCCTGGCAGAGGAGGAAGGGTCTGAGCAGTCTCTGGGAGCAGTGGGGGAAACACCCCAGCTAGTTCGAAGATGGAACAGGATGCATTTCTGTCTGGGATTCTATGTGGGGCTTGGGTTGGCTGGGATAGCAGAGAGTGGACGGTGCCTTCCAGTCCTGGGTGCTACAAGCGCAGATCTGGGGCTGGCTGCAGGCACGTCTGGGAGATTTCCCAGCCTAGTGGGTCAGCGGGGATGTGCTGAGTGTGCTTTCGGCTCCCTAAAAATCTCTCTCT